>NW_027211748.1:18412857-19051785 GCF_022749685.1 Semicossyphus pulcher | reverse complement strand
TGTCAATGAGCCACTGTTATTGTTGCTGAATGCACCACTGTCACAAAACCAAGAATCTTTCAGCCCATTGTCTTGCTGATCCTAAGAGGCTGATTGTTAGTTAGGACCAGGTATGAGTGGATACTACTGGTTATAGCCTGACAGGATTGTTAGAAAGGTCACCAGTTCAAATACCAGACCCACAGTATACCACTGGGTGGAGAATAGTCACAGAGATGTTTTGGTGCTGAGGTGTCCTGTGTAAAACTGATTTTTCATATCTAAATACGCCATTACACAGTTCAGATTCTACACCTGATAATACCACAGCTGGGAAGAAGCAAGAAAGCCTCGTGTTGAACTCGAAACCCATGACTATCCCTGTACTATCAGACTTTTTCACTTCAGTAAAAGTGTTTTTCTGTAACCTTTATACCTGTGCCTGCATCATCACGTGCGTGCCTTGTGGTGAATAGAACCTTTCTGGAAAATGCACAGTTTTACTTGAAGGCTTTCTGGGGAATGAAATTTCAAAAGGGTACAGCTGAAAAACAAGAAAACTCATGATTTTAAACTAGCTAAAGATGTGCAGTAGTATTGACTTTAATCTTCAGTATCTAATCAAATTTGCCTTCAGTTTGTGCAACAGGTTACTGATGTTTTAACCGTAGATGTCTGGCTGCTGCACCGTTGATAAATACAAATGTCAGGCTTGAATCCTAAATGCATAAATCTCAGGTTTGCCCTTAAGCTGAACCTGATATTCATGGCTAGTCTGATATCAGAGACGTGGTCCATCTTAATCTGATCATGAACCTCCTTATTGGTCCTGATTAAGAAGAAGATAATTCTGCTTAAATTTGGCTGATTCTGATTACTGAACAGTCACAGGTTCTACATTTTCTGCCAACATATAACACCCTTTGTACACCAGAATTAATTCAAGGCTATATTTTAAAGCCATGTCAAAGGTGATGCTAACACAGGTGATAATGAATTGATGATAGACCAACAACCCGCTCGGTTGCATCGCAAGTACAATCAGTTGCAAATATATTAGTATTTCTTTTAACAATGAGGATAACCATCAAGCTAACTTAAAGCTTCACTAATACTGGTTTGTTCAGTTACAATTTGAATTGTCATGTTAAACCTGTTACATGCAGACTTGAGTCTGAAGGGTTGTGTAAAGAGTTTGGCTTCTGTGCCTTAGCCCAAAACTAATTGTTTACCTCAAGGAAGAACCAGAATGAAATTAACCGTTCAATTGATCAAATCTAATTCAAACCACTAGATGGAAACAAAAAGGATCATTCAGTTTGTAAGATTTAGGAGTAAGGCGGAAGAAAATGAAATGGTTCCTGGTCTGTCTTTGAAAAGCAATACGAGGGGAAGGAAGATGACCACAGCTCCTTTACTGTCACAGAGGCCGAGCTAAATCGGTCTGCGTGTATCTGAGAGCTGGTCTGTTTTAGAGCCTCTGCTGGGATTCCTCCAGCAAGCTAGAGGGGGCAGCCCTCCTTTCCTTGGCCAGTATTTTTAGAATAGGACTGGCCTGGGGGACCCTAACTCAGCATACATGCAGCGAGATGAGAGAGACGGTGCTAACACTGCATGAGCAAAGGTAGCATCTGAGAGTTAGGCGGTGGATGCAGGCTATGTGGGTGTAGATCTGATGCTCACAACTGCTTTCCAGTGATTTATCCATTTCAGCCTTGGTGTTAGTAATGCCCACTGTGTAGAAAACCTACATTGTGTAGAAATGTTCACAGTGAACCTTGTATTCCTTTTCGCTGATGGAGTTACTCCATAGTCTTCAGTGTATTTTTTATGGTCTGCGTGACAGACAAGCGTTTGATAAATAACCTGAGTCAGGGGTTTTACCTCTTTTTAAAGAGCAGCTTCTTCTCTTGATAATTGCTTGTGTTTGGTGCATAAGCCTAAAGTCCCACCAGCAGTACAGGACATCAGAAAATAGAGCTTGACCGATCTTAGTATCTTTGTGTAGCCATATCTGTTCACAATTTGTGCACAATCCATATTTTAAAGGCCTATTTTCATTCCAGCCAAAATTACATGTCGCTATCATGTCTGTTTCTCTCCTCTTAAATATGTATTTTCGGTGTAAAAACATCCCATAATCAGAAAAGTCTCAGGTATGTCCAAAGTCAGGAGGAGTCGTAAAACTAAAATGATTCCTCGCTCATTTAAAACATCCCAACACTATTTTATCCTAAACACTGGACTTGCATGACTGCAGTTAAATGTATGCACATTAAGACACTTTCCACATAAACATAAATGAAATAAAAGGATATTCAGTGACTTATAACCAAAAACATAAGCATCAGATATTACTGCCTCTTGCTTCTAAGAAGCAGGTTGGAGACAAATTGTACAAACCGATATCATATGATCTTGACTCTGTGACAGAAGGTTTTTCAGGTTTGTAGGAATGCTTTTGTGTGATGCACCTTTGCTGAAAACAACGCCCCAGTCACCACCATAGCTCTACATGTTAGCTTTAGCTGGGTGGAGCCCCTCCAATCTGGTCATGCAATGCTTCTTATCTCTCTGAGGGCTGGATGTGAAGGGAGACTGAATGTAGGCTTTGTGAACTCCAAAACAACAACCGACCTGTATTAACAGTATAGAAAATACAACGAACAATTGAACTCCACTTCTGTCATTTTTATATGAAAACAATGCAAACTGTGGGCAAATCAGCAACATGACTACGTTCACCATGCCTGGCTTGTTAGCTCCGTTAGTGTTTCTTACACATAGTTTAATTGTAATGCCCTGTAAATCGGAGTCGGGGTTGATGTTGGATTTTACCTGTAGAGGTGAAACGGGCTTTATTTGTATAGCACTTTTCATACATCTATAATGAAGCACAGCCTCTTTACAAAGACAGAAAATAAATAAAAACATTCAGCATCCCCACCCCTCCAATTCTTACGCAAGGCTAAATAAAAACAGGAACTGACGAAACTCAGGAAACGGTATCATGAATTCTTAATGAGGACACACTGGAGGTAGGATTAAAATGGTAAGACTCAAAATAGCAAAATAAAATGGAGAACATAGATAAGACCATAAAACATTAAAAGGTTATCCATAAAAATAAACTAGAATAAAATAATTAAAAAAAACACACACAAAGAATAATAATCCAAAAAACTAAAACTAGTTACTAACTAGAAACTAGATACACTAAAATAAGATAACCACAACAAGTTAATGGTTAGAATTTGCCTTGAACATTGACAGTATAGCTACGTCACAATGTCTACGTCCACTATTTATACGGCCTGTGCTTTAAACACCTGGCAATCTGTTATGCCGCTGAGAGGAGTTTTATATTCATATCAGATTTTTAAAAATCAAAATTGACCCTTGATGGGCAACTGGTAAATAGTGCAGCGGATAGACCTCATCCATGGCAGTGCTGTGATATCTAACCAGGTATCATGGGACATTTTTTGCATCAGGCTCCCGGTCTAATTGTCCTGAATCGAGTTTTGAGTTCTTCTGACTTGGCTTCAAGTTTTGTTTTGGACATGACTTTGAAAAGCTGGAGTGCTGACTATGGTTAGGGACCTAATTTGGAGCAAGCCCTGTCACAAGATGGAGGGCTTACTATTGATCTCCTGATATACTATGACCTGAGTATCGACTAACAGAAAAGAACATCCATATGAAATGAGCTGTCTGGAAAGAAAAAGTAATCATTCAGGTGGTTTGGCCTGCTGCTATTGTAGGAACACTTAGATAGAGACCCTGATCTTCATCAAAGTCTCCTGCTAAGATTTGCAAGTTCAGGTAGTGTGCTTATTCCAATCCATCAGGCCTGTATAACCAAATTATTTTAGTGTGGTTTTAATATTGCAAAAGTCTTAACTATTTAAATGGAGGACAAACATTGGGAGGAAAACGGTCTTTAATGAGCCTCCTCCCAATAAATCATAGGCATCATCAGCACACAATTTCATTCACTATGAAGGACATTAAATCATTATTCATTACATGTATTAAAATAACAATGCTGATCTCATAATGTTTTGCCTACTGTCTCCTCTACTATCAGCTGTTTTAGGGTTAGATGAGGTAAAACCATCCTGCAGTCCAGCTTCAAGCCAACAAAGTCACTATTCAATTAGACTTTCTAATCACACAGGCCTTATTGAGTTGCAGCCTGACGGTGTTTTTCAGCTATTTTTTTCAAAAAATCTTTTTGAACTTTTGCACCTAAGCACTACAAAGGCCCCGCTGTCTTCGTGGCAGGAATAGAGCTTAATTTGAAGAATTAGAGCAAATCTAATATTTCGGTGTCATCAAAATATGTTATTCAAAATAAATGCAATTTACTTTACTTGAATGTTTTGTTTCTGCTTCAGCTCTGTTTTGTTGCACTTTTTACAGGATGTGCAAATATGGATATCTAAATATTTTGGTTGCTTTTGTTTTCCATTTGCAGTTGTGCTGTGTTGGTGTACATACAGGACGCAGGTGTACTCCAAAACAGAAATAATATCGCATTTTTGTTTGTTATTCTGTGTCCATCAGGTCCTTTCACAGATGTAGTAACGACAAACCTCAAGTTAAAAAACCCTTCTGACAAAAGAGTGTGTTTCAAAGTGAAGACGACCGCGCCACGCAGGTACTGTGTACGGCCTAACAGCGGTGTCATCGATGCAGGAGCAACTGTCATTATCTCTGGTGAGTTTGGATTCATTAACGGCCTCTTTTTCTTTAATTTCAGAGTTTCCTTTAGTCCACAAAAAGTTGTTGCTGATTGAGAGAGACGGGGGGGAAACCTGGGTGTTAAACTAGGTCAGGTAGCTGTTGTAGGTCATCAAGGCAACCTGCTAAGTCGAAGCAGTGATTCTTAGAAGCAGTTTTTACCCAAATATGTCCACAATGACCGCGTTCCACTTGTGACCCATGTGGCATAAAGTACATACTGGATGCAGAGGACAGACACTGACCTCTACTCCACCTTCAGAGTAGGACTGTTCCTACTGTTCTACACAATCATATGAAACTTCAGGGGCTAAATTCACTTATCAAATTTCCTTTTCTTGTTCTTACAATATATGTACTCGGTCAATAAAATACTGATAGTGGGGACTTGCATCCAGTGATTTCGGATTGACAAATTTAAATTTCAGTAACCGGAGGCTAAGGAAACATATTCTGCATAATGTATCGTGCAAAGAGAAAGCTCATTTCCAAAAAACAGGATACTGCAGAGGAAGATCGTTAAGACTCGATAAGTCTTTTATATGGCTGCAGCTAATTATTATTATAATTATCGGAATATTGCTTGTTATTTAAACAATCTATTAATTCATGAATTTGCTATTAAACTGTGAAAAACATGATCAGAATTTCTCCAAAGCGATTTCTTCAAATTGCTTCTTTTGTCCAACCAAAAGTCCAAAACACTCCTCATGTACCGTCCCAAATGACAAAGAAAACGCATTGTTACATTCAAGAATTTTAAACGAGCAAAGGTTTCATATCTTTGCTTGAACATGACAGAAATGTTTAATTATCTTCATAATTGGTTATCAATCTTTTTAAAGGATTTAATCAAGAAATTGCTGCAGCTCTGGTATTTAAACTGACTTGACAGGAGAATTCTGTAATTATCCATCTGCTTTAACTAAACAAATAAGACATGAGGACTGGAAGGCATTACCTTTTTAAATGCACAGCATCCAGCCATAGTCTTACTAGAGCCTCTTTCACACATGCACTTCACCCCTGAAAATTCCAGACATTATCCAGCGGGGGTGCACGTATGAACGCAAATGTACCAATCTGTTTACCCCTGCTTTAAGTGACTTTTTCCCCCCAGCCCCCTAGCAAAAAGTCTGCGCAAAGTCTTAGTGAGCCTAAGTATAAGGAAGCGGGTAATAGTCTGGATTATTCACCGCCAGTGAGTAAGCAGGTTGATGACGTTCACATTGAGCTGAGTTTCACTGCTTTTTACTCCTTATTGCTCCCCTCAGTTGCCAGTATTTTTTAGCGGGAACATTGTTAGACATGTTGTGCTGATATTAACCCAGAAACAGTCACTACCTGTGGAATATTTCAGGAACTGAATGTCTGGAATTTGTCAGGAGTTCATGCATGAAAGGGGGTAATTGTACTTATAATATATTGGACTCCTGAATAATTACAGTGAAATATGTAGAGTACTTTGGTTGTATTATCGAAGGACATTTAAGTCATGTGAATGCCTTAATTCCATTCTCAACCTGTCGATTCAGTGATCAGGCTGTGAATAAGGTTAGGCAGTAGCAAGAGAAAAGGACACACCACCCAAACCAAAGGTAACTGTACAGCTGTTGGATTGGAGGGTAAGGGCCATAAAAGCACAGACTGAGCCAGTCTTAAAGCAGAATATATATTTTTTATATATGTGTAATGTTTTGTCACCAGGAACAACTTTCACAGATTTATCATGCTGAATATGTAGGCATCATTTATCAGTGTAAAGATGTTTAAATGATTCAACATGATTTAACACTGTTCATCTCATTTACAGTCATGCTACAGCCCTTTGACTACGACCCCAATGAGAAAAGTAAACACAAATTCATGGTGCAGACGATTTTCGCCCCACCAAATGTTTCTGACATGGATTCATTGGTGAGTGACTTTCATTTACTTTCTGTCCTTTTTGTAAATATGTTGTAGAGGGTTAGATTTAAGCGCGATCTTGTGTTTCTTGTGATCTCGTAATTCTTGCATGATCTCACGAATCCGACTGCCTCACATGCTTACCTGATTTTTGCCAACACGTAGGAGGAGAGTGAGTGAGTGAGGAGAGAGTAGTTTATTTTGACAGTATTTTGGCAGCTTTTTGAAATGAAATAGGCATATTCTTTAAGTACACTTAAATTTTAAATTGTACTGACTGAAGTCTTATTTGTTAACCTTGAAACATGTAAGACTTGAAATCGTCAATCTTACATTTTGAAAGAGTTCGAAAGAGTTTGACCGCTTGTTTCCATAGACCATAATAGAAGATTGAGGCCATATCTCTCACCTCTCATGTGTTCAAATGTGCATTAAAAAACACTGTTGGATGTTTTGATAGCTCTGTGATGTCCATACACCATCAGAAATTAGGATGCATTAAAGCTCAACTTGAAATCTTTGTTTCCATACCTGTAATACAGTGTATAAAACAATCTTATTCTCCGTCCTGTGTAAGAAACCAGCTTCCTTTGGATCTTGTGTGGGTCCCCTCAGTGTGTGCCATATTACTCAGCCTGCCCCCACAAAACAAACAACCCAACTAGTCACACCGTTGTCACTCATCCAAACGAAAAAGACTCAATTGGTTTCTATTACAGATTATTTAAGAAAATAGGTCAACAAATTTCTGTTTTTATTTTAACGTCTTCTATTATCCATGCATGTTTGTGTCCGGCTGCACGAAGTCACTGATCACTACATTGTAAATACATTTAGCCCTCGTGTGTCAATGGCAGCTCAGAGTGTGCCTCATGTTATGGCGAGTGAATAGCAAAATGATAGAGAAACCAGAAAGTCTTTAATATATGCTGGAATCTTTATAAGTAAAAGCATTATATCACTTTGAATGATTACACTGAAAATGCCTTTATTTTAAATCCAAATTTCAGTAGAACTTTAGAGCGTGGTTTCTTTCTTTTCATCAATCTTTGCTGTAAATCTTACCTGGTATGCAAAACTCCCTGATGTTTTGGCCTTGACCAGGAGCAAAGAAATTGACATGCATTCTCCAATGTTCCACCAGAGGACAGCAAAGGCTTAGTCAGTCAGTGAAACGTGGACATACCACGCATCTGTGATCATGAACTGGCTTGTCTTGTGTCAAAAGCTCAATCCAGGAAGTGAAAGGGAACAAAGGTCTGACCTGTTCTGATAAGAAAACTGGAATGTACTCGGTTGATGTTTTACCAAATAGTTTAGTTGTATAGTATCACTCAACCCCTTTGCAGTTATTTACCTTTCACTGATTGTTTCTTTTACTCCACCATAAAGCAATTCTGTGCTTTAAAGACCCTCTTTTTTTACAAGCACCTCTTGTCATTGAGTGTATAACAATCGCAAAATAAATCTGTCACATGATATGACACAGACCCAAAACCAAAGGAAAATTAGACATTGGTTATAACAGTTTCAAAATAAAGCTGTGCATGTTAATGTTGGTGTCATGTTCAAAGATTTAAGGCATGTGGATACCATGATGTAGGTTGTGCGTGGATAGATTCCAGCTGCTGGAAGTTTCGGTTGATGAATAACATTCACATTTTTCATGTCCACCAGTGGAAAGATGCGAAACCCGATGATCTCATGGATTCCAAGCTGAGATGTGTCTTCGAACTGCCTTCTGAAAACGATAAAGTGGTAAGAGGAGCAGCTGCACCTTACAAACAGCATAATCATAACCTGAACTGTGTTTTTGTTGCCGACGGACTTATGTCGACTACTCAACTTGAATACGCAAATGTGTAAAACAGTGTTGCCTATAGCTTTCCATGTTAAACATTAAAATGTTCTTTACTGTAATAATGTCAATTAAGTAGTGAGTGCAGTTCCAGAGTTCCAAAATACATAGCTTGTTGTTCTCCTCTGTCATGAACATTTCTCTTGCTTACTCTTTACGTCTCTAAATTATCATCTTTTTCCTCCCCACTCATCATGTAAGAGACTTCTTGTGTCCTACAGACTCAATGTCTGTGTAATTTTCTGGGGCAGATCTGTCAGATTAGCTTCATAAAAACATGTTACTCATAGGAGAACACGCCATCATGTGTGGTAAACAAGTATGACCAGCTCAAACATGGCAGCCAATAAAAGTGATGCTGCAAAAGGAAAAATAATATTAAAGCCCAGCGCGCAGTAGCCACTCAAATATAATAGTTTTTACACCACAGGCCATAGGTGTAATCCAAATTCACCTTGCATTGTAAATGCTCTTGTGCGGGGTGCATGAATTCTTTGCATGCATTTGATTGTGTTGGAGCAAAAGAACCACAGACTTGCATTTTAGCAGCTAGCATCGGCTTTGTTAGCCACCTATATCAAGGCCAAATGATCCAGTGTTAATACCAAGTGCAGCTGCTATGAAATGACTTCAAGGTGTGTGAGAGAGAGAGGAGCTTTGAAAGTTCACAAGTTCAAATGATGTAAGTGTTTGAGTAGTTGGTTGATCCAACCAATAGTTCACAGTAAAGTATCAAAGATGCACTGTTATTATTGATACAGCTGAGGGGTTGTATTGGATTAATAAATGGTTGCTAATATTTTCTCACCCCCTCAGTCAGACATGGGACACCCACCTCTCTAACTCGGCATCAAAATCCCTACAGGGTTGAATATAAATCTCGGCTGTCAACTAAACACTGGACATTATGCGCCGTTCAAAAATAGGATTGATTACAGGGCTATTGTTATGGATGCATTAGTCGATACTCTATAAACGGGAGCCTCTGTGAACACTGGGAGCTTGTATTAATGATCCCTCGGTGTAATCAGGATTTAGATAAGCACTGCTGCCGGATCGCTCAGCAGGCCCTCACAGTCCAGGGTGAAAACCCACCAAGGCCAGCCAGATTTAGCTTATTGCTAAGACGCTGCAATGTGGATATGTGGGCTGCTGAGTCAACACGGTATCTGCTCTCTGCTCCGGCACGTGTAGCATGTACTGTATGTTATGTTCAACATTTAAAGTATGTCACTTTGTAGGGTGGAGATGTAGTGTAAGGAGTAATCTTCATAATGTGGAAATGCATGCTTGAGGTTTTGTATTGTTTAAAGAAGAGCTCAGTGCTTTTATTTGACAAAGGGCTGTACTTATATACCACCTTTGTTCTGACCTCTTAAAGTGCTTTACATTACATGGCCATTCACCCACAATCGCACAGCAATGGGGAGCAATATGGGGTTCAGTATCTTTACCTGTATCTCAACATACAGGCAGGTGGAGCCGATCAGACTGCTGATCTTCGGATTACTGGCCACTTTTTTTCCCCTGAGAGACATATGAGGACCAAAACCATATAAATGTATATCCTTTTCCCACCGAAATTATCGCCTTGTTACATTTCAGTAACCGTCAAAGAAAAATATCTAAAAATATCAGCTTAAACTGTAGGGAAAACCAGCTGTTGTACTGATGCGTCTTCAGTACAGGTGATAGATTTGCAGTGTGGTTTGGCCAAGACGGGAAGCTTTTCTTTGGGATGCTTTAATATACATTTGAGCTCTCATAATTAATCAACATTTATGAACAGAAGTTCTTAATGGATGACCTCAGTCACAGGCCCACACTCACTCTTCTTCAAGAAGTTTAATATTGAATGTTTCTGTCTTGATGTTCCTCTTGATTTATGAGTGGTCTTCCAGATGTTTAGTGTATTAAACACTGTATTATTCAGTGTAATTTGGTAATGAACTGGGCCTCTAAATACATGCCTGTCTGAAATTGTTCAAGAATGGATAACTACATCAAATCCTGTCTGTGTATTTATTGTCAATCCTCAACTACAATACAGTTGTTGTATTTCCATTATAAAGCCCTTCGTTTGGCCATGCCGTCATGTTGTCTGTCCCACAAAACAAAGCCACATCAAACGGGACTTCTGGAGGGATGCATTTCCTCCCTGGTCTCTTTGATCCGACACTGTGAGCGTCTGGGCCTCGGACAAGGCTGTCTTTCTTTGGCTCAGGCTCCCGTCTCGAGGCTAACCTCCATACTTAGCTCAGGGCATGCTGGATCTCACTTCAGTGGTTCTCTCCCTCTGCTTTTTGGACAGAATGACGTGGAGGCGACCAAAGCAGCCCCGGTGATGAACTCCGCAAAGGGAGACGCATCAGCAGCCTCTGTGCCTGTCTCTGCCTCACTGGACGAGTCGGAGATGAAGAAAGTGATGGAGAAGTGCAAGAGGCTGCAGGCTGAGTTGAGCAAGATGGCCGAGGAGAACCGGCAATTAAAGGTCAGAGGTGTTGATAAATGGAATTAGTAACATTTCCCATTGTGGTTCATTTGGCTACCCCACAACCTGAGTGGGAGATAAATAATGCTTGTGTGCTGTCATTCAGATTCAAGCCGCCAACAACATAGCTCCTTCTTGAAAGCCAAACCCAAATTAGGTCAAAACATAAAAATATAAATGCCCTTATTTGTTGTAACTGTTCTAGACTCGCACAAGAACAGGTGCATCTGGTGTAATTTTTGTGTAGAAGTGTTTATTTATAAAAGCTTTAAAGGCTATAGATTGATACAACACTGTCATTCAAAGAACCCACAGTGGGACAGCTGAAGCGTGACTTATGTGCCATGTTACTCTGATATAAATCTTTATCCACAAAGCAAAGTAAAACTTCGGCTAGTTTCAAAAAGAATACAACGTATGTCAGGAACCTAGAGCCCGACAGATATATCAAACCGCCAATATTATCGGGCTGATATTGAGCCATATGTTTATGTTGATGTGTTCCAATATGTGATGATATAAAGACAATGTTGCATAACATTTCCTGCAGAAAACAATGCTTTAAGTGCCTTAATAATGGCCTCATCACATACAGTAACATCTGAAATATAAGTTGCACCGGAATATAAGACACAGTCTGTTTTTCCCAGAGGGAAAAAGGTTTTCTATAGCCATTTATTAATAAAAATGTCTAAGTTATTGAAAGTCTATATCAGTTTATTTTAATTTAAAACACATAAATTACAGCCTACCATCTGTTTTCACCATGTCAAGCAATCCTGCTAGCTCCTGGTGCTGTAGCTAGCGGTAGCTGGCAGCCTGTGGTAATGTCGATTGTTGTGAGGGTGGCAGCTGCAATGGCGATCATGACGGTCCATGTCCATGATGGGGTGTTAGCAACAATCAAGTTAGTTTGCCTCGCTTAAAACAGGGAGGAAAAGAGCACAAAAATAGGAGACGTTGTAGCAACTTCGACCCGGAAACAGTTTAAAAGTTAAATTGCAAAACATTTTCGCTGCAATTAAATGAAACCAAAGCTGTAGCAGGAATTCATGAAGTTGTTGATCAATGCCAGATTCATACGTGATGACGAGAACAGTGATGAATTCCTTTTCTTTGATCAGTGGCAGTAAACCACAGAGGGAGGGGGTATTTTCAGGGTGTAGACACTCATTGTAAAAAAATGTTTCTTCTCCTGGCCCTTTATGCCTTTATTTTTAAGAGAGTACAGTGGATAGTGTCAGAAATAGGGTAGGAGAGAATGGTGGATGACATGCGGCAAAGGGCCGAGCGTGGGAGTAGAACCTGGGGCTGGCGCTTTGAAGACTATATCCTCTGTATATAGGCCGCTGATTTAACCACTGAGCTAAACCCGTGCCCATAGATACTAATTTTAAAGAGTTCAAACTTGATTGGATAAAATGCCTTTGCTCTGCTGCTCTACCTCTGTTACAGGACGAAGGTGTTAGAATGAGAAAGGTACCCCGCTCAGACCACATGTCATCAAACTCAACTACCCTCCTCGGCCGAGAAGCCAGCTCCGCCTCCCTGCCCTCCCTCCTCGTCGTCATAGCCGCCATCTTCATTGGATTCTTCCTAGGGAAGTTCATCTTGTAGACTGGGAGATGCATGCCAGCCGTATCCCCCCCTGCTCCCCCCGACTCCGGATTAAAACAGGCCTGGAAAAACCGAGAAGTCTTTCTGTTGACTTTGCCATATCATTGGTAGTGTGGCCTACAGTGAACACATCTGTACAGCATCATTTGAAGGCGTCGCCTTTTTACAGTCTCACACGGTTAGTACACACAGAGAGTTGAGAAAAGAAGGCGACAGAAAAGTGATTTCTCCCTTTTTTCTTTCTTTTTTTTTTGTTTTGTTTTCAGTTTTTTTTTTATGGCTGGATTATACAGATTATATGCCGGGACAATGGAAGTTGTATACTATCAACATGGAAGATGCACGTAGAGTGAACCATGGGCACGAGGCCGTCAAAAAGATTAGGTTTTTCTTTCTCTCTCGATCTCTCTCTCTCTGTTGTTTTTAATAGGAAATTGAATGGAATGTTAGGTGTCTTGTAAATGTTGTTTTAAAATCCTTTTAAACACAAAAAAAGGACAGAACTTCCATCATAACGACCTTGCTACCTGTTGCTGGATTGCCTCTGAAGTAAAATTTGTTCAGTTTGTAATTTCTACTTCTTGTCTTGGAATGTTCAGGTCCAGCTGGGGATTATAGGTGCCTCCTTCTTGTACATTTTTCTGTCCTTTTCCTTTTTCCTCACATCACCAATGCAGACTTTATATTATTATTACTATTATTATTATAATTATTATTATGATTATTATTATATTATTATTATACAAATCATATATATTCCTTGAGGCAAATATTGACTGAAATAAGGTCTCCATTCTTAAAATCCTGTCCCATGGTATTAAGCATTGAAAAAATAAAAATGAAAAAATGTGGTTTCGATAGCCGTCTTTTCCTGTCTCTCCCATTCACGATACACCCTCTAACATTCATTATTTATGCCATAAAATAAGAGTGCTGTGTGTCAATGCCAAGGCTTCTCTCAGTATTGCTGCCAACACAATATATTTGATACTTCTTTTCCTCGTGCGAGGACAAAGCACGATATGAGCTGACCGCGTGTTTTAATTACACTTGACATCTCGGCTCATTAATATTTGGCTTTCAGTTATGCGATGCCAACAGTCAAAACACGAGGAAATGTTGGTCAGCCTCAGATATTCGATCAGTTACGAGCTTGAAATTTACTTAATCAATCAAAGAGAAAGTTTGTATTTCTTTTGAACTCTGCTAGTTTCAAACCTAGTGAGGAAAGGTGGAGATTTTTGTTTTAACAGTTTCATCTTGCAGAAAAATGGGTCTTTTACTCTGTATTTTTGAGGTTGTGCTGCTGATGTAATACAGAACATTTTTGGTACATTAGATATTCTGTATGGCAAAATCTTCCGTGGTAATTTGGCCCCAAACTTAACTCATTTCAGCATGACGGCTGAAACACAGAACCTTCTTTAAACATGCTTATTTTCCCCCAAAACTGAAACCTGCAATCATTTCATTAAAGCGTGGAGTAATATGATTCATACTGACTCCTGTAGGAGAGGCTAGCGTGGGAAAAGTCCACTGGATATTTGAAGTTTTTTCTTCCTGGCAGTAAAGAGAAGTAGAATAACATGTTACTGCTTTACTGCGTGGCGACAGTGTGACACAAGCTGAATGTTAAACACATGTAAATATGAGACAACAGAGGAGCTTTGATTCAATCTGAAAGGTTGAAATAGATCATTCTAGCTTACAACATAAGTATTGACAAAAGCAGTTTGTTGTAATGATAATTAGAAACTTTAGTGCAGAAATGCCAAATATCAAGTTGCAGCTGCTACGGAACAATGTCTCCACTGCTGCAAACAGAAAGTTTTCACTCTGCATGCTTAAGTTTAAAGACTTATTAACATGATCTCTAACAAAATGTTTTTATTATGCTATCAAACCTTTTGGTTAATATATCAATTATTAATTGTTTAATGTTTCTTATAATCCAGTATTAATCTAATCAGTACTCTTATTTAAAATCATTTACTTTTCAAGTAGGCATGTTAAATAAAAACCGCATTTTTTTGCGTGCGGAGCCCAAAGAAAGGCCTGATTTACAAAATAACATAATCCTTTATTGGTCCCAGGAGGGGAACTTCGAGGGGAAATCCATACTGTACTAATTGTCTTTGTAAGTATACAAAGAAAAAACACATTTCACCATTTTATACTAACAACTGCCGGTTAAAACTCAGAAAGAGAAAGCTAAACGTCTTACTTAGGATGGTTTAGCTGCAGCTCCTTTATTTCCTCTGAGCATTGCATTGTGGGAGAATCGTCACGATCAGCACACTTGTAGATACATATTTAGTATGCCTGCTCTCTGGTTTAATTGTAGCTTCTTTCATGTTTGCAGTGTGAACACACAACGTAAAACTGAGTGTGAAGAGTGGATTTAGGTCACACTGATAGAGCGTCGTAGTATAGTAGAAATATGCAGTAAAGATAATCAGATTTAAGGCCATTGTCTTAAATTGTGTATCAGTAACTGCCTCTCCTTGTTCTTTGTTGCTCCCAAACCCATTTACATTTATTCAGATATGTTATGCTTGCTTTGATATAAACCCCTTTATACCTGTACTCCCAAAAGACATACCTGTTATTTTTTCGGCTTTAAATTGGGCAACAAAATTAATATATTCCCCATTGGTTGTTTCTAACATACGATATACAAATCTGCCCGACTGATCATGTAACCTTTCCATACAAACTATTTTCTTTTAGCATAAATAAAGTTTGAAGAGTATCAAAGTTTTAATCTTGTACATGTATCCAGTTACAAAGACATCTCTTAAAGCTCTATACAGGTTCTTTAGTCTGGGAACATCTGCACCATCAATGATGATAAACAGGCTGGAAGACATTACAGAGGTAAGATGATGAAGTGATGTTTCGTAACTTAACACAGTCTGAAAGTTTTGGTGTTGAAAGAGCAAGTTGTTGAGTTCACGAGCAAGTAGTGGTCCACAATCCAGAGGGTGCTGACTTGTCTCCAGAACAATGATGACGCGATGACCTGAATCCTACGGAGGGTATCACAAATTTATTCCACTCTAAACTTTCGAAACAACCTTGGAAGGGCAAAGAACTTCACACGATTTGAAGAGCAATCCAGATAGTTAATGTGACCGACTGAACAGCGCTTTGTAACTGATATCTATCCTTTGTTATAGTTACACAAATGTCCTGTAATTTAATTAGATATTTTCAAACATGTACAAAGAAACTGCATCAAATCCAAAGAATGTTAAAATATTTACCCCAAAAATATTCCTGATTAGACCTCAGTCTTTTGTTTGACTTTAAAGCACCAACTTGAAGAGTTGAGACACTGTACATTAGTATGTAGTAGATTACACTGTTCAAATCCTGACAAGTAAGCAAAAATGAAGGTCTGTTTTTATCTGGGGCAGCTGTGGCTCGATGGCAGAGTCGGTCATCTCTCAATCAAAAGGTTGGTGGTTCGATCCCTGACTGCTACAGTCACATGTCAAAGTGTCCTTTGGCAAGACACTGAACCCCAAATTGCTCCTGAAGGCAGAGCCATCAGTGCATGGATGTGCATAGATCCTGATTGGAGATTGGCATAGTAGCCTTTGCCATCAGTGTGTGAATATGTGTTTGAAAGTGTGAATGTGATGTGTAACAGCACCTTGAGTGGTTGGAAGACTAGACAAGCGCTATGCAGGTACAGTCCATTTACCAGGGTAAAAAAAAATAGTGAAAAGGCAGGTGGTCATGTCGTAAAGCTGAATTTAACTGGAGGGAATACAAAACAAAATTTGCTTCATTTCCTGTCAGCACAAAAATTAAGATAATTAACTATGAAAAGCAGTGAAAGTATTGCAGGTAATCTGCTGAACAAAAAACTGAAGCAGTGCACATTCAAAGAGCTTTGATTTGATCGATGTTGAAAACTAACCCATTCCAGCCTCACAGCTGGAAGGTTCCAGGTTCAAATCCCTGTTTGGACACAAGTGGGCCTTTCTGTGTGGAGTTTGCATGTTCTCCCCGTGCATGCGTGGGTTCCCTCCAGGTACTCCGGCTTCCTCCCGTAGTCCAAACACATGCTCGTTAGCCTCACTGGTGACTCTAAATTGCCCGTAGGTGTGTGTGTGTAAGGGTTGTCTGTCTCTGTGCGTCAGCCCTGTGATTGACTGGCGATCAGTCCCGCCTCTCACCCAATGACAGCTGGGATAGGCTCCAGCCCCCCCTGCGACCCTGAACAGGATAAGTGGTTTAGATAATGGATGGATGATGTCTTCCAATTTCAAGCACACACGCCAAGTTGATTCAATTTAAACTTGTGATTACAAACCAGTGATTACATACAAACTTACTTTCCAACATAATTCAGGATATGACAGTTTCTTGAATTTAATACACGCCTTGTTCTGTTTAGGTATCCTGAATTAAAGCTTGACAAATGTGTAGGCGTGTGGGATATGGCAATCATACTCAGGTTTTAGGACCATTCTTGAACATGTGTGTACAGCGCATTCAGAATATCAGTTCAGGTTTTACTGTTTACAGTCAGCTCTGTGCGTTGTAAACAAACCAGCTGGCCAACAGCTTGCAGAGCTGGGGTTAATCAGACAATGCACGGCTGCATGTAAACATGAATATAATTGGAATATATATAATTTCAATGATGTAAACAGCTTATAAGCAAAGTTTATTTGCCCATATTCCAGGTGCTGTTTCCCAATCTGAGCATGACATCATTTCAAGGTCAAGTGTCGGTCAGTACAGACTCGGCTTTCTGATCAGTGAAGGAATAAAAAGTCTTTACAGAATGTATGGAAGATAACCTACAGGTGGATGTTTTATTGTATCCAGAATAACAGCATATATTTGTAACTGCGGCTGAGTTTATGATACTGTACGGACATATTTAAACAACTGCATTAACATAAGTAGTGTAGTTCCCTTTTAGTGTAAACAGTGACTATCCACAAGCACATCTCCCGCAGACAGGGAGCTTCTTGTCAAGAGTTCAGAGTCTTTTTGCAGCACCAAGAAATGATACTTGTAGGTAAATACGCAGGACAAAACATACTCTCAGGTCTGTGTGGATATATTGACATCTTTGTATATTTGTGGAAACACACAGGTTTGTCTTTGGTTCCACGCTAAAGTGCAGTTTCTGTGGTGCAGCAGCAGTCTTTGGTAGTTAGACGGGGATCAGAGGCACCAGTTTTCACCCTCTTTCACAAGTTCAAAGTTTCAGTTTGCTCCTCTCCCTGTTCATTCTGTCTCGTCTTTATGTACTAAAAGCCTGAATCGTCTCTCTAGCTTTGCCAGCAGAGAATCAGACACGTGACGAAAGCGACGAGAGCCACCATGATGTGTTTGTGGCTGCCTCGGTGCCGTCCTGTGCAGTCATTGTGGTGCAGCAGAGCCCTGTCGCCGTCCAGTCTGCCGGAGTCAGACAGCTGGCTGTTGGCGGAGCACTGCACGAGGGGCATCTGGTAGGACGTGGCCCGCTTCTCCGGCCGGTTGGGGCTGGAGCCGTCGCTGGGACGCTGGCCGTTGTAGAGCAGGTAGCGTCCGTGTGAGTCCTGCTCCATGCGGAAGAGCTCGTACTCCGTGTGGGGGAGCCGGATGCCCAGCGCCACGCAGCCGTTTGTCACGGTGACGTCCTGCTGCACCCCGACCTGCCAGGAGCCCTGCACCCCGCACTCGTTACCGTTGAAGACGTTGAGGAGGGAGGTGGTGGCCAAGTCCATGGGAGTTACTCTCATGTGGTTCACTAGAGGAGGGGATACAGAAAAGACCCGTTAGCCTCAATCGCTTCTTGAAGAGTAACCAAGAGTAACACCAGTTATACAAAAACACCTGTTTGATGACCTCCAGATGAGTGATGTCATGCTCAGAGTGGCTGATACACTCTCAGGTCACAGGTGCAACAGACTACGGAAATAATGAGACCCAAGTTGTCATATCTGGTTCTGTTAAAAGTTGTATTATTTTTAATGGTTGAAACGACTGTACTCACTAAAAAAACATTCACTTTTTCTTATATTTGCGATAACCAAACAAGATATAAACACAGCCTTCACATCCAATAAAATAAAGAGCTGCTTTAACAAACTCCTCTCAATTGAAGTCTGTGAAAGTATGAACACGCCGCTCTCAGTAAAGCATTTTAAATGACAATAAAAGCTGAAGGTTCACAAACTTTAAACAGCAAACATAAATTGCACTTTGGAGTCGAACAACAAAGTCAAGTTATTTGCAATAATTTGTTGGCTCCTCATGCTGGAAGGATTTTCTACCCTTACTCAAGTCGGAGGAAGACAAGGAAATGAGGAGGATATTACTGCCCTCGCTTCATGTAATTTAGATTCATCCATTTTATATTTTACAACTACATTTGGCAGACACTTTTGTCTGAACTGACGCACAAATGGAGGAAGAATCCAAACCGCAGCAGATCAAGGAGAATCTGAATTGCTTGGCAGCCATCTTTCATTCGGGCCTTTTGGGGGTTACCTTTAAAGTTCAGGGAAGATGATGTCCAGAAACAAAAGTTTTGTGAGGACAAGAAACTACGTCAGGCCTTAAAGATCCTTCTTTGGAGACCTATTGGTGATACTCAAGACATTACACCTATATTTTGCGATGTTTATTTCCTTAGATGGACTCAGATGAAGGCCTGAAATTGAGTCAAAAACTAAAGAAAGACCAAACAAGCATTTGCCTCCGTTGATGACAGCAAAAGCAGAGAAAAAGAGGAGGACGAGTTAGTTTTGCAGTCGACTGAAATGTAGTCTCTTGTTATCTAACTTTTGAAGATAGAAACTATCAGCCTGTTACCTTTGAAGACAAAGTCGGTCCCGCCCATGACGCGGGTGGAGTGAAGCCCTCGGCTGTAGCGTCCGCGGGCGTAGATGGTGAAGGTGGGGTGTTTGCAGACGGGGTCGGAGTAGTGGTAGTAGTGGCCCTCCCAGGTGTGGTTCTTGTCGTGGAAGATGAAGTGGCGGGTGAGGAAGAGGACCTCGGGGCGAACCTCGCAGCGCTGACTCACCCACTGACCGTACAGGCCGACGGTCAGGTCGGCCCGCGGCGGCAGGATGGGAGGGTGGAACTCGTCTGAGCGGAAGATGATGCGGCAGGCGATGCAGCCCTGGTCGTGGTTCTGAGGAGGAGAAGAGAATGTCACCTACTATCTTCCCCTCCGACATTTAAACACTTGATCAGGGATACCTTTAGGTTCTTGTATTTAGAGAAGATGAAGGTCTCATACCAGATTCTTCAAAGTATGGCAGCTTTTTATGACACTTATATAGCTGGAGATGTAGGCCTATCTATCATCTGTCCATTTAGGTATAAACGTGACTTTCTAACTGCCTTTTTACTTTCTTTCTTTTTCTCCCCTCGTTATTAGTCATTTGTAATTTAATGTTTGCCTGTTGTTTATCTTGTCTCATTAAACTTTTGTCAATGAAATGTGGACTATTTCATTGTTCAAAAGTTACTTTTTTACTTTGAAAACAAAAAATGAACACATATTTTTCATCTTATTTTATATTGTAAATATTGTAAATATATAGATGTTATTTTCTAGTTTTGTGTCCTTACTTATACAGGACATATTTTTCAGTTTCAGACGAGACAAATTTCTTATAATGCAAAAAATTATTTATCAAAAAGTCTGACATAATTAAACACAAATAAAAACTTAATGAAAAGAAAATTTACCATGAAAAATATAAAGATCTAAAATTGAAATAAATCCCTCCTACTTCTACATTTACATACTGACTTACAACTCAAACTTTAGGAATTTATGACTTTAGATTAACGATAAACATTTGATTCAATTATATTGATGAGCTGGTGAGGCCGTTCACTGTTTAAAAGCTCTGCGACTACAAACAGTAAAACAAAGTGGGAGAAAGAAGGAGGGATTAGTAAATCTGAGGAAGAACAATATGGAGAGAGCCACCATGGAAACCAGTTCACAGAAATGGAGGGAGTTTGGAGTGTAAGACCATTTATCTTGGATATATAACACAAGAATGGCTGAAAAAGGATAAATAGTTAATGCATGTGCTGCTGATGGAGGGTAAAAAGACTCTTACTAGAAACGGCTACCACACGAGAGCCCAACTTTAAATGAGGGATGCACGATATCGGATTATTTGCCGATATTTTCCAACCCTTTTTGCCGATTGCGATACAGAGATATTTTTTCCACCTCATTGCAGAGAACATTAAGTCTCCCCTGTTATCTCCCCTACTCTTATTGTAGTCGCCAAATACTGCCATAAAGCAGACATCTTGCACCCTTCTTCACGCTTGACAGAAGAGGCATTGTACAAAAGCTGAGCGCACCTGAATGCAGCATCCTCCCGAAAAACACGGCAGTGAGGGAGGACTGAGGGAGATTGTGACTTTTTAGTCTTTATTTGTATATTGTTGATAACTTCCCGCAGGCATGCGTGCACACTCATGCCGAGTTGATGTCGTAGCATTACGTCAACCTTTTTTAGGAGCTCATTGAGCATTTAGGCAGAATTAAAGCTTTGTTTTATCAGGAAAAAAAACGGAAAATATCGGCTGAAAAATTACATATTTG
Organism: Semicossyphus pulcher; assembly: GCF_022749685.1. Classification (NCBI taxonomy): domain Eukaryota; kingdom Metazoa; phylum Chordata; class Actinopteri; order Labriformes; family Labridae; genus Semicossyphus; species Semicossyphus pulcher. The sequence continues at coordinate 19,030,596 of NW_027211748.1, read as the reverse complement.
CAGATGGCGTGATGTCATTTTCAAGCCACAATCTGCTTGATACCAAGCTGATAATATTGTGCATCCCTACTTTAAATGCAGAGATAGAAATTACAATTGACATTTACAAAATGGAGAGGATAAAAAAATAAAAACATTAACGTTACAAAAACAAACTTTATTTTGGAAAAACATGGATTAACTAGGGAGCGCCGTAGGTCTGTTTTTATTTTCATAAATGAATGATCTACCCTACCGGGACATTTTTTGTTTGTTTGCTTTTATGTGTTTTCCTGTTTTGTATGTAAACATACAACACCTTTATTAAAATGTTTACCAAACGTCAATAAAAAAAAGAACGAGAAAAAAGACAATTAAAAACTCTACGCTCATGTTCCCCCTGAGGTTTACAGTATGAAAACTCAGTCATATGAAATCTGTCAGAGCTGAGCGCTTTTTTAATCCATCATCAGAATATTACGTCTTGAACAAACACAGGACTCCTGGCGTCTGTTCAGAGGTGAAGGAGGAAAAACTATTTCCTTCAGTCTGAGGCTGAAAGCCAGAAAAGGTTCCAGCATTTTCTCAGGCTGATCGCATCGTTTCACCGCAAAGCACAGATGTCTGCTCGAGCTGCAACAGGAAGTCACACAGCGACCGCTGAGATGAACCTTCATGCTACTTACACACAACAGCAGGACGCCTTTTATCCACCCTTATAAAATTGTTTTTGTCAATATAAAAGACCATTAATCATATTCAACATGTGATCACAGGACCCACAGGCAGGACAGCTGTGGTCTCTGACTTTTTGGAGAGCAGTGCGACTGCTTCCTGCTTCTCTCCAGCCAAAGACTCCAGAGAGCCAGAGGAGCTTTTGTTATTTGAGGGTGGTCAGAATTTAAGACCTCACCTCCCCAACACAATCACTCTTTTCCCAGACAGCACTTTGTCCTCATGAGATTTATGTGGAGTTAGAAAGAAGGGAAAAAACAGGAGTATCACTCCATCGTACAGATGAGATAATCCCAGGGCAGCTCCAGAACCGCCTCAGAGTGAGAGGTTAATGGCCCGACTGGAACGAGGCCTCCTGTGAATCCAGATCTGTGTGTGAGAGCAGAGAGCTTTTGAATGAGTGTGTATCTCACCGTTTGAGTATGAGAAGGAAATATATATGTGTAGTGAGGTAAAGAAATAACTATAGTATGCAGAGAAAACTGTGCATGTGTGTTTTAGCATGTAAGAGGACAGAAGAAAAGGAGCAGACCGTGGGAGAGTTTCTGCTGCAGGTGTGGAGAACATGTTCCAGATCTGCGGGAACTTTGAGCCCATAAAACACAGACAGCCCGACTGAGCTGAAAAAGGAATTCCCCGACAATGAACATGTCTTACATCTAAGGGTACTCATCCCTCACCTTTCCCTTTGTACCTCCAAAGACGCTCTATAAATATAGATGACACATCACTATCTATGCCTGTTATATGAGATGGTATCCTCCTTGTTAGCTTGGTCGCCTCTGCACCAAAACATCACACGCACACGAAGCTTGGAATGTTTTAGCTCTAATGTTGTACTGATGGACTATTGCTTGTCCATGTCAAAACAATATAACTTTCGATGCAGTACATATTTAAAGTTTTATGCCTTATTGGGGCACCGAGTCAGCCCACGTCCCACGAATAGAGGCTCAGTCCTTGACACAGCACACTATAGGTTCGACTCCAACCCTCAGCCCTTTGCTGCAAGGCCAAAAATTTATTGTTTTATGTCCTTTCCCCTTGAAGAGGGGGTATTATGTTTCCAATCTGTAGGTAAAAGTCTGTTGGAGTAATCCCCAGGCTTCTCAGCTCAGTCTGCAGGTTGCTGTGAACGCCAGGTTTCACACAGTTTTTTCTACACTTTGTGATGTCACAAAGTGCAGCCAGAAGATAGTGGGCTTGTAGGGGCGGGGTTTCTCAAAGCGACAGAGCTGACTGAGTTGCTTCAGGCAGAGGCTGAATGAGGGCCTGCACAGAGCACCAGTGTGAGAAACATGATTTTTTTACCTGTAAATTATGCTAAGCTGCTCCACAAGTATCACAGATAGAACTATAAAGCTTGCAGTTAGCATAATACCCCCCTTTAAACAGCTCAATGAAAACAATATTTGTATAATACAAGCAAAGAAACACTAGTTTTACACATATGCCCCTTTAGATTTTCATTTATCGGGTTGGTAAGTCAGCAGCAAAGACTGTTTAGACGCAAATGAGAAAAGAGATGTCAGATTCAAGATCCAACAATTCATTTATCCGTCCATTTTCTTCCGCTTATCCAGGGTTGGGTCGCGGTGGCAGCAGCCTAAACAAGGTGACCCAGACATCCCTCTCCCCAGCAACTAAGACTAACTAGAGACTGACAACTACACCTTGAGGTGGATGGCAAGTCCACGCCTCTACTTGAAAAGTTTACAAATTTTTTCCTGTAAATGGTGTCACAGCTCTCGTCAATCAGTCTTTTAATATCTTGATCTCGTGTGAAAAAAAGATGTTGGCGCGAGAAAGAGATTAGTGAATTTTCTTCTGTTGGTTTGTCTGGAAATGCCATTTAAGGCATTTTTTAAGAATGATTATGAAGTGCACCTTCTCCTGTCTGAACTGTCTCTGATTCAGTAACTCATCTACGATAGCAGTGAATTTAAACGTGTTACAACACTATAATCAAAAATAGATAACGTTGTATTTGCATCTTTACGTCTTTTTGAAGAATAATAGTGGTGGATAAAAACACTAAGTTATCCTTTTTTAGCCCTGAGTAGTGTCGGCAAGGTGCCTCAACAAGCCAAGGCAGACATATTTAACCTGAGAGGTGAAAGCGGGGCCCTGTTAATCTCATTGCTCTGAGCGCTCAGTAATAACTGAAGGTGACTCAGACGAGCATGTCAACAGATTATAACTCCTCTTTCTCTCATCTGGATTCGGATGGCTGGACACTGAGAGAAAAACACTCAGACTTTAGTGAGGAAACCAACCTGAATGTTCCTCCTCTCCCCAGCGGAAATCACACCCTTTAGTGAAGCAAATAAAAGTTTAATATGTCAATTTGTAATCAGGCAGTAATCACCACAGCTTGTGGAGTGTTGGAGGCGATCCAGAGGAGCCTCGGGCGGCTTCACACAACACAGTGTTTGTACAATTATTAGCAGGTTGCACATAAAACCTTTACTGCTGTTGTGGCACCAAACTTTGAAAATAATGATAAAAAAAAAACATTTTATAGTTTCACTGGACTGTTCTTGATGTGAGATAATTTTCATCAACCTGAAGTTGAACCACGTAAAACACAGAGTAAAGCAGCAGGAGTTTCTTTTACGTTTGTTTCTTTGGTTTTCTCCATTTTCTGAAACCCTGCAGAGAACGTTAGTTCAGTCAGGAACACTCTCGTCATAGCTTTAACCATTTATTGCCAAACAGAAGTACAGTTATGCTTGGTGCTGACGGCTCCGCTCTTAGGTTGATCCCCGGGTTAGCCGAGCAGCATGCAACGGCCTTCAAGGGAGCACATGCAAAATCCCCTGGGTATACTGAGTGGGCAAAAGGCCTCAGATGAGACAGGAGGAGGCTGGGGTGGTGGAGGTAAAGCATTACCAGCAGCAGCAGCAGCAGCAGCAGCAGCAGCAGCAGCAGCAGCAGCGGTGTGTGTGTGTGTGTGCAACATTGGTGTAGGATGAGTGAGAAGGAAGTTTAAATGGACCGCCTTGCTGTGAGAAGCGGCTGTGATTGGTGTGTTACTGATTAGAAATGATGATACAAACAGCAGGCTGTCAGCTCATTGCTGCTGGTGCGTGTGACTGTGTGCTGCATGAACTAATCTCTATTTATTTAGAAATGTAGAGTCTGTAGGCAGGTACGTGGATTTTAGGGACGGCAAGTGTTTCGGTTTAAATTTGTATGACGCTTGTAGTCCAAGTAATATTGACCAATCACATATCAGCAGGCTGCAGCGTATGCAGGAAGAACAGTGTGGAGAGCAAAAGCAGGCGGAAGATAATGTGCCGTAATGACATCACAGCTCCCATCAGCGTCATCTGACGATGATTTAGCTTCTTATTAATCTCTATAAACAGACATCTGCAGCAAGTTCAGCTAACAATCTGTTCCAGATCTAAAAATCAACTTGAGATAAAGTCCCTTGACGCTGTGTCACGAAAGCCGTTCAGCGTTTGGATTTCACGACTTCCTCGAATGCATCAGACATGATCAATCCGCCCTACGTTTTCTTCTCCTCTTGAGGACATACTTTTACTTTTTAATAATCTGCATCATGATGTTCAAATTTCCACGAAGGTAAGATCCGTTAACTTAAGTTAATCAGAAGTTTCTGTAACAATGCAGCACGCGGAAAAGAAAGTCTTGACTGGAAGTCGTTTATTGCTAACCACTGGCTACACGCCCGACAAGTTCCCCGCTGTCCCAAGAGGCTATATCGTCGTCAGACTATCGCCGATGGGATCCGAGATTGCGCATGAACTAACGCTTAGCTTCATTTAATAGTTACATCCTTTATTGTTGGTCAATCAATGAAATGTCTAGGCTCTAAAAGGATGAACTGCAGATTAATTCAAACAGCCTTCAAATCCAATAAATAAAGTGCTGCTTCAACAAACTCCTCTCAATGTAAATCAATAAAAACGTGCACAAGCTGTTCTCAGGAAAGCAATAAAAGCTGAAGGTTCACAAACTTTTTACCACAAAAACATTTGCACTTTGGAGTTTTTGCCCAAACAACCGAGTCAAACCTGTACAAGAATGTTTGCAATAATTTGTTGGCTCCTCATGCTGGAAGGATTTTATACCACAACTTAGGTTGAAGGAAAACAAGGAAATGAGGAGGATATTACTGCCCTCGCTTCATATAATTTAGATTCATCCATTTTATATTTTACAGCTACATTTGGCAGACACTTTTGTCTGAACCGACGTACAAATGGAGGAAGAATCCAAACCACAGCAGATCAAGGAGAATCTGAATTGCTTGGCAGCCATCTTTCATTCGGGCCTTTTTAGGGATTACCATTAAAGTTCAGGGAAGATGATGTCCAGAATTTAAAGTTTTATGAGGACAAGGAACTACGTCAGGCCTTTAAGATCTTTCTTTGGAGACCTTGTGGTGATATTTAAGACATTAAACCTATTATTTTTCAATGTTTGTATCCTTAGAGATAGACCGACATATCCTGCAACTTGCCTGAATTTCAAAATAAGAGTCTTATCTTTGGTAGACTTTATTGCTAAAGTTTTAAGTGTATTTTGCAACCAGTATGCTCACAAAAAAGCAGCAAAACACAACATAACATCACAAATGAGTCTCTGCATGGTAGATACATGGGAAACCTGATAACCACACCAACAACAACCATATAAGAGCACAGATCACTTCCTAACAAGGATCATAATCAAGTGGTCTTAACTCGGCCTCGATGATGCAACAGCGATCCAGGCGACAGAAAAATGGAGCAAACAGCAGAAACAAACCTAAAAACAGGCTGCTGCCTTCCTCTTGCATCACCGCTGAGATCCACCCAATAACCACAAATGAACAAGCTGGCACCAGCAAGTGTTCTGGACTGGGACCAGTACCGGGTATACTGCTTAAGAGTAATGGATTGGATCGTCACCCTGGCAATAAAGAAGCCCTGAAAAGAAAACCATTACAACCACAAGAGGTCGTTGGATTTAATGACTTCAGTGAAGGAAGGAGTGATGTAGTTTCTACCACCGTAAGAAATCTACAAATAAAAACTTAATTTATGTGCATAGTTTAAGACGAACGGGGCCCCAAACTGACCGAAGCAACAAAATTAGTCAACATTAACGGAGCACAAACAGTTACAGTCTCTTCTTGTTACAAAAGAATATAATGAAGCTTAACTGACAGTTAACCCAAATTATAAAATCACATATCAACAAGGATCTGTGTACAGAGGTTTTGATGAAACCGCTTTTGATATTTCAGGCTCTTCTTATCAACAGCTCCGGACTACTAAGAGACCGCTCCGAATGTTCCTTAAACCAGCATCTCTCTCTACATGTCATGGCCAGCCCGATCCAGATGTGACCCCCATTAAAACCTCCTGAATGTGATCACGAGGAAGATGGATGGTCACAAGCCATCGAACAAAGAGCGGCCTAATGTATGACTGGTGGAGAGCATCGCCAAGATGCATGAAAGATGTGATTAGAAACCAGGTTATTCCACCAAATATTGACCTCTGAACTCTTCCTGAGCTCAAACATGAACATGAACTTGCATTATTCGAGCTCTGAAAAACATGTTTTGCATCTTTTATCTTAACCAATCGTCATTTTCTGCAAATAAATGTGAGAAGTTTTAAATTAAAAGGTAAATTCACATCACAAATCTATGACAATTTGCACAAGTTGACTGATTCTCACCCTCAGAGAAATTATCCGTATCTGTGGGTTATATAGGGAAGATGCACAGTTTATTATAACATGTGTTTTATAGGAGTTTTTTTTGGTTCACACTTTGACATGGAAATAAAACCAACAGAGTTCTGAAATACTAAATGGGTCTCTGTCTCTTGTGTCAGCGCATTTGCGTGCAAGGGAGGGGGTCTTCGAATAATACTCGAATAGTTTCTTTGCTTGAAATGCACATCCCCAACTGTCAGCAAACAGTTCCACATCCAGTACACGTGGAACAACATCAGCCTTATTTGGGGTCTTGTTTCGGACCACTCGAAGAGTTTAAAGGGAAAACTGACGATTTTACACAAAAAGATCTGTTCACAGGTTTTTAGGTACAACTGCAAATGTGAAAAAAGTTCTATAAGGCCTCTACACCGACATTTACTTTGAGCTCTGTTTTGGTCTCCTCCAACTGCTCAGGGAAATATTGATTTTTAAGGCTGGTAGTAAAGTCAGTTGATCCTAACTTTTGAGTTTCCTGCTTCAGCTAAAGATAAATTATGTTAATGAAAACTTTGAGAGTGAATTAAAACATTAATGTTTCTGTCCGTAAACCAAAACAAAAGAGCTGAGACACGATAAAAAGGCTCTGCAGAGTTGGGCGATAATTCAGTGAATTTGTCACCTTAAAACATGATTATTTAACTATCATTTAAAAACAAAAAATAGTACTGAAAATGTGTGCGCAACAGCATTAAATCTTTAGAAACAATGTCCCAGTTACTCTAAACCAACAACAAAACCGTGAACACTTTATTTTGGAACGAGTTTCTGCAGCAATAAAATAGTCCCTTTGAACAGTGCATTGTGTGTCACCTCCGTTATATACATGTAAAAAGGTGGCAGCAGACAAAATAGATCTCTCAAACTTTGGAGAGTAAAAACTAAAGTATCTGCACGGCTAGAAACAGCAACAGGAAAGCAAGAAGATCAGTTTGTAATTTCAGTGAACTGACCCTTTAAAGCAATGCTGTAATCACCTTTGACCCCTTAGTGTAAGTTTTGAAGTACAAAGCTTGCCAACACCCCGCCTTCGTTTTTTTTCGGAACAATATCAGGCGAGCACATGCAACACTTTGATTTGAGCCTCAGGCATGCATGAAATCAGACCTGGTATGTGCTCGCTGGAATAATTCATACGGCCGCATGGATCCCGAATTCTAGGAATACCACATGTTGATCGCTCCCAGAGATAGGCCGGGTTTCACATTGCTGTTCCGCGGGCCAGAGGGGCTTAGAGAGAGCAGCTCTGGTCATTACAACGCCACAGGGGAGATGTCTGATCACAGCTCCTCACTCCAACCTCTGTTTACTTTCCGATCAGCAACACCGACCCCGACCATCCCCACACACATGGATGTTTATTTAGACAGCGGAGCAGGGCAGGATTTCATTGTAATCTCTGTGGAGGGTGACAGTGAAAACATCACTCTAGGGTTTCACTCGGCGGGGAAGCTGCCGTTCAGCAGTGTAAATAGAGAAATTACATCCCGTAAGCACAGCGGAGGAATAAAGGGCTCTTTCTTAACGCTAGATTTGGGAGATGAAATCAGTATGTACATAGTTTCTGGTTTCTACCGGTGCAAATGTTTAGGGTGCAAAGGGCACGATTGTTGACATACACACTGATCTTACATCAGTTTCTGGTTAAACAGCGCTTGGAGAAGTCTTGGACAGCTGTTTGTTACTGACAGGTGGAGTTTACTGACTCTAAACTATTTAGAAATTAAATGTAAATAACCTGACATTGCAGCATTCCTCATTTATGCAATATTCATATCTTTTGTGACCCGTCCACCTCCCGCGATACCCCAACAACGATCAGAAATACGGTTTTTGTCTCTGCTGTGTGTGGTCTTTGGCGGTGTGGAGGGTCAACACAGTGTGAGTGGAGTTCAGCAGAGATCCTGCAATGAACTCCGTGCTCAGGTAACAAAACAAAACTCTTCTTTCGACCTGGTCGTGCTCTCCAACAAACACGGGAGTTCGCACCGTGAAGAGGTCTCTTCCTGGTCGTAGCACGAGCTGCTCTTATTGGTTAGTCTGTCTGCAGCCTCCCCAGGTTGACAGGGAGAAACTGTAGTGTACAGTGACTTGGATGACTGTGGAGGTTCTCAGTCATCCAGGTCAGGGTAATTTGATTAGAACCAACCAAGTCCAGTTGCCCTTTTAGATTAAGCTTTGAATAGAGGGACATAAGAGCACAATAACACCAACTCTACTGAAGGCCTCTACAGATGTTTTCATTCAGATGGTCTCATTCATAGTTGAAACATTCACCTGCATCCTCTTGTCACAGGCTGAACGAGAAGGGCACTTTAGGAGAGCAGACCTCCATCAGCGCCAACAGTCTCGTCTTCTATGATCTGCTAATTTTAGTCACTGGTGTCTAAAATTTGGTCAACATTATGGCTTGTTTGTGAGTCAGATCAAAAATGTATGAGATCATCGTTGCCTATGCCACAAGCTTTCATGAATATGGGGCCAGGAATTTTCCCATAATCCAGCAGATAAACAAAAAAGGCAACGCTAACATAACCTCCTCGGCGAAGGAACTAAGTTCTAAGGCCAAATACTGATCCAATGTCAGAGCGTGGTGTCTGAACATGTGAAACATCCCAGTATATAACAAGCAGATAGACAATGAGTCTGCAGCCATGCGAGGGGCTTTGTGTAGCTAAACGCAGCTGCTAGCATGCACACATGTCAAGAATGACAGTGCAACATGCTAATGCTTAGCAAGTATAATGTTTGCAATGTTCACCATTGAATCCATAGACTGTATAAAAAGATGGGCGACATGACAGCTCTCTAAAAGTGAAGCCAAACCCTCTCTGTCGCCCCCTGCTGACTGGCTGCAGTATAGGTCATAAAGCCCGCCTCCTCCATGTGAACAGATGGGACATGAGTCAAACTATAAAATCAAAATACACGTCAAATACATGTTTCTCAAACATGGTTTCTGTCATTATAGTTAGTTCTTATCATGCTGATTTACGCCCATGTGTTCATTTTTCAGAAGTTTAGTTTAAATTATTTATTTGATGATTGACAGCTCTGTTGAGAAATCCGGCTCCTGCAGCCGATCTGTTCAAGATTAGCAGAGTAGAGGAGAAATGGCGAGCGGAGACGTAACTAAAATAACCACTACGGTCATTGAAGTTTACATATCTGTGAACGTCTGCTTCAGACCAACACAAAGAAGCTGTTCTGCTGTTAAACACAGCGACATGCGGGATCTTTGCTGGGGTTTTTTATGGTAAGTGAAGTGTGTGTTTTGGTTAGCGGAAGTGGCTACAGCGGCTCCAAAATGACATCACTATCAAGATGGTAGCACCCGCCTCGGGGGTGGCTTCAAATAGGTAAAATGAGAGTAGAAGGAGATACATCGTCCATCTTCATACAGTCATTGATCTAACCTTACAGTGTTAGCATACTAACAGTCACTAATTAGTACAAAAACATTTTCCTTCAATACAAACTCACAGCCACATTTTCCCCTCATCTGTCTAAACTCTAATGGAGAGAGGATCATGAGGGGCTTACCTTGGCGTTCTGCAGGGCCATCTGGTAGCTGGACGGTTTGTAGTACAGCCTCTGAGACGGCTCGGTGTGGATGTCTCCCAGAAACAGCTCCTCCACCAGGTGATCCAGGTTATGATGCAGGTACTGCTTCTCCACCCTCAGCAGCTGCAGCTCATGCATGGCAAAGTTCAGCTCTCTGGAGCAGTCGTAGCCGCCCTCCTCGCTCCACAGCTCGTGGATCACGTTGGGCTCCCAGTGGCCCTTCACGGCTCCTCTGCAGCTGCGGTTGAGCCTCTGGCTGAGCTCTTTGGCCACGGTGGCTGTGTGACAAACCATCTGGACACGGTGGAGGTGGTATTCCGCCTCCGTGCCTCCGCGGATGATCCAGGAGGCCTGACGTAGGCGCAGACGACCGCGGATAACCAGCGTGTAGGTGGGTCTGGTGCAGTGGTTGTCCTCGTAGTAGAACTGGTGCGCCTGGAAGGTGTTGTTGGAGAAGAAACTGTAGGAGCGTGTCAGGAACTCCGGGCCTGGTCTCACCTCACAGCTGCGACAGAAAACAGGAGGATCAAGATAAACACCACAAAGATCTTGTGCAGAAGATGTTACGTTTTCAGACGGTCCAAAGAAAGTGATGCTTGTGTGACTTTAAATCGCCTTAGACCGAAGTATAAAATAAGCTACTTCAATTTTCTTCTCTACATTCTTGTCAGCCATTTGTTTAAGTTTAATCCTATACAGTCGAAATATAAATGTACACAGGCTTAAATCAGTGTGATCCATTACTAAACTTTCAATCCACTTTGGGGGTCAGAGTTAAGTTGTAACACAGATGCCAGCAGAGGATGAATCGAGAAGTTTTTGTGTTGCATTCAAGGAAACTCTAAAAATTCAAGATTAGTTATTTGGGCTGATGCAGAGCACTGCTTTTACAAGGTAAAGAGTGAAAGACAAAAAAAGCTTATATGAATCTTCTGTCCTGATGTGCAGCAGATGATTATGAGGAGCCACACATCAGTCCCTCCAGGATTTCGCTGGTTTTTTGCGGACTTTGAGACTGTTGCGGCCTTAAACGCCTGATTTCGTGGCAGCTTTTTAAAAAAAAGTTGCAATAGAAGTTGTGATGCTTTGAGGCTTTTTCTTCTGTGTAACACAATACATATTTACTCTGAGCGACTGAGACAAGCACTTCAATAAAGCTTTCTTTTTACTGAGCAAGCCCCTTTGCCTTCTGAAGTCACTTCTGGTCGATTTCTGTGACAAAACGCCAAATCAAATATGTAAAAAGTGAATGACACTAAAGTAAAGTGCCATGAAATGCTCATTCCACACTCATTCCATATGCACAAGCAAGGATGTACACATTATTTATTACATTTACACTGTTCTACTCTTTATTTCAGGTGCTGGGCAGGTATAACAGCATTGAAAAGAGAGAGGGGGGTTACTCTCTCATTTGAACATTTGTAACAGAGCCTGTGGAAAGTTATGAACACAGTCTTTGATTGGACGACACAAGGCATCAGGAAGTGGCTAAGTGGACGGCTAACAGATTTCAGTACGGACACATGGATAAAAAAATCACAGGAAGACGTCAAGTGCTGGATTTATGACGATGTATAGTGCGAGGGAAAAGGCGTTATTGGTCGAATTTGCCGCAAGAGCTGCAAATATTGCAAGGTCGCAAAAAATGTGCGGGGAATGGTTGAATTTGGTCACAAATTCCTGGAGGGAATTTCAGTCGAAACATGCCTTGCTTATCAAGAGATGATGATAAACCTTTGACAAAAGATAAAACAGGGCAGTAAACTCTGCAAGCTTCTCCTTCTTTAAACACCCCTGATAGAAAGTGCCCCAATAAAAGATCTTTCACTTTCTAGTCTATGTTTAAATGTCCTTATGTAAACAGAGAGAGATAGATGCAGTGGATTTTAGATTGTCTTCCTGCTATAAAAAAAAGATGCAGATGAAGGTCAGAAGGATCAGCCTTAGAAGTCCATAGTTGTTTACCTGGCGGACACCCAGTGACCCTCGACGTTGGGAGGCATCTGCACGGTGATTCGGGCTCCATTGTGAAGATGCTTCAACATGTGTTGGCACTGCGAGTCTTTGACCAACCGGCCGAAGGTTTTCTCCAAGGAGAGACGGCTGGACCGACCGTCCGAGAGGTGGAGAGACGAGCCTTCAGCCCAGCCTGCGGGGAAATCAGACACGCCAAAAGGTTAAGCTCAGGTGAGACGGGAACGATAGTCATTTCCTGTCTTTCTTCTTTGAAGATTGTTATTGGGAAAAAAGTGGCCTGAGTTTCATCTTTGACAAAAAATATGCTTTATGTGCCATTCAGTGACCTTTAAATCTGCCTCATTGAGGTTAAAATGTTGAGTAAACCACTAAAAAATGTGTTTAGTTTAGCAGAGCTTTTTTCTTTTAGTGCTTACATCCCCATAAATGAAGGACAAGTGCTTTTAAGGAAACCAATAAGAGAGTTAATTACACGGAGATCAAACAGGAAAATAAGTTATCTCGTTAGTTTGAAGTTTCCCTCTCATGTTTTCACTCTGCTTATTCAATCATCCCGCCCTCTTTGAAGTGCTTGCAGGGTTTCATTGAGTCATTTTAACTCATGTCATCACTCAGGGATTACAGGGCTTTATCTGTGACCTGCTCCACCTGGTATGAGTGGAGTCTTTACGGGTTAATGTCAGCAGAACATGTGATGAAAAGTTAAAGCTTAGATGTGTAAGTCGAAGAATTGACAGGCGGCTTTCTGCTGTGACTGAAAGCAAACCCTGAAATCGAGCTACAAACAAAAGATGAAAGGACAGGAGAGGAATTGACATTTCAGATCTCAAAGTTCCCACCCTGTTTGCGTACCCTCGATGCACCATATGAAAAAACAATACCTTCAACAATCGTCTGGGCTTTAAGGGATATAATATCGGAAATGAAAGCATTTTCAAAGCCTGCGGCCAAATAAAAGCCTTGAAGCTCACATTCCAGCGAGGATTTATCCCATATAATACTCTAATATCATCAAATCTACCTTGAAATATGAAGACTTTGCTTTAAATTCTTTCTGTCGGACCCGACTTGCCTGGCAATATCGTCTAACGCCTTGGAATGCCTCTGCGGTCGCCTGAGCGCTTTTAATTCGAGACCAATAACACGCAGAGGGAGGAACAAAAAAGCATGTGATTAAAAGAAGCTCTGTGAAGAACAAAGATCCATCCAGTTGTTTTACACTCGGCGAGGCAGCTCACATGTGTGTGAGCCGCGGCTTGTGTGTAAATCACCACATCACAGCTCTGCTCAGTGGAGACGGTGGCCGGTGGGGAGACCTGATCCCCCCCCGACTCAGCTGGTGGCATTAGTAACGCTGCTCTGCTGGCTGGAACCGCGTTACAAATCAAAGAGAAGGCTTCACAGTTTGCTCGGTGTAATGTGTGTGTGTGTGTGTGTGTGTGTGTGTGTGTGTGTGTGTGTGTGAGGCCCTTTTTTGCACCTGCAGTCAAAGAAAGACCTTGAGTGGCTGCAAACAGAAAGTTTTCACAATGATTAGAGCAGAAACTGCCTACGTGTGTGTGAACTTCAGAGGAGTCCTGCAGAGATGTAATGCAAACCGGTTTTAACGCCACTGAGGTTTCTGTTGTTTAAACAGAGCCTGAAGTTTAACAGCAGGTGAATCTAAGGGTAGGACACACAATTAAACACACACACACACATGGGGACAGATTTTCATGCAACAGATGCACAGAAAAACAAAACTGTATTCTATTCTGCACTGTTGCCTCACAGCTGCCGGCTCGAAACCCAGTCATTGCTGTGTGGAGTTTGCATGTTCTCCCCGTGCATATGTGGGTTCCTTCGGGTACTCCGGCTTCCTCCCACAGTCCAAAGACATGCTCGTTAGGTTCATTGGTGACTCTAAATTCCCAGTAGGTGTGAGTGTGAAAGGTTGTCTGTCTCTATGTGTCAGCCCTGTGATTAACTGGCGATCAGTCCAGGGTGTAACCCTGCCTTTCGCCCAATGACAGCTGGGGCACCACCAGGATAAGTGGTATAGATAGATGGTTGGATGGAAGTTTAAAATTACAAATATGGCTGCAACTAACAATTAAAATAAAACTCATCTGGCATTTTTTAAGTGAAAAAACAGCAAAAAAAACACTCACCATAACCTTCATTTAAGTCTTAGAGCTCTTCAGCTTCACTACCTTTAGCACTAAAAGTGATTCACTTGGTAACATTTATCATTGTTCAAGTTAATTTGATAAATTACCTTTTTAAAGTCCCATCAGCCTGATGCAAAACAACAAATCTTTTGTCTTTTGTCTTTTGTTATTGATCCCAAGTCATGAAAACACATTTTGGGCAGGAGTGACAAAATCCACTCAAATAAACATGACGATGAGAGGAGTGGGAAGACAGCTCAGTGCTACAAACCAAACCCTGCAAAGCTCTGAAAATCAACCATGTTTGTTTAAATAGCATGACAATAAATGACATAATTATACAGGGAAAATGTGCTCAATTATCTCCTGACTTTCTTCTACAGCTTTCTAGGGATTCTGGGTAATGTATGCCCTTACCAACGGTGATAGTGAATGAATGCTTTGAGGAATAGTTGTTTGGTAATTAAGTCGGCAAATGCTCAAGTTTTCCCAGCTTCCTAACAAATCAGGGACTTTACACTCTCAGCTCACTTCAAACAAAGGAAAACGAAGCAGATTTAGACTCTAATCTGTAAATAACTCGCATCAAATTACAGAAAAACAAGTCTGGCGTGCATTCGACTTTGTGGTTTTGCTCACACATGTGAGAAAGTTAAGTGTTTCTGTGTCTGATGTTTAACCGTGCAGCAGCGAGACACCTGATCCAGACTGAACTACATGAGACGTGTTTTCAATCATATGTGGCTTTGTGAAAATATGATAATAAAAATTTAACCAGAGCTTTATTTAGAGTCGTTTTAAACACAACAGACTCTTTAATAAAGAGTTTTATTACATCAAAGCCAAACAAGAACACAAAATGGAAAACAGGCCGACGGGGGAACAAATGAGGAGATGATTAAAAAGACGTTATGTGGAGCCTGTTTGTAAAATTACTTTTTAAGAGGAGCCGTTTTAAAGTGTTGAAAGTGTTGTTCCTCTTAAAAAAAAAAAACGAAACATAAAAACTTTTCCTTCATTACAACAATCAGAGCGGCTGGACTCGAACACTCTCCCTCAGTGCTGCGGCTGCTTTCCCAAACTGCTGCTCTCTATCTAAATCAAAGCGCCCACTAAACTCCCAGAGCCCCAAACCACAGAGAACATTTCCAGTTGGCCCACTCCCACCAGTGAGGTCACAGCACTGGGACCCCAGACAAGCCGAGAGACTCCACATCGGTTCTGGGAGGAGAAAAAATCCAGAAGAGCCGGAGCGGAGACCAGACAAAGGACCGCTCACTGTGTTATCTTTACATGTGGCAGTGAACGTGTGGGACTTAAAGGGGGTTAAGAAAACCACAGGAGCTACATCCAGTGGTTAGAGTTGAATACAGCGCTACAGTTTTAAAGAAGGTGCTCCTCATTTTAAAAGACTTCATTGGATTTTAGAGGGAAATATTGGGAAGTGCAGCTGATGCTGAAGTTAGTCGGTCATAAACCAAAGTCTTGGACTAATTAACAGTTCAGATCAAGAGCTCACCAAAGTGACTTGATTCTTCCTCGGGGGAGATGGACGTCTGTACCAAACGTCATGGCAATTCTATTCAACTGTCGTCAAGAGAGCTGACCAAAAGATCAAATGTCAACTTTATGGTGGCTCAAAAGGAAATGTTAGAGAATCACCAAAGTCATTAAGATTAGGGGTGGGACAAAATATCAAATATATCGTCGCCCTGAGTCGTGCAATACAATTATCGATAGGCTGGCGCCTATTATCCATATTTTAATTGACAAATATACGGCACTCTGAACAGATCTCCCTGCCATTTTGACCGCATCACTACTTCATGACTCCTCGCGGTGTACACTTATGACATGAATAAGGGTAACGTGAACGGAAATCAGCTGGCAGAAGAAGAAGTTGAAAGCAGGATAAAAGAAGGAGACAGCGGGATAATGTCGGACAGCGGTGAAAAGAAGGTAAGAGATGTACCAGCCACTTTCTAATCCAAAGTTAATTTACAGACTGAAAACATGGACATTGTTTCATCTCAGTTTGTGTCGAGTTCTGTGGAACTGACACCAAATTGCAGTGAATAAACATTAATCCTGCTCTTTTTTAGGGGCATTTTATATTCTTCAGTTAATCCGATATCCTGATGGATCATTATATCTGCGATATAAGCCTGCGATTCTCACCCCTAATTGCGATGCATCCTTTGAGAACTATGAAAGTGTGGACAAAAAATAAATTAAATAGATCCAGAAAACTTTGACCTGCTGGTGGTCAAAAGGTCAAAAGGACTTCCGGACTTGAGACCATGAATGTCTGGTCCAGATTAAATTATCCACTTACTATGTGTAAGCTGTTGGAAACATTGCTGTGAAATTTTGTACTAATCGATGGACAAGCCATCCTAATATGCCGTCTCTACAGGCTCACCACTAACATGGCTTAAAATCTACATACTCTAAAATGTCTACATATCAAAAACCCTGAAAACAATTCTTCTTAAAGCTTCGAGACTCAAATTAATTTATCTTGTGTATCTTATTTATCTTTATTTATCACAAAATAATGGGCTCTCTGTTTTCAGGGTCAAGTTTGAATTTAAAATGTTCAAGTATGGACCAAAAACACCTTCAAGTGGTCAGAGGAAATGCAATTTTGAACATCTAAGATAAAAGACAATCTCAATCTGTCGATGAAGGCTAGGTGAAGTCATTGAGTCCTAGAACAGATACTGAATGGACCTTGTCGAGGTTTCATCTTGACGATCAGTGTTTTCTTACGGGAGTGAAGAATGTTCCCCAATCACCGTGTTGATACTTTGAAAAAGACCTTGACCTCCTGCTCCGTCACTGAATGAATCACCACAAAAAACTGCTCACAGAGGTGGGACATGTTGGGCGGCATAACAATCAGCATCATTTGTCTTTCTGTCCTCTGTTGGTCTGTTTTATCTTGACCCCCTTTTCTTTCTGTTGCTGCACTTTGTCAAAATCTTGTTGACATGGTTTCTAAGAATGTTTCCTTCACATGAAATTAGTTTTCTGACTGATCTCTCTGAAATAACAGCTCTTACTCCTTGGCTTCTTTGGCGATACAATCTGTCAATTGAGTCTTATTTTGGCATGGAAGTATGTGGGACTTTTTATTTCTTTTGTTGAGATGCCACAATAAGCTCATCTCTCACCAGCACAATGTTTGCAAACTTTGGGCCATCATGTTAATGTGCCAGGTTAACTAAACTACTCCCATCCGCAGGCCCGGGGAGTTTGATGGCATGTAGAAAACATGAAAATAAAAGCACAGACGAATAGTAAAACAGTGACATGACCACTGTTCTAGATTATAACAGCATCATTTTTCCAGTAACTGTTGATTCACAATGATGGAATAAAATCCATCCAATACTTATTCGAGTACACACAGCTGCATACATATGACAAGAAATAAACTCTTGACTACATAAATGGTTTTTGACATGTATGTCTCTTAGTTAACCAGAATAATTGTTTGTTTGTATTGATTTATTGACGCAGTCATTTTTACTTTTCGTTGTTGATCTTACAGTGTAGGTCAAATCTCTATGATAACCACATTTGGATATCCATCCATCCATCCATCATCTGTCCACCACTTATCCTGTTCAGGGTCGCAGGGGGCTGGAGCCTATCCCAGCTGTCATTGAGCGAGAGGCGGGGTACACCCTGGACTGATCGCCAGTCAATCACAGGGCTGACACACAGAGAGATAGACAACAACATCACGCTCACACCTACAGGCAATTTTAGAGTCACAAATTATTCTAACGAGCATGTCTTTGGACTGTGGGAGGAAGCCAGAGTAACTGGAGGGAACCTGCGCACGCACGGGGGAGAACATGCAAACTCCACACAGAAAGGCCCACTACATCCGAACCGAGATTGGAACCTGGAACCTTCTAGCTGTGAGGCGACAGCGCCAACCACTGCAGCACCGCGCAGCCTTACATCTGAATATGCACGGATAAAATGTTTTGTTTAGTATTTGAGTTAGTATAATGTCACTCTTTTTTTGTGAACTTTCAAATATCAATCAAATATCAGCCTCTAACTTATTAGATCATCTACGTCACTGTGATTAAAGTGGTTAAATGACTTTCTTCATTCCATTATTGCCGTTTTATTTACCTATCTTTACTATCTCTTTATACTACCTTGTTGCGATCAAACCTTAAGGGGTTCTCGGAACCAAATTTCAATCCAACTTTGCCATGAAAAAGACGAACATAAAGCTGTGTAGGATCAGCTATAACTTGAACATACAGTTAAATAGCCCTCTTGCATTTAGAGAATTACTGAGTATTTACAGACGTTATAAACCTCAAATATGAGGCTCAACAGAAGTCTTTTTAGATCCGTATCAGTAATAAGGTGAAAACTAAGCACCAGCCGTGTCTTTCTAAACTTGCTGTCTAACTTAAGGTTCGCTGAGGTTTTCTCTCCTCCTGTAAACTCACAGCACTCACTAATCTGGGCTGATTTTCACTGCCTCTGTGAAAGGCTGCAATAACACACCACCTAATTGAACGTTTGATTCACTTTAACACGCTTAAGAATAAGTCGACACCAACATATCGTTTTATCCCAACCCGCTCTGTTGAAGTTGCAGCCAAATGTTTCCTTCGACTGTCACTGGCAGCAGATGGACCGGGTCAACTGCAGTCCCATAATCCTCTGCTGCTCAGACAGGGTTTTCAGCAGGGATGGATGTTTTTAAGTGGCTCTAAACTCTTAAAGCGCTTTCATCTGTCCAGCAGCCCTTGGGGAAGCTTTTTATTGCCTTTTAGCCCTCCAAAATGTTCATCACTGAGGCATAAGGGGTAACTTAGTGAGAAAATATTACAATCATTATAATTAACCCTGTTGGTCGCAACACAGGCATGAGAGTAAACAGGTGTACTGAGGGAGGAGATGCATGGCAGGTTCCTATCTGACGTACAGTATATGCTTCACTTAAGACTGAAAAACATTAAAAATCCACTGAAATGTATATAAATATAAACATAATTTGGTATATCTCGTGTTTGTTTTAGGTAAGGGTCAAATTGGGCACAACAAAGCTTCTTTAATAGACTGTGTAAGCTCTTTGTTTTTCGTGCACACGTGGATGAAAACACGTTTTTCACTCATTTAGCCAAAACGCCAAATCCATCAAATCTCCACATCATGGATTAAAGTCAATTCATGTTTAAGTTTCTTACCCAACAAAGCGATGAGGAGCAGTGCAGATTTCGGCCCCATTCCGCTCTTTAGGGAAACGAGCTTCACTGGAAACACTGGGGAGTTCACGCTCTCCTTTACGCAGCGTCCTTATTTACTCCAACACAAATCCTCACATTGTGAATCCATAGCGTGGAGCAAACAGCCTTCTGATATCCCAGCATCATAGGAAACACACCCCCGGCTCGCTACTGATAATAAAACCACGATGAATCTGATGTTCAAAACAAAGAATCGCCCCGACAACACGAAGGAAAGTCCCAGCTTCTGTGTGTTACACGCTGGTGGAGTTTAACGTTGTCGTTGGGACGGAGCAGCTCGGTGGCTTTTACGCGCGTCCTCCGTGCGTCCTGGAGGAGTGTTTGTACGTCTGTGCGGAGACTGGACTCCCCCCGCCTCTGAGCACACTTTATGGGCGTGGAGTTGAAGTTTACTCCCGTTGGATGCACACTGCAAAAAAAATCGCACATGTGTGCAAGGTGTATTGGTCAACTGTTTAACCTGATGATGGGTCTGTAGTATCCGTATGCAAACTTGCAAAGCAGCAATTATGGTACATGGTACATCATGGTACATAATTGTATGCATTTTTTCATTATTTTCAAACCCATCCCCCACTCCCAGCCCAAATGAAAACAATAAAAAAAAACATTAAAAATCCCCCAAATTCCTTCAATTTACAGATTTTTTTTACCCTTTGTGAGACTGACTTGGTCAGTGACATTTTTGCAGTGAAGACATTTTACCTAAACCATTTGGATTAAAAATTTCTTAGCTTTATAAAACAGATCCTCTTTCCTGTAAAAGTGTGACTGTAACTGAACCTTAGAAATGTGACAAGCCCACTTGTGAAAAACTCATTCAGTACCACAATTATGTCCCAGTAGGAAAAGGCTGTAACCACATTTTCTGTGTGTTTTTATGCACAAGTTTCTATTCATGAACTCTTTGGTTTAGAGTTTTTATCCTGGTAACTTCTAAGAAGTAACATTTTGGAGTGATAATGGAAAGCTACATGTAACCAGAGGGCTTCTGCATTATGTTGCAATTGAAATTAATGACGCTGTGACACCGGGAATCTCTCTCTTTCTGCACTACTGTTTATTCTGGCAGCTCCTCTCCCACAGGGGAATTTTACAAAAGGGGCGGAGATATAACATTAAACATAGGGGGGAAAATTACATTGATACAAATCAACGGAGACCTGGGCAACAGAAAGACAGAGCCTCCGTTATATCTCCCAGCCTGCTCCAGCTCCTACACAGATAAAATAAAATTACATCATGCAAGTTAGCTTAACTTGCGGTGCACCTAAATTAGCTTAACTTGCTCTGTACGTAAATTAGCTTAACTTGCAGTGCACGTAAATTAGCTTAACTTGCAGTGTACGTAAATTAGCTTACCTTGAGGTGCACGTAAATTAGCATAACTTGCGGTGCACGTAAATTAGCTTAACTTGCTGTGTACGTAAATTTGCTCAACTTGCAGTGTACGTAAATTAGCTTAACTTAAGGTGCACGTAAATTAGTTTAACTTGCCGCGTACATAAATTAGCTTAACTTGCCGTGTACGTAAATTAGCTTAACTTGCAGTGCACGTAAGTTTGCTTATCTTGCTGTGTACGTAAATTAGCTTAACTTGCAGTGCACGTAAATTAGCTTAACTTGCAGTGCACATAAGTTAGCTTAACTTGCCGTGTACGTAAATTAGCTTAACTTGCGGTGCACGTAAATTAGCGTAACTTACAGTGCACGTAAATTAGCTTAACTTGCCATGTACGTAAATTAGCTCAACTTGCAGTGCACGTAAGTTTGCTTATCTTGCTGTGTACGTAAATTAGCTTAACTTGCAGTGTACGTAAATTAGCTCAACTTGCAGTGCACGTAAGTTTGCTTATCTTGCTGTGTACGTAAATTAGCTTAACTTGCAGTGTACGTAAATTAGCTTAACTTGCAGTGCACGTAAATTAGTTTAACTTGCAGTGCACATAAGTTAGCTTAACTTGCCGTGTACGTAAATTAGCTTAACTTGCGGTGCACGTAAATTAGCGTAACTTACAGTGCACGTAAATTAGCTTAACTTGCCATGTACGTAAATTAGCTCAACTTGCAGTGCACATAAGTTTGCTTATCTTGCTGTGTACGTAAATTAGCTTAACTTGCAGTGTACGTAAATTAGCTTACCTTGCGGTGCACGTAAATTAGCATAACTTGCGGTGCACGTAAGTTTGCTTAACTTGCCGTGTACGTAAATTTGCTCAACTTGCAGTGTACGTAAATTAGCTTAACTTAAGGTGCACGTAAATTAGTTTAACTTGCCGCGTACGTAAATTAGCTTAACTTGCCGTGTACGTAAATTAGCTTAACTTGCAGTGCACGTAAGTTTGCTTATCTTGCTGTGTACGTAAATTAGCTTAACTTGCAGTGTACGTAAATTAGCTCAACTTGCAGTGCACGTAAGTTTGCTTATCTTGCTGTGTACGTAAATTAGCTTAACTTGCAGTGTACGTAAATTAGCTTAACTTAAGGTGCACGTAAATTAGCTTAACTTGCCGCGTACGTAAATTAGCTTAACTTGCCGTGTACGTAAATTAGCTCAACTTGCAGTGCACGTAAGTTTGCTTCTCTTGCTGTGTACGTAAATTAGCTTTACTTGCAGTGTACGTAAATTAGCTTAACTTGCCATGTACGTAAATTAGCTCAACTTGCTGTGTACGTAAATTAGCTTAACTTGCCGTGTACGTAAATTAGCTTAACTTGCCGTGTACGTAAATTAGCTTAACTTGCGGTGCACGTAAGTTTGCTTAACTTGCCGTGTAAGTAAATTAACTTAACTTGCCGCAAACATTAAGCTAGCTCACGGACTGTTAGAAAAACAATTTTTACAGGACATTCAAATTAAATCAACACATCAACAAGTAACAACAGTCACTATAACATGTTAGGAAATAAAAATATGCACAAAAGACTGCATTAAATAAGAAGATGGATTAAGACAAAAACTTAGGCTCAACAATAGACACCAACATCTTCCACAGGAGAAATTTACAAAGGGGGAAGGGGCGAAACGGATATAAAGAAACAACCACAGAAGAAGAAATACAGAGGAAGGGTTGCGAGTAACAGTAATGAAGTTCTGACGTCCTCCTACTCACACAGACAACTTCCAGGTCCATTTTGTATAATTATAACAGAAAACTGTGACAGATACAGGTTCAAATGTGACCCTGTTACACATAGGGATACTTAACTTAAAGTATGGGCTCAATCATGGTAAAATGTAACTATCTTTGTACCCACATAAGCAGCTTTTGATAGAATAGTTAAGAAGTAAGGAGGGATTTAGGATTTCAGGAGTAAATTAAGGCTTCATTCATTTAGTTTGTGTCCAGCTTCCTGCTTGTTATCAGTCATGATGAATGCTGCACATTTTTCTTGACCGCTCCCAAATTATAAACCTTCTCATCTTAGCTGCCCTGCCTGGAGGGCACGGAACTGAACAGATCCTTTTCCTCCCCAACACCTGTTGTGTGTGTGTGTGTGTGTGTGTGTGTGAGGGAGGGAGGGAGAGAGAGAGAGAGAGAGAGGACCTTGGCCTTGAGTTTCTGACTCTCTGTCTCTTTTCAACTTGTGGTTCTTTTCTCTCTCTCTCTCTCTCTCTGATCTTCTGACCCTGAGGCGACTGTGCAGCTCCTCTTCATTCATCAGGCAGCCGCTCTGACACCGAGCCAACTGAGCACAAAGCACCAAACCTGTTTTGACCCCTCTATGATTTTCCTTTTTTCCATCCATTCAAGTGATTAAAGGCTACAGAACCTAGAACTTTTATTAGTTTATCAGTTATATCTGAAAATTGTGAGTTAAAAGAACGTCTTTGAACACAACACAACAAGATAGAGAAAAATGATTGTTATAGCTGCAAGTTCACTTTGAAGAATCTCCCTGTTTCACTGAAGTTGAAGTTTCACTGTTCTAACTTATGTATAAGAAGTTAATGGACTGTACTTATACAGCACTTTTCTAGTCTTTGCGACCACTCAAAGCTGCTTTTACACTACATTCACACACACTGATGGCAGAGGCTGCTAAGTAAAGTGCCCAACTGTCAATCAGTTATCACATTCATACCCGTTGGCCCACCGGAAGCTATTTGGGGTTCAGTGTCTCGCCCAAGGACGCTTCGACATGTAGCCTGAGGGAGCTGGGGATCGAACCTCTGACCTTCCGATTGAAAGACGACCGACTCCGAGCCACAGCCGCCCCTTGACACATATCCAATAACCAATGGCCAAATGTATAGCAGAATGATAAAACAGACAGAAAGTTAATACCATTTGGATGAGATGAAATGATGATGACTTAAGTCGCGTGCTTACGGTAAGAACCGTGTGTTCCCTCCACCTATGCCTAACTAACTTCTGTTCACCTGTGAGCCGTTATTCAAGATTCAAGAAGCAACAGTAGTTATTCTTCTTCTTGTTATCATTGCTATTATTGTTTGTATTTATACATGTTTTTTGAGCTGTTGTAACAACTTAATTTCCCCTAATGGAAATCAATAAAGATGATCTCATCATGAAGACCTTGTCATGTGACCAATTACCCCCACACAATATGCTAAAATGGCTCCTACCGAGTAGAAACAATGGAAAGAGGTAGAGACGCTTGCTAATGTAAACTAGCAGCCTTTACTGCTACCAAACTTTGCATTGCATTCCCAGCACACTGTCAGGCTCACAAGGAAAGGTTCAAAACTTTATGTATCATCCTTTTTACTCCATATCTTCTTCTTTCTTATCAAAACCTGGCAAACATAAACAATGTAACTTGGAAGCAAACAATTTGCTTGTAGATTGGGTGTTTAATGCTAGTAGCGGCTCATTTTCTGTTAATCTGCTAATCGTGCGAGCTCAGAGTTATCAGGCATCACAAAAAAAGATACTTTTTCCAATCTTAAAGTCATCCTATGGGAAACAAAAGTGAAACACTGGGTTAAAAGGGATCAATAAACTTTAACTAATTGATTGGATTCTGTGTCGATGAGTTCAAAACATTTTAGACGCTAAGCAAACTTGTGTCAGCACCAAAAACATTTTCTACTCTCAGAAAAGAGAAGAATAATGGAGGTGGCCATGTCTTACACAAAAACAGTATTTCATGTGCTTATCCAATAATCCTCCGAGCCTTAATCAGTAGAGCAATGCTCCACTGAGGGACGTCTAATTAATTTCCTTTGTCTGGAGTCTTAACCCTCCCGGCTGCCTCCTTCTATACGCTCCATGGTATTTGCTCTATTCCCTCTAATCCTGCATCCACGCTCTGGGAGAGTGACTCCATCCCTCCTCTCTCCCTCAATTCCTTCTTTTCTCAGGAGCCGGAAAAGCCGCAGAGCGAGATCCGGACAAACACACTGATGGGATTTGCAAGAGGGCCGGAAGGCGTATTAATAAGGAGGCTGTATAGAGGAGCGGCTGGAGGCAGGGAGGTGAAACTGGGGGGCTTGTTCTGGTGTGTTGACCCCTGCGTTGTCCTGTGTGGCTAATCAAAGCATCAGTGCTCCTTCTTTGTGCGGCTGCAGGAATGTGATCACGAGAGGTGGAAATAAGCTGCTTTGTTGTGAAAGTGCTCAGTGGGACAGTAAAACCAGCGAAAACCTGTTTAGAATAAAGTTTAATAAAAGGAGCGTTGATATTTTCTCGTAAAAACTCGATGTGATTATGATTTTTCCTGTAAATGCAGAAACCTTTTCTCTTTTTTAACCGTCAGGGATCTTTCTGACATGTTTTTTGTATTAAGCATTTATCATCAGTGTCCCTAAACATGTCAGAGCAGATAAATGTGAGTGGGGACATTTCAAAGTCTCCCTGTTTCTGATTAAAGCCGTGTTCAGAAGAACTGGATGGCTGCTCTGTTTTCTGTTTGTCTCTGTCTTCACGTCTCCCTGAAGACGTTTGTGTCATTTCTGGAGGCTGATGTAAAAGGAGGAATGAGAAGGGAGTGGTGCACAATGAACATAAAACTCACACTGAGTTATGACATGTTAATTTATTAACTGTTAATTGTTTGTTTCGGTGTGTGAGGCCGCAGGAGTGACTGACAAAGATTACTGACACCAAAAGTCATGTGTTTTCATCGACATGTTTGCTATCAGCTTTAATTTAACCTCTTCAACCTGACCGGCTTACTGGTGGAATGTGTGTTTACCACATTTTGCAAATGTACATAGTTATGCATAATGATTCAAGTATTTAAATTGTTTGTTTGTCGCTTTGTTCTCGAATGCATGTCCAACATTCACTCTTATTGTAGCTCTGTTTTTGGTCTCCACCAAGTCCTAAGGGAATATCTGGCTCTTTAGCTGCTAAATGGCTACTTAGGTGCTAACTCTGTCACATGTTTGGTGCTGGACAGGGAGCTAATGTGGCATGAACGGATGCCAGAGCTAAAAAGCTGCTGTGAGGAACATTTGGTTTGTGTTGATTTTGGCGCCCCCTGTGGAGAAAGCCGTACCTCTTATCTCTTTGCTGAATAATAAATCTTGTCGCTGGTGGTCAGGTTTCCATTTATAGCTCATATAGAGTCATCAGAATTAATTTCAGTCTGTTTAATAACCAGTGAAAAACTCCTCACAGGAGCTTTAATATCAAAACAATGCTCCATGGACATGACGGGAGCTGCATAGCACGATGATAAATCCCAAGTATAACAGTGTGAAATCCTCTCGACCAGTGCAAATCTATCTATAACTTGAACAATTGCTAAATATGTTCTCCTTTGAGTATCAAACAAGAGCGATTAATCCCGCAAGAACAACTCGACTAAATATGCTATCTTTCAAATAGAGAGTATATTGTACATTTGCTTGATTTGCTTGATGTTACTGTAAAGGAGTACTGCAACGATTTAGTATTTCACTGCCATAAAAGTGAGGGGAATGGGAGACAAACTAATACAGCATTTCTAGTCAATATTTTCAGAAGCAACAATATGCTAACTTTCAATACTTAGTATTGGTCAAACTAAAAAACACTGGATCCTACATATTGTTAATGAACACATCTTTCAAACTGCTGGTCTCAAAGTTGTAATCTCAAAGGCACCTATGGCGATAAACGGTAATTGCGGGAGCACACTTCCCAGATATCCAGACAGTGTTGCATGTGTGACGTCCACGGTTGGCTCCGGTTGTAACTCTTGATTTTCCTCGCTGACGGTCGCTTTCCTTTTTAGACTGTTTTCCTTCATCTGAAGGTCAAATTTGTTTCTTTTTCTTTGGATTTTCACTTATTGTTGAAGTTGTATCTGTAGTCATCGATCTTTTCTTTGTTTGTTCAGCCATAGTAGATTACTGTTTACTCGCAACACTTGCAGAGAGCAGAAAAGCAGCCGCTTAGCTCCGCCTACCCTCTCTGGCAGACCAACCACTGCTGGCTGATGGAAAACGCGTCACTAACTGGGCATCGCTTGTGCTTTTTTCCACACAGTGAGTCACAGAAGCCATTATAATCCTACAAATGTTTTTACAGTATCAGGGGTACTTTATAAAAGGAGTAATTTTATCTTCATGCCTGTTTAACTGTGATAAAACACATAAAATACATCTCCAAATACTACTGTAAGTGACCCACGTTTGCTCCCACTGCAGAAGAAGACAAAGAGTCAAACGTGTGAGGCATCCCTGAGCCCAGTCGAGGAGGCCTGGCTCCAAGTTCACTTCCAATATGGCCGACATCTGCCGCTGCAGAGACAATTGAAACCGTACAGTTAAATCAATCCAGACGAGGAGCGGGAAATAAAGAGAGGAGAGGGAAAACAGCAGAGAGAAGGTGTAGGAGAGGAGGGGAGGGAGGTCTTTTCATCTGTGTGGTGATGGTAAATACTCCCATGTGCAATGAGAGATCCCTTTGTGTGGAGAGTCTCTGAAATGAAGCAGCCTGCAGGGTCGAGGAGAAAATGTCCTTGAAAAAAGAAAAGGGAGGACGTTCGAGGAAAGACACGTAGAGGCTGAGGAAACACATAATCTCTTTCTCTATCATTTAGCTAACAAACCCAGGCTTTAAAGTTCAACGTACAGTAGCCTTGAAAGACCCCCTGCCATCTCACAGGAAGCCCCAGATGTTACGGCAACAAGCGTTTGACTGATTGCTTCCTCCAGGAGACCTCCAGGTCGTCCTGCGAGTGCGAGCTGATTGACAGTAAGCAGAGCATAACGTAATGCAGATATGAAAACACTCGACTCGTAACGATAAAACATCGGACAGAAGCCACGAGCTGTCATGTTCTCTGTGATGGATTGTTTACCTCGGGCCATTTCCAGGACTGCTGAGGTTGTTCTTTCATAGAAAATAACAGAACCATAAAAATGGAAATGAGGGGAGAAGTCCAGGATGCAGCATGACCCTCTCTCCTTCTAAACAGACCTAAAAAGAGGCCTTAGCTGATGCTCTGCCACACCAGAGTCAGGATTCTTGTGGTTTTTGTGGCCTCTGGTCCATCCAGCAGACTCTGGACTTCTCTGACAGGCTCCTGTTTGTCCTCCGTGGTGCCAGCTGCTGCTGAACACACAGGCTGACTCGACATGGTCCTGCTCTGTAAGGAGCTGTCAGAGGAAGCAGAGTGATGATTGAAGATGAGTGAAATGAGTTGCGCTAAAAGCACAACCATATGCATAAAAATACATAATGAACCTTCATGGTGACCAAAAAGAAAACAGTTTGGTACGTCGTGTTTGAAAGGAGGGGACACAAGGAGAAAAATACATCAGTAAAACTGGCAGTTTGGTTCCTCAGTACTGAGATAGTTCTTGGGTTCCAAAAACAACAGACATTAGAACAGAGTAACAGTGACAGAAACACAAGTAGGTTCGTTTAGGAAGAGATTATGGTAAAAATATAATTAGAGTAACTAAGTGAAGTAACAGCTGATCCGGTGCATGTATACAGGGGCGTTGTGCGAAGTAAGAAATAGTGCAGAGGGAAAGGGCTGCCTGATGTCAATGTGAAGTGACGAAACAAAATACAGCGTGCACTTAAACTGAAGTTTGTTTATATGTAGGACTCTAAAGTACATGGTACTCTTGACCCCGTCTGAAACGATGCTTAGCTTGGCTTCATGTAGGAACTCTGGCCAGCTTCTCCTAACAGGGCTCATGCCGACTGCTATCTACTGTACGTTGTACACTGACTATTGATAAGTACCTCATACAACCTCATTTAAAAAAATCCAAACTATTCAAAGTGGTATAGAAAATGAATGTATGGATTTGCTGAAAAGTTCGAGTTTGAACCTCTCTAGTGCCACATACTGATGAAATGCTATTCAAATGCAGAGCAGTTGACAATTAAAGTCTTAAAGGAGTTGTCTTTTGACATTAACCAATACGAGAAAATGGTAATATTAATCAAAAAACAATATATTGTGTTTATTTCCATCCAGACATGTATAATTCAGTATATATGAATGGAAAATGGTAATTGGACTGTACTTATATAGCGCTTTTCTAGTCTTTGCGACCACTCAAAGCTGCTTTTACACTACATGTCACATTCACCCATTCACACACACATATATACACTGATGGCAGAGGCTGCTACGTGAAGGGCCCAACTGTCAATCAGATATCACATTCATACCAGCAATTTGGGGTTCAGTGTCTTGCCCAAGCACACTTCGACATGTAGCCTGAGGAGCTGGGAATCGAACCGCTGACCTTCCGATTGAAAGACAACCGACTCTACCACTGAGCCACAGCTGCCCCAAATGTAAAGGATTGGAAGCAAAAGATGCTTTTTTCAAATAAAATCCTGAGAAAAAGCTCAATGCTCATGAGTTATTAGCTATAAACTTCTTTTTAATATGCAGATGGCAAGAGATCTGAGACTGACAAAAGCGCCAGCATTCAATTTCCTATCGATTTAATTAGAATCAATAGGGAACACAAGGACTGCGTGTTGGATGCTAATATTAATCCTAATGTTGGCAACCAGCTTAATCTGAGTTTTGTGTGAAAGGATTTGATGCATTTCTGCAAAATGTTCACACTCTTGAAACAGTTTTAACAACTTCCTTACAGCAAGAAGATAAGAGGGTCTCAGATGCTGCCACAGCTTCAGTTTGGTGCCATCAAAAATGTTTGCAGGCAGCTTTGCACCATTTGGCAACAACAAAGACACAGTTCTGTTGAAATGTTGCCACCGAGAAAGACAAAGAAATTTCATTTTAATTCTGTCCAAGTGTTTCCCCCCCGGGTGTGACAACAGCTGTGAGCATCAAAGCATCCGGCGAGAGTCTGAGAAGCAGGAAGAGAGAGCTGTGAACCACCGCCTGACCGTCCAGCTGCTCACAGGTGGCAGGAGGACGACTGACGAGCAGCTTCGCAGATCAGACTTCTCACTGGGGACTCTGATGACGTACTCAGAGAGGCAAAACAATTACGTATTCATAATATCATTTAAAGTCCTGCCATCACTTATGACTTGAAAGTCCTTCTTTAGGCCTTGTTTTTAAGCAGACGAGTCGATGACGGTCTGATTTACGGTGGGGCTTAAGGGGGATGGAAGTTAAAAGTAATAAGAAGAACTCTTCATATGAATTAATGCCTGTTTTGACAGCGAGTGCCAGTTAATAAAGGTTTTATTCTTCTCGCTGTGATGTGTTTTACGACTGTTGAGGCTGTTTGTAATATGTCGACCCAAGAAATTACGTTTGTATGTGACTAAATGGTTTTCATTATAATGTTGTGGTGACAATGTAATCGCAGCCTGGATGAAGTTCAGAGACGACGTTTGTTTGAGTGAATGAAACACTACTTTTATGAACCATGATGGAGTAACAGTGAGGTGGCTGAGGTGAATGGCGGGCGTACGTGGGTTATTGTCACACTTGAGTCCCGTGTTTGACTCTTGTTTGTGGTTTGGTTTAGGCAACAAAAGCATTTAAGGCAAAGATCAGAACTACAGTTCAATTGTTTTTTTTAAGATGATTTTTTTGGCCTTTATTTGCCAGGACAGCTGAAGAGAGACAGGAAGTGTGGGGAGTAGAATGGAGAGAGAATGACATGCACCGAATGATCAGCAGCCTGCAATCAGTACGTCGAGGACTGTAGCTTCTATGCATGGGGCGCCTGCGCTACCAACTGAGCCATAACAGCGCCCCATTACAGATCAATCTTAAAGTGAAAATCAAGTGTTTAACCTTGTAAACATCTCCATGTGGTGTTTTTCATGCGTTACAAGACATATCAGAGACAACATAAGCAGTCATCTCCATGGCTGGGCCTGTCTGCTTTTAAACTGCAGTGTACCAAGGACAGGCTGAACAACACGTTTTCAGATTGGCAGGTTTGAGACGTCACAAACCTAAGGAGCCAATCCCGTTAATGGATGAGGTGACGCAATGCATATCATTATGTGTCTACATGTGTGTTGGTGAGTGTGTGTGCAGACCCTTGTGAGACCCTTCCCTCTGCATCTATTCTGTGTTTTGCTTTGTACGAGACGTTTTCAGGAGGGGCGCTGTTGTGGTTCCCTGAGCCAATCACAGCGTATAGAAGTGGTTCAAATTAGCAACTGGGCCCCATTCAGACCGGCGAACATGGCGAAAGAGCGATGCAGATCTGGCCTTCTTTCTGTTGGACAGGTAGGTGCCTCAAAGCGGGTAGAACAAGCTAACCAGCGATGCTAGCGCAAAGGTAACCGGCGGTTAGCATGCTAGCGCAAAGGTAACCGTGACGCTGTCAGTGTTAGCTCGGCGGGGTGGGCATGTTCTCAAGCTAGCTAAGTTTCAACAAGTTGCCACTAAATGTTGGCAGAGACGTGTTTTGTTCTTGCGACGGAGGGGAAGTAGTGGGCGGGGCCTGTGCAGAGTGGGGAGTTTTTAATGAGGGAGAAGAAGGAGATGACATGGGAGGATTTTTACAAGGAAATTAAACATATTTTGCAGAAAAATCATAACAGAGACAATTTATTATTTCAAGCAGGGCATTTTATATGTCTTAAAACATGACTGGAGGCCGTCTTTAATAAAAAAATATCTTCTGTTACAAGTCATTGGAAATTTCTGTATTAAACAAAACCATTTAAAGTTGAATGAAAACCATAATTTTCACATGTTGTGCCCAAATGGCCATCTATATCTGTCAATGAAAAATGTGACTATTACTTCACCCTGCAGGCACACAGAACAATAATCTGTTACTCATTCAGACGCTGTAGAGCGGGAACAAAATGTAATTTAATGCTAATTTATTGCTGTTCATGAGTTAAAACGTGTCTGTGCAGAGTGAAAATCATCCTTTGAGTTTCGGCTGTCGAACACAAAGAGCAGCAGGAAGCGGCAGGTACGCTCATGTTTGTGTTTTGCTGCCTTTGAGTGACGGGGAAATTGCTCGAGGGTCACATTTCAAAACGTACCATCACACCCCTCAACATTTGATCTTTCTCCCTCTGTGTGTGTGTGTGTGTGTGTGTGTGTGTGTGTACGTGTCCAAGCCTGAAGACAGGAAAGGCATTAAGAGGATTTTTGATCTCAGTGTAGATTTTAAAGCTCACTCAGAAGACGTAACTTAGGTCGTGCCATCACAGGATCATTGAAACAATGATGCACCACTAATACAATTGAAACTGACAAACTTAAGAGCTTAAAAGTGGTAAAAAGATGAGCGTGGGAAGTCAGACTATCTGCGCGAGAGAGGCGGTCAGGGCACGGAGATTGATGGATTCTCAGTGCAACACCACAGATGTGCGCTGCAATCTTTCCATGAGCGGAGACAGATTTGCGGCGTGTGTGTGAAACGGAATTTGTCCCAGATTTTCTCTCTTCTTCTTCCTCCTCCCTCTCTGCTCTCCTCTCTTCTCTGCGGGCTGGATGGAGGGAGCTTTGATGTGGCGCTCTCTCAGTGTTGTGACCGCAGGCCCAAGAGGAACCAGATGCTCTTTGGACTGGCTTGTGGCGGAGAGGCATATATATAAATAAAAAAAGACAGAGAGGGAGAAGATGGGTGCAGGGCCACAGGGGAGCTGCCTCCATGCCAGCAGAGTTTACTGTAAAGTTTCCTTCAGCGAAACAGACAGAGCTGGGTGTCCTGATGGGGTAGGAACCGCTTGTGTAGAAAAACGGCAACTATAATTTTAGGCTTTTACAGTCGGAAAGCATCAAGTCATCAGCATACATGGGTATTATGTTTAGGTTCAAGCCCCCAGGAAAGGCTGCAGGACCCCTCATTCCTTTCATTGTGTTGCATTGCAAGAACTGAGGGATTTGTTTTGTCTTCACTGGTCTAACCAAGGACTTTGTCTTGGTTCCTTTTTTATCCGACATGATAAATAGTTTTAGCAGCAGCAAAGAACTTTGGATTACAGTAATTGTGAGTAGATAAATTCAGGATCTTGTGTCTCTCTTGTCTCTGACACACACTGGCTTGGGTCTGAAATATCTTGGGTAAAAAATATTTTAAGAAATTCCAGGGTCAGATCTTGGAGCAAACTTCCTGGGTCCATTTTGGTTTGGGTCTGTCTTTTTGGACCCGTAAAGAACTCTACCTTAGAGTAGGTAGGCTCCCGACATAAGAAGAACATTGAGTGACGCAACTGTACAGAGACCAGTCCAGTAGAAGTTCATTGGTTGAGCGCATGAGCAAATTCAGCATCTTTGAAAAACATGTAACAGCTGGTAACAGCAGCCTTAAATGTTGTACCAAAACTCAGGCAAATTGATGGTGAAGTCAAGGCTTTTTCAACAAGAGAAATACAAGCATGGCGTCTTCCATCTTGTTGGTGTAGAAGTTGTTTCATGTCAGTGTGCAATACTGATCTGTCTCTTTTGTGTTCCATTGGTGGTACGAACAAACACAAAAAACTTGAAGTCCCCAGAACCATTTGGTCCGAACACATGTCCAGACAACAAAATTATTTTTTATTGAGAAAAACGTATCTTTAACATCCTGGGCCCAGTTGTTCAGACATTTCATCTGGATCAGATTTTTTGCTATCCAGGATCAGCTAACCCATCTTATTATTGTCCTGTCTTTTTTCAAAGTAAAACTTAATTCAGATCCAGATATTCCTAGATTACCAAATCTGGATTGCCAGTGCTCTAAATGGGACTACATACTTCCACAGTTATCACAACCTTATTCAGTTATTCTAAGTCAAGTTCTGAACACAAACTGGAGGTTTTATCCAGATACAAACCAAAACTGAATTACTGGATCGAATCTCATTTTAGAATCCTGTTTTTCCTTTTGAACAACCCATACTTAAGATTTGATCCCATCACTTTTGAATACCTGGGCACAGGAGTTTGATTGAATGCAGAAGTTGAATCCTGGTTCAACACAGAATCACACACTAAAGTACATTGAATTTGAAGCAACTGGTTAAATTTTTTTTGTAATTTAATGTTGTTTTTAACTGACTTTCCTCGTGTTCTTCCACTCCAGTAAGGGGTTTCCTACATTTCCCAGAATTACTTGCACCAGCAGCTGAAGAACATGCCTAAGTTGCTCCTTTCAGCTGTGGGTTCTTTGTGTGTAGGTGGAGGAAGTAATCGTGGCCGTAGAAGCAAGACAGCAGGAGTTATTCTGGTCCCGTAAGGGTTGAAAAGTTGCAGCTGTTCTGGATTTTTTTCTTTTGGCAGATCGTTGTTGCTCTACTACTGTTGTGTGGTACGGAGGATCTGGTCTTTTTTTCGTTTATTTGTGTAAAACCATTGAAAATAATTAGAATTTACCTTCCTGTTTATACAGGTGCATCCATGTTACCAATAGATGATAATGGCCAAACAGGCTGCCATGTTTTTGGCAGATAAAATCATCCCACAAAATTATCTGAGAGTCTACAGTGAAGCCCAAACATCCCAAAAAGTTTGTCACAGATGTTTTTCCATATTGACTTTTCCTTTCAGGACACTCAGCAGGCTGAATATCTGCTGACACAGCATCTTCTCACCGGTCCTGTGTTTGAAGAGGAGTCTGTCTGACCACTGAGCCACCATCAACCACACCAGCATCAGCAGGATGACAGAACACAAGCTGAATCAATCCGTCTCCCCCGTGACTCTCCCTAACCGCTCGTACTGTACTATTACACAAACCTCATAATACTTTTGATTTATGACCCTCATGTGACACTGTAGAGTTTGGCAGGAAGCCTACGCTGCTCCATCTTCAGCTTCGACCGCAAAAAACTTAAAGGCGTACATTCAGATATCCCCAGGGGTCCCAGGTCAGCGGGGACGTTAATGTAGCTGAGAGGACATGAAACGCATTGAAAGCCACAGACAGAGAGATTAATCTGACCGCTTTAAAACGATGCTCTGCCTGCAGAGGAAGGAAGGATTACGGCAAAAATAAAGTCAGTCTTTCCACCATCGTTCTCTCACTTCTTCATCTGATCCGTGTCTCTGTTTCTGTCTGCGTCTCTCTGTGAGGCAGACATGACATGAAGTGTTTACCTCACACGCCAAATAACTGTTTATGCACCAAACCAAGGCAGGGCAAATAAAACAGGCAGGCTAACGGATGCTGGATGCTAAGCACAATGGAACGATCCAAATGTTTTGATTGCAGGGCGACCCGAAACAGTCAGAGAATAAACACAAGGAGCTGATTTTGTTTATGAAAAGACCAAGACAAACACAGAGAGAGAAGTGTGTCGAGTGACGGCTTTTGAGCTTGGCTGTCGGGGAATTTCAGGAGGTTTTAAATGAGCTGCAGGATCAGAATCACTTTTATCGTCAAGTGTTATAAACAGAGCGGAGTTTGTCTTGTTGACGTGGGTGCAGGAGCGTATTGAGAACTGAGAAATGTGAAAAACAATCTGACTTACTGGTTCAAAGACCGCATGACATCACAAACTGGAAAGTGCAAGACATGGGGGAAAAAGTGGAGTGCCATGCAAACAAACTGTTGGGATGATATGCTTCTTAACAAATAAGCTGTGACATTTTTCTAGAGACAACAATTCAACAGTAATTTCTTCTTGAAAAAGATGCACAGCTTTGTAGAGGATCAAAACTTCAACGGAAATTTTGCTCAACAAAATGTGGCAAAACAGTGGTTGCCATCTACATGCCCACTCAGGATGGGTTTAATGCAAAGAACCACATTCCCTTTGTGGATCAGTAAAAGATATCTTTGCTTATTCAAGAAGACATTTGGACAAAAGCGTCTGCTAAAAAATTGTAACATTACATTATTATATGTATATATATTATATGTTTAAAAACACTGAAATGTCATACTGGCGCCATAAGGGCCTGTGTCCACTAGTGGTGTTTTTTGCGCTGCTCATCTTCAGAGCGCTTCTCACCAGTGCCTTCCTGTTGCCACGTTATGAAAGTCAACTTCTGCTTCCCTTGGTAGTGACTGTAATAATGATTTCTTGTTTCATGTATATTAGGGATGCACCGAAGTACTTAAATTTGGGTACTTGCCGATACCGAGTACCAATATGATTTGATGATCATTTCATTTTCATTTTCATCAGATGTTCCTCACTTTCTGACTGTAACAAAGTAAATTGACAGAGTGATGCAACTGCTGCTGACATTTTAAGACAAACATTTTAACAAACTTGACACTGCCACACATTGTACTTTTGTGTAACCTATAACACATTCAGTGGATTTCAGTATAACATAACAAAACACATATAGTGTATAAAAAAGGTCACGTGATGAGCACTCTCTTCTGAGCGCACCTGAACGCAGCACAACACAGCGCATCCCCCGAAACACGGCAGTGAGGGAGACATGCCCAGACTTGTTTACTGCAAACTATGACGGAGACATCAGTGATCGCCGACCGAGTCTTTTTATTGTGTGTGCGTCCATGAATATGTAAATTAATTTGCCTTAATGTTTATGTTACACTCTGTTAGCTTCAGTTTGGCTGTGAGTTAGTGCTGTCTGTGAGGACTAAGCCTTTTTCTGTAAATTGCTCCTTCTCCGCCTACCTGCTTAACTAACGGGAGGCTAACGCCAAGCCGTAAAGTGGCATTCGGGTGTGGTACTCGTCGTAGTTCTCCTAGTACGAGTATGAGTACTTAAGCTCAGATACTGCCTGATACCCGATACTGGTGTTGAAGCATCCCTAATGTATATTATGTGCTGTCCTGTATACTTGTTATGTGTTCATGCTTGGTGCAAACAAATTCTTCTAGGAGCAATAAAGGTTTCATTCATTCAAAGTTGGTTGATGGATCCAATCTCAAAGTCTGGGTTGGGGCTATGCAGAGAAGGATCTTATAGGCCACTGAGACTAACAAGGGAACTGATGCTTCCACCCCTTAAATCTCAATGTGTCGAGCAGACTTGCGCATCAAAGAAGCTGATTGGTTGATGCAACTCCCAGTAGGAGCTGGGTTTAATATTGAGAAGATAAAACACATTAACATCAAGTACGCACAAGCATACCACAGATGGGGGCAGTGGTTTAGCTCAGTTGGTAGAGCAGGCGCCCAATGTATAGAGGCTATAGTCCTCAACGCACTAATCGCAGGTTCGACTAACAGCCTGACGATCTATTTGGTGCATGTCATCCCCACTCTCTCCTCCCCACATTTCATGTCTCTCTTCAGCTGTCTTATAAATAAAGCCAAAAAAATGATCTTAAAAAAAAGCATACCACAGATGAATCACACACTGAATGCTAGCATTTTAGCTTATCTGCCCATTAAGTCCCAGCTAGCCATAAATGCACATGTTCTGAGAGATTCATCCATAATTGAGTCTGACAAACACAAATGCCACGTCTGTGCCACTCTAAACTCATCGTTTGGAGTTTGACCATTCTCCCTGCTGGCTCTATGTTAAGGCCAGATAACTGACCTTATAAACATGACCTCATCGGCTCCTCCACTAATATTAACTTCGTCCAATAAAATGTTTCCTGCCTCAGACAAATTGTTATGCTTCCAAACCTACAAGATGCCAGTTTAAGAGTTTTGAAATGCAGATTTTTCCATCGTGCGTCGAGACACGCGAAAGACGTTGACAGAAAAACTCCCAAACTATGCCAGTGGTTTGTTTCATGTGGAAAAGTTCTGCCAATTTAAGGATCCTCTTTGGTTTCCCTCTTAAACATCAAAGCATCCAGGCTAATCTATTTGACTGGGCCCTGCCGTCGCCACGACAACAAGATCACAGACAGGAAGCCTGTCCTTCCTTCATGGGCCCTTGTCATCAACAATGCAACCACTCAGCAGTGTGTGACTCTCCCATAACTCACTGTGTGTGCCCACGCATGTCTGTTTGCATCTTTGTGTGCATGTGTGTGTAAATGCACAAAACTGATCTCATTTTCCCTCTGAGCATGTTTGTAGACAACTTTTCGTCTTGGAGAGACACACAACCTTTGTTACCCCTCTCTTTTATCCCCTCATTGTGTGTCTGCGTGATGTAAGAGAGTGTTGATCTCTGCTTCACTGACCCAGAAAACATCTAAATCATGGGTTCTCAGGTCACTGTGGAGCCCCCTCAGTGCGCCGAACACATGATTAGAAACTAAGACTTATGTTTCTCTTGGCTCATAAAGGGACAACAGCATTGCCAGATTAAATCCTCATAGGCCTTCTTTTGGGAAAAAAAAGTTATTTCTATGATGGGATTCTTGAATTAAACTTTCTATCAAAATTTTTTACATATTTTTAACTGTTGAAACAAAAAATGCACCAAGTAAAAGAGATCCAGATGCTGTCAATGAACTAATTTGTGTGAAGTGATCCAACAGTTTTAAAGGCTAAAGAGTTTACACCTGTTCTGAATGGACACTTGAGGGCAGGCCATTAAATCTTTCTTTCACAGGGAGCTACACTTTCAGGTTTTGTTTAGGCATAAAGAAAAACCTCGTTCAACGCTGACATTTATAAAAATGCAAATAACTAAATATCCAGCCTATCTTTCTATATCTTCCTTTACTCAGTAAAACTATTCTTCAGCTATGAAATGTGTGGGTCTGTGGGTGAGTCGAGGGGCCACGGTTAGCTCAGGCATGTTTTTAATCCCAAACAAAAGAGAATTATTTAGATTATTGATGATATGGACAAAACCAAGTCACCCTATTAGAAGCACCAACGGTGTTGGGAAATTGAGTTTTCTGTATGCTTACAAAGTAATCATTCCCTGATTTGCTGCTGTATAGCAACTATTATAATGGATTTCAGTCACCTGTGATAATGGATTTTCAGACAGATTAAATAAATGCAGAAGGTTCAGAAGCTAGTGAAAGAGAGGCTAACTCAGAGGTGGTGTCAGGACTGTCGCTCTCTTTAGCCACATAAGTTCTTTTTACTTCGTCTGGTGTTTCACTATGGAAGAAAACGGGAATACCTCACTCTGTTATCAAAGAACCGAGGTAATGTTATGTAACCCAAAGTTTCACCCTTGCCTCACAACTCCAAATACGTGGTAAATAGCTGCGTAAAGTGACGTGTGTTCTAGGTTTTGGAAAGTTAAGAAAAATGTTGAAAGCAGACCCTTTTTACCCAAATTCTGAGTCAGAGATAATCTATGGTGAGCGGGTTGTTATAGCGGAATGGAACCACGACAGGCTGAGCACGACCCCGGAGCTGACCTCTCCTGCTTTCTCTCCACTGTCATCAGATTGCCCGGACTTCTTTAGGCTGATTGATATGATTAAAGTTTGTCCTCCACATTGTGTGATTAGAGCCGCAACCCTAGCAAGAGTCTGTTCTTCATAGCAACAATCTGCTATGGAGAAATAGCAGACCTTGGAATTCTGTAGCCAATCAGAATCAAGTATTTAACTTCTTATATAAAAAGGTATTGGAGAACAGTCCAACAAAGGGTTTGTTAAAAGCATATTCATACCTTAAGGTCCATCGTGTCTTAATATAATACTGGTATGCAATAGCCTGAGCAATGCATATCAATGCTCTGTCGGAGGTCAGCAGGGAGGTTTTTGGGCTAACAAAGACAATCTGTTATTTTGGAAGTAGAATTAGATAGATGCTAAATGGGATCAAAATCAAAGTAGATGGAAAGCTCTGGTTGTTACCACTCAAACATTTCAAATATCCAACAACAGAAACACATCCAACCAAAGATCACAAACAAACTTTGCTTCCCCGTTTTTTAATCAGCTTAAGGTTCACCACTGGAGCCGGAGCACAATGTGAGGATCATCACCTCGCTCTCCTCGCGGCCGTCGCCCGATGAGAACAGTGTGTTCAGCAGTGTGTGTGTGTGTCACAGACTTTTGTCATCTTCAGATTGTTTCAAGCTGAATGTGAACAATATGATTTGGATGCCTGTGGGCCTTTTACAGACTTGGGGAATGTGGAGTCTGTGTCCCATTAGGACTCTGTTATAATCTTATGATTGAAAGATGGAACGAGGCTGTGAAAGCTGGGGGGGATCAGCTGCACTACATTAGGAGTTAAAGCCTCACAGATCTCACTATTCTGGGTTTAAGAAATAGATTCCTCGGTGTGCGACTAATCAGATTTTTTCCCTCTCCTCTCCATCTTGTTTGCATAACATCAAGGGCAGCGTAAATTGAAAATATAATGCCCATTCTTTTATGCAGTACTGTTGGGTATTTGCTGATTTGTGTATTGAACACTGAATGTGAAGCAGAGGCAGTAGGTGTGTCTGGAGGCCATAAAATATGAGCCCCATTTGTGAGCTGGATCAAACTCACAAAAAGTTTTAATGGCTTGTTATTGAAGCTATTTTTTTTAGTACAAGGTGGTTCTGATTTGCACGTAAGTAAACATTTAGCAGCACCACTCAAAGTTGCACTTCATAAAAAGCTCATGAGTTAGTAGTAAGGGCTTTAAATATAGTTTATTATGCTTTAAACATCAACCAAAGTCATTTATAAAAACAGTGTGTGGGTTTCCAGGTTGTGATAAATTCCCTTCCGCTAGCATATCGTCCTTTAGCTAGTTAGCTCCATAGCTAGCACTTTAATCCATGTTGATGGTTTATTAGAAAGAGATTGAGTCTTAATCCTTTATCATTTAATTACTGATAATGTTATGAGCCTCAAAAGTTATAGTAAGCGATCCATTTTACAGTTATAATTAACAGTAAACCATCATGCTAAGTTAGCTAAAAAGCTAGCTAAATGACTAAAGAATAAGCTAAAGCAGGTAACGTTAGCAGGGGATCTTAAGCAGAAACAGGTTATGTTGCTTTGGTGTCATTTCTTTGATTATGGGAAGGATTATCTATAAAGTTAGCCCTATTTGTTAGCTAAAAACTTATATATATATAAGAGGTTAGCATGGGCCAAGGACGAATTTTGGAGAGGATAGGATCAATAGAACAAGACTAACAGTCAAACATTGCAGAAATATGTCAATATTACCAAAGTAAGAATATTGAAAGATTTTTTTAGTTTAGCAAAACACTCGTATCTAATCCTAACTTCTAACACACTTGCTTCAACAATCATACATCCTTTCATGTCACAATCATGATTGTCATGATTACAACTATCCCGCACTTTATCACTGCCTGCATCAAGGTTGTTCCACAGAAATGTTGTTGTTTACTTTTCTGATCATAGTTATGACTGACTCTGTTGTATCTGAATGTCACTGATTAATATTCTCATAGTTTTAGAAATATTTCCAGACCGTAGACTGTATAAAAAGATGGACGACATGGCAGCTTCCTCAAAGTGAAGCCAAAACCTCTCTATCGCCCCCTGCTGACTGGCTGCAGTATAGCTCATAAAGCCCGCCTCCTCCATGTTAACAGATGGGACATGAGTCAAACTATAAAATCAAAATACACGCCAAATACATGTTTCTCAAACATGGTTTCTGTCATTATAGTTAGTTCTTATCATGCTGATTTATGTCCAAGTGTTCATTTTTCTGACAAGTTTAGTTTAAATTCGTTATTTGACGCTGTCAAAAGGATGATTGACAGCTCTGTTGACAAATACGGCTCCTGTTGCCGATCTGTTCTGGATTAGCAGAGTGGAGGAGGAGCGGGGAGAGGAGACGTAACTAAAACTATCTAACTGCAGTCATTTAAGTTTCCATATCTGTGAACGTCTGCTTCAGACCAACACAAGAAGCTGTTCTGCTGTTAAATATGCTGATTTGCAGGATTCTTGTTGTTTTTTTCCGGTAAGTTAAGTCTTTCTCAGCCTATAAAGAGGTGCGAGTTCCCAGAGTGCCCTTCCAGTTTCAACTGAAAAACATCTTGGTTTTAACTTCAGTGACCCAACAGTGTCCTTCAGAGAGTCCAGATGTGACTCCTTCACCGTCACCATCTCAAGTGAAACACTGAGAAAAGCCTGAACGTCACTGATTAAGAAAAGTGTCTCAGATCCTCAGACTTGAGTTTATTGATGGTGAGGCCAAAGTGTTGCATGACTCTTTCAGCCATTAGAAACCTGCAGAGGATTTGTCACAGAGCCTGAAACCGTCTCATTCCCCCCCTCCTCCTCTCCAAGCCGCACTCTTTCAAACACTTCATTACTGATGAGTTGCGAGGCAATGGATTTTCAAACATTTCACTGACTCCATCTCTTGGCAGGGCCATTTTTTTTAATGTCTGGTCCATCCAGCATGTTTGAAACAGATGGGAGGAGTGACCGAGGAAAATGTCTGACAATATCTAAACTATCTCAAACACTTGTGTCATAATCTGTCAGAGTGCCCGGGATCTTGAGAACAAACAGTGTAGACTTTAACAGATTTTATGCTCCAGAACAAAAATAACTACTCATTTTCAGAGTAATACTTTTTGAGCACCGTTAATTATGACTAAGGGAAAAAAATCCTTAAATTTACCACTATTAACAGAGTGCTTCTCAAAAGTAGTGGGCGACAGCGGACAGTCCGCTTTGGCTGCTTCAGACAGCTGCAGCCATGTTTTCTTCAGGTCTTATTGAGAGCTGGTGTTGTTGATGTCATGTGGCGTTCCTTCATTATCCTTTGCTTTTCTGCCCTTTAATTTATGAGGCCTATCCAGCACCATGTGGATAAAGACATAACTGCTTTGTAATTTTTTTTTGTGTTGCGTGCAGTTGCACATTCTGCGACACATATGCGCCTGGATTAAGCCAAGTAGTTCATCATGTCTAAACATTTGGTTTGCATTTAATAAATGCATATCAGATTTATGTTAAGGACAGAAGAGTCCCAAACAGTGAGCGTTCCCCCGAGCTGAGTTCTTTTTTAATGCATGCATACTTTGTTAATTAAAACCACAATGCAATATTGTCTCCTGAAGTTTTCCAGAGTCTGTATGCCAGACATTTTTTCTCCTTTCAACTTA
This sequence comes from Semicossyphus pulcher, assembly GCF_022749685.1. Taxonomy (NCBI): domain Eukaryota; kingdom Metazoa; phylum Chordata; class Actinopteri; order Labriformes; family Labridae; genus Semicossyphus; species Semicossyphus pulcher. Next base: position 18,987,944 of record NW_027211748.1, on the reverse strand, counting down.
ATCTGTGCTCATCATAGTGTCCATTATTCTCTTTAAAAAGGACGTAACATATTTTATGTCCTTAGTTTGTCCAATATAAGTTTGTGATTTGTGTAATAAAAAATGATTTATATGTATAAGAGAATAAGTAAATTTTTGTTAGTGGTGTCATATCCCACTTGGCCCTATAGTTGCCGTAAGTTTAAATGCTGGGTGATATGTCTAGGAGTAAAAAGGCAAGTTGGGAACCATCTTTTGGTGTTCAGTATTATGAGTGGTCAACTCATCTCTTAGTAAGTTAGCAATGTAACATTACGTAAGTTTACGATACTTGCTGCTAGTCCGTTAGCGTGGACTGACATCACGAAAAAAAGGAACAAAATGTAACGTGAATAAAACTTGAATCCGCAACTGTAACTTCTCCAAAATCACATCACATAGACTTTTAATGGCAATGATGGTCGTTTAACATTGAAGACAACAACTCCCATGATCTCACGATACGTCGCAATGTGACCAAACTACATCTTTTGTTCTTGTTTTGATTGAGAGACAGATGAAACTGAGTGCTGTGCCTTTAAGGTAAACTCTTAAGGCAAGAGGTCAAGTTCTTTAAGCCTGATTATGGAGACATTTAGACGTGCTGTTTATTTGTTTTTTTAAATAATAATAATCCAAGGTGAATTCAGTTTTTCGCTTTGAGAAAAAGAACTGCTACTGTAGCCTATAGTTATTATAATTAATTTAATATAATTATAATCATCAAGTGATTGTTTTTAAATGGATCACAAAAACAGGATCTACCTAGGTCCACATAAAGGTGGTCTACACTCTTCTTCATTAAAACACATTAGAGCTTAAAGGGGACCTAACTGATAAGATCATTATATAATAATTCAACCTCCTCTCAATTAAAATGGATCGTATCCGAGAAGTATTCTGCGCACTGCTCCGTGACCACGAACGTCACTGTATCCTATCACTGTGCCTTGTGTAGTGAAAGTCAACTGAAGGCATTTGAGTCTTGCAGAGCCTGCAGGCCTGTGGAAACACACCCTGACTGCTGCACAGGTTCACATTCTGGCCGAGAGTCGGAGCAGCATTCGACCTGTCAGCAAGCTGTGCATCATCAACATATGTGGTGTTCTTTCCAAAAAGAAGCGACGTGTGTGATGATGAATCTAGGACAAAATGCATGCACAGATCTGGGTGCATAAAGGCCAAAGAACACGGTAAAAGACTTGGATGTTAATATGCATACTGAAACTTATTTCCACCTGTAAAGATAACTGAAAACAATTAGAGAACTGCATAGTAAAAACAAGATCTGGTATCTATTTATATAATTAATTCACATAGTATCGGAAGGTTGATACACAGTTATTGCAGTGCAGCTAGAAGCCCAATGTTCATGTTTCCAGGTGGTGAGGTTTGGTATTTGAAGGCCAAATCAGATACTGAGCGACACAGCAATCTGTTTGAGCTCAAACGCAAACTTTTAGCATTCCTTATTCTGGAGGGGACCACCCAAAAAGACCCCTCAGCCCACCTCTCCCCCCTGCTCACTCCCGGCTCACCCACCCCACCCCTCTGTCTCGAGTTACAAGGCATCGCTGGCCTCCAAAAGAAAATGTCACAAAAAAGGAACTTGAACTTCAAAAGGCGACTAATCTGAAGTAGCCCGAGTTAATCGTGTGCATCTGTTCCTCAGCTCTGATGCTGCTGATCCACATGAGTCCCGCTCTGACGGCTGCTTCACCATGCAGCAAGCACCCAACGCTAACACAAACTGTTAGAATGATCACTACTCAGTGTTTGCATGAAGAACCTCTCTGGTTATTTTTTTAACAGAGCCTCATGGAGAGATTCATTTGGAGGTTAATGAAGTTTGCCGAAACTAAACTCAAGTTAAAAAACTCAAACCTAAAGTCTCTTTGCTTATCACTTGTGAAGTTGAAGTGTGCCATCAATTAAAACCCTTTTTGCAATATTCAAACTTGATCTGTTTCGAGCGGTGGCTCTCTCTGTGCCAGCAGTGCCTTCATGTTCCAGGATGCATTGCACACGGGCAGCTGCAGACTCTGCCGCAATACGCTGCATTTCATTCGCTGTCCAGACAGAGAATATGAAGAACTGCAGGTGTTTTTATACCGCCTCGAACAGATTGAGATAAAGTTGGTTTGCACTCTTCTCATGAGCATAATTTCCAGGTGCAACAGTTGGTTTCCTCTAAATAGACTCTAACTAGCTCTATAGACGCACTGTACTGTACCTGCCCATCACCAAAATGCAGACAAATAAATCTCCATATGAATACTAATGTTGCTTCATGTCTGAATGTGTCGATAGACAACTCTAGTTATTCACCGAATCAGCTTTGTAAAGTGAAAACGTTTCAATGTTTACAGCTTGTTCTGGTGCCCCCAAGTGGCACCCCAAAAAATCAAATACAACTGCTTTACATAAACACGTTCAGGCCCGAAATGCTTCGATTCTTAAAGGGATAGTTTGGATTTTTTGAGATGGGGTTGTATGAGGTAGCAATAGTACATACAGTAGATAACAGCCAGCACGGCCCCTGTTCGGAGAAGCCGGCTGGAGTTCCTACATGGACGCAAAGCTAATCACCGCTGCAGACGGGGTCAAAAGTACCACATACTTTAGCCTCTTAAAATAATCCTACATAGAAACAGACATTTTTAGTTTAACTTTCAGCCAAATATTCCAGATCTTGCTGGGTGTTTTAAGAGTAATCAGATCTGTCCTGATACTGCTTTCTCCTCAGGTCGATGCTAAAAAAAAGCCATCCTATTTGTTTCCTTCCACACTAATCTTTAGTATCTAAACAAAAAAGCAAAGCGATATTATTTTTTGCCTACAATTAGCAGGAAGTGTTTGAAACTTTCCAATCGTCCACAACAAACAGCAGATTATGGTGTCAGTCCCTCAGAATCAAACAGTAAGTGTGTCTTTAAAGAATCAACATTAAGTGAGAAACAATCAGAAAGAAAGAGTTCACGCCATGAAGGCAGAATCTACCTTGATTCAATGCAGCTGCAAGACATGTTGAGTTCCTTCAGCTTGACTTGATTGGAAACCATCTTGAAACACCTGCAGCCCAAAGCTGAATGGAGGGAATTTGGGCAGAAATGCATTCTGGGAAATGTAGGATAATCATACTCAAACATATGGAAATAGTAGGTTTTGTGGCGAGAAGTTTACCCTGACAACTATTTTGTGTTATTCAGGAAACATTTGATGACAAAAGATTTTATTCATATCAGTTAAACTCTTTGAACTTCGACCTCTTGACCCCTTAAGCTGCTACAAAGTCGTGTGTGGCCAAACATTGTTCAAACCCCCAGAAATTCAGCTCGAATTCCAGCGAAGATCACAAAGTTTCCAAAAGACATCAAAATTGTCAGACTAAATTACAGGATATGTGCACAAAATGATGCACAAGAGGTCTGGTGTAGCCGTAAAAACACTAGAATTAAGTGTTGGAAAGAGCAGACATCACACTGTGGATTTTCTTTTTACTTCCCACTACATGAAGGGTAATTTAGAGAGAGAAATTACACATGAAAAGAACAGGACAAATGTGTTCACATTTATTGTCCCTTTCCGTATTATTTGGACTCTTCTTACCTTTTAAATTCAAACGTTCAGAGAAGGTGTACAAGCTCTGCACCCTCCTACAGTCACTCGATATGATGCACAGAAGCCAGACATCAATGACATCACTAACAGCAACATCAGATCTCTCTCTTTTTGGGGGTAATGACAGACCCCCAACCAAACTGTCTGCATTCCTCGCTGTGGGACAGAGGCAGAAAAAACACACACCGCCTATCACATTTCATCCCCAGCACCACCTCCACCAAGCAGATAGCAGCTCCAGCAACATGTGGCCTGCCCTTGAAGGCTACCCAAAACCACATGTGTTAATTCTCCATCCCCTCAGACACACACACACACACAGATACACACATGCACACACTGGGGCAACCTGGTGTCGTTGGAGTGGGATGATTAGGGGGAAGCCAAAATCAAAGGAGCAAATCTTGCAAATTAAAGGACTAGCAGAGCGGCCATCTTTTCCTCTCTCAGGCAGGAATGCTTCTCATTAGACGGCTGCCTCCATGTGAACCAGCAGCGGCCCACAGATGTAGATTGGAGTGGGCGTTCGCTTGTCGAGGCCTCTTCAGAAAAATGAAACCCTTAATGTTTTCAGTGTGTCTGTATTGGCTTAGATCTGACTGTAACAGGACGTGTTACAGGATTTAAATCGAGCTGAATGTTGTTGCTCAGAGAGGGCGGCAAAGGAAATCAATCAATTAAAGGGTTAGTTCACTTAAATGACTAAAAAAACATGTACTTTCACTGAACATCAGTGGTTTGTAGCCATGTCAATACTTTTAATTGCATTTGAACTAATCCATCCATTCAATTTAAGCGGGTAGGTACTTTAGCTAACAACAACAGCGGTCAAATGTTTTTTTTAATGCTCTGGATGCATTTTTCATTAAAAACAAAGTAGAACAAGAAGAAATTGTCTTTTCAGGTTGGTGCATGTGAAGTAAATACTTGATGTACGCAGCGGTGTACATGGAAATATCTGTATTAAGACACAGCTTGAGAATGTAAAACTAGCAACACAGGTATCTTAGACAGCTAGCATAATAGTAAGCTTGGTTAGCAACAAACTCCTGTTATTAAAAATAAAATATAGAACTGTTAAAGCGTAACTGCAATAAATGCTCCAACAAGAGAATTTTGTAAATGGATAAAACAAACGTATTGGTCACAAAATGTTGGATATAGGCTAACAATGTCAGTTATACTGCTCTGAAAGCAAGTGGTTGCTACACAGGGGCGGATCCAGAGGGGTGGCCTAGCCCCCCCTTGAAATCTGATTGGCCACCCCAGGTGCCACCCCAAAATCCTAAACTGTGATTGGCTATTTGCCATTTATAGAGGTGATAGAAAGGGTAAATAAATGCTATTCATTTGTGTGTATGTGTGGACACATACTTTATGCCACCCCTGAATAAGCCAGTTGGCCCACCTCAGTCAAAAAAGTCTGGGTCTGCCCCTGTTGCTACGAGCAACAGAATGTTCAACTGAAACAAACTGCTTTTTACCGAATACAGCTAATTGACACTAATGATTTAGAGTAAATGAGATAAAATAAGAATCAATCACACAATAATCAATTTACAAGTTTAGTCCAGTTGTAATTTAAGTCTGAACATGTGAAAGGAACACATCTGTAAGTGTCTAAGTTAGAACGATAACACACATTCATCTCTGGAGAGGAGTTTTCCTTTACCTTTGATGGGCAATAAAACAAGTGAAGGTGTGGAGACATAAAATCATAAATCACATCTCTTCCTGCCCCGTCTTCTTCATCTCTTTGTCTCTGTGACATGATTGATAGGAAACACTTCACATCACGTGTTTTTGTTTAAAGAGCCTCAGCTATTAGATCTGTTGCCCAACACCTCTGCACATGTTTGACTTACATGAGTGTGTATCTGCTGTGGGGAAGGCGGCGGTGATGGCTGAGCAGGAAGTTTTCCTTTCATCACCTGCCTCGAGTTTTGCGCCCTCGACTTGCATCAGCTTTATCAAGCTGGTGAATTATTCACCACGGGAGCTATTTAATCATCCAAGTTTATTTAACCTTTCAGAGAGCTAGCCCAAGAGCTAACAGGGCCTTGTCATGGGTGTGTGTACTCTGCAGGGACAGGCATGCACTAAGTGAGTGTGTGTATAGAATTAGAGTCAACACTAGATCCTGTTTACATTCGCACGCTCCACTTCCATGAGCTGTTACCTGTTTGCGAGGTAAAAACCAAGCTAATGTCCCCTTATTTGTTTCTTTTGTTTCTTACGCAGCATTATCTTTAGTGTAGAAAAATAGGTCACCACCCCTCTTGAGCACATGGAATCCCGTTATAGCCTCTTCGTAATGGTATCGTCATCGCCACTCCACCTGTTCCCCGCACAGTGCGTCCATTTTATGCCCAAACAGCAACTGTCGGAGGCTTGAGGGGGTTGAAATCCCTCTGAAAGCCGCCTGCCGACCTTCTCCCGACGAGGTGTTAATGGCAGCAGGTTGGATTTTAGGCACTTAGGCTATGTGACCCCCCCATGATCCCAAACAACAGTCCCCTCATTCCTTGGCCGGAGACCCTGCCATCGCTAAGCCACGGTTTGAAATCTTAGATTGTGGTTATACGGCAGAGATTTGTCCACCTTTCATCCCCGTTGGAGTCTTTAAGTGTAAAGAACTCGAAGGCGCTTCTGGTCTGATGGTGATAAATGTGGCTTCACATGATTTCCCTGGAGGTATGTGCACACAACAACTGTTCATATCTCGACACTACGCTACGCTCTTTGTTCTATTTCAATGATTCAGCCGGCTGGTGGGCACTACCTGGAAAATTCAGACTTCCTTTGAAAAAAGTCGGCCACAAAATTGCTCTGACTTAAAAACCGAGCGACCACATCGCATTATGTTGGATGGAGTGGGTTCAAAACCTTTGGCTGCGCTGCTGTTGACTACTTGTAAAGATTTAAGGACAAGGCCTCCACTGTTCATGAAGCAGATCTCTGTAGAGGAGGGCAGACTGAGGGGGCTCCAGCTGCTGATAACACCAGCCCTGGCCTGATTTGAGTCATGTGTGACAAGATGAAAGGAGACGCATTAAGGGTCAAGTTTAAAGTGGTAATCTCCGCATTCGTGTTTCTTCGATTTTTATGACATCTGCGGCACTAAGAGGTCATCGCTTTGGTGTTTTTTTCACCACATTTCCCAGAAATCGTTTGTCAAAGAGAGACTTCCTGCGGAGATAAAAATGGCTTTGATGTGGACAGAAATGTCATGGTCAGGCTTTATCTGTAATGTTCTTTAATCGCTCAGTCCGTATCTACAAACAGAAGATGAACAACGTCATCTGTTGTAATCTTTGAGCAACAGGTGCATCATGGACACTGAAAAACATCCCCCTGTAGAGCTGCGCTACATCAAAACTTTTCATACCATGGATCAAATTAGGTCGCTGTCCTCCTGTCCAGCTTATTGTGTTGATTTGCTGTTAAAGTCAAATGACGTAGTATGGAAAACATGAAACGCTGCTTAACAATGGGCGGCGTTGGAACAAACTTTATCCGGCAGATTCAATTCCTGTGTGAAACCTATTTGGGAAGTTAACTTCTTTACATGTTAGGATAGCTATGTTAGCTACGTAACTTAGGTACGTTAGTTAATGTATGTTATTTACTTAATGACTTGACTGTTCTAGTATGTTAGCACTTATTCAAACACACACCATGAACTTTACCTTAACCCCACTTAGTACTTTTGATAATTGAAGCTAAGGAAACTGTGCTAACCACTTGTTAAATGTTATTGCACAGCCAAAATTCATAACATGTAAAAGGTTTTGCGCAAACTTTATGGTCGAGTCTAGCTAGCTTTTTAATTTTAATTATGTTTTTTGCTAACTTGTTAACTTGTGAAGTCTAACCGGATGTTGCTTATTTATTGGTGCTAGCTTGACCATGGAGCCCTGCACATTCAAAATTGCTAAAGGGTATCTACGGTAGGCTACCTGTTTGCTAACAAATTCACCTTAAAAACATTGTAAGATGCTATCAATAGGATGCTTGCTAACCTAACTTGCTAGCCTAACTGTTTGCTAACAAATTCACCTTAAACACTTTATTGGATGCTATCAATAGGATGCTTGCTAACCTAATTTGCTAGCCTATATGTTTGCTAACAAATTCACCTTACAAAACTTTATAGGATGCTATCAATGCTTGCTAACCTAATTTGGTAGCTTAACTGTTTGCTAACAAATTCACCTTAAAAACGTCATAACACGCTAACATAAGCTAGCTTCAGCCCCCATGTGACCAAAAAGTTTCAAGTTGTTTGACTTAGTTTCAGTCTGTTCTTACCTGTGAACCTTTATGTTTCTCAAATGAAGTTTGTATCAGGTGTTAATCTAAAACCGTTGTCTGTTGTGGGCTTATTTTCATCTCTATTTCTGTTGCTCTCTCTATTTAGGAAAAGAAAAGCTTGTTTTTCCCTGGCATGACCGACCAGACACCAGAGGGTCAAATCAAATAACTGTTGTTTTATGTTAATCGTGGTACAGAGTATTAAAATGAAAATGACATGTTTCGTTTGTACCAGTAATTTGAAGAAATGGTATTCACTTTCTCACTACAGGGTTGAAAATGGTTACTTTAAGTGGAGACTTTGGAACCTATGAAAGAAGACATGATACACACTTCCTCTCAAAGTAAGGTTGAGTATGACAGGGGCCGCTATGTACAGAAAGTGAATACTGTTTCTACTGAATGTTGCTGTTGTACACGTTTTCGTATCAGATTCCTCAGAAGTGTGCCTTTACTAATAGATCAATATTTTCCGGCACTCCCTCCCTTTGACCTTGTGTGTTGCCCACTGAGGCTCCTGCAGTCTGAGTGTCTGGCAGACGAAAACAGAGGCCCCTCTCATGAACACCAGACCCCAACACGGCTGGCTGACATCAAAGTTCCCCTCCTCGTATAGACACAGACGAGACAGAGCGAGGCCAAGCGGAGAGAAATCGAAGCGATACCTTTAATCATTTATTTTCTCTCAGCGGGGACATCCTCAGATTAAACACCAAAACAAAAAGCACTCCTGGAGGCTCAGACTAAAGAAACAACCTTGGATAATTGATATCTGAACACCTGCTGGGGAAAAAGGAGAGGGAGGCTCTGGACTTCTGGCCAACAAAGTTTCAACAAAGCTATTGTTCTCTTGTGCTCAACCACAGAGGATTCACTTAGCATTCAGCCGAATGAGATGTTTGCTTCACCTCCGTCTCTGCTTTGACAGGCCTTTACGATAATATTGTCGAGGTCGTCCAGGTTGACGCACTCTCCCAAAAAGAAAAGACACATCTGAATCACAAGTAGAGACTGGTGCACTCTTCCCGTCAGGGAGAAACCACAGAGTAACTTGCGATGGTGAAATCATGAGGGAGGTGGGAGAAGACAAGAGAATGGGCTGTCTTTACCCCGAGTTTCGTCTGGAGACGATTACAAAGCTGGTTTGGAAATAGATCTGACTCTTCCAAGAAGCTTTTAAGTGAAACGCAATTTGTATTATTTCTTATGTCATGCCAGTAAATCGAAGCTGTCAACACTGAGCAGAAGGATCTTTCGCAACTGAAACAGCCTGAGGTCAAAGGGGCAATAACTCAAGTCCTATCATTGGTTGAACTCGGTGTGTTTATGTATCAGGTTAGATAGCTTTAGCTTCTCTGGAAAGAATACCTCAAAGCTAAGCTAACAGTATGTTTCTTTTAAAGATCTGTGCATGAAATAGGACCATAGAAGTGGATGTAGCCACTGTGAAGGCACACATTGGTTTGTGGACTAGCATTTTGAAGCCAGAAGTGACTGTAGTTTAACGAGGGAGTGAATACTAGGGGTGGGAATCGCAGGGTAATTCACGATACGATATGCGGCTCAGGATAACGATAATATCACGAAACAGCAATTCTGCGATAATTAATATATTGCAAGACAATCATATAATGATACATCATGATATCTGACTTCTTCTTCGGCCAATTCATTTCTGTTCACGTTAACCTCATTGATGTCATAAGTGCCACCACGAGGAGTCATTACAGCAGCCACCCCCTAAAAGTGCATTACTCTAAACCTTATTCAAATTGTATGGGAGGAGTAATATAAAAAGCATTCCCCCTATAGTTGTCATGAATTAAAAAAAATAGCTAAAAATAATGTTTTTGTACCAGTCTGTAAACATGTTGAAATATGCTGAATAGTTAGGCATTTTAATATGGGGGTATAAGGATTGACTCAGTTTTGGAGCTAGCCCCAAGTGGCCATTGTGGGAACTGCAGTTTTTGTAGTATATGATTGGCTGCATTTTTTCCGCCTCTGACACTTAAATAGGATGTACAAATATTAAACTATAAGGGGCGAGCAGGAAGTGGATTTGGTTAATTTTGATTTAAATCTAAAGTCCAAAAAACGTCTTCTGGATTTGATTTAAATATTCAATTTGTTTGTCTGGAGGAAAATCAAATCGGCTGAATGTGAACTGACACAACTCATAATGTAACATTATAGTTGCAACACTCACACGACACTCTGACAGTACTCACAAACTGCTTTATTCTTATGCAGGTTGGCTCGGTGGTTGAGTTGGTTGTCCTTCAACCGGAAGGTTGGTGGTTCGATCCCCAGCTCCCTCAGTCTACATGTCGATGTGTCCTTGGGCAAGACACTGGACCCCAAATTGCTCCAGGTGGCATAGCTAACGGTGTGTGAACGGGATTAGTACTGATTGACAGTTGGGCACTTTACGTAGCAGCTTCCACCATCAGTGTATGAATGTGAGCGTGCAGAGCAGGCCCTGACCTACTCGTAGCCCTAGGCAAGATTTTTTTTTTGCTTTTATAGGCGGATATCCCCTATTAAAGTGTAGTGAACTATCTATTGAGTGACATACACGGTTAGCTGAGGTGCTGATTCTGCGGATGCGTGATGATACTGTAAAAAATAACAACTCTATGAGGCAACGGTGCTGCGCCCCCTATGGATGGATGCGCCCTTAGCATTCGCCTAATACTGCCTATGCTACGGGCCGGCCCGGTGTGTGTGAAAAGGTGAATGTGACAAAGATTAAAAAACAACCCTCTGTGATTAGTTTAACACTAGGTACTTGCTAAAGTGCCCTGTTTGTACCTACAGCTCTTATAAAATATATTCATCTCGATTATATTCACGGTCATTTGAATCAAGTGTTGTGCAACCTGCTGATTGTTTCTCTCTGAGTAACAGATTCCAGATTACAGGTGACATATTTTATAATCAGATTGCAGCTGCTTTTTCCTTATCTCGCCCTCAGCTCCTTCCCAGATGTGGCCTCAAAACAAACGCTGCCTTTAGATCCGTCAGTGTGATCACCGAGGGAATTTCATTAGAGTGAGACCTCCATGACCGAGACTGATAACAGCAGAGAGGAGTGCAGGGGGGGGGGGGAGGAGAACAGCATGAGCTGTGTTTGACCAAAGACAGCCCTCACTTGTTATCTGGGACGGGAGATGAGGTGGAGAGGAGAGTGGGCAGAGAGGAGGGGAGGGCAGGAGAAGACATGGAAGGAGGCTGAGGGAGATAAAGGAGGAAAAAGGACAGAAAGTGGAGGAAGGAAAGAAAAGGGAAAGAGGAGAGGAAAGGGAGAGACTAGATGAGAGCAGAGGGGGAATAGAAGGGCAATTAAGGAAGGAGGGAGAAAAGGGAGGATGGTAGGAAAGGATGTAAATGAAGGAGAGGAGGGGTTAAGGAAGGAAAGTAAGCAAATGAATGGCTAGATGAGGAAAGGAAGGGAGAAAACATAAAAATATAGGAAATGGAAAGAGAGGAGAAGAGAAGAGTGGAAAGGAAAGATGAGGACAAGCAGGGAGTAAAGGAGAAAATCTGAGAGGAAGGACAAGAGGAGGAAAAGGGGAGAGGAGAGAAAAGGATGGGAGAAGGACAGAAAGGAGGGATAGTATGGGAGGCAGAGGAGAGGACCTGATAAGGAAGGATGGCTGGGAAGGAGAAGATAAAGGAGAGGAGAGAGAAGGAAAAGAAGGCGAGGGAAGAGGAGAGGAGAAGAAATGAGAGAGGAGAGGGAGAGAAAGTGGAAGAGAGGAGACTGGAGAGGAAATTGACGTAGGAGAGGAGGGGCGAGGAAAGGAGAGGAGAGTTGAAGGGGAATGAGGGAAAAATAGTTAAGAGGAAAGGCAGGGAAAAGGGGTTGTCAAAGGCAGGATGAGGTTAGAGGAGAGGAGAGGAGAGAGCAGGGGATGTTAAGAAGGGAGGATATATGAGGAATGAGTAAGCGAGAGAGGACAAGGATGTAGAGGAAGCAGGACAGGTGGGAAAGGTAGGGAGATAAGATGAGCGGAGTCAAGAGAGAGAAAAGGAGAGATAGGGAGGGGACAGGGATGTGGGAGAGGGTGAGTGAGGCCGGGACTCTTCTGAGGAGTGATGCGATGGTAATCTCTCAGCGGGAACATCTGGTCCGGCTCTGAACAATGGCTCCTGCAGGCTGATCGCAGCGATGCGGCCGCCTCTCTCAGACCTGCAGAGATGGTGTGATAACCCTCCTGCACAGGTCCGAGTCTGCAGGTCAGCGACACGCCGTCAACAAAGACACACTCTGTCTATACACACACACACACACACACACACCGGGTCACAGTTAATAAACCTGCTTCTATGTGGCCTGATGGGAAATGAGGAGCAGGTCAGATAGGAGCTCCTGTGTTTGGGGTGAAGTGTGACACCCCCTCCTCCTCCTCCTGGCGAACATTCCTCAAAGATCCTCTCTGCATTAACGTGTCACAGGAAAAAAAACGGGCATGCATCCAGACATTTTATTTACTCTGTTTTCCTGTGATAACGAGTTCGTTTCCGACCGTTTTCTAGAGATCTCGACTTACTTATTTATCTCAAGAAAACAACGCTGCACCACCTTGACGTCAGATGATCCTAACTCGTATCCCCAGAGTTGCAAAAGCACAAAACAAACATAGAAACAGGCTTAATTTACCTCATTAGTGCGGCCAATGGCAGCATGGCAGGTCCTGGTCTGTAATATCAGCCAGCCTGTTGTTCTGTTTTCTAGATCGCCAGAAACTTATCCTGTTATTACGAGAAAAAACAAGCTTTGTTAGTGAGAAAATTACAGGAAATACTTGTTATCACAGGAAAACGGAATAAATAAAATGTATGGATGCATGTCCGTTTAATACGGAAGCATCTCCGGAAAACAACCAGAAATCAGGAAATTTGAGTAAATAAAATGTATGGACGCATGTCCGCTTAGGGCTTCCGTAGTCTTCAACTATTCAACGTCAGCAACTAGGCTATTTGACCTTAGCAACTATTCTGCTTTAGGGACACCCTTGGGCCGAATATTAACGGCTGCGGTTGACCATTTTTGGCAGCCAAACTTAGTTCTTAATGATCTATTTTTTGTGGCATGTGTTTAGCGCCTGCAGGGGGAGTTTTGCTAATAATCGAGCACTAGCTAACGGCACACAGCCGTCTTTCAACATTGCAAGCATAGCCTTAAAACACATAGGGGCATCTGAGCTAACGTTGCAAGTTTATGCTAACTGCTAACTATGATATGGATAGCAAAGCATGTTGTAACTCACCATTCAGCGACCAAGTCAGATTTATATTATTAGGTTGAAGGGCTTCAGACTCAGACTCAAACAAACTGCTTTGTCACGTGCGCCATTGTTGTGGGCGGAGCCAAGGAGATGACAATCAAATGTAATTGACCACGCCCACTTACTGAAAAATGGTCTTAGCAGTATAATGAGCTGTTTTTAAACTATTTTTTAAGTGGTTTATTTCACTTTGATTTTATGAAGATGCTTAAGGAGAATCAACTTCAGTCAGATTTTCAGTATTTCATGGCGAATTTCCAGAGGCCTTTAATGCATTGGAGATCAGATAATAAAGGACATAAAATGTCTCATTAAAAGACACAGGAGTACAAAGAGACACCATGACCGTGGAGTCCTCAGACTGAAGACATTCCAGATGGTTCTCATGCGGGGGACATCACAGGAGGCTCATGAATGTCAGCATCTCTGATTAAAAGCCACTGCGCTCGGGCAGAAGGAGAAAAAAACTGCTTGCTCGGCCTTTCATGCCCATTTATCACATGGAATTGTTTGTATACAGTTGTTTTATTCTTCCTGAGTGTGTGAGTGTGTGTGTGTGTGTGTGAGACAGAGATGAGATGAATGTAATTAAAGTTTTTTAATTAGACGCTGTTCTTTTCTGGGAAGCCTGTGGCAGCGCTGGGTGGAGCCAGAGTGGAGACAGGAGGTTTGTGGTCTGGCTGAGGGAACCACGCCGGCCCGGGTAATGGAAACCGGGTGTTCACTGTACACATATACACACATACATGCAAACACACACACACACTCGCGTCAGCATACACCCGCGCCCACACACACATATAAACCAAAGCTGAAGAGAGAATAAACACACAGAGAAAGCCACATAAAGTTATGCAGACATGAATTTGAATGCACAGCCCCCACAATAGTAATGTATACCACACACACACACACACACACACACACACACACACAGACACACACACACACACACATGCATTCAAACACATTAATCCCTTCATGTGACTACCTGCATTAAAGAATTCAGCCTGCTGACACGTAAATGATTTAAATAGTGATGATGTGTGCATTTGCATGCACGTACATGCATGCAAGCTCATGCATACATAAAGATAAATAAGGACTCACACACACACACACACACACACGACTCCATACTGATGCACAGCCCTCACGCACAGGCACGGATGAGTACACGCAGGGAGACGCACGCATGAATGCACAACTCAGTCGCTGCCTGTCACTCGCTCCCGCACACACAGAGCTCATTATAGATGCATATGGTGCACGCAAACACATAAACCCTCTCTGATGCACGCACACACACTTGCATGAATGCACGCTCACACCCTCCACCAAACCCCCCTCACACCCTCCCCTCCTAAGACATTACACATGCATACACACGCACACATGCGTGCGCACACATATAAATGCGCTTAGGCACATGCTTGAGCACACACACACGGGAACACACAATAAGCCCTGATCATTCAAATCCCCTGGCACGCATGCACACCAATATACTGTAAGTCATGCACACATTACATTTCCAACCACTAGACAAACACACACACAAAGTCCAATCAGTCCTTCAAGTGTGGGAGTGAACCGTATCCTGCATCACACACGATCTCACTCATGCACACATTACTTTTCCAACCACTATACAAATACGTGCAGGGACACACAGACAGTCACGACACGAAAACACACACGCAGGCCCAGTCAGCTCTACAGTATGAACATCTCCTGCTCTATACACTGGCTTTAATGAACCCGCACACACACATGCACGAGCCGAACGCTTACAGCAAGGCCAGGAAATGCAGAAAACAGATCTCTACTGACATCAGCGAGAAACGCTCCGCCTTTTCCATCAGTCACTGACGTCAGTTTTCCGAGTGTTTCACCCTAAATTACAGGCGATCAAGCCGTTCCTGCGTTGACAGTTAAGAATAGATCAATCACAACATACATGCGACAAACAGGAGCCCTTGTGAGGATGCTCCACCTGCACACCGTGTGCTCGTAAATAGTTTCAGATTATCTCCAAAGACTGTGAAACCTGTGATCCTGCCCCGGCCTCCCGAGTCACATGTTATGTAAATATATGGAAAACACTGAGGTGTGAGAGCGCATACATTTCACACAGTCACCATATGTGCTTTTAAGTAAGCTCGGCTTCTTCCACTCTCTATTATTCTGTTGTACAGTCAGTATCCTGTGTGTTCTTTGAGTCCTGTGCAGGTCAGACTGGGCAGCAACAGGTCAACACTATGAGCAGGGCACCATCTAGTGTTGCAGGCAGAGTATAGAAGAGCTAAGTTTTCCTCACAGTGACACACAGCCATGTCGGGGGGGGGAGTCTGGTGGATTTACGTCCTTGTGTGAAGTTGTTTTAGACTCAGGAGACACTCGGGGTCGCTGAGGGGGAAGTTTAATGTCCGACTCGCCGAATGATAAAGGTGCAGTGGACGTCAGGGTGGGTGAGGTGGGGGCTGGGCGGCAGATGTGATTGTTTGCTTAGTCTGAGCTTATAAACAAACCCAGCTCCTGAGGCAGTGCCGTGTGTGTGCATGGTGGAAAGTTAGCTGTCATATCTTATCTATCACCTCTATGATTATCTGCATGCAGCGTTGGACGGTGCTGGGAGGGATCCATCATGAACATTTAAAAAGTTTAAGTCTTCATTTTGCTTTTTACTTCAACCAACAGTCCAAAGCCTCTGAGATATCCCGTCTGTGCTCACAGAAGACAAAGGAAACGAGCATTACAATAAGGAAGCTCATATGCACAAAAGTCAATCTCATTTTGCTTGACAAACTTCTTACAGGCATCAATACAGGTGCATTTTAATTAATGGTCTAACCATCACAACTTTAATTATAATTACAAAACTATTAGAGCTGCAATTACACTACTGTATTGACTTAAAAAAGACCTGCAGTCAGTTTTCAAGCAAAATGGAACAAAGTCTCTGTTTTTCAAACGTGACATCCTTTGCTTCCTGACTGTTGGTCAGAACAGAAGACATGGAGAGATTTTTGACTACCTTCACACATTTTAAAACCTGACGATTAATCGGTCATAATTTGTGGATCGAACACACAGATTCATTTTAGATTTGTCACATTTGTTGACAAAACTGAACCAAATACCTTCACAGGCAGTAAAATCACTCTAATATACTTTCTTATTTGCTTTCATCACAGAGGACAGCTGAAGAGAGACAGGATGTTTGAGAGGAGTAGAGAGTGGGGGATGACATGCACCAAACACCAGTTAAACCAGCGCCCCTAAAACACTTTGTGTTCTGTTTTTCATACACTTTGATGTTTGAAATTAGGAATTAAAAGTCTGTTTTAGCAACATTATGTTGCAGAACACACCTGCAGCCCCCCTCAGACCCATCACTGTTATTTTTTAATGACTTTTAAACAAGAGTTTTCATTCTTTTGTTTTGCACTCACAACATTGATTTGATGTGATCCAAATGGAACAAAAAGGAGGAAATATATAACCTTTTAACAACAGTTGTAAGCTTCATCCAAAAGTCAGCTGGACTTGGTTGAAGTTCTTGACGTCTCAACCGAAAGGCTTCTTCTTCATCATCATCATCATCTTCAAGAACTTTAACCAAGTCTCTTGATTTAAGCTCTGAATCACCGTGACCTGGATGACTGAGAAACCGTCACAGACTTTTAACAACAGCCATAACACACCTCAACACTTTACCCAATTTGACTCATGTGTAAACCTTACAGAAAACCTTGACACCCCGCCTGCTGCTGACATCTCAACAAAACACACTTAAAAAAAAACCTGTACATTTAAGATCAAGTTTTCAGGTGCGTTCAGGTCGATCTGGGTGTGGCACACATACCTCTATTGTAAAAAAAAAAAAAAAAGTGTGTCTGCAGGATACAAATCCTGCTCTCTGAACGTTTGTCAACAAAACCAAACTTTGCAAAAGCAATAAAACACAGCAAATGGTGTTTATTGTCAAAGTGTAGGAGTAGGACAATGTTATATGTGCATAATTCATTATTGTGTACTCTA
The DNA here is from genome assembly GCF_022749685.1 of Semicossyphus pulcher. Lineage (NCBI taxonomy): Eukaryota > Metazoa > Chordata > Actinopteri > Labriformes > Labridae > Semicossyphus > Semicossyphus pulcher. The sequence goes on along the minus strand of NW_027211748.1, from coordinate 18,970,653 downwards.
ATTGTGCAACAAACTAAGCTACAGTATATACAGACATCTATCATTAACTGTTGATAGCTGGATGACAGTTATACTGTATAACAGTAAATCTAGTTGGCCGGTTGCTTGGACAGGACGGCCTTAAAAGACGATCCATCAGAGGCCCAAGACTTTGGTATCATCTGCATCAAATGCAAAAATGGTGACTCTTACTCTTACAGTGTAATATCAATCAATACAACTAAACACATCCATTAAAAACATCCACATGAATATACTCAATGCAACAAATGTTATGCAGAAAAATCTTCTCCCCCTCTAACCCTGTTTCGCTCTTTTCTCTCCATAAAATCCAGTCGAGGTTAAACAAACATTTAAATGTTACACATCCCATCAAAGTAAAAGAGAATAATGTTATGAACCCCCAGTCTAGATAGCAACGATGCTTTGTGAAAAATATATGTATCGTAGAGTGAACTAAACATTTACATGATTTTACAGGTGGAAAGAAAACATCGCTTTTGACATAACTCTTTATAATAATAATAATAATAATAATAATAATACAGCCCCACAGTCTTATGAACATGCTATGATCTCTTGTTACTCACTCCGATCATTGTCCATGTGATGTCAGGCCCTCAGCCCGTCACAGGGTTGTGGTTGCGTCAGTGTGTGTACATGTTTCTAAGTGACTGTCGTGTGTGTGTGTGTGTCTGTTAGGTGTGATTTGGTGTGTTTTTCAGGCTCAACAGTCCCCTGAGTTATGCGAGTGTGGCCCGGTCTCCATTTTCCAGTCTCTCTGGTCGGTGGCTTCTGCCGGGCCGTGCTGGGAGGCGGCGGGGGACAGCGACATCTGTCTGCGGGGGTTTCCGCTGTGCATCGTGTTCCAGTGGCGCTTCAGATCCGACGCTTTGATGAAGGCTTTGTCGCAGGAGCCGCAGTTGAACGGCCGCTCGCCCCGGTGCTGCCGCTCGTGGTCTTTCAGGTGAGACTTGTGCTTGAAGGCTTTTTCGCACAGTTGACACGCAAAGGGCCTCTCGTTGCTGTGGACCCTCTCGTGCCTCTTAAGGTCGGGGCCCCTGATGAAGGCCTTTCCACACACGACGCAGCGGTGAGGCTTGAAGCCGGAGTGGATCTTCAGGTGCTCCTTGAGGTGGGCGGCTGTGGTGAAGGCTTTGGGGCAGTGCTCGCAGCCGTAGGGGCGGTTAGCTGTGAGTAGACGCTCCTTTTTGGCGTTGTGGTCCATGGGCTTGGCGCCTGTGCTCTGGCAGGTGCCGTGGTCGCGGTGGCCATACAGCAGGTACTCCAGCTTCATGTCGCTGGAGGAGGAGGAGCCCCAACCGTGGCTGTGGGGATCTTTGCTCATGTTGGTGTTGTAGTTGTGTGGCTGAGTGACGTGGGAGCCGCCGGGCCCCATGCTCTCCATCCCCTGATCATAGAAGCTGTTCTTTCTCACCTCCTCCATGGCCAGCTCCTTGAGGATGGCGTCCTGAGCTCGCATCCCGTGGTCTCCGGGAGCCTGGTTCTCCCGGGTCTTCATGTTTGTCAGCTCTCGTTTCTGGGTGCACAGATTATCCAGGAAGTTTATGCCCAGGATCTGACCGGACGACATCATCATGTTAATGTCCTTCTTCCTAACAGCGAGCCGGGCTGTGTACATGTAGTTCAGCACCTCCTCGAAGATGTCGGAGCGGATGAAGTCCAGCTCTACGATGGAGTTGTCCTCGTCGCTCTGTTTTTTAAAGAGCTTTTTGAAGTAGTTGCTGCAGGCGGCCAAGACACATCGGTGAGCCCTGAACTCAATGTTCTCCACCACCACCACAACATCACAGTGCTCCCCCTCCATCCTCTGCTGGTTCAGCATCTTAAGGAAGGTGGCTTTGTGGTCATAGTCGATATATCTCAATAAATCAGACATGTTGCAGGTCAAAGTGGAACAACCTGTAGAGGAGAAAACAGCAAAAGGTCAAATATCTGGACTTATACAATAAACCGGGCATGTATACAGCCTGCACAGCTGAGGGGTGGAGCTCTATTTGCATGATCCCTCCAGAAATGTATACAGGTTTTTGCATGGAACAAACATGATTACAGGAATAACATGCACCTAATGTAACGTTTATCTGCACAAAAATGCAAAAAGTAAACAAAAGTAGCTAAATCAATCATGCAGAAATCCTTCAGTAAAGGCGATAGGCCCGATAGCAATAAAAGCCGCAGTAATGCTAATAAAAACTATAAACACCAGCAGAAACAAACAGATGCACTTTTCTTAACTTCAGTAATGCGTTTGAGCCGCTTTGCTCGCGTGACAATCGCGTCGCGTGTAGAAAGGATAACCTTAGCAAGAATATTTCACATTTCACTGCGCCCAGCCATTTTGGTCAGCAAGCCTCCATTGGCATGTTTCTGGTGTCTTTAAAGCAGTTCACAAACAGCGGAGAACACGGCGCAGAACAGTACAACAAACTAAGTCGAAAAGCTGCGCCGTTTTTCGCGCCGTTCGGAGCGACAAGGAGAAAATAGAAAAATGTTTAATACCCGAAGCCTGAACGCGATCCCTGTGTTGTCACGCAAGGCAGTCGACGACGATCCAGAGCTGTCGTTTTTCCTCTTCCTCCTCTTCTTGTTGTGACTGTTGAGCTACACAGGAAATGTGGCGCTGCTCTGCTGCCCCCTACTGCACCGGAGCAAGTACTCCACCAAGATCGTTTATGTTCGAGATGACGACTCACTCCCCAGTTCTGTGCGTGCCACTACAAGTGCTCCTAAATGTTTTGTTGTTTTTTTAAATCAAAAAACAGAAACAGACGAAGGTAATGTCAGTGGGTTGGCTTTATTTTTTTAATGTATTTTTTCTTTACTTTATTTTATTTAAAAGACAAGCATGAAATATGTAATACTTTATGCTTTTCTTAAGAATGTTTTTGATCTCTACCAAATGATCTTAGGCCTACTACCTGTGTTATTTTGTCTACATCATGTATTTTCTCCTTCAAAGCACTTTGAGCTACATTTTACATATGAAACAGGAGATTTTTTGTTGTTTTCCAGGGCCTTCAAGCAAGCATCTTAACACAAAACTGTAAACACTACCAGTTTCTATTTGTGTTGGTGCAACTTCTGTCATGTTTGGTGGTTTCAGTATGTCTTACTTGTATGTAGCTAGCCTACTGCATTAAATGGGTGACTTTATTCTGCCATTGACATGTATAAATAATCCGCATTGTTATCTCCAGACTCCACTGAGTGAGACTATTGTATGATATCATATTTGTGTGTAAATGACCCCGGGGAGTCACAGAGAGCATTAAAAAGACGTTTATGCTGTCTAATTTACTATTAAGAGAACTTAAGGGGAAATAAAAAGGCTGAAGGTCATGGATGTGTCCAGCTGTGATTCTCTGCAGGCCAAAGGTGAGCCAGCAATTTTATCTCCATTAATATAGTAATTGTTGTATTGTTGTTGCTGCACGCACCCTAAACATATTAGTAGAACAGTAGGCCTTGTTTTACCCATCAGATTATTGATGCAACAAGTATCTTAGTAATAGGGAATTTGCATTTTTTTTCGTTAATTAACTGATCCTCCTTTTGGTGCACCCAGCAACAAACGCAGAGTGAGTGCTCTCATCTTTTTCCTCTCTCTGGCAGACGCGCGTATCCTGCGGGGCGGGGCTTCAGAGTCCTGCGTGCATTCAACATAAATGCCTGAAGCTGTGAAAATCTTCTCTTTAACACCCTGAGGGCATTTCTTTTAACAGATCTGCTTAGTGTTTCAATTAATTGTTTGATGAATAATAAATTGAGTACTATTTACAGAACCAACACTCTCCCAATAATGTATTTATTTTACTAATATTTAATTTGAAAGATTTAATAATCACTTGTTGTTCATCAGATTATTTCAGTGCCTGAGGAAATGTAATCTCTATTTTGTCTCCTATTTCCGCCATGGAGATTAAAGCGTATTTGTTGAATATTTTCTGAATTTTTAATCTATCAATCAAGACTGAACAACAGAATTTAGAAATATATTTTACATGTTAACCCAATTTATAGTTAAGCTTCTAGGGAATTTAAAATGATTGTGTTTTAAATGGGATAACTTCAAATATCATGACTGGATGAATAGTCTCATGTAGGTAACACAAGTGATAATGAGTGTCTGATAATTAAAAAAAAAAAGTTATTAAAGTAAAAAAACTTTCGGTTTAAAAGAAATCAACAAACAATCAATGGGTCAGATGGCGACACAAGTTTCAGCACTGTTGTCAACATTTTATTATTTGAGAAGAAAACAGCAAATTAAAAACAAATGCATTTGCCACTTTTATTATTTGACTGTTTGGAGGAAACCATGGCTGCACACCAACAATACGGGGTTATTCAGATACAGTCGTACAGATGAGGGAGGCCGTACAGGTGACACGTTCAGGGTGGGTTAGTGGGTGGGTCGTGGGCGGGTTGACAAGATCTCTCTTGGCTTTGCATCTAATTTGGGCAGAGCTCGGCAGCCTGAGCCCTTCGCCTCACAGTCACACGATCCTGGGACTTGTGCTGCGGCCGATCATCTACCTGGGGACACATTCGCGGCCTGCACAGGCACGTACAAATCTGATTCCTTGGCTTTTTTGCTGCCCAAATAGAAGTTGTTGAAGTCGTGGACTTGATCCATGAGAAACAATAAAATACTGAAGTGATCATAAAAAGGAAAATGCAATTCAAGTAGACGCGACAAAAATCAACTGTGAAAGATAATTTGCTATTCTCCTAGGGAAGCTTGATATGTACAGTACTGGGCGGTAGTGATTTCTCTAGTGGCATACCTGGCAAAATAAATCATCTGCTTTGGAGTGAGTGAGGCAATGCTTGCTGGCAAATAAGGTTGGCACTTCTACAGCAAGGTTAAATAGAGTATGCTCCCTAACATATACAGCCTACAGCGGTTTAAGTTTCTGGAGTGATGGCTTTATTTCATAAATAAAATGTCTGCTACAATAATTATTCTCAATAATCATAAAAATGCATCAAAGTCATAAGGCAGTGAAAGCAAAGGTTTGCTCGCTGCACACACAGGGATTCGGCGTGCAGATGGATCGAGAAACATTATTAAAATCGTACGGTTTTTCAGTATAATCTTTGCAGGTTTGTTTGATAATGCAACATTTCGTCCTTCTCATGCAAAATGCATTTATTTATTCTGCAGGTGATGGTTGCGGCGAGCTGCAGCATTTCGGAGAGTAGGAGCCTGTCTAGTCTTCTGAGAGTCCCGGAGTTATTAGGTGGAGTTCTGGATGTTGGATTCTGGGAGGTTGAACAGAAAACAGCCCTCAGTGTTACTCCTAGAAGAGCAGAGGAAACAGCAGTTAGTTAGAGCATCCTGCATGTTTAATCACATCTGAGCCTGCAGAGCCACAGTGCACCCTGCTGCCAGAGATGAAAAATGAGCCTGATAAAAGGTTATGGCAGTTTTTGCCCCCTTAAATAGATGCACCAAGGGACTGCAGAGCTACAAAAACGCACATAAACATAGATACACACAGGCTTCATGGGCACTTTTCTGGCTGCAACTCACTTATAAACCAAAGTCCAACTAGTTTACTGTCCATTTTGAGTGTGAGCACAAGCAGTGAGTCAGAGAGGACTTTGTCACAACTGAAAAACAAAACTGTCATTCTCAGTCTGAAACCATGTGGTTTCAATTGAAACACATCACACGTGTCTTCTCCAGTCCAGCACACGTCATTCAAAAAATCTGTTATCTCGCCTCCTTCAAAGACGGAGGGGGAGATTTGGAGAACCTGCTCCTGAAGAGGGAGGAAGTCCCGATTTCTGATACTCAAAAGGGTTAAACGTGGAATTAGACATGAAGCTATATTAAATCGTCATTCATAGATTTTGTTTTTGACAAAATAAGTGTGTAAAGTTGAAACGCAGATGGGCTTTAGGATTAGTTTGCGGCGTGAGAAGCAGAGGGTAAAAGAAGAGCCGAGACTACAACAAATAAACTTTGTCCTTAGTTTATAAAGTTTAATCTTTAACGTTAAAATCAAGTAAATCATGAGCACAACTTTATACTCAATGCACCATTCTTTGGAATAATAATTAAAAATTATTGAATCATCATTGAAGTACACAATAAGACTAAAAGAATGCATTTGTTTAGTATTTACAGTGTTTCATATTTCAAACTAAGAGAAATAATATTTTCTTAATAGTTTTGTTTAAGATGTTAAAGGGGAAATATTTTAGATATGAAATCAAGTTTCTGTTACTTTAATGTGTTTTTGAATCACGTTGTTTCGTTTTAAAAATTGTACACATATTGTAATTTCATTATTTTTCGGAGCCTCTCCTTCCTCCTGAAACGAACAAGCCTTTTTGCCATTCAAAGGTCAGACCTTAGCCACGATTGGCTGACAGTATTTGGAGTGACCGCGTAGCCCCTCCCCCACGTGTGCGATCCCACGTGGGGGAGCGGCCGCACTGCGCTGTCACTCCGAAGTTGAAGAAAACATGGCCGCTCCAGGATCGGTTATTCGCCCTTAAATGTACGAGCCAGAATCGCCAGGAGGTATCGGAAGGGTAATTTGAAATCCTGACAACGACTTGACAACAAGCTAGAGCAAGAAGATTGGTTAATTTCAGAAACAACCTCAAGACACCGAACTGATGACGGCAAGATGGCGGTTTCACTCTGGTGAGTGAAACGTGACATGCTGGAGAAGAGCTGTGCGACATGTTTTAAGCTTGAAGCACTTTTATTTTGAAGGATTGACATTGGTCTGCATTTCAATTAGACCCTTGTTCTGATGCTGAAGAACATTCTGTCCCTGTGTTGCCCAAACACTCTGTGTGTATCTATGGTAGATAAAGACAAGCATCCAAAACAGCAGAGTAAAAACATTCAGTATCATGTTAATAATACTGCTACTCAGAAACACAGCTGGTCTGACACACAGATATTAGACAGCACACTCACACACAAACAGGACTGAGGGGCAAGGCCGCAGAAACAAAGCCAAGCATTCCCATCTGGTGAGTCACGCAAGTACACACATGCACGCTGGCTCATCCCAAACCCTGCGCTTTGGGATCCTCTCATCAAAAAGCGAGTGAAGTAACGAGCTGCCGAGCCAAAAGGTGAATTAAAACCAACTGGACAATTCCAGTTTCTAGAGAGGGGCGAAAAGGTGGCGGGTTTATAAGGACATGCTGTTTGGGGTGGAATGAGAGGCTCTCTGACGCAGCTCTGCACCTGAAATAATCCTCAGAACACTGACAGCAGGCAAGCCCAAACACAAATGGGTGCATTTGTGAAGTTTGTGCAAACACTGCCACGAGGACTGCTGACCTATTTTTTACCTCAACACAAACAGTGAGAGTCTAACCGCAAGGAGCGTCCTGGAAATACAGTTTAAACACTTCAGATTCGCCCCCGTTAGTCTGTTCTGACTTGTGCTTTTCTTGCTTATTGAGTCACACTGACACTAATGCAAACACGGTCGCACTACAGCAAATGTGTACTTAATTTTATGACCTTTTATTTGCAGAATATTGTTGGTAATCATGATTAATCTGCTTTTAATCTTAGATGTAAAATTCACGACTGAAATAGATTAAAGGAACGCATTTTAAAACGGCCTACCTGGTCCACTATACAAGTTAGATTTTGAACTTAAGATGATGTTTTCTGTATGGATTGGGAATACTGGATGTCTCCTGTCTTTCATTGAACAAGTGCATCCTACAACTCTTTAGTAATAAAAACATCTGTTGTATTTCAACAGTGTAGTTTAAAAGCAATGCTGCGTGTATATTTGCATCCTCTGTGCAAAACAAATCTAGCATGCGTTGTTTTCTGCAAATATAATCCTTGTTTGCACATATTATTTGTATAGTTTATAATATAAAGAAGCTCTGCAGTTATTGTGCATGATCTTCATGTTACAACAGAGTTGGGGAGCACGTCTGTGTTCACTTAAGATCTGGTTTCAGTCAATACGTTTGCGGCCGCAGACTCTTGGAAGCCGGTTTAGCAGGTATATAATCGCTCAGCGCTGCTGGTGCTCTTTGTGAGGCCGCACAATGTAGACTACACATTGTGAGGGGAATGCTTAGCAGTATATTGCACGACATGCACGTACAACATGACTTGTTTCCCCCCATATTTGGTTGTTTATGAAGCAAGATTGGTTTGTAACAATTTTAATGAAGTTACAAACCAATTGTTGACACACAGGAGAGAGAACTCTGTGTTGCATGTACTGTACACACAGCAGCTCTCTCTAATTAAATTGGATTCTGTTTTTTTCCCAGCAGGGGGCAGTGTTGCAGGCACATTACAGCAGGTTGCATGAGACTGCCAGGAGCATTAGTGTAAAGGTTTTTAAGCCTTGTCATTACGAGCTGAGACTATAATATCCGGTCTGTGCGCACACACGCATCGGCCGACCTTTTCCCTGCAGGGGGGGGGTGGAGCTGGAATGACAACAGCATGATGCATTAGCTGTGAGTGCTACAGAAGCTGCGCTGTCTGTACCGGTGAGAAGAAGTGCTGATGGGAAAGCAGCATGCCCAAGAATGAAGACCAGCTTGAAAAAAGGCCAGTCCAACCAAATCAAAACCAGACCAGACTAGACTACAACGGACAGAGCCGGGACCAGGACTGGGACCTCATTGTCTTACCTGGGTCAGTCCTCCCCCTCCTCTGGCGTGATCTCTGTCTCTTTATGTACCACTACTTTGGTCACTGACATGTCAGGATGCTGTTCTTTAGCCTCCTTTATGGCCTGAGCCAGAGCCTACATACGGGGGGTGCGGTGCCAGGAGGGGTCACCAGGGGGAGACAGAAAACGGAGAAGGCAGGGAGGGAGCGGGGATGTTGGATTGTGAGTCAATATGCCAACAGGGATTTTAGTTACATTTGTCAAACGTCCAGTATTTGTTAAAGTAATGAGTTAATAATGTTTTAAATGTTAAATGCTAAGCCACTCTACAGTACATCATGTGGCTGCTTCATGCTTGCAAAGTACAAGTTAAGGCCCTGAGGGGTCAAAAAGCATCTAAAGGTTTTTCATGGTCATAGCTCAAATCATAATGTTGACTTTACAGGCAAAGAAAAAAATAATGCGGATAGGGTTAAATTAATGAAAAACACAATGCAAACAGAACTAATCTAAGAGACCTCATCATGGTCGATGTCTGCGTCTCCGGTGATGACGATCCTCTTCTCGATTCTTGTCTCTGATATTCCACCTTTTACCGTCTGGACCACAGAGAGCAAAGGGACGACTTAAATATGAAAATGACCTCCAACAATGATACAACAAGTACCGTTAAACCTGGAATATAAGTCGCAGTCTGTTTTGGGGGGTATTCCAGAGGGAAAAAAGGCCATAGCCATTTATTAATAAAAACGTGTGTACAAGTTATTTCAACACTATTTCATTTGAAACACTTTTAAAACACAAATTACAGCCTACCATCTGTTTTCCCATGTCGAGGCTGTAATCCTGCTAGCTAATTAGGGCTGGGTTTAAAAAAATCGATTTTTCCGATTTGAATATTCTCATTTAAATGACCCAATATTGATTAATAAATCCCGAGATCGAGCTTTAAAAATATGTGTAAAAAAGGTCAAGTTTCTGAGCGCACCTGAACGCAGCACGACTCAGCCGAAAAACACAGCAGTGAGGGAGACATGCCTGGACTCGTTTACCGCACCTACTATGGCGTCTACTATGGAAATTAGCTTTGATGTCTGTTTCTCTCTGTTGGCGTCGGCTTTGGCCACGAGTGTATTTTCGGCGTGTTGTACAGTATGCCTTTTTCCGTAATGAGATCTTCGCGTTATGAGATCTCGGGGCCAAATCTTGCGCAAGTTGAAGCCCAGTTCGTTTAATCAAAACCGTGAGCCAGATGTTCAGACTAAAAATCTGACACTGGAAAAGGTTCATAAGCTGTCTGATTCATAAAGTTGTTAATATTGTGTTGACTGCTGCTTGTCACGTTAAATAAAAAGTGCATGATGTAACTTCTTATTGTAAACATTAAACATTTTCATAATGCACCAGGTTAGAGGTGCATTGATATTCTCACTGAAATACCCCTAACCGAATCGAATTAAGAAATCCTTATCAATACCCAGCCCTATAGCTAACGGTGCATTAGTCGAGCTCGGCCTACGCTAACGGTGATTGTTGTGAGGACGGCGGCTGCACTGGTGTTCATGATGGCGCATGTCTGGGTAAAATACCATAACACAATAACATACCTCTCTCTGCATTTTATACTGGTATATTGGTCGCACTGATGATGAAAAAAATGCATTAAAAGTGCGTCTTATACACCAAATTTTACAGTAGTTGATTGAGTCAAATTATTTAGAAACCTTTAAAAACTAAAACATTCGTTGTTTCCAGCGACTCAAATGTGAATATTTCTGTCGTCTTTTCTTTTCGGTAAATTCAGATCTTTGGGTTTTGGACTGTTGGACGGTCTAAAGATGATTATTTAAAGTTGTAGAACAATTTGTAAAGGGGATTATTATTTTACATATTTTCTGGCCAAATGATTTACAGCGAGAATAATCTGTAACAGAAATTGTGGTTGGTTGAACCCTTAATAAAAATCAAATGTACTGTGTAACTGAAATCTTAACATCAGTACAACAAACAGGACGAAGCTGGATTCACATCTATTGCCTCTTAGCTTTAGTGCTAATCAGACTGATCAAACTGAAGCAGATTAAACTTATACAATACCATCATTTATACAACATCTTAAATAAATGTGACTGTGTTTTTCTACTTCCCCGGGCCTGGAGTGTGTAATGACGCATTTCCCTCTACAACAAGAATAAATACGCTTCCTTTCCCCGCTCTTAAGTTATTTCTTTTGTTTTAATTTCTACAGCATAAAAGGCTAAAGCAGACACACACTGGCTGCAGTCCTGCTTAAAGGAAAACAGATGAACTCTGACCTTTGTGATGTGTGTGGTTGTTGTGGTGCTGGTGGTTTCAGAGGTGATAGTCTGAGCACTCAGCAACACCCCGGGGTCTACATCACCGTTAGTGTCAACCTGTTGAGAAGCAAGACACAACATTTAGAAATGACATTTTATGTTTAGACTCTTACAAAAGTAAACAACCCGCTTCAACAGAGTTCCAATTATTCAGCACTTATCAGCAGTAGCCGTAAAGCTGCAATAATTGATTTTTGTGGCCACTTGTGGGCAGAGGAAATCTTTAACAAGCTGAAAACATCAAAGCTGCAGTCGTGGTTAAAGAACGGTTGTATATTTACACATCTAAGTGACACACAGCACCAGCAGCAATTAGAGTTGTGGCTATCTGAACATTTTAAATCCAGTATTGACTCTTTTTTAAGCCTTATCCTCTTAAACTCTTGAGAAAACAAATCTGTCTAGTTTGGTCGCTAAAAGCTCGTTACCTCCACCAGCCGGTCGCTCACTGGCTCAGATGTTTGGTGCTGGTCAGGTAGCATACGGTGGCTTTATCAGATCTCTGATACACATGAAAATGGGCTTGATAGAGGAGTTTGGGAGCAAACCCAAAACCAAAAAACAACAAGCTAAAAGGGTCCCATCAACAAAAGCTTGGTTCTGCTCGAGGTTTTTGCCTGTTGCCTAATGTGGCTAAGTACTGCTCATGGTGGATTCATGTTGGGTCTATCTCTAAATACAGTAATATAACAATTTCCCCTATGGCTATATAAAAAACCCATTAACTTAAAGGGGAGGTATTATGCTGTTTCACATTTTAACACGTATATATAATGTTGCAATGTTGGATGTCCAGACTAAAGTTGGACGTTTCAAATCTGTAGGTAAAGTATGTTGGAGTAATCCCCAGGCTGCTGTGAACCCGAGGTTTCACACAGTTTTTTCTACACGCTGCACTTTGTGACATCACCAAATGCAGCCTCAGCAGGCTTCGGAGAGCTGGCCAATCAGAGGAAAGCGGGCTTGTCGGGGTGGGGTTTCTTTAAGGGACAGAGCTGACTGAGTGGTGTCAGGCAGAGGCTGAATGACTGCACAGAGCACCAGTGTGAGAAGAATGAGGAGTTTTTTGTAACTGTAAATGATGCTAAGCTACTCCACAGGTATGACAGAGTGAAATATGAAGCTTTACATTAGCATAATACCCCCTTCACACGACATATAAAGCAGTTAAGTAGTTATTTGACCTGATGTTTATATAAAAATGTTTATGTTACAGAAGTTGTATCAGCGAATACAAACAACTATCACCCAACTCCGCCTGTCTCCTCGGTGTAGCCTCTTTTAGCTCGTTGTTTTGGTTCTACCGCCTGCAACAATAACATTCTGGGTCTTACTCATCATCTTTTTTTTTTGCACTAAAAAAATCCCCAGTGTTCACTATCTTCTTAGCATGAAAGAGAAGGCAGTAGAAGGTGCAACAAAGCGGTAATGCAGAGCATAACAGAGCTAAAAGGAGAGTGAATGTTGTAGTTGCTTTGATCAGGTTGACACAAACAACATTCTTAATAATGCAAATGTTGCTTCATATCCAATGCATGTGTAAATAAATTGTTATTGATAGCATGTTGCACATATCAACATAACAGGTGATATTTCAGTGTTGGGCTACAGCTTGTTTCTACTGCCAATATAAATTAATGCAGCTTTAAAGGGCGTGTTTTTAGGTAAATTAGAGACGTAATATCACAATCAAATTGAAGGTAAAAATGTACCTCTGCAGACTCATAAGTGATGGTTTTTGTCTCTGTGTGGACCACAGGCATCTCTTTGGTTCCCACTTCACCGGCATCAGGACTCTAAAGGACGGACAGACAAAATGAACACAAATAAAAGGCCAGCAGAGGAAGAAGAGCAGAACTAAAACCATCTGTCAGCTGTCACATCTGAAACAAATTGCTGTAGGTGTTCGCTATTAAGTGTTAACTGGACGCCTTTGTTCTTTTAATAGCTCTGCACTTTAGAACATGAAATCAAGTTGACAAATAAACGCCGCATGCTAATAAACTAAGCCGGAGACTGCCAATGGAGGACTTAAATCTTTAAACCAGCATGCAGTCATGCATTAGAGTCCCTGACCCAGTGAAGGAGAGGATACAAATCACAAGGTTTTGATTAAGCATGTGCACCAGAAACTGATCCCCTGATCTGCACAGCAACAAACTGTGACGTTAAGATGTTGAGACGTATCTCCATGCTTTAGGTCGTGTGTCGCCCCTGATTATTAGTGGCAGATTGTGTCGGCAGGAGGGGAGAGTGGAGGTGAGGATACAGCAGCGGGGCTGAGGCCAGTGGAGCCGACGCAGGGTTACCTCCAGCTGAGACGGAGTTGAGGGTGGATGGGTGAGCGGGTCGTCTGAGGTAAGACAGGCAGACAGAGTCACTTCCTGTGGGCCGGGCTTCTGGTCTTCTTCGTCTTTTTCTCCTTTTTCAGTTGGGACTATTTCTTCTTCTGCAGCCGTAACATCTTCTCTCGTGTCTGAAGCCTTTTCGTCAACACTGTCTTCTGTCAGCTCTTCCTCATCGAACTCCTCCTTCTCCAGCTCTTCCTTCTTTTCATCGGTCTCCTCTTCCTCTTCTGAGCTGTCCTCCTGTGCATAGTGGTATCTCTCTTTTTCAAAGGGCAAAGGTTTCTTTTGTCCTTCATCTTCTGCAGGTGAACTTTCATCTCCGTCTTCATCCACCTCCTCAATACTATCTTCTAACTCTTTAGAAACCTCTTGCTCCTCGAAGTACTGCACTTCATCGGAGAACTGGACTCTCTTGCCGTCTACCTCTGTCAGCTCTCTCTCCTCTGGCTCCTTTTCAAAGCCTGCTAATTCCTCTTCCACATCCTCTGAACATGTCGCTGCTGCTCCCCCTTCTCTGTGTTCCTCCAGCTTCTCTTCGTTTTCACAATCTCTGATGTAAGCAGGAGCAACGGTGAATCTGAAACCATCAGTTTTGTCTTTTGTCGCCTCCTCCTTCACATCTGCATCCTCTCCCTCCTCGTCTATTGCTTCCTCATTTTCCTTCCCTGCTGCTAAGCTTGCAGACTCTGACAGAGCGCTGCTGCCAGACAGGCTTTCATCATCTTCTAACCCTGTTACTAACGGCTGTTTTTCTGCCTCAACAACAGATGCACAAAGTTCAGTTTGCTCTAAAGATGGAGAAAAGCTTTGGATACCACTAACAGCTGCTGGATCTCTTAAAGCACTGCCTTCACTGTCTTCTTGTATCACATCTACATCATCTATCTCCCCCTCTACAGGCTCTGCCGACACTGTTTTGTCTGTGAGCTCCGCCGTAGCGTGCACCGGCTCTGCCTTTGCGGCCTCTGAGGTCTGGATATTCACCGTTGGCCCTGTCGACTCAGCTGCCGCTGCCTCTGTCTCCTTGGCAACCACCGCTGTCTCCTCGGGTTCAGGTGAAGTCTGTGAATGATAATTGTGACATTAGGGGTTGTGTGTTTTTGCTTCATCATGTTAAAAAAAAAGAATCCACTCAATACAGGGAAAGTTTCACACCAAACCTGAAATATGCGTGTTATACATCTTTAAGACTTTCATTTGTACAACCAGATACATTTATACACGGTATGCACAAACCCATGACAGGGTTAGACTTTAAGGGGGACATATTTTAGCCATGCAATACATTTTTTCACATTCAAGTGTTTTTGAATCTTGTGGTAAAGTTTGTTTTCGTTTTAATTTTGATTTAATTATTTTTCGGAGCCTCTCCTTCCTCCTGAAACGAACAAGCCATTTTGCCATTCAAAGGTTAGACCTTAGCCCCGATTGGCTGACAGTATTTAGAGTGACCGCACTGCACTGTCACTCCAAAGTTGTAGAAAACATGGCTGCTCTAGGATCGGTTATTCAGCCTTAGATGTTCAAGCCAGAATCGCCAGGAGGTATCTAAATGGTAAGTTGAAATCTTGACTTGACTACAAGCTCCTGCAAGAAGGCAGCCTGAGGTGAATGACGGTGAATGACGATTGGTTGACTTCAGAGAAAGCAAGGTTCTAAGTCAGGGGTCTCCAACAGGTAGTTCGCAGCCTGGATTTAAGAAGCTTGCCAAGAGGTTCACAGACGATAAATGCACCTTGAAAATCTCTTCCCACTTCAATCAACCAAATACACAGATGTCCCGCCCCCTCCAATACAAAATAATAGAATAGGCCTATCAGCTTTCAACAAAAAACGGTGATGCTTGAAGTTTGTCAACATCTGAACCTAAACAATCACAGCAATAGTGCAGCAACCTCCGTCGACAGGTCGGGTCAGTCCTGCTGTACGCTAGTTGAGGAGTTTGGTGCTGTTAGCCTGTTTAGCTACAATAATGACGGGGAGTGGGAAAGCAAGTTTTTATTCACGAATGTGAAGGACAAATGTGTGTGCCTCATCTGTGGTCCCAACGTTTCAGTCGACTAAAGAACCAACATGGGGCGCCACCAGCAATAACAGCGATGTAATGCAAGTAGCTCTTGGCCACTTAGAAGTGGCTCTCAGATGAGTAAAGGTTGGAGACCCCTGGTCTACGTAGACACCTGCAGCTGTTCTGATTTCAGAGGCTACCTAATTAAACATGTCATTCTGGAAAAACATGGTTTCACGCAGTTTTCACTTTTTCACAGTGAACAATAAACATAATGTGAAACCCATCATAATATGACAATATCTGTTTAAAAGATATGGCCCCTTTAACATGTGTGAGGACCAGAGATCACCTTTTGAGAGGAGGAAACCCATCCCAGCGTGGACTGATGGGACAGAAGGATGGACGGACACAAGAAGAGAGGGGGAAAAGAGTCAAAAGTCACACGAGAGAGAACAAGAGAACGACAGGCAAAAAGAGAAGACAGAGAAAGGGTGGAAAAAAATGAAAGCTCTGAAAAGTAAATATTATATAGATTGTATGGAATACCATCATATAGCTCGTTAAATCTAATGCCAAGTTTAACAAATCCTAAAAGCTCAAACCGCTGAAATTCACCAGCAGCAAATTTCCACTAATCTCCCTTTGAGAAAACCGCTCCGTGAGAGCAGCGAAATCTCTTTTTAGGTAGACCCATACAATTGTTTTTCCTGACTCGTTACAGAGGCAGAGGGGGGATTTTGGAGCATGAGGTGGGGAAAAGCTGCAGCGGTGGCACTGAGCCAGGGCTATGAAGTCACCGCTTTCAGGGAGCTGATAACGGAGCTGAAAGTAAAGGCATGGAGCAGCTGAGCAAAACGATAGAAAAACAAACAGGAGCCTGCCAGAGCCCCCGATTCTTCCCTTATCAGCTGTGGGAGCCAGCTGCCAAGGCAAGGCGGGTTTTTTCTGAGCTGTCAACAAACTTAAAAAGTGAAACTGTTTGTTTAAAAAAGAAGCAGCAGGTTTGATTGCAACAGAAACAGGCGGTTTGGCGAGTGTGAGAGTAAACGCTGGGTGTTAAGGGAACGTTAGCCATGCACAGCGCTCCATTACACTCTTGTTAGACTGGTTTGGCTGCGGTTGGAGGGAAGGCAATGGGGTGGTGGAGATGTAGAGGGAGGCAGCCAAAACTGGGTTGTTGTTTTTAGTAGTCATACAGTACCACTGCTAAAGACGTAGCTGAAGACTCAGAGACTGTGACGTGATTCAGGTCGGGCTTTATCGGCTCCATTTGGACTTCTTGGAAGGTGAAGATCTCAGGTTTCTGCTGCAGAGCGTCAGACGTCTTTATCTGTATTACTTCCTCTGTTATTACACTGATGACCTCTGAAGCCTTGGTCGTCACCTCCTCAGATATCCAGGATGCCATGGCCTTTTTAGGGGAGTCAATCCCTTTAATCTGAGTCACGTCATCAGTTTTTATCTCAACCTTCGGACTTGGCGATTTGACTGCTGTAACTTCTTTGACAACAGAGGCGTCTTCTCCCTCTTTAGAAGTTCCATTCTCTCCAGGCTCCTCTTTTTCATCCTCCCCACTCCTCTCTTCGCCCTCTATGTCGTCGCCGTCCTCCGCCTCTTTCAGGATAATGAGCGTCCCTTTCTTGCCAATGATTGCCTGGGACACTTCCTGTCTGACAGCGCCGGGGCTGACCTTCCCCATCGACCTCTCCGACACCTCCTCGTGGGAGTCCGGGGTTTTCTCCTCCACCTCCCTGAGGGTCCCGTCCATGAAGACATCGTCGTCCATAGTGGTCGACAGACTAATCCCGTGAGGCCCAGAGGAGGTGCCCGCATCTGTTACCAGACTATCCACCACGTATTTCACCAGATATCCTGCCGCCTGGGGAGACACTCGGCTTATTGGACATGCATCTTTCAAGTTAATAGACAGACGGCATCACACGGCCAAGAGGGTGAGAATAAGCTCGAGAGATATCCAGATGTGACACAAACACACACAGACTGAGCTCCATAAGTAACTCAACAAAGATGGTTTGGGGGACGTTTTTAAGCTAGCTCCTCTACATATATGTAGTATTATGTCTTATATGATGATGAATTAAAGAGTAAAGCCTTAACTTTTGGCTTCTTTTCTTACAGTGAGTAATTTAAAGTCCATAAAAGTTGCACTTTTCTTCGAGGAACTGCTCCACAGACCTAAACTCATGCTAATTGTAGCGCAGCATGCCGACTAAGCATGTGAGGAGACACTTTTTGTTAAAAGCTCCTGTGAGGAACTTTCGGTTTGTGTTGATTTTGGCGCCCCCTGTGGACAAAGCAGTACCTCTGATCTCTTGCTGATCTTGTCCTGTACATGAAGTGTTTTTAAACTTTCTTTCTTTAACATTCAAACATATCGCTCGCTGTGAATCTCCGCTGTGGAAAATATAGAAAAAAGGCTGTTTTGGCAGCGCAAAGTTAGTCACCTCGTCCGACACCTACCCCTCCGCAGTGAGATTAATAGAAAACTGGACAACAAAGGATATTTTAAGTTTCAATGAGGATTTTAAAGAGATAAGAACAAGGGGAGATAAAGGAAGTAAAGTAGAGAAATTGTACATGTAGGAGTAAGATACCCACAGAGCTACGAAGACACAAACACAGAGTCACAAAACACATGAAAAACACTGTAAGAAGAAGTTTACCTCAGTGACTTTAGTGTCCATCTCCTCTTTTGTCTCCTCTCCGGCAGGCTGCTCATCCTCAGTCTGAAGGGAAAGACAAGAAAAAACAGAGTCACACAGACGGATAAAGCCACGTTAAAGGACGTTTCCAGTTTGAGCTCTTGTGGACACAATCCAGATCCCAAAGCTCCTCCAGAGAATCGGCTTCAGACGCGTTTGATGTCAGTGATTAGTCCTCAGAGACTTCATTAGTGCCGCTCATTTGTCCCGCGTGAGTTCATCAGATTATGTTGCACAACAGAAGTGAAGAAAAAAACTGCTCCTAATTCAGGCACGTAATGTCACGGAGCACAACAATCGTATTACTGATGAACGACCGCTTCATTCTCGGCAGAGACAAATTAATATGTTAATCAGCTGCTGATGAGATATAGTGAAGCCGTAAAGGTGACAGAGGCAAAGAGAGACGCAGTTACTCGTGCACTAACTCTGAATGACTTTGCACATTAAGTTGCCTCATAAAGATACACATAGTCTCCATTAATATGCACTAGAGCCATTTGGATGTAGAATATAATTCACCGGACACATTTAGATGTTAAAATTAAGCTCTAGCCACATTATGAAGATAAAATTTACTGCACTCATAACACAAACACTTTGCCGATTGATGTCTTTGTTCATACTAAAATCTCCCCTGTGATGTCATGCCTCACACACTCGTCACTCAGTCTGCTGTGGACTGCAGCTTACATCCAGCGGTTCCAGCAGCGGCTCTATCATCGGCGCTTCATCCGCTCTGGGTGAGCGCGCAGGGGACGAGGAGAGTCTCTTCTCCCACTCCGTCAAGCCCGGCATGCTGTCGCCCGTCTCCAGGAAGGAGCGCTTCAGTTCGCTGATGTTGGTCTGGTGCTTGACCAGCTCCTCCGGGGGCGAGGTGTCCTACAGTAGCCGGTCAACCATGACACAAGGAGATGAGGCCGGGAGCGGCGCGGAGGGAACGACGGTCATGCTTTATGTACGCAACGGTAGCTTGCATATCCAATGACTGACCCAAAAACACAATGTGAAGCATAAATGCAGCTCTTAAAGGTCGGAGACCTAAATCGACTGCATTATACGCTTCATTCTGTATGCTCACAGGCCTGTTTAAGAGGCTGTGCAGGCTACCTGTGCAACAAACAGCAACACAAAGTCAACCAACACGGCAGCTGCAACTGAAAGAGCAGCAGCTTGTACTTAAATGCCAAGGCAGCATTTAGGAATCGCTTAATTTAATGAAAATTAAAGAAAATCATGCATAATTCAGATATTTAGTTTTCTGGTTAAGGTGAGCAAAACATTCCCAAGTCTTATTAGAAGCCTCGACTAACGCTGATTTATTTCTGTTGCTTTTCTTCTCACAAGAGTTAAAGTAATAATCTCGAAGACTTTCATTTAAATAAATGTCTGTTAATTCTCTATCTATCGCGGAATGAGGTAACACAATGGTGACTGAGCCTATGGCCCACTGATGAAAGCCTTTGCATTTACAGTATTACAGACTGGGTGTCTGTGGCGACCTTCGCCGAATAAAAATCACAAGCAGCGCCCAGTTAGTGACGTGTTTTCCATCACCCAGCAGTGGTTGGTCTGCCAGAGAGGGTAGGCGGAGCTAAGCGGCTGCTTTTCCGGTCTCTGTAAGTGTTGCGAGTAAACAGTAATCTACTATGGCTGAACAAACAAAGAAAAGATGGATGACTACAGATACAACTTCAACAATAAGTGAAACAAATTCGACGCTCAGATGAAGGCAAACAGTCTAAAAGTTACAACCGGAGCCAACCGTGGACGTCACACATGTAACACTGTCTGGATAGCTGGGAAGTGTGCTCCTGCAATTACCGTTTATCGCCATAGGTGCCGCTACAGAGAACGAAACTGAGATATTCGAGATTACAACTTTAATGTGGATGCTCACGGCAAGAAAAATGTTAGATAAAACCAAAACAACTGAAAAATCACACTGTATCCAACACTGGCAGAGCTACAGGTAGGTTAGCGGTTTCTGTTCTGTTAGAATTCTTTATGTCAAAACCACCTGCATGCGTATTTCAGACATGCATCGTCTTCTTACCAACCTCTAGCATCAGATTACTGTGCTTGATAAAAACGTTCTCCCCTTTTACTCGTCTTATGAAACTATACTGTAGAGACAAAAGAGGGGAGAGGAACTGTAGTTACACTGTTCTTTATCTAATTGTTGTTAGGAGCTTAGAAAACGGATTAATCTGTCCCTTTGGTAGCAGCAATACGAAAGGAAATATGAACATGACTTTCCCATTTACATACAAAGACACTTGAGAAACGAGCTGTAAAGAAGCAGCGACGCTTTAGAGCAGCAGTCTGTGAAGTGAAATCAGGCAAGAGTGATTGGTCGGTCAGCTGTGTGGTGTGTGTGTGTGTGTGTGTGTGTGATCGCGAGCATGTCAGCAAAAGCAGTAGCAAGCAAGCCACAGTGGAAAGACGGCACAAAGTGACTGATGGGGGATGTCTGAAAGGCTCAGTGCATCGGATGGCGGTGGTGGTGGTGCTGTGATGCACTGAGCAGGGCCACAAAGCGAGCCCAGTGTACCTGAGTCCGCATCTCAGAGTCGTCATCCGCTTCCGACTGACGGCGAGCAAAGAGGAGAGGACAGAGAGTGTGAGGAGTCATTTTAAGGAGACACAGAAAAATCAGGTGAAGGGGAGAAAAAGTGAGCAACAACAAGGAGCGGCAAGATGACAGAAGGTAAAGAAGGTGGTTGGAATCAGGAAACAGAGAATATTCTAGCAGAAATTGAGCCTCTTCTAAACCCTGGCAACTGTAACTAGGTGTTGCAGACCTGTCAAGCAAATGAATTGATACTCTGCATTCAAAGTTTTGAAGGTGGTGTCTCTCTCTAATGATGACCCAATAGATTGAACATTTTCCTGTACACTTCTGGTAACTATTTAAGGTTCTTACTTTGGTTTAAATGGAGGTTTTACACACTCTTGGCGTCCTGTTGTCACTTGATGTACTCTTGTATTCTTATGTGTTTTAATGTTTTTTGTAACGGAGTCCATGTCTCTGTGTTTTCTAAATGTTTCATGGTTTTAGCTTTCTGCCAAACAAACTCCCCTCGGGGACAATCAAGTTGAAGAACATTTGCTGCAACCGTTCGTTCGTTTAGCACCTTTATAGTGTAACTTCCAAAACACAGGAGCATCCCCAACCTTAAAAACTTTGCCTTTAACCTTTAAGAGTAATACCCTACACCTTGAAAATACAAAGAAGTATGTAGCTTAAAGGGGGTGCATTATGCTAATTTCAAGCTTCATATTTCACTCTGTGATACCTGTGGAGTAGCTTAGCATAATTTACAGTTAAAAAACCTCATTCTTCCTAACACTGGTGCTCTGTGCAGGCCCTGTCAGCTCTTTCCCTTAAAGAAACCCCGCCCCTACAAGGCCACTTTCTCCTGCTTGGCCAGCTCTCCGAAGCCTGCTGAGGCCGCACTTTGTGATGTCACAAATCAGCCTGCAGACTGAGCTAAGAAGCCTGGGGATAACTCCAACATACTTTTACCTACAGATTTGAAACTTCACCCACGTTTAGTCTGAACATCCAACAATGTAACATTATATATGTTAAAATTTTAAACAGCATAATACCCCCTCTTTAAAGTAAGATGCTAAAAAAAAAGGGGATGTAACTTTCTATGATGCTGCGCTTGTCATACATTTATATTGCAGCTGCACCAAGTAGGTGTTGAGGATGCAGACGTATCTGAAGAATATGTAAGAAAGACTAAGAATGAAATGCAGAATTGCATTTTGTATTGATTTCCAGAAGCTAATGGATCAGAGGTTATCCTGGACAAGACCTAATGATGTCTACTCTCTATTGGAATGTACTTATTGTGAAGACATATTGAGATACATATAAATAAGAACAACTACATGGGCATAAAAAGATGTAATGCATGCACAAGTTCTAATTAATATTTCAAGACACTGCATCCATGATTCAGCATCCCTTCATTTCTCTGCTAAGTCACATCTTATTTCATGCTTTAAATATGACGTCTTCCCTTGAAGTACAAACCTCTGTAGCCGTCATCTCTCCATCAAAGGCAAAGTCAGTTTGCTCGCTGTCGGTCTGCTTTCACAAACAGGCCAAACCGATCCGAGCGGCAGGCAAGAAAACGACAAAAATTCCAACTTGTAAACGCTTTCAAATGCAAACAGCGCCAACAGAGATTCTTCATCATCACACATGGAACGAATGGAAATGCACTGGTTGTTTCTGTTAAGCTACACACTATCAGACAACACTACGGATAAGGTCAGAACGACAACATAAAGAGAATAAAAGCAAATGAAAAGTAAGCAAGCAAAACAGACTCAGAGGAAGTTTCAACCGTCGGTCAGTCACTTTGACGCTTAGCTTTGGATTTGGACAGGGCTAAATCCTGGCATGAATTCATTTATATTCATTGTATGTTTTCAAACATGTGTTTTGTTGTTGCAGGTCAAACACTTGATTTGATTTGAGGATTTTTGTTGCCTAACAGTAACCTGACTTTCAGGCCCTCCCCCTCCTCTCCATGCATGTTGACACTACGGGTGATCTGGATGCATTTAGCTGTCACAGTCTCTCTGCATCACAGCACGGACTACACGTCATTACATTGCTCATTCAAAAGGGTGCTGCTTGAGGAAACAAAGGCATTACATTTTGACACTACAGAAAAAGTTGACTTTAAATAATTTATTTTAATTTCTGCTGCTTTGCTTGACTGACAGTGATGCAGAGAGACTGAGTGCATAGATAAATATGCAAGTGTTTCCATGCAGATGGTGTTGATCTTGTCGCAATCACTTTCTACACTGTAAAGCCATGACGTGGATGATAACACGGAGATGGGTTAGGCACAAAGCTGTGCTTCTAAATATACAGTTTGGTGAAGGATTAGTGGCTAAATGAAGACAGATAAGAAACGTAAATCATCGTAATCTTAAAAGAACGAGCTCAGACAAATATTCAAATATGTTCTCGGTGAACAGTTTTGCACTGAAGCATGGCAGTGATATTATTTCATGGGAATTTGTCAGTGTGGCTGCAAAAATGTGTCAAAATTCTGCCTAAAAAGTGTCTAAATGTTTGTGTCTAACCCTCTCATTAAGGCGGAGCAAGCACAAGCCAATCCAATATGAAATGAGACTTGCAGGTTCATCTCTGTACTTGTGATGCTGATGAGGATGGAGTCTACAGGATGAGAGTGTGACCGGGCAGAGATGAGGTTCTGAAAGTAGGACAACTGACAGACACTGGGACAGACAAAGTCTCCAGGTCGGCTCTGGACTGGTCAAACAGTAGAGCAGGATACAGGACAGGGGGAAGGGGTTAACTGTTATAATGAGCTGTCGCTCTAAACCAGAGGCGGGTACTGGAACATACAGACGTACGCACAACACACACCTCCTCTTCCTCTGAACTGTCATGGTCATGGTAGCCCTGGGCTATGGAGGCGGTCAGGGAGGCTGCCTTGGGCTCCAGGTAGCAGAGGCACAGCGCCAGGGGGAAGGAGAGGGTGAGGGCGTAGGGGACGGAGAAGGAGGTGGAGAGCAGGAAGAAGAAGATGAAGAGGAAGCAGGGGATGAGAGAAGGTGACTTAATGGGCAGGAAGTGCTGCGCGCACTCAGGGAGGAAGCGCATCTCTGACAGATCGGGGAAGGTGATGTAGCCGTCGTCGTCCAAGAAGGAGGACAGGTCGGGCAGGTGCAGGGAGAAGGAGAAGAGCGTGCCGCCGCGCCTCTTGCCCTGCTCCAGCCTCTGCTTGCGGGCCAAGAGCAGCAGCGCCTGCTCGTCCAGCAGGGCGGCTTTGCGGTCGGCGAGGGCTTGCCGGCGGCGGCACCCATCACCGTTCTTGGCCGGACTGACAGACGAGGCCCGTTTACGCGTGTTCTCCCTGCGCCGCCGCCGCACTTTGGTGGATGTGACGGGAGATGAGGGGAGTGAGAGCTCGGAGCGGAGGGGGTCGGTTGTGTATACAGGAGGGGAGCACTTATGGAGGGAGGTGTCAACGAAAAGATGGCGTGTGTGTAAATGGAGAGGAGCGGAGGGGAAGGGGGCGAAAACGCATGAGCACACAAACGAGTAAAGTGTGGGGGTCAAAGGAAGGACAAGAAAAGAAAAGCTAATTAGTAAAGCGCACATAAGATGAGAAGCACTTCGGCCTCGTCTACTGCAGAGGGTTAAGCTGAAAGCAACTGGGAAATTCTCATCAGCCATTAAGAAGTTTTTAAAAAGAAAAAAAAGCTTCAATCTTTAAAAGAACTTGCTGCAGCTTCTAAGAGACATCTGTAAGAATACATGACCTCTTTCTGAACCAAATACAAAAACAACTTAAGCCTCTAGAAAGTTCCTTCATCCTTATCAAACTCGGCTCAGACAGTGGTTTACCTTTGTGTCGTGTCTGAGCGGTGTTGTGACAGCCGGCTCTGGCGTCTCCGCAGCATTCAACTGAGCATCCTCCCGCTCCGCCTTCTCCTCCTCTGCCTTCTTCTCTGTCGTTACCGTGGTGATGATGTCTCCCTTGGCAATGACTTTGGCTGCTCCGTCGGCGGTGCTGTCCTTCATGAGAGTCTCGTGGTTCTCCATGATGGGAGCTGGAGGACGGGGAGACAGAGATTGATGTGACGGTCTGAAAACCAATTCTCTTTTAAAATCCAGACAGAAATGTGAGCAGAGTTAACAAAGAATTGGATTCGTGTCTACATTGTTGTTATGATTCCTATTGTGCTTTTGTCACCGCGCTGACCCAGACATTTCAGCAATGTAAGCTTTCAGGTTCTTCTTAAAAAGAGGAACAAAAAACTAATTTGAACTTCGAACAAAAGGTTTGTCATCATTTCCTCCAAGGAGGAAGAATAGTAGCATCAGCAGCCTCTTTTTGGGAGCAGCGTTTTCCCCACAGGCTCAGGAAATACACGCTGACCAATCATATCTAAAATAAGGATAATCAAAAATGACCCAAAAAGAAATCTAAAAATATCATTGATAAAAAATAAACTGGATGAACTTCTTGGTTAACAACATTTCAACTTCCAGCGTCCGGAACCTTCCAGCGTTCGTACCTCCGTCTAAGCTGCGGGACATGTTGTAGCGTTTGCTGGAGGTGCGTTCAAAGAACGGAGCCGGTCTGATGATCTGAGAGCTGGCCCTGCGGGTCTGAGCCTGCGTTCTGCCGCTGTAGCGAAACTTGGAGCCGAGGCTCAGGAACTTCTTTGGTGGAGCCTCGGGGGACACGAGCCTGTCACAAGTAATAAACAATCACATTAATCAAAGCGAGAATACATTTAGGATATGCAACGTGAGGCTTGAGGACTAATTTAAAGAGTCCACAGAGGCCGCTTCATGCTTGGATTGCTACTCCAAAGAACCCAGGGGAGCGTTTTTAGCTTGAAGCAGAACAGAAGAACTTAGCTCGTTGCTAATCAACAAAAGCTACAAACAGCCTGAACAGCATTTCATTTTCTCCACTACAAAATCATCCTGCATATTTATCAGTCACTAAATGTTAAGAAGGCTGCGATCTATTCACAACAAAGGTCTTTAAAGACTCCAACTCTGGACAATAAACCGTCTTTGCTGTCATGGAACCTTTTTAGAATCAATAATTAAAGCTAGAGACCAAAACCTTAATAACAGAATCAACATTTATAACAATATGGAAAAGGAGATTTTGCTATTTTTTCTTATTAACAACCTTCCTACAGGAGCTCGCACCGATCACATTCAAAGATCCTCTATTTCTTACCTGAAGAAGGTGTGGTGCTCGACACAGACCTTCCAGAGCCGCTTGGCAGCGCGATGATTTGGCAGCTTGAAACCGATTGTGCTTTCAAACTGTTCAAACTGCAAAAGGGACAAAACACTTTGGTCAAACTCACCATACAGAAGATTACTTTAAATCCCTTCTTATAAATGTATGAACAGGACAGAATGTTTTCATCTTGAGAAACTTAAGGAGCAATTTTAAACCAACAGCAGCACCTCAGAGGTGTGGTGCACCTGCACAATGTTGCTAAAATAGAATCACATTTGACAGATGCTGTACCAGGATTGCACAGATATAGAAAATAAATTATCCCAGATCATCTCTGAACATCCCTGTAAATAAATATTACAGTGTCCTCACCTCGCCGGGCCTGATTTTGATGTAGAAGTTGTTCCTCTTGTAGGAGATCTTGAGGATTTTGGGCCAAGCGAACCTGTTGATCCGCAACCTGTCTCTGTAGATGAGAAGGCCACTCGCACACACTCCCAACATGATCTCTACACCCTCAGAGTCCTGGAAGCAACACACATCAAAAAAATAAATATATGAACAATAACTTCAATGAAAATCCTTCTAAAAGTGTAGTTTTAGTAACACAGGATCCTACAGAATCTAATGGCTACGACTTTGCTCTTCTCTTAGTGCCCCGCCTTACATGAATCTACAGGATATACGGGTTGAGGAGCCGGATGCACAGCAGGGGAAAGTGGTGTTTAACAGAGTCTAGTTTGCGGTAATAACAGGGTAAAGCAGGCAGGTGGAGAGTGGAGTCAGGCATGTGGCGTTCTTATCTTCTCTATGCAGGCTGTGGTGACGTTGAATGAAAGCCTGAAGGGGTTCAGCAACAGTGAAGAGTTGGGGAATGGTGGATGAAGCACAAAATGATGCTCTTCACTGCACAAAGCGTAATGATGACGTACTAAGAGGGAAGCGCTGGTCCAAAGCAGGAACTTGGGAAATCGTCAGAATGACGGTGTTTTATGAAACCATGCACATGTAGAAACCAAACACACACACAGACGCAGGTAAGCACATGAGATGCAACCTCTTACCTCTCCCTCAGCTGGAGCCAAGCACTCATAGAGTTTCCCTACCAACTTTGCATTTAATGAGAGAGGAGAAGAAGAAAGATATTTTTCTTGTGTATCAAAACTGACTCACAAATCCAACACTGATCTCTGTCATCTTCTTCATCTCTGATATCCTTCTCCATCCCTCGCATCCACACCCACTTTGTCTTTAAAAGCTATTTCGATAACTGATTCATATCAAGACTGAAGACTGTAATTCTCCTTCATGATGGCAGCCGTCCTGCTGCTGTAATCCCGCTCTCTCTCTCTCTCTCTCTCTCTACTCTCCTGTATCCTGATGATACGTTTGATCCCATCTGGCTGGTGAGATTAGCAACGGCGACAAAATCATTCAAGTCAAGCTGGGCTCCAGACCCCCACCACCATCACCACCCCTCCTCCTCTCTATCCCACCACCCTTCAGCCCATGAGTCCACAGAGGCAGCAGTGACATAATGTCAGTCAAGCAGCCAGACAGCAGTGGCATGTTAAACGGAGGTGTTACTGTGGCAGCCGTGATGTTTTTGAAGCAGCGGTGTTGTGGTGGCAAGCGTTCCTGAGTGAAATGTGTCGGTCCATGTTGCATAAAACAATGAAACTTTGCATATCTAACACATCACTTGTATTCCTCTTAATGCGCCTCTGAGACACCCACCATTACTGGAGTAATGACAGACATTCTGGCACGGTGATTCAGTGCAACACTTACAGGAACAGATCAACATGTTTGCCTTTTCGCTGAGAGTGAGATGATAAGAACAACATCACTCTCATGTCTGTGCGGTCTGTAAAATGAAGCTACAGCTGGTTATCTTAGCTTAGCAGAAAGACTGGAAACTAAGGGAAACAGCTAGCCCCAGACATGAACACCTCGAAGGCTCAGTTACTGCTTCAAAGCAAAAGACAGTCTGTTACCCTCAGATAAATGCAAAGTATCTCTTATTACAGTGGGGTTTTGTGTGGGTTAAAACGTGCAGACATTAGTGGTATCAAACTTGTGACCTAACTTATAACTAAAGTATAATTCCCCAAATGTTGAACTAGTTATTAACATTTTAATAAAGATTTAATTTGCATATTTCTTCATGCATCTTGGAGACACCCACCATTAGAGTACTTTATTGTTTGCCATGCAATCTCGTGAAGTAACAACTTCACTATTAGGCCGGAGATACACTTGCTGTTAACGACACGTTCACGTGTGCATGATGAATGCCTCGTCGCGTACGCGGGCCGTAGTATGCACATAGCAGTAGGGGCAGTGTCGCGGAAGAGGGGTTGTGACAGTGTCAACAAACAGCAGGGACAACAATGGCAGAAAGTTTTGAGAAGAGCTGATAGACCAAGTCCACAATTATCCACATCTGTAAGATGTGTCATTGCCACTGCACAGCGACAAACATGCCTGTTAGAATAGCTGTCGACACATAAGTTCCATTTTACAGTCCAGCACTGTTACGTCCGTGCACGGAGGAAAATGTTGGAGAAACGGAGCGGGGATGGTGCCGACGGTGTGTTCTGTACACCGAACATACAAAAGCGGTCACTTTTTCTGCCGTGATCTCAGAATTAACATCATTGAAACCTCCTCGAGTGTCGCCATGGCTGGTGTTTACATCTCATACATACGGTAGTTGCATACGGCCTGTGCTCTCTGGTGTGCCCTCTAGAGGTATTCTCCGGTAACACGAGTAGTGCATAGACAAGTATGTGAACAATTGCATTCATGACGCAAGTGATGACTTGTACGCGAACGCAAGGTTAAGCAGCACGTATATCTCCGGCTTTAAAGTTGAAACTTGAACTGGACATACTGATAAATAATCCCTCAGATGTTTAGTTTGACTTGTGAGAGAGAGCAAATGTGGGTGAGTACATAAGAAGAGGAGCTAAAAAGCTTGTGGTGACGTGTTACCTTAGCATGGTGGAGGTCCACGCCGTACATAGAAAGCTTCTTGGCATTTTCCAAGAAGTGCATCTCTGCCTCGGCTGGTGTTATCCCCCTGATAGAACAGAGTGCACACAAAGTCAGCAACACAAAGCACAGCACAGAGAGACAAAGATGAATGTGCAACACTTGAGGAGTGGAGTCTCATAAAATCCAAAACAGGGATAATTCACAGCATAAAAGCTCCAGAAAATGGCTATTTTTTATGGTTGCTTTTAACTGAAGCGTAACAGAGTACCATGAGTGCCTCCATTTTTAGCTACATGGTCTTTAGAGAGACCCTAATCCTTGCACTGTCATAACCTCGCTCTATCCACCAGGCTGCACTGGACTAAATCAAATTACACACAAATCATTGTACAACAGGGACAATAAAGAGCTCAGACAAAGGACAGGCAGATATAATCATTTATAGGAAAATACAAATCCAATGTCTGGGGACAGGCTGTCTTTCTGAGCCGATTATTATTCCAGACTGAATATTCACTGAGGAGGACTGAGGGCCTCAAAGTCGACAGATTCAGGCCTTAAACACGCTCATTTTCCTAATCAGCTTCATATTATGGGCAACAAGGTCTCAAAATGTTCTTTGAAGTTTTCTTTCAAGCGACGGAAAAGAACGATCTATTTAAATGTGATAATAGATTTGGGTTGTTTGCTTTGTTACAAGGAAACTAATCTCTACTTACAGATTCTACACAGAAATGTAGAATCTGTAGGCAGTGACGTGGATTTCAGCAGTGTTCTGGGGTTCGTTTGTACTACGCTTGTAGTCTGAGTAATATTGACCATCACGTATCAGCAGGCTGCGGCGTATGCAGGAAAAAAAACAGTCCATGTGGAGAGCAAAAGCAGGCAGAAGCTTCTTATTAATCTCTTTAATCAGGCGTAAGCGGCAAGTTCAGCTAACAATCTGTTCTCGATCTAAAATTCAGCTTGTGATAAATTCCCTTTATGCGGTATCACGAAAGCCCTTTAGCGTTCAGATTTCCAGACTTCCTCGAATGCAGCAGAAATTATCGATCAGACCTCCGTTCACCAAACGAGCATTTTAAAAGTAGTTTTCTTCTCCTCTTGAGGACAGACCTGACAAAGCTTCATTATCACTTTTTACTAATCTGCATCATCATGTTGTTATTTCGGCAAAGGTAAGACCTGTTATTTAAAGTCAATCACAAGAAAAACTGGTTCTTATTCTGTAAACAATGCAGCACGCGGAAAAGGAAGTCTTGACTGGAAGTCGTTAACCGCTAGCTACACACCCGGTTTTATTTTTATCATCTCTCCACTTCAATAGTTTGAGGATTTCTTACATAGATTTCTGTCCTCTTACAGCGCATAAACAACAATATCCAGATGATAGAAGCTCTCTCTTCCTTTCACCAAAACCTGTACAAATGTTGGTCTCTCTCCATTACTCATTCTTTCTCAGGGCCAGCTGTCAGTACGACTGAAATGTATTTTCCTCGTCAGTTCTGGGTCTGTATTAAAACTTGTTGTCCCAGCTGAGGCTCAACATGATTGCTTTTTATATTTTTATTCTTATTCCTATTTTTTATCTTATTCTTTTTAAGTCTTTTACTTAATTTTATTCTAGTTCTGTGTTAACTGTTCTGCACCAAATCAGCAAAACAAATTCCTTGTATGTGTAAACCTGCTTGGCAATAAACACCGATTCTGATTCTGATTAAGGAAATCATGGCGAGACTCACTTGTAGGTCTTGTGGAGTTCCATGACCTTCTCCTCGAGCTCTTTGGTCTGGTTTGGTGCAAAGCGGAGTTCGCTGATATAGTCGCTGCCTAAGTCCTCGGGGTCGTAATCTCCCAGCTCAGACTGCGCTGTGTAGGAACCCAGCACCGTGTGGGTGGCGAAGGAGCAGGGCAGACGGCCGGACACCACATCGTCTCTCAGCTGCAGGCACAAGTAGTACCTGAGACAGGAAGAAGAGACAATATTTTATTTTTGTTATGGTTATTATACACAATTTACCTCCAAAATCTTTTTTTTTTTACTTTTTAAACTAAATTTTTAGCCATAAATATCTGTAGAAATGAATGTCAAAGTCCATTTATAAAAGGGACTCACATTACACTGTATTTAAATGAGCTGCTTACTCACCTTGTGATATCCTCAGTGAGCTGGGAGGGGTCTGGAGGGTAAAACTTCACGTTGAAAGCAAAGTTCCAGGGACCAGCTGAGACAAAGAGAGAACATTGAATTATTAGATGCATACACCTCGTTCAGCTATTCAGGACAAAAACACTTGAGTGGCTTTATTGGATTATTAGACTTACTCCTGATCTGCTTCTTGAGCTCCTTGGACGGGTCGAGCCAATTCTGCAACAGACAAAAAGCATTTATGAGCACTGATGTGTGACCAAAATACTGAGAAGCCAATGTTCCTAAAGTGCACTTCTTAAGCACTCTTAAAGGTTTCAGAGTTATCAGTGATATTAAGTACATCTGTCTCTTACATTAGCCTGCTATTAATGTACAATTCCTATTCTCACAAAACCCTCAGAACTGATTATCTTATTAGAGATTTTGCTTTACCTTCTGGTTCTCTACATCTCTGTGTGTGATGCCAAAGTAGTCTCTCTCCAGGAGATTGAGGTGTTCACAAACTTTGTCAAAAAGCACTTGGCCCCTGGCTCGTTTCTGTGGAAAACAAGAGACAAAACAAAAACATGTTGAGCACAGAGACATCTGCTTTATCACACCTTTTATGAACAAGACAGATGCGCCCCAATCTCAGGACCCATCGGCTATCGTCTGAGACGATGTAAAAAGCCTCTGGGGACAACGGTGAACACGTCGGGCGTGTCCGGTTTAGCCAGCGGTTAGCAATAAACGACTTCCAGTCAAGACTTCCTTTTTCCATGCACTGCATTGTTCACAGTCCAATTAGCAACTCGAGAAGTGACCGTGTGTTCAGATCAAAAGTGAAGCAAATTTCGCCCCTCCAGATATGTCTGCACAATAAATGCAGTAATTTCTTGGTTCATTAAACCCCCGGGAGGAGCGCCCGTTCAGCTGTTTCTGGTGAATGTCAGTTTCACTGTAAAAAGTCAGTTACACAGTGGCTGCACTCTGACTAACTTCTGTGTTATGAACCCAAAAAAGAACCCGTTTTTCTTGTGATTGACTTTAAATAACAGGTCTTAACTTTGCCGAAATAACAACATCATGATGCAGATTAGTAAAAAGTAAAAATGAAGCTTTGTCAGGTCTGTCCTCAAGAGGAGAAGAAAACTACTTTTAAAATGCTCGTTTGTTGAACGGAGGTCGGATCCATCATTTCTGATGCATTCGAGGAAGTCTGGAAATCTGAACGCTAAAGGGCTTTCGTAACACAGCGTCAAGGGAATTTGTCTCAAGTTGAATCTTAGATCTAGAACAGATTGTTAGCTGTTAGCATGCAGACGTCTGTTTATAGAGATTAATAAGAAGCTAAATCATCGTCAGATAGTTTTTCAGATGTGTGAAATGCTGTTCTTTATTTACGATTTTATGTCGAGATCAAAGACTGTTCAATAGGATCAAAAACATTATGGTTAGTTTTATTTCACCAGCACAAATATACATCAACAGAAATATGACCATAAACAAATAACAAATAATAAACCAATAAAATAAAATAAAAGAGAAAACATATCGGTGCACCCAAAATTGAACAATATCACGCTCTTCAACGAAGCTGTTGGATGCACTTTCTAATGATCCTATTGCACTCATTTATACAGAATACAGAGTCATGTCATTAAACGCAGCACGATGATGCAGCACATTACACTGCTGCTCTCAAAGCCTTTCCTGCAGTGCCGAACCCTCCAGCTCAGACAGCCACGTTCGACCAGCTATGCCGCTGTGGATCGATTCCTTCTATAAAAAGCACGAGAGTATAAATACACCTTCACAGTCCTGAGCCCAAGGTGAACATCAGATATGTGAACGCTTCAAACCAACTGACTGCACGTCTCCAGCTGACTGCCCCACTGGACTAGGATGGCCCTCGAACTCTCATTTGTCGACTCGCGTGAGATATTTTAAGGGCTGAGTTGCCACACAGACGCGTCCTCCCTGCACAGAGCCAGAGCCAGTTTCTCGTGTCAATATAAGACACACATATCTTGCTAAAACTGAGCCGTAGTGATTAATAAATTAATAACGGAGAGAAAAAGATATTTGATTAATCAATGTTTAATTATTTCAATGATTTTATAAGCAGAAATATCCAGATTTTGCTCGATCCAGCTACTTAAACCTGAGGACTTGCGGCTTTTCTTTGTAATTTTAAACAGTTTTTAAAGTCTTTTGGACTGTTGGTTGGACATAAGAGGGAATTTAAAGACGCCGCTTTGGGCTCTGATGAGCTTTTCTGCTTTATTTTTTACCTTTTATAGACTAGGATTAATCAATAAGTTGTAAAAGTCATGATTATTTGGGCTTGTTGCAGCCCTAGTATCTAATAGAAGGGTTCAAAGTCTTCGACACACATGGTATGTTCCAACATGCACCTTTTAGTCACTTTTTAAACTCTGAAGTGACTTGGCACGATTTCAACAAATCCATAAAGCCTCTGATGGAGGCGAGTTAATCCCACCCGGAGCATCTCGGAGGGAATTAGCAGACTCATGTCACACTACAGCTGCCTTTCTGTGACAGAGGCTCCCGACACGTCACCCCGGCTTTAGTGACAGACCCTCCACACGCACGCAAAAGAGGTTGTGATCTGCAAACCTCCATTTAGACTGAGTCATATATTTGCTGTGTGCCTTTTAGACGACAGCAGAAGCAGCCGACTGATCTGGCTTGGAGTCTGTCTTCCCTGGGGTCGTTCAGGGAAACGAAAGCAGAAGGAAATTAGCGGGAACATTGAGAAACATTAATTTTGATGGGTTTGGAGAGGAAACAGAAGCAGTGGCAGTGAGTTTGGAGAGTCACAATGACTACATGAAAGAACTGGAACTTAAACAAGCCATGTTTTTAAAGGAGGACTGCACCTAACAGGTGTTTGATTTGTCATTTATCTAAATATTATCAACTTAATTAATGGGAAAATTTGGAAAAAGCTAAGCCTAATTTTTGTACATTTTGGACAATTATTACGTCCTGTTTTATCCAAGCAACAGTCCAAAAGATATTCAGTTTAAAATCATATAAAAACTAAGAAATAAGAACATAAAAATGTAAAAGCTGCAACCAGAGAACTTTTTGCAACTCATCGTACTTTGAGGATGAACTGAAAATCAAAATAGATGCAATTTGTTGTCTATTGATTTATTGACTTGTGGTTCTAACCATAAGACAACATTTAGCATGCAGTCTCGTGTACTTACTTACTTAACTATAGGCCTTTAAACAATATGCCTATATTTAATAACACCACCACCACAGTGAGATGTGGGAGTTTTCTTCCCCTCTGCTGAGACATCACACCCTCTGAAGTGAAGCAGAGGAGGTTCGGCAGCTCCGTGCCACAGAAAGTGATAGGAAACGATTAGCGCAGACATTTTTCCCACGGGAGGAAATTGAGTTGAGCTGGAAAACTACAAGGTCAGGGGGATGAAACAGTCAAATCTTGACATTCTGGGCCGGTTTTATATGGGATTGAGAGGAGGAGGAGGAGGAGGAGGAGGACTGTCTGGCAATTATCCGAGGATCCTCTGACCTCAATTGTATCGCCGTGTCCAACACCATAAGCTGAGCTAGCTCATGTCTGCTGTATTTCACCCTCAGCTGTTAGGACACTTTCATACAGCTCATTTTTTTCAAGTGTCAGGCAAGAACTCAAAGTGGTCCTCATGACACCTTACTGGCTACTATAGCCACTTCCCACTGGTCAAAAAACCAACCACTAACAGCTTTCTTGCGTAATGGGAGAGGTTACAATCGGCATTCGGACCCGGGTCAAATGACTCTGCAGTAGACCCGGGTAATTATCGCCTCGGCTCCAAGGCATGCTCCAGCATTGATGGGAACACAAAACCCGTGTTTACTAGCCCTGTCTCCAGCGCATCTGTGATGTCAGACGGTGACGCAGCAGAAAAGAGACTGACAGGAGTATACTCGACTGTCAATGGGAACAGAGACAATCGGCATCTATAAGAGGGTCTTCTCAGGTCTGAAAACCCACATCAACGTGGTAATTTCGGTGGGAAAGGGGTATAAGACAACTTCTCTTGGAAGCAAGTGACTAATAAGCCATCGTTTTGTTGCCTCTTGCTTACAGAAACAGAGAACAGCAGCGCTTGCAATAATATTTCAGTGTCATTACCTAAAGATGGCAGGTTGATATTTTCTCTTGAGATAACACGTCCAGTTTTCTTGCGATAACAGGATCATTTAGCCTAATCACACAGGATCACAAGTTTATTCATCCCACTATCCCATGATCAGATTTTGTTATCAACAATGGATTTTGTTCTCGTGAAAACGGGTTAATCAAAGCCCAAATCACAACTTAATTATCATGTTATCTCAACATCACCGGATAATTATAATTATTATTTTATTGGCCTTTTATGCCTTATTCAGAGAGAGAGGACAGTGGATAGTGTTGGAAAAACAGAGGAAGAGAGAGGGGGCACGGCAAATGGCTGAGGGTGGGAGTCGAGCCCGGGGCCACCGCATCGAGGACTGTAGCCTCTACATGGGCTGCCCATTAAACCGCTTAGTTAAACCGCCGCCCCAATTATTGTGTAACAACGTTGGTTTTCTCCTGATAACAGATTCATTATCTTGAGACGGACAAACAGCTTTAGATGTATTGAAAGTATTGAAATAACATATCATATGAGAACGGCTCTGGGTTACTTGAGATCAGGGCATATTATGGAGAACTCAAGGATCAGTGTCTGCTTTATTTGATCCGCCAGATTTCAGACATCCAGGTCAGATCATAATCGTATCCCTGAGCAGACACGAGGTAATTTCTGCCGATGTTACACCTTGATTGAAGCTTGATGCATCCATCAATAATGGGTACTCCTGGTTGGGTACATTATTAGCTTACATTGTTTGTAATAGATTTCAGGACACTTCTGATCTCTGAGGAACAGGTAAATAACATTTGGTTTTCAGGTGATATTTTGAGATAATGGCATTAACAGACAATACTCACAATCACATGGCTGCACTTTTTACCAGTATCATCCAGGTGTGCCTGCAGCACCTCTTGAATGAATTACCACAGCCTCATTGTGTGTTATTGCTGCGTCTATAACAAAGGCGCCTGATTCTGTCTGGACCTTGCACCGAAGCAGACGAGACTACTCAGACAGTGCGTTGAACTGAAGCTACAAATGAACTCCCATGTGTCCTTGCTTGGCCTGCATTTTCTCCCCACTTCTTCTCTGTAATTATCTTTCCATTATATTTCAATCCAAAGAGAAACCGCACACTGGAATCACAGCTCCCTTTAAAATTTCATTAGCAATGTTTCATCATCAACTCCAGGTTTTGAAACAGGAAAGGAAATGAGGGATAAAAATAGCAAAATGACCCGTGACATCATAATTACCTAATCACGTTCATACGAGCCAAGGTATCCTTGTTGAAAGGATAATATAAAACAGTGATATCAATCTAAGACCTATCAAAATGTTGCCATTAAAATTAAAGAGCTGTGACTAAAGTGGACTGGCGAGCTTTAGTTTTATCCAGCCACTGACCCAGTTAGGCTTCAAGGATAAGCACATGAATAATCAAGTTATTATTTTTCAAGTAACCACGCAATCTTCAAGATGTCAGAAAATAATGAAAAATACTGAATTCTGAAGTTTTGTGACTTAAAAATGAAAAAGGTTTACGAAACAATTCTGATAATATAAATCAGAAATAATGTCAAACTCTATTTTTACAAAGCTCCCAGAACATGAACATATTCTGTCTCTCTCTATTAGTTTCCTTCTGCTCACACATCCTCTAATGCACATTAATCCAAGGTCAGCTCGAGGGGCTTTTTCTCTAATGTGTGTGGGTGCTGAGACAAAGTGAAATGGGGAGAGACTTGTGCCAGGGAAGCCTCAACTCCGGCTGTCTTGGCAGGGGGGGGCGGGACTGGGGGGATTACATAGTAAACAGATGGGACGGGATGATTCAACACTCTACAGTTGCTGTCAGACACAAATACACACTGCTCATGTGTAACACTGAAGAAAACATCCCCATGTAGAAAAAATAATAAAATAACAATAAAAACGGTTGAATGCATCATGTCGGTTTCAAGGGGGTCCCAACAGACTAAATGTTATTTAGGAAGGTGTTTGTGGACACAGTAAGATCCCATTCTAGTGCATGTAATGCCGTTTACTCTACATGTCTACAGGATGATTGATCAACATGTTCTCTGAAGAGCTTCTAGAAACTGGAATAATTAGAGGCCCTCAAAAGGCCTGTTAGTGATTTCCTGTTCAGACAAATCAAGTACGAGTCACTTAGATTATTGACGAATCCAATCAAATTTGATATTACAGGACTAAGAGAATACTATTCAATCAGTTTTAGTTGCTGTAGGGCAGGGGTGGCCAACCCTGCTCCTGGAGAGCTACCTTCCTGCATGTTTTAGGTTTCTCCATACTCTAACACACCTGATTTGAATGATCTGCTCTTTATCAACCAACTGAAGCTTCTCACGGGATTGATAATGAGCAAAACATTCAAATAGGCTCAATCGCGATAGATAGAGACTTAACAGACATTCATTTGAATGAAAATCTTCAAGATTATCATTATCATAAAAAAGGGAGTATAAAGTCTTCTATGGCTCAGGAGGAGCTAAGGAGGGTTTAAACAAAGAAACACTAAGCCAGATGCATTATGTAGGTTTTTTTGTGTTTTTGGAGCATGTCTCATGTAACGGATGTATCTGCTTTTGCTGCATTCATTTTAACAATCCTTTTAATTTGTCTCTTGCAAGTGTCCTTACTGTATTTTAGTGCAGTGCTACATTGATAGAGTGCTTCTTTAAAATACCTGTCAGTTAAATTAGAAGCGAATGCAGGTTTTAATCCAATTACCCTTTTATTTCTCACTGTATCAGGGATAATGAAACCTGTATGTAACATGAGTATAAATGACAATGAGTGCATCTCCTGGAGCAATTATACCTAAATAAACAACACTTCAGAAATCCTTTATGCCTCTGTCTCAAGGGCAAGGAGTCCAGACTCCCTCCCATTTCCACCTCACTGTCCTTCAGAAGCTTTCTTGGCCACGGTGGGAGTAATTATGCCAACACACAGGGACTCAATGACACTGATTCCCTCCAACAAATGCTCCCATTTCACGGTCACCTCGCCACCTCCAGAGAAACAGACGGCTAATCCCTCCGTCCAAACCCCTGGTGGGGAGGAATCTGCTCAAAGAAGATTTGAGGAGGAGGGTCCCTGTTCAGCCCGCGCACATTTTCACTAAGTACAAAAGTCTTTTAACTTTGAGAAAAGACTCAACTTTCTGTTGCTAAGAGGGAAATATGTGGAGTGAAATGTCAAATAAGTTCACTGTTCACATTTATTCCTGAATTCTTAATGACCTGAGAGAAAGAATGACTGTTGATGGCAGAAAGAGGCTTTTATGTTGTGGAGCTCTGACACTCACATTTTCCTGGACTGAGAGTGGGATGCATGAGTTGGGTTATTTCTGAAGACTGGATCCTTAAAACTATAGATAATAAGAATAATTGTTCTTCTCGAGGCCACATAGTAAAGCTATGGAATAAAAAAAAAAACCTTATAAGTCCTATCTGACAGATTTTTAAAGTTATAATCTCGAAGATCTCAGGGTCGTTCTCTTTGGCGGCAATAAACGGTAATTGGTAATTAAATTAGTACAGCTTTATCCAGGCTGATACGACTCTTATCTTACTCAATTCAATTTTCAATATCGCTCACTTCATCCATAAATAATAAACCTGTCCAACCCTTCACCCTCCTCTCTCCTTCTGACCCGCTATGATTAACAACCAACTCGTGCTCCACTTCTTCTCTGCGCAAAAACATCACATTTCCATATTCAATTTTTCCACATTATGATAACAGCCACACTGCCGGGCGTACCAGAGTGAGCTCCACATTTACAACACAAAGACACGTGTTTTTCCTCCGTCTGTTTCCTCTCCGGTCCTCACAGGGTTTATTTCTGGATAGCAGGAGTGCTT
The DNA here is from genome assembly GCF_022749685.1 of Semicossyphus pulcher. Taxonomy (NCBI): domain Eukaryota; kingdom Metazoa; phylum Chordata; class Actinopteri; order Labriformes; family Labridae; genus Semicossyphus; species Semicossyphus pulcher. The sequence continues at coordinate 18,931,595 of NW_027211748.1, read as the reverse complement.
TGATGTGAGAACTTAACATTTAAGACGCGTTATATGAATAATTTGTTTCTCTCTCAAGACGATTTCGAGAAGCTTTCAGGGAGAACTAAATCCACAAAGCAATTTGACACAAAGCAAATGTAAATGTGCTGTGAAATCCATGACATCCCTACATATAAGAAGTGCTGTAAAAATAGCACAGTTTAATACAACAGGCTAAATATCATAAGGCTGATTGACAGAGGGATCCAGGGTAGAGCAGAAGACTAACAGTGTAAGTTATCTGGCTCCTTACGACAAGTGTCTTTCTGGGACAAACTTTTGTTTAACACAATAATCAAAGATGCTGTTATTTATGTTTTTTAATGTTTAGAGACATAAATGGTGCCACGTGTTGTTATATTTGTGCAGGAGCCGTTTACAGGTGATGTTATTTGTTTTATCAACATTTAGGTTTAACTATGTGTTTGTTTATTAGTATGAGGTGGCTTATACTTTATGTATTCTGTAAATATTCACCGAGATACATAATGAAGTTGTCAACTTAGTTTGACCCCCGACGTTTCCTATTTGCTTTTTATCATGTCTGCAAATATGAACCTGGTAGGGGTGCTGGTTTAGCTCAGTTGGTAGAGCGATTATTTGGTACATGTCATCCCCCACTCTCTACTCCCCACATTTCCTGTCTCTCTTCAGTTGTCCTATATAATAAAGGCAAAAAGCAAAAAAAAAATATGAACCTGGTTTGTTTAGATGGGGTAGTAAAGACAGTTCAATGACACCTGCGATGGTGTACCTGAAAGGAAATAAATGGACCTGGTATTTTTAAAGGATTTTCACATGAGACTTGAAATCAAGTGACTCCTGAAAGTTTTAAAGCCAGATCAATTTCTTTGTGGAAATAAAAATAACTTTTCCATCAACCCTGTTCCAACTTTTCTACAAAGAAAAGTGTTCATGGTTCAACATGGTTTAACAGTCAGCTCGGGCGACTGTGGCTCAGAGGTAGAGCTGGTTGTCTGTCCATTGGAAGGTTGGGGGTTCGATCCCTGGCTGCTACAGTCACATGTCAAAGTGTGAACTAAACCCTAAATTGCTCCTGAAGGCGTCGCCTTCGGGTATGAATGTGCATAGATACCGATTGGAGATTGGCTCTAAGGCCTTTGCCATCAGTGTGTGAATGGGTGAATGTGACATGTTGTGTAAAAGTGCTAAACGTTCGGAAGACTAGAACAGCACTATACAGGTACAGTCCAAGTTGCAAACTAAAAACCTGAACCTGAAGCCTGACCAGCGACAAGAGCTGTACATTTACTTCACTTGCTCAAGGAAACTGCTACATGTGGGCTGGGGGAGCTGGGGATTGAACCACCAAACATACGGTTAAAGGGACCCACTAGCGCCCTTCTATAAACAAACAAATGCAATATATGAATAAAAGGATATTTATTGATTCACTGGATAAACCAAAATCCAGTCTTGGTCTAATTACAGTCATTATAGACGGATGCAGATATCATTAGTGCTGCTGCATTGCTGCAAAGGCGATTAAAAGGGCCAAATGATACAGCAGCAACGTTTAATTTCAACAACTTTCTAAAGTGATTTAAAATCAATTTAGACTGAAAGTACTTCTGCCCTTTTTCCCTTTCAGACACTAATTAGAGACAGAAGTGCTTAGGTCTGTTTTTCTGAATGTACCTGGTCCTAAACTGTTGATGTGGGTCACATCTGCTTCAGTTTAACGTCCTGTTAAACGATCAGGTTGTGAAAAGGCTACTGGAGGCCTATATCAGGTCACAATTAGTGTCCTTCTGAGTAACTGATGTTATAATAAACAAATAGAGGGAACTGGGTCATTTAAGAAGCACAAGGTACCCACTTCCACCTCCTCCTACAACCACCACCTGCAGTCTCTCACCTCCACATTGAGCGTGTAGTCGGAGCCGTCGAGCAGGGTGACTTTACACTGCATGATCTTCACTTTCTTCACTCCTCTCAAAGGAGACCTGGACAGACGACTTGTCGATGACCTGCGGGACACCTGGTCCTCCTCCTGCTGGTCCTGAAACGAAGACAACAAGAGTCACTAAACAGGAATTGAATCACTACAGTTTTGTGATATTTCTTACACTGGACCTTTCTCTGTTATCTTTAAAAGGTATAATAAGTTGGATTTTCCTAGAAAAATAAAATAGAGACTGTTACAAATATAATTTAATATAAATCATCACTTTGTGAGACCTTGTGAGACCCTTCCCTCTGCATCCATTCTGTTGTTTTGCTTTGCACGGGACGTTTTCAAGAGGGGCGCTGTTGTGCTTCCCTGAGCCAAGCATATAGGCGAGTGTGGGAGTGGTTCAAATTAGCAACTGGGCCCCATTCAGACCGGCGAACATGGAGAAAGATACATGCATAGTTGGCCTTCGTTCTGTTGGGACAGGTAGGTGCCTCAAAGCGGGTAGAACAAGCTAACCGGCGGTTAGCATGATAGCACAAAGGTAACCGGCGGTTAACATGCTCGTGCAACGGTAACCGACGGTTAGCATGCTAGTGCAAAGGTAACAGTAATGCTGTCGGTGTTAGCTCGACAGGGAGGGTGTGTTCTCGCACGAAAGACTGAGAGTGAGCTTCTGGTGGCGAAGAGCCCAGGAGGAGGGGCCCAGTTTGAATGTGTTGTTGACAAAATGCAAGGAAAGATCCTACTTATTATACCTTTAAGTGAGACGTCTGTTTTTGTTTCACTGTATAAAAACATTCTGCTTGGAAAAAATAAAGCTTTCAGGTTGAAAGAGTTCACAGGCCAGAAAAGAAAAAAAACCTTCTGCTCACAATTTCTTTACCCAGCGGCCTCCGCCTGCCCTAAATGTCAGTTTCATAATGTAGTCTTCTTTGACAAAACCACTCGTTCTGTCACATGTCCCGAACCTAAAAATAGAGACTGAGACCCTGAGTGAATGTAATCGGGTCCCACTGAGAAGAGCTGGAGGTGTGCTGCCATTTTGTCTTAAACAGAGAAAATCCAATTTTCCACTTGAGTGAAAACAAAGCCCCTCCTGACTGACTTCATGCTGAAAAAGAGGCATTTGGCTTTGAGACGGTTCTTCTTCTTACCCACACACACAAAGTGGATTTAATGCCCCTTTTCATTTTGACACTGGAAATTTCTCATGATGTTCTACGGGCTATATCCATCACATTGTGCCTCCCTAATGTAGCTCAAGCAAACAGTTCTGCCTCTGGAGATGTAGTGATTTACCACACAGGGAAAATACTCATCATGAAAGTAACAGTATGACCTGCATTGCAGGGATAATTTGAGACCTAGTAGCACCATTTATTTGTAAAGCAGGAAAAACCTTATGTGCACCCTGCTGGACCAGAGAAGTCTCTCAGCCTGAGCATGTGTCTCACAGAAAAGACGGACAGTGTGTGTCAGGGTGCTGTGATTTCTCTCAGTCATGTTCCTGCCAATTCACACAGCTCTGACAGTCACAGAGCATCATCCATCACCCTCAGGGTGACACGATGAGGGCTGTTTAGTGTAGATAAGGTTTAAGGGAAACAGATATGGATCCACTTAAAAATGACCAGTGTCTAAGATTTATGGGGATGTATTTGCAGAAATGAAATACTATAGTCAGTAGGGATGGGCATTTCAAGCAAAACTAGCCTACTGTTCGATATTCACTGGAAACTATTCGACTATTATTCGAAGATTCCCCACATCATCTGCATTTTTCTCTGGTTCTGAATCTCACGGTGCCACACCTGTTTTACAGGCACCTGGTGCTGATGCTTTCTTCTTCTTTTGTTATTTAATGGCGGTGAGCAAACAGCCGTCAGATGCGCTACAGCCACTGTCTGGCGGTTGTAGCGCATCTGACGGCTGTTTGCAACCAGATGCCGGTAAAAACAATGGAAAGAACTTTTTCGATTTTTCATAAATTAATGACTATTCGAAAATTCGAAATTTTATATCTACACAAGTATCGGGTCTGTCACAGTCTGTCAAGTGGATACGCCATGTTTTGTTTTTTTTTCATTACAAAAAGGAAACTGTATACTCTGACCCCCTGACCTCAAATTTTTGTCTAAATCATCTACATACCGTAAAATTGGGTGTATAAGACGCACTTTCAATATTTTTTTTTCATCTAAAAATCGGGCTGCGTCCTATATACCAGTATGAAATGCAGAGAGGTATTGTACTGTGACGGTTACGGTTTTATCCAGACGATGGCGCTATAATCTAGCTAAAGCTTCGTCACAAACATGCGCCATCATGACCGCCATCCTCACAACAATCAACGTTACCGCACTGGTAGCTAGCAGGATTGCAAACTCGACATGGCGAGAACACGGTGGGCTGTAGTCTGTGTGTTTTCAACGTGTTTCAAATGAAAATAAATGGAAATAGTGTTGAATCTTGTATAAACTTTTTTATTAATAAATAGCTATAGAAAACTTTTTTCCCCCCTGGAATACCCCCCAAAACAGACTGCGGCTTATATTTCAGATGCTATGCTAATACCTGCTATCTACTATAATACTTGGAAAACTACTTGCATTCCCTTCAGCTTCAGCTTTACTTTGTGTTCAGGGCTAATAAGTAAATGATAGCATGCTTACACACTAAACATAGTGAATATTATACCGACCAAACATCCACATGTTAGGACGTAATTTGTAGAATGTTAGCATTTAGCTCAAAGCACCCATGTGCCCAAGTATAGCCTCAAATAGCCACTAGCATGGCTGTGATAATTAGACTTCTTTATGTGAACATTACACAGCAAACGCAGGAAACATGAGCTCTTTGTCTTACATTCTATAGTCGTATATGAAAGTGGGCAGTGAAGATAAATGATACAAGTACTTTGGAAATGCAACCTCAATATGTTCGAGAAACCCAATCAAAAAAAAGAGGTTTGTTAAGAAAAAACTAAACACAGGAATTACGGATTTTTAGCAAACCGAGTGAACGAACTACATCTTTGAACTACACTACAAATCCCAGCAAAGCCAATGTTTTTATAAAAAATGGTGGCCATTAATTGTATGTGACCTATCTCTGATGTTCACAAACTTACACTATTTTGAAGGTATCCATCATATTTGCTAAATAACACTAACATATTCACTTATGCGCCTTAGGTACATGGCCCAGGCATCATGAATACATCCATCAGCTCGCCCTGATTCTGCTGCTCTCTCATTACAGCCCGTTATGATTCACGTATAACCTCATGCTCTATTTCTCCTCCTCATCCAACACCCCATTTTTCCACATCATGATAGAAGCCACAGTGCTGGGTCAGTGGGGTTGTGCTCAAATTGCAGTTTCATGCTCTGTCACGTGGCAGATCATAAGAAGGCAAAAAAATCATAAAACCCACTCTGATTTTTTTTCTGCATGTCTGCATCTGGTCGTCCTGACTTTGTCCTCTTGGCTCCTTAATATTGGCTGCTTGAAAATGACCGCTTAACGCTGTGGTGATATTTTATTAAATTCTCAGATAAGCAAACAGCTACATGCCTTAAATGTTTACAATAATAAGACAGGGCATCTTAGAGCTAGTTAGTACAAGTATTTCAAACTTCAAATGTTAGAAATATGCAGGAATAAAATGATTTTGACTCATGTGTCTGCATGTACAGCCGGTGACACTGTTTTTCTTTCAACTAGTAAATTAGGGGATAAACCAGGCTGTGCTTTAGTCTGAGACGGTCTCCACCTGCAGTTTGGAGGCATTGGAAATTCAATCTGAAGATCGATGAGAAAGCGAGCCCAGAAGGTTGCTGGGGCTTAAATCTGCGGAGAAGCACTTAGTGCTCAGATAACATTTGGGCTGTCTGAGATGTAAAGTGTGGAGGCTGCAGGCTACACTTCTCTTCCTAACAGAGAACACTGGTTTTAAAAGACACTGACATGGAGGTTTGTGGATCATCCTCGGAAGAACATTACAATATGTATCAAGCCTCCAGTCCTGCAGGTAGAACATGTTAGCTTTATAAAAGTCGATGGAATTATGAGATCAACTCTCTAACAAGACAAACAAGAAATTTACTGCATTGTTTTCCAAACAAGGCGAGTCAGCTAGATATCTTTGAGGGTGATGCTTTGTCCATCATGGGTCGATGGTGTCAACCATAGACTGTATAAAAAGATGGACGACGTGACAGCTCCCTAAAAGTGAAGCCAAACCCTCTCTATCGCCCCCATGCTGACTGGCTGCAGTATAGGTCATAAAGCCCGCCTCCTCCATATTAACAGATGGGACATGAGTCAAACTATAAAATCTAAATACACGCCCAATACATTTTTCTCAAACATGGTTTCTGTCATTATAGTTAGTTCTTATCATGCTGATTTACGTTCAAGTGTTCTTTTTTCTGACAAGTTTAGTTTTAATTAGTTATTTGATGCTGTAAAAAGGATGATTGACAGCTCTGTTGACAAATCTGTTCCAGATTAGCAGAGTAGAGGAGGAAGGGTGAGAGGAGATGCAACTAAAACAATCACTACAGTCAGTGAAGTTTCTGTGGACGTCTGCTTCAAACCAACGCAAGAAGCTGTTCTGTTGTTAAACACGGCGACATGCAGCATCTTTGCTGTTTTTTTCAGTAAGTGAAGCGTGTGTTTTGGTTTGTGGAAGTGGCTATGCCGGCTCCACGCGCCGATCTCGATCGAGCCCGTCACTGGGGCTATTTTGGCTTCAATTATGTACAATGAGAGCAGATGGAGACGCGTCGTCCATCTATATATATAGTTGTTGGTGTCAACTATGCCAGACTTTACCAGAAATATCAAACCTTGCTGATATTTAAATATTTTTACAATAAATCCAAAATGTTTAGACTTCTACAAAAATGTTCCTCACAAGTTCAAAAGGCCAAAGTGACGTCTTGAAAAATATTTTGCACTTCTTCTTTGATAGATTCATCCAAGACTAATGAATTAAAATTCAAATAGTTTAAAGGTTTATCAACTAATCAGCATTGTAGCCCTATTAAATTGTATTAATTTAATCACTTTAAACCAGCCAGAATGTAACCATGAGGTTTACTTCAGTAGCTCGGTTTACTCATTCTTCCCACAGCTGTGTGAAGTTATGTTAACTAGTATACACAGCTGACGTAATGCAGGGAATGAAATCACCCAAACTTTGGGTTTTTCTAAGTCTGTGTTTCACCACAATTCCAAAATAAATGCCCTGACTGACTAATGGGTGCATTTGATGTGGGGTCGTGTCCAACATTGAGAACAGTGAGGTCATGTCGTCAGTATTTTTCTTGTTCATTTCCATTTTTTCCACACAAAGGCACAATTCATTCAGAGTGGGATGAATGGTGTGTAATGTTTTCTCGCATTCAAGCCTTATCTAAAAGGATGTGTACAGTGTTGACACCATGAAGATCATCCTCCAAAGAAGCACAAAAGTGTCTTTTATAAGCAAGGCCAAATATGGTAAAAGTATTCTAAAAGATTAATGGTTGTAACATGATTAAATATGTAGATGATTACTGGTTGGATCCTCTCAGTTCATACAGAGAGGATGGGCGACTGTGACTCTGAAGAGGCTGACCTGTTCTTTCCTGGCCGGGGTGCTGTGTCCGACGGCGGCTGGAAGCTCCTCCGGCTGGTTCTGAGGCGAAGCGGGCTCGGCTGCTTTAGCTTTCCCCTTCTCCGTCTCCTTATTCTGCTTGGCCTCCGAGTCTGCGCCTGTTTCAGTCGTCATGGTTAATCACGCTGGAGAGAGGGGGGGAGAGAAAAGGAAAAGAAGATGAGTCAGCTGACTTGTTTTGAATTGATCTACTGTCGCTTTCAGCTGTGTGATGATAAGCTCCTCTCTAATGCAAATGCAGAGATGTGGGTATTGTTTGACAGCAGAAGAAAAAGTGAAATAAATGTTAAGTGGCTTACGAGCACTCACGTCCTGTTCTCAATAATCTGGGGAGCATCAGTGGCTGTAAAGTGCTTACACTGCTGGGGCCCGACATCCACACTTTCTACAATATATTGTACGTCTTCTTACATAAACTAGTTCAAAACAATCTAACGTAGGGCTATAACTAAAGGTTATTTTTATTACCAATTAGTCTGTCAAGAACCTTTTTGTTTGGTCTGCAAAATGTCAGAAAATAATGTGTCCAAAACCAGAGACATTTAGTTTACAATGGTATAAAACAGAGTCATGCAGGAAATCCGTTTCTTTTTACCAAATATGGCGTTTTAATTTCTCTGACTTGTACGATTAACGATTTGAGAGTGTGTAATCAATATGTGGATTTTTAAATATCAACAATTTAGTCGCAAGTCTTTGGTCTGACTCAACGTTTGGCTTCTGTTTGTTCAACTTTTATGAATTCTTCCACATTTTGGCAAATTCCTCAATATCCCATGTTTGTTTTTTTATACTTTAATTTTTTGTTTTGTTTTATACAGTATAAACACAGCGCAATTGAGGGGACTAGGACAGTACAGTATGATCACTGACATAGGCACAGTACACAGTGTATACAAAGGTATTCAGACATACAGAGATAGATATTGTCAGAGTCTTTATGGTTATAGCAATCTAATTTTTCCCAATATACGTCCCCCTTCTCCTTTTGAAGCCGAAGAGTAAAAGTAGAGTTTATAAGGAGTTTAATGGTTGGGGGGGGGGGGGGGGGGTTTGCATGGGGCAAACAGAATCTTCAAAAGGTGTGTCGCTCTTTTACTGAGTCCTTTAGGACTTTTTCCAGGGTGTAACAAGGTGACAGAGAAATCGAGCTTGTCATCCAGGGTCTCTGAGATGAAGTGGCACTTTCCCAGAAAGGCTAAGACCAAAAAATATGTACATAATCTCCCAAAACTGCTCCACACTCCCTTTATCTTATTCTATTCAAGTCTTTTTGCTTATTTTTGTTCTAGTTCTGCGTTAATTGTTTTGCACCAAAATCACCAAAACAAACTTGTATGTGTTAACCTACTCGGCATAAACCCCGATTACCATTCTTGGGGGTGATGAAAAAACGAATCACGGTTTTTCCAGCAGAAATCTCCAAACAAAAATGAAGTTTGTGGAAGGGGACTGGGTTCCCCAAATTTGAGGCCACGTTTCCTTTTTCACAACATCACATGTTAATTCAGTTGATTCCATTTTGAATTTCTATTTCCGCATTTCCATTTGTGTTTTCTGCATCTCAGAATCTACGCATCCCTACAAGTTAAAGAATCTGTAACCAGAGAATATCCAGAATATTTTTGCTTAAAAAAATGTAGATGCCAATTATTATAAAGTAAGGAAAAATATTTGAGGTATAAGAACATATTTTTTCTCAGTGTTGCACCACTTCTCTCATGGCCTCACAGCCTCTCTGCAGAGAATTTACACACAACCATCCAAAGTATCCAAAGAGCGCCGCTACGCGTCTTTCATACCATGACCTTCTCCCTCTGTGAATAGCAGCATACCAGCCACAGACGCGACCCCAAGGGCCCAGAACTGGGTAATGAAAGGAAACATCTAATGGCCATCTCTGCAAAACAAGGATGACAGAGAGGACGGATCGCACTGGGGGCCCCTGTGCTTACCGTACCCAAAGGCCCTGACATTGGGATGTGGGGTTTGGAGGGCGTGTGTGCAGGACAACAACACTGGGCCTCTGCTATACTACAGATGCCTGTCATTCTGCTGTTGGCCTGCGTCTCCCTGAGCTCTATTTATAGGGCCGTGTTTACTCCAGGGAGGGAGGATTCAGGGGAGGATCTCTGACTTCCAGCGTCGGCCGGTGACAGCAGAGTTTGGATCAACAAAAGCCGCACTGTGGGCCGAGGTGATCCCCCAAACTGTTGACATGGTGAATGAAAATCTGCCTCACCTACAACGGAGAACTATAGCTCATAAACAATATCAAAAACACAAGATACTGATTATTCTGAAAGACAACCAGGAAGTACAAATATCTTACAATTTCTAATAAGAAAACTCTTTTTTTCGAGGACTGAATTCGGCCCACACGCCTGCCTCCTTGTGTCCTGCTGTGAACGGCACTGGCAGGCACATAGCTGGATTATTAACAGCTGGAGTCCATGCCCTCATCATGCCTCTGTGTTGTTCTGTTCGCCTTAAACTCTGTGATAGATGCAGTACTTTAAAACACTTGGAGCTGAACTGAATGTTTCATTGTCTCAGATATAGTTGTGAATAATCGTGCAAAGTCTCCAATAAAAAAAGAATTGCATCTTGCTTCAATATCGTTGGTGTTTAAATATTGAGTTCGGGGTAATTTATCTTTTCTAATGAGCTCTGGGTTTTAAGCTCGATGGAATTATTTAAATAGGATTACAATATAAAGTAAATCAAGCCTTCCAAGCAACAAAAACAACTTCAGGCTTGAATCTATTAGCGTTTAAGTGGATCAGAACGATGTTTACTCAAAACAGCAGTAAATCTGGACTTGGAAAAGAGCTTTGTGTGACTTCTGCATTTACTGCTCGTGCTTTTGTAGCAGCCGCAGCGAAGGAAACATGCTGATCAAACACTTTCTAATGCTCAACTCCGGTTATGTCAGGTGCTACAACAGAGGCCATTAGATTACCTAATCTAGATAAAAGGCCCGAGCAGCAGAAATGTGAAGAGTGAAGTCACAAGAACAAAATTCCAAGTGTTGCTTTCAATTTTTTTAAGACTGTCATTAAAGCAAATGCAACCAGAAGCTTGCCAGAAAACGCTCTGCTATTTGTTGCGTCACGTGTCGAGGAGCGGCTCACCGATCAGCTGACACATGATGGCTGCACAGCTAACCTTTGCTTCTCTTAACCCCCCGCTATGAAACAGGAACTTTGGTCAGAGGGGAGGAAAGGAGGAAAGGAACATCTTAGCACCATAGAAATGGAGGAAGAATACATTCAGTCACTGGTGACAGGCACTCTTCACAGGGCCACACAACAGCCCACACAGTGGCCTTGTGTGTGGCCCTTAGCATGGACTGGCACATACATTATGCATTCAGAAAGCAGAATTCACAACTCATTTAGTGCCCTGGATTACTGCTAGCATACAGGAACGGCTGGAGATTGCAGCAATATAGCCTTATCAGTTTGAGATTCAGCTAAACACAAGCAACATGCTGCGTTATTGCTCAGAAATGTTGCGCAACAGATTCTGAATGCAAAAATAAATGCATTAAATCAAATTAAAATCACTTTACAGATCTGAATCCCTTATACAGTTTACATTTACGAGTAACTAAAGGCTCACAACTTAAAGACATCATGCTTTCAGTTGAAGCCTCATTAATGTTCACAACCTGAAAATGAGAAGCCGCTACGTCTAGCTCTTCCAATGCTTTTAGCTCATAAAAAAAGATCCAATGATAAAAGGCTTTACAAGAGATTTGGGGATTTTGCAGAACCTGTAACAGATCCAAAATGGAATCAGCCATTGGAGCCCATTGCTCACAGGAAGTGATGCATGTGTTTGCTACTGTTCATCAGTAAATCTCAGGGATTAATAAATAGATTAGCACTAAGCATGAATAGTGACAGCCACCGTGACTGTCTGGAAAGACAACAGGAGAAGAATGCTGGATGAAGAAGGAAGTCTCACCTATTGGATCTGTCACTCAATTAGCACGGAGTGTCAAAGATGTGATTAATTTTATCTCCTAACAGTTTCACTCTCTTCTGATTGAAAGCTTAAAGTGATAATGTGGAAGATTTTCATTTAAATAAATGTCTCTTCAATCTCTATCTAACGCTGAATGAGGTAACACAATGGTGATTGAGTCAATGGCCCACTGATGAAAGCCTTTGCATTTGCATAATTACAGACTGGGTGTCTGTGGCGACTTTAGCCGCGCCCAGTTGGTGACGCGTTTTCCATCACCCAGCAGTGGCTGGTCTGCCAGAGAGGGTAGGCGGAGCTAAGCGGCTGCTTTTCCGGTCTCTGCAAGTGTTGCGAGTAAACAGTAATCTACTATGGCTGAACAAACAAAGAAAAGATCGATGACTACAGATACAACTTCAACAATAAGTGAGAATCCAAAGAAGAAGAAACAATTCGACGCTCAGATGAAGGCAAACAGTCTAAAAAGGAAAGCGACCGTCAGCAAGGAAAATCAAGAGTTACAACCGGAGCCAACCGTGGACGTCACACATGCGACACTGTCTGGGTATCTGGGAAGTGTGCTCCCGCAATTACCGTCGCCATAGGTGCCGCGAAAGAGAACGACACCGAGATATTCCGAATGACAACTTTAAGTCTTACTTGTGCTGTGATAAAACTTGATATTCTCTGTGAGGTGACCCCTAAAGAGGGACCAGCAGAAACCATCCATCTCCCTGTCTTCCTCCAGACACAAACCCTCCTCAGAAGAGAAACAGCATCATAAATACTTCACTCCCATTACTTGTTTCCAATATAAATCAAACTAACCCACCGTTCATCAAACCTGCTGGCTGCCACCAAACACAGCAGATATTAGATGTGGGGAAAGGGCTCACTGCAGTAAAAGCTAATGTCCATGCTCAAGCTTATCAGGCTTATCAGTATGTATCTACAGTACTTAATTGATCACGGACACTAATCGTGTGTGCTGCCCCCCTGTGAGCAAGCAAAACTCCATTTTAAGGTCCATTTGTGATTGTAATGCACACTGTTGGAAAGTGCACATGAAGTCACACACACACACTCAGGGGAGGATGAGGGACCGCCATCTGTGCCGAGTGCTATTAGCCGCAGAACACCACAGCTGGGCCCATCCCTGCAACCCTTGCCCCCACACCCACAGCCCCCCTGGGGGCTCGTGGAGGTTACACGAAGGGGAATAGTTGGCGTTTTTTGACACGTCCAGGCCCATCCCGATCTGGCCTGCCGTATATTTATGATGCTACCCCTCTCCATGGCTGCAGGGCTGACAGCTGTCACATACAACCGTAACAACTGTAACAGGATACCATGTCGCTGGCCTGACCGCTCAAACGAGACGCCTCTGCTGAGGGGTCTCTGATCCCCAAAGTGCTTTTAACCCTCCCGTCCAAACAACAAACAAAATTATTGATGAGTTCGAACATCAACGTGACAACATGTGACAATATTCATTACATTTAAGGCTTGTACTGAATATGTTTAACCACAGCGACTTATAACGGATGCAACATTATATTCAGCTCGGCATGCACAGTGTGCCACTATTAATGGCAACCACTGGTGTTATGCTGTACTGTCACAACAACAGAGGTCGGGAGGTCATTTTATATGCAATATTATCACTGCTCCAGCTTACCCAATGTGAGGGCTTGCCGCTATAACTTGACTTATAATGTAGTAAACTTAAGCTTTTCTAAAATGTTTTATGACGCTTATTGGCTCGATGTGGCTCTGTGATGAAGGGAAATTTATTTTCAATTACAATTCTGCCTTCCAACAATCAAAACCAAGATTTAAAATGTGTTTTCCAGCTTCATTATATTTCAGTCAGACAACTCAAGTTGTTATAGTTTGAAATGTTTATTGCAGCAGCAGAACATAGCTTGTGTTTGGCATCTAGGCTCTGACCTCATCACTCCTCGCAGATTTATTTTACATGCAGAAATTGAGTGAGATAATATCTTAAACCACTTATTCGGAGCCTGCAGATGGATGCTGGGGTGGTGGTGGGGCTGAAAGTAAGAGCGCAGTACTGGTGCAGGGCAGCGATGGCAATGACGGAGGGAGAGGGAGAGAGCGGAAATCTTGCAGCTGAAATAGAGCGCCAATTAGGAGGAAGTGTTTGTCAGGCGACTGTGGAAGTGACGCATATCAATTATTAAATCAGTGCAGCTCGAGTTGTCTGCCTGAACGAGCTCGCAGGCGTTGGCCCATGGAACGACGAAGGAAATCAACAAAAGGTTATGTTCGTAAAAGTTAAATAAATGCATGATACTTTTCAAAGTGAAAAATATGATTAATGATCAAAATAATTGTGATTATGGTTTTCATGTAATCAAACAGCCCAGCCTAAGTGATCAATCACGAAAAAAAAGGCAATTCAATTCTTTAAAAAAAAAGGGTTAATTGCAGTCCTTGAATTTAAAAGACTTTTACCAAACATGTTTTCAGAGTTTAACAGTCTTGATTTCTAGTCCACCTAAACTGGTGTAACAAGCAAACAAGGAAGTAAGTAACTGTAAGTCTGACTCTTCCTGTTTTCCAGTCTCAACAAAGGATTAACCTAGCTTACAAGCCTCCTAACAGAAAGTTCAATTGGGTATAAAACGCATACAAAATGTTTATCAACAACATTTCACAGCTTAGCACAGTTCAGTCCCGACCTTAACAACTCAAGACATTTAAACAACCCAGATCTGTTTTCCACCTCGGTGGGTTCAGCCAGAACATTCTCCGGCTCTCATCGGTACAAACGAAGTGTACAAACAGTCCGGACAACAAGACGGTCGATAACAACACAACATGCTACAAAGTGTTCCTGCCAAGCTACAAAATGTTTACATCAGTGACTCAGCAAAACATTTTCAGACCCATGCTTGGTGACATCACCTTTTGTTTGTGCCTTCTTAATAATGTTGTTGTGTTTGAGGGAAAAGAAGACTTATTTCGCACATAAACTCAGTCGCCAGTTTATTTGATACACCTGCATACAACTAATGCAGTCTCACATAACAGTCCTGCAGCACATCCTGCCTTCGTTCAGTCATAGTAGACACTGTTTCAGCTAGGTACTGTCAAGGAATATTCTTCATTCGAATATATAACCCAAATGTAAAAAACAGATATTCGGATATTAAAATTGAATCAGCACTTCCGCTCTCGTGTGTTCTAGCATGTTCTAGCATGTTCTCGTATGTCCTCGCACGCACTCTCTTGGTTACGGAGCATCTTTGAATGCATCACAACGTCACTTTACACTATGATTGGTTCATAATTAACTTTAGTCCGGCTGAAAGGAGACAAAACAACAATCGTGTGGTAATGATGGCGGAGAATTTAAATCCCAGCCCTGTTAGAGAGAGACACATTCTCACCCCCAGTATAATAGACAGGTATGGATGTTGATTTTTTTTTTTAAAAGGCATGTTTATGTTTAAATAAATATACCTATCACAGCTCGCTCGGAGCGCTGAGTGTCCGTTCTTCTGCAACCAAATTGTTTTATGTTTATTTTGCAGGTGTAGGAAGCCTATGTTGATCTTTAAAAGGCATGTTTTTGTATAAATAAATATATCTTTGCAAGGAAGTTTATCTCTCCATTGTCCTCATGTTGACATATTGCGCAAAAATAGATTTGAATAGTTTGAACCTTTGTGTTTTTTTATAGAAGAAAAAGCAAACATCATTTTTGGCCACTTTTGACAACACTACTAGATACTGATTCATCTTTCTGCTTTAAAACCGTTTCTATTATTTCTCCCATCTGAATTGATATGAATTGTGTGGGCGAAAGAATAGACAGCCCTCACAGTATAATTCAGAACCATAAAACATCCACTGTTAAAATGACTGAGGTTGTTTTACGAGTCTTCCATGCAGTATACCAGATCTGCAACAAAAATGCCTGAGCACATTTTCACTTTTGTAGCTATTTCAGAAGCTTTCTCACACAGTCCTAACATTAATTTCCAAAAATAAACTAGTGCATATAAAGTGAAGTAGACCAGACGCTCCACAGATCAAAAGCAGAAGTGGGGAAGGTAGACTGGTCACATGAAGGTGACTCCGAGCTGAGAGCATTTTCTGCTGAGGAGGCCATAAATCCTGTCAACTTGCTGCGTTTACATTCTTAGCATGACTGTCTCCAGCAGTAAAGCAAGCAATTCAGGGATACAACAGACAGACCAGCTAACTTATTGTCGTCTCAACTTGACCGTGCACTTCCTTACACTAGACGATTAGTACGTCTTTGTTGGCGTACAGTCGCTCAAGGCTTTCAAAGAAACCAAACCCTGGCACAAACATTACCAATGTGTCTGACAAAGAAAAATGTATCCTGAAGTTAGTAAGCCTTTTTTTTTGTTATAAAGGAAAATCCCCTTTTAATGTCAAAGATTAGAACTAACCTTTGTTGCTTGATGAATAGCTAATAACTTCTTAAACAGTGGTTGAGAAGGGCCAATGGGGATTAAGCATTTTATGAGATTAGCTAAAGGTAGTCGGTAAATCAGCTGTGACTTGGTTAGCAATAATGTCTGCAGGAGAGCATGATGTTATTACGGAGCCTTTGGGTTGTTGACATCTGCTGGGACAAGTCTGAACTCGTTTTGAAAATCATTTATAGAGTGTGTAGTCAATGGGAAATACTCCAGTCGAGCTGAAATGGGGCTAATAGTTATAAAACCAATTCATATAAAAACGCATAAAAATATGTTTGGGATGCACGATATATTTTTTGCCGATATGCCAATATTTTCCAACCCTTTTTGTCGATAGAGATACCGATATATAAGGCACGTTTTTTTCCACCGAATTGCAGAGAACATCAAGTCTCCCCTGTAGTGGAATTGATATCATGCTTACTCTTATTGTAGTGGCCCACTGGCAGATGCAGAAATAATATAATACAGTGCTTTTCAAAATGTACACATTCACTGGGCAAGATAGCAAAACGACTTGAACTTATGTACAAAATGCCATATTTATTTGTATGTAACATTTCGTTTCAAATAAACTGTAATATTCGTCAAACTTTTTTAGGGAGTCATCGAGCATTTAGTCGCAGAAAAATTACATATCTGCTGATGTCATTTTCAAGTCATAATCGGCAGATACCGATAAAGTGCATCCCTAAAATATGTATTTTATTATCATAGAAGACAAAACTAGCAAAAATAAAGCTGGTTTCAGTTCACCTGGTTTATCCCTGTAAAGGTGAACTATTTCCTTGTGTTTGTAGATATATATTTTCATCACATAAATTAATGAATCTCAACAGTTGTTTATAAGCAAGTATGGGAGAGAACTATCTTTTCCAGCACACTGTTAACAGGTTTAAGTAAATCCATGTACTAGCAATGAACTATGATGAGAGCCTACAAACAAGGCCCATAATGTAGCTGCCTTTTCAATGCTATTGCAACAGCAGCTTACTGTGCATCTTAATTAAATTGTCAAGTCAGACTCCGGCCATTACATCCCCTGGCTTCAAGGATGTGAGGATGCTAAAAGAGGATCCAGCCCGTGTCATCCTGCCCCTAACCACGCCTACCGCACTGCAGATCAAAAACACCCAAGTATGTCGTCTTAACCTCCGACTGTGTAACAATTTTAATCCATTAAATGTCTCCAAATGTAACCCGTGTCTCTCAATGACTCAGCATCGTCCTTCAGTGATGTAAAATACGTCAGAAAAACGGCTGGAAAAGCATCTGTTTTCACCCATTTCCCACTTTCTGCCTCGTAACTGGAGCACGTTAGCTTACTGTACCTTAAAGCGGGCTGTTTCTTTGAAATCTCCGCCTAAGCCTTGACTTTTAGCTTCAAAATACTAGCCGCGGCAGGCAGCCCATTCAGCAAAAACACAACATAACGCTACAATGTTCCCGCACTGAGAGGCTACAATGCAAAACAGAGGGATAAAAAGGTTATGCCACGGTAAGCCACGTCCACCCCACTTTTCCGCCTGAGTGACTACAGTAGAAGTGGGGTTTTTTTTATATTAATTATCTGTCATCGACCAGGGGTGTTATGGTCAAGACGAGCAGAATAAAGCCATAGGCGAGGGAATAAGAACACGAATTGTACAAACCGGGAGGCATCTCTTGTAAAACAGCGTTTGAGTCATATAGAAGGAGAAAAAGCAGCAAAAGAAAGGGTTTATTACCAGGTAAAGCGTCCTCGTTCAGGCTGGATATGCGAGTTGCATTCGTAGTGGGCTTGTGTTTCCTGACAGCGGTGCTACTCTGCTGCAGTTCCCCTCCCGACCAGCCTATCACACTCCACTATGCAGCCCAGAGTAGAATTGTGGGATATCAGGACAGCCGGGGCATTATTTCAACAGCACACCCCCAACAGCACATACACACACATTCCCAGAGCATGGCAATTAATGGCACGAGGTTGGTTGTTTTGCTGGGTAAAGGCACTGCGAGTAATCTCGGTTCACAAGCTAAATGTGATTAAATGAAACTGCATCAGTGGTGGAATGCAACAAGGTTCATTTACTTAAATACTCTGTAAGTGTACGTTTGCTTCCCTTGAGTAATCCCACTTTAAAGTTGGAACATTTAACATAATTTGTTTTTAGGAAAATGCGACACATTTGATGATTTTGAAGATGTCACCTCTGGCTCTAGGAAATAATTATGTTGCTATTTTGCTGTTTTTTATGTTTTATTTACCAAAAAATAATCAATGAATTGAAAAAAATCTGGCAATTGATTTAAAAAAAAAAGCGTCACGGCCCTGTTCTAATTATGTGAATGACGTCATTTCGTGCATTACAGCTATGCCCAACCCCCATGGGCTTACAAGACATTACAAGAGCCAAAAAAGTGGGCTGACTAATCAATAAGATAAGGCCCTCCCTAGAGCCTGTGTTTGGTTTGTCCTTTCTGGGCTACTGTAGAAAGACATCTTTTGATTGGATTTTAGATTATTGATTAGACACCAAAAAATTCACGTGATGGCTGTGTAAATATGTTCAAACAATACAACAAAGCAGTGTTTACAACAGTTGGACATTGTGATCTCCTGCTGAGGACTGGCTAAATATGTGTTTTCAGTGTACAGAGCCTGTATTAGGAGAAATTCAGCTGAAATACTTTCTTATTTAAAAAAGTAGCATCATGAGTATACACTATTCATTCATGTACAACTTTTAAAGTTATTTTATAAGTATGAATTTATTTATTTTTAACGTAAATAAGACTTTTCTGTGGAGGACATGTTCTGTCCAGTATCTCAAGAGTCAGTGAAAGAAAACTGAATCCTCTCTGGAACAACATGGTACGTCCGTGTGTGGGTGTCAAAATTCAAATCACTGTATTGTTTGTGTCCCGGCTGCCTATCTGTTTCACACAGAAATACATCACATTGCAGCAGCTTGATGCTCTTGATATGCTGCTTCATCTCGACTTTGAGAGGACAACCCTCTTCTCTTTCTTACTGAACTCAAAATAGTGCAAAACTTATTTAACAAACACTCACTGACTGTGTGAACCCTGTCCAGTACTTTATAACATTCTCCAGATTGATAAAACAGAACAGAGGAGTAAGCACGTGAACTGATACACACACACACATCTGCTGCCCTCCTCTGAGTACATACATGTGGTTGTGCTTGCACATATACAGACATAAAAGCAAGTTTTTAATTAGTGTCTGGGCTGTTCCCTCTGGGGGATTTGTGGGTTTTTGCCCCCCGCCTCCCAGTGGGAACTTGACCCAAGTCGGTCACCGATTTGACTTTTATTTCATCTAATTGCTTTCATGCTCAAGTAGTATACCACATGCCTACACTTACTGTACGCTATGCAAATATACAAACACACAGTCAAGCACATCACAGCTCCGGAGAATCTTGTGCCGCAGTCGAACATGATTTCCCTAAATAGTGACGGGACACATAGCAGGCATGCTTTGCAGATAGCAGAGGGTTAATGTAATAACACACACAGTGCAGCTCCTATGTACAGCAGTCAGACAGCTGGCTCCTCATTCAGCTTCTAGCTAATTGTAGCACAGCTCATAAAACAAGCTCAGGGACAACAACAATGGTTGTTCTACATCCAAGACGTATAATTCACATTACAAACCAAGGTGATTTAGCTAGTTTATGTGCAAATTCAAATCCCTTACAAGCAAACCAGCAGTAAGGAGAGTGAGGTTTAGAGCTGCAGTAGCTCAACAATACATGTAACTAAATATTCCTGTAACCCTCGACGCTGGGGGAGAGATAATAGCCGAGGAGCCTGTAGGAAGGACTGTTTTCTCACAGTAATAACTCATTGCAGAGTCTGAGACTATTGTGAGAGCTGCGTTATCTATTAAAAGGTTTAAGAATGTGTTTTAACTCAGGTGACAATATGGCGACAGACAGCTTTACAGCTTCAACGACCCTGATGGTGGAAGATGTGATTTAATTCTAGTTTCACATGACGCAAGTGTTCCATTCCTCCTACATTGGGTTCTTTCACTTCCCCTTTCATTCCTTTTTTGAAAGCACTGATTTTATTGTAAGTGACGAACCATTTTTCATTTCCCAAAACACCCTGACACGAGCGTGAAAATAGTGTCCTCCCTTTGAGAAAACATACTGTCCAATAAGATGTAACAACTTAATGGGATGTCTGTTCAAAACAATAGTTTTCTACATTTAGAGCGTGACCCAACTGATCGTCTGAGACATTGCTCATCGTGGCCCGTCTGGCCGGTGGGTGGTGACTGCACGCCTGCAAACAAGCTTCAATTGGAGATGAAAGGCTGCATACGAGCTTGTCTCCATTGGAAATCTCAATACTGGCACACTGGGGTTATTAAGAAAAGCTGATTGCAAAGAAGCTTTAATTGAGGGATACTTATTTTGTGTGTTTCCTGTTTTGCAGGAGTGTGAAAATTATATCAAGGTGCCTTACAAAAATCCTGTAAAAAGCGATAATATTCAGCGTTGCACAGAACATACAACCAAAGTGCAAGACACAAGGCAACATACACTAACAGGCCTGAGGTATGTAGCTAACCCTGCAGAGTCTAGTGCACTTGACCCACTTGAGGATACTTAGTAGCTCCACAGAGAACCTTATTTTTAAAAGGTTGATTAAAGGTTCGTTCCATTTCTGTCTGCTACAAACAGCTTGTCTCCACAGGAGGTTTTTTATCTGCCTCTTCCTTCTAAGATACACTCCTACATAAATGAATCCATATCACTTAAAGTCTATTTCACTCTGTCTAACTACAGTGATTGTGTTCAAGTTCTGAGCAGTGACCAAATGCAGGTGACCTACACTCAACACTGCGCCTGAACGCATCCTTTGAAGACAGATTGACCGCTGAAGCTGCTGCTGCTGCTGCTTCTGCTCATGTGCTTTCACTACACAGGCAGGGAGGACAATGTGCAGACACCACGGCCCAGGAATGTGCACATGTAAATACAATGTAGCAGGTATTAATATGTCAAAATGTCTGTTGTTGATAAAACGTAATACCTCTTGACCTCTTGTGAAGCTGCTGCTCACACCTTTATATCCAATGGCATTGGTTTGTTTTGTCAATCTGGAGCATAAAGTGGATTTAAAGTAATAATCTCCAAGATTTTCTTTTAAATAAATGTGGCCCACTGATGAAAGCCTTTGCATTTGCAGTATTACAGACTGGGTGTCTGGTGCTACTTTCTTGGAAAAAATGACAAGCGGCGCCCAGTTAGTGACGCATTTTCCATCACCCAGCAGTGGTTGGTCTGCCAGAGAGGGTAGGCGGAGCTAAGCGGCTGCTTTTCCGGTCTCTGCAAGTGTTGCGAGTAAACAGTAATCTACTATGGCTGAACAAACAAAGAAAAGATCGATGACTACAGATACAACTTCAAAAATAAGTGAAAATCCAAAGAAAAAGAAACAAATTCGACGCTCAGATGAAGCAAACAGTCTGAAAAGGAAAGCGACCGTCAGCGAGGAAAATCAAGAGTTACAACCGGAGCCAACCGTGGACGTCACACATGCAACACTGTCTGGATATCTGGGAAGTGTGCTCCCGCTATTACTGTTTATCGCCATAGGTGCCGCCAAAGAGAACGAAACTGAGATCTTCAAGGTTACCACTTTAAGATGCAATGTGTTAATGTTCAGTAGTAACAGCAGCACTGGCAGAGCTTTGAGGAACCTGGAAGACTTAATGTTAATAAATCCAATCACTTGTTTTATACGGACAGAGACAGTTTGAAAAGTAGGCTGACAATAATAATGTCATATTCCGAGAAAAGGCATTATGTATATTGGAAAAGTACACGGATAGACATGAATTCACTTAGCCTTTCTGTGAACAGAACCAATAGAGTACGACAGCCACGGCAGAAGAACATTGAAGCCTGTCTTATGTCTATTTTGTGTGATATAAAACAGGCAGCAGGCTCAGACTTTCCTCAGAAGCAGCTGACAACTTTTATTACTTTACTGTTGAATGCAAACCATGAACTTTGCTGTCACATGTTTTGAGTTTCTTCTGTTTCTTTTTGTTTCAGTTTACTGCGAGATGTTGCTAATATCATGCTTCTACGGAAAAATGCTGAGGAAGTGACTGAAAAATGGTCTGTACAGGACGTGAAAATTAAATGGTAAAATATAAGCCTTAAAAATAACTGAAACATTTGCAGTAAACAATTTAGTAAAATTAGGCTAAAGATATCTGACATCCTACATATGTAAAGTGACTTTCAGATAAGTGTGAGTGTAAACCTCTGACTCCTCCACAGCCTCAGAGCAGCCCTTGGTCAGCAGAATGATTAATACCACACAGGACAGACAACATGTGATCTCTGGACTCTCCTTAGCTTATGTGGCTGCTTAACTCTTCACTTTTTTTCTGCTGCGTACAGACACTTAGTTCCTCTGCAGCTCATCTGCTCTGAAGCCTAACCCTGAACTCGTTCAGCCTCGAGTCCAAAGTCTTACTCACAAATTCATAGCATTAGCATAATTCAGGAAACATGAGGTTGGAATTACAAAACTGCTTCTGTCTCTTTAAAGGACCTTGATGTTAAACTTAACCCTTGAAGGAAGTTGCATTTTACTAATCTGCTTACACAGCAATTAGGCATTTACAGTTTAATTCAACTTAAGTATATAAAATGAATTAATACCCTCTTTAAAAGTCGTTCTGCAAGGCCAACTTCTGTGAAGAAACACATTTTAAATGTTGGTGTGTATGAACATGTGTATACACTCTCAGTTTCTAAACTGAGTAACCTTGTGAACCTCATTACAGCAATCCAATTTCCAGTGCTGCAGTCAGAACAAGCAGGCTGGCACTTCATCAATACATAATTATATTGAAGCATGTCCCCAACAATACATGGCAAACCACCCATGTGATCCAATTAAAAAAACAAGTCAAGGCCAGCATCCCCGTCCCAGAGGTCCGCCGGTCTAAAAATGAAGCCCAAACACAAAATCACATTTCCAATTTGTCTTCACACACAAAGACACAACAGTCAGCGGCTTTATAGAGTCTGAGGTGCACCAGATGATACACACATGCCTGCAGACTTATCATGTTAATTACTGTTTCAAATGACACCTTGAACTGAACGACCTCAAAGTGAGCTGGCTCCGGCTCCGCTTTCTTTTTTATCCCCAACTAACCGAAAGATTTCTGTCCCCTGCTGTCCAGCTCTGCTCGGCTGCGAACGCCTTCACTCCCAAAGGGCTGCAGGTCAGCAAGCACACATGCCAAATTACAGTCTGATTTTGACACCGCGAATTTGGCCGAAGCTCGAGAAAAATCAACCCCCATCATGAGCAACACACTGCACCTCCTTTGACTCCCTTTCATGTTCAGCCAAGGGTTCATAGAAAAGGGATTATAATTAAGATGATGATGCGCGCTCCATTTTGTTTTTGCATGTAGGAAGCACATCTTATCTCGAGGAATCGTAAATGCGGTCTGTATTTGTAACCTTTGGAAAGCCGCAGGCTAATGATTGTGCTCGTGAAGTGATTGCGGACGAGGCTTTGGAGAAAAGGGAAGGGCGGCACATGTGTAGCATGTGGTTGGGAAAAAAAACTGCAGCTGTATTTAGAATCACTCTTCCCTTTTTAGAGCTTTCTATGGATGTCAGTGTTACAGCTAAAGGAGAACAAGCTAAAGAGCTGTCCAAGCAGCTGTCTGTAAAGTGGTCGAGGTCGAGTCACTTAATTGATTTCCTTTTGACAACATAGTCCAAAAAAATAAATCAATTCAGTTTCCATTCTAAACTAAAAGGACATAATGTGTTTTTCTTGTTTGGTTACGTGCAGTTTTATATCTACACAAATTATGATTTTGAAGTTACGTCTGGCTGTAGATGTTCTGTTTGATATATTTATGGTTGTGGTTGATTTAGACAAAGTTTGACTGGTCTTACTTCTTTTTTCATGTCTTTTATTGTATTATAGTCACATGTTCTGTGTTGTGTTTTTATGTATGGCTGCTCATTATTTGTCAGACACTTTTACCCCTTTCCCACCAAAATTAGCGCATTGATGCAGGTTTTTCAGACCCGGGAGGACCCGCTTATAGATGCCGATTGTCTCTTTTCCCATTGCCAGAGTCGGTCTCTTTTCTGCTGCGTCACCGTCTGACGTCACAAACACGCCGGAGACAGGGTTAGTAAACAGTGAAGTTGTTGCGGTGGTTAGGTCTTTATTGTATCTATTACTCATTCAGTCTGTTTATCAAACTCAGCGAGACAAATTTGAAACGATGTTCGAGCGCTGCTCGGATGGAGACGGGCTGAATTTGTAGCTGAGATGACAAGGAGTTGCAGAAGTTACCGACGGAGCATAGCATCGCGCCGGAGAGGAGTAGGAGATTAGCGTGTCGACCTGGGTTTTGTGTTGCCGAATGGAGCCGAGGCGATAAGTACCCGGGTAATTTGACCTGGGTCTGAATGCTGATTGTAACATTTCCCACGAAGCAAAAGCCGGGTGTTAGCGGGTGTTAGCAGGTGTTAGTGGGTTTTCTGACCAATGGGAAAGCAGCTTTTGTTAATGTGCTGCTGCCTGTCCTGGCCAGGACACTCTTGAAAATGTTTAATATCAAGAGCTTTATTTCCTGGTTAAATAAATACAAAAAAATGTATATTTGATTTTGTTATCAAAAAAATATATATAATTATTAATTTAAAACGAAAGGAAAAACAAGACAAAGACTTGCTAGTCACTCTGCAAGGCTCAACTCAGGCACAGGCCCTTTGAGTGAAATTCCAATGTCACCACGGTAACCATGATATTAGGTCTAACATGTTCACTGTGGGGTGTTAGCATGCTAACATTTGCACTTAACAAAAAGTACAGCTAGGGCTAGTTGGATGTCAGTAGTTTTGGAGGTATTTGGTCTGGAACCGAAGCATAGGACGGATTAAAGCTCTGTCCTGAAGATGGCACGACATGAGAAGTTAGAAGATCACCAGAGTTACAACAGCTTCTTCTAAAGGAGACATCTACATTACATGTCCTTCATATTATCTGAGAACTAAACAGGTAAACTGGCCAGGCTGATCTTAGCTTGTAGAGATATATCTCACTAATGTTTAGGTCTAATAGGTTACAAGAAATTGCTAAACAGAATTCCAAACAATCGCATGTTTAAGAAGGAATTTCAAAGAGCTGCCAGTCTGAGGCTACCCCCCACCCTCCACTATAAATACCCCATCACTGTCAGGGTGCCGTCCCAGGAGCTGCAGCTTTATAAGGCAGCCCCACACTGCTCTCAAGTGATCAGGCAGCGCTGCGAGATAACAAGACTCCCAACAAGCTTATCTCTCCTCTCAACAAGATTGAGTCATCATACGTGTTATCTCTCCTGCGGCTGAAGGCTTTGGGGAAAGTAAGCAGCACGTGTCCTGTTCAGCTCACTTTAACTGAATGTGAAGGACTGTATACCTGAGGGCAACAAATCTGTGCTAATGGTTTTATTTGCATTCTACACTTCAGGCTGAATATTTTGACTATTTTCAATGACTTGCTTGGTTTGGGGAAAGTCAAAATACAGTAAGATGCACATCAAAATTCCTGAACACTCAGGGCGACAGATTCAGATGTTCAAAGATACTTAATCTGCAATTGTGTAAACGGGTAAGAAAAACAGACAGTTCTTACATTTGAGAAGGTAGATCCAGCCAAATGTTTGGCATTTATGTTTGAAAATGTTTTTTGTGTGCTAATTGCCAAATTACTTCAGTTCCAATTTATGTTAAAGGAGCAGTTCGCTCCTGGAAAAAGCAGAGTCAGTCAAAGCTGATGTTTTCTGTAATCGATAGAAGCACTAATATTTGATATTGGCACCATAGCTGTGGAGAAAGCTGTACAAACAGCTCGTGGTTTTGCACGTTCTACATTCCTACAACACCCAGCATGCATTGCGCCCCTCCCTCTGAAAGGCACGGCCCAGCGAGAGACGCTGGACTGAAAAACTACCGTTTTCACTGCAGGCAACGACTCAGAGCGATACAGAATCAGAAATACAACGAGAATATACCGGTGGATCGTCTAAAAAATCTTAAGGTCTGCATTCTACATTTCAAACCTGACGATTTTGAACGAGACATGACATCGGATGGCTGGCGTCCTGGATTGAGGAGGTGTAGTTTAGCAAGCTCCCTGGCCTCCGCCAGATGACACGTTTTACATAGTCTGGCGGAGGTTTCCCAGGGCCCATTGGAGAAGCGGATAGCGTCCTCCAAAGGCACAGAGCTCCCCATAACAGCATGATAGGCCTGAGGTTGAAAATCGGCGAACTGGCCCTTGAACAGATTTGCTCTGCCATTCAGATACAAGGGTGTCTTGGGAAAAGAAAGAGAACAACAATTTAGGGGTGTAATTTAATGTAACATGGGTGGAATGGAAGTTAAAACAATGAATTTTAGTTCAATTGATTTTAGAGCTGAGACATTAAGCCTTTAATCAACTACACCCTGAAGAGGGCTGCTTTTACTTAACTGTTGGCGCAGCCTTAATTGGTTTAAAAGTCTACCACAGTATGAAAAACACTTTATTGCTTTCTAAATTAAAATAATCTCATTTAGATTAATAGGTTGAAGTCATGAATATATTTAAATGGATTGCTAAGAGGCAGGTCATATTATAAAAACAATGAGATACAGAGAGTGTATCTGTCTTGATGATGCACAGTGCACAGTGGGTATTTGTGCGTGCAATGCAAAAAAAAACCCAAAATAGCTCTGCCCTTTACTACCAAAGAATGCCCACAGATATTTCTTTACACCAACCTTTGCATGTCTTATCACTGAATCATGATAATGGCAGAGATTTGCAGACTATTTCTTCTAACCTTTAGCCCCTGCTTCACACATGGCCGTGTCACATCCTTCACTTTGTTCACCGCAGCACAATGAGTCACAGAATCAAAGAGCATCAGTCAGAATAATGTGTTCTCTTCCGGTACAATGTCGGCGCCATTCATCATGAAGTGTAATATTGATTTAAATTCCTAAGATGAATAGTCGGAGATAGTCTTTATCACTCACAACTTTAGATCAAAACAACAGTATGATGTCATTCCTGTAGAGCCTCAAACAGCTTTGATGTCTGCGAGAAAACAAGCAACACTTGTGAGCGTGAAAGAGTCTTTCCTTGAGCCACAGAAAGATCTTATCTTGTGTTATCATCCCTTATGAAGTGCAGAGGTGCATAAAAGACAGAACGGAATGCAATTTCATTCATCAAGATATGTTAAGTAGGAATACATTCCCTTATTCTGAACAAAGGTCAATGGGGTCACAAGGTGTCCTCTACTGTAGGTCACCGAAAACTGGCCTTTTAATCATAGCGTCCAAACAACATCTTCTACTTATTACCTGATGTAATTTACAGTTTTGGGCGCATATGCTGCATTACAGTCAGAGTCAGATTTTGGAAATTCCCTGCTGCTTGCCCATAATTACATCCTTCCAGCGTTCCAGTTGCCCAGCTTGGAAAAACCAGGCAGAGAAACATGGTGAGCCACAAAATTTAAATACACTTTCCCATGTAACAGCTGTTATCACATGATTTACAGTATAAACAGTAAATCATGACAGTGAGCAGTGCATACTATATAATCTGTAAGTGCCACTTTGCATTCTGAATTTACAGACAAGAGATTATGACTTTAAAACTTCTTAAAAGTGAAGTGTTTCCACTACATGCTGCTAGCTTGAGTGCTTCCTGGAAACTTCCTGACTGGAAATAAAGTCTGCGTTTTAATTAGCTTTGACCCTGAGTTACAGCATCCTACATGAATATCTTTATTTCTGCCACAGCTAAAATAGTTTTCAAAGTAATAATCTTGAAGATTTTCACTTAAATAAATGTCAAGTCTCTATCTATCGCCGAATGAAGTAACACAATGGTGACTGAGCCTATGGCCCACTGATGAAAGCCTTTACATTTGCAGTATTACAGACTGGGTGTCTGGTGCGACTTTTGCAGAAAAAAATTACAAGCAGCGCCCAGTTAGTGACGCGTTTTCCATCAGCCAGCAGTGGTTGGTCTGCCAGAGAGGGTAGGCGGAGCTAGGCGGCTGCTTTTCCGGTCTCTGCAAGCGTTGCAAGTAAACAGTAATCTACTATGGCTGAACAAACAAAGAAAAGATCGTTGACTACAGATACAACTTCAAAAATAAGTGAAAATCCAAAGAAAAAGAAACAAACTCGACGCTCAGATGAAGGCAAACAGTCTAAAAAGGAAAGCGACCGTCAGCGAGGAAAATCAAGAGTTACAACCGGAGCCAACCGTGGACGTCACACATGCAACACTGTCTGGATATCTGGGAAGTGTGCTCCCGCAATTACCGTTTATCGCCATAGGCGCCGCCAGAGAGAACGACACTGAGATCTTCAAGATGATCACTTTAAGGTGTGATTTCTCTATGTCTTTAAAGTAGCCGGGGCTAAGCCAGACAATGTGATGTCTACATGGACCAATTAGCTGATAATATGGACAATATTATAGCAGCTGCTTGTAGTGATGAGCTTACAGAGAATAATGACTGAGCGGCTCCACTGGCTTCAAAGAGCTTTTAGCAAGATACAGCTCATTGTTGAGCTATCTGGTCCACAACTTGACAACAGTAAACAACAGTTTACGGTGTACAAGCCCTCCATACACTATCTACTTTGAACAAAAGTGCACAGAGAGAGCAAGCGACTAGGAGACGTTCCTTCAGGTGATGGTGGAGACTAAAAACAGAGCTTAAAAAGCGATATTTAGGAATTTACATTAGGAGGACAAAAGCACAACTCAAAATGAATTATATAACTGCACCATAACCACTGGATGTCATAAATAAAGAGTTTACAGGGCTATCACATGTCAGAGTTCTCTTCAGGACATGTTTCTGCTGTCCCTAAGAAGCCATAAAAATCTGTTATGGAAGATTTGAGATTTAAGGGGCTTTTTACTTGTCAATTGTTTGTGTGAGATATCATACATATTAGACTTTGAAATAGTTCCAGATAGCAGCATTCAGTATGAGCTTTGGCAAGATAATTTTCAATACAACTGCACATAATTACAGTATAGGAGGAAAATGACACCACCCTCCCTGCCTATATGGGATGACATACAGCAGGTACATATCCATACTAAACTCTTGAAGACATTATCTTAAACATGGTGACAGTAAAAAGCACCAGCTCAGCACCAGCTTCAATCATCCATTCATGAACACCTTACAGAGAAACGTGCAGGACTGTACACGTTACAACCAGCCGTTGAACATGACAGGCCTCATGGACTCTGCCCTGTCTTATCTCCCCGGTCCTGTACATTCACCTTCATCATTCGACCTCATAAACCAGTTAAAGCTACTGGGCTGTAAGAGGGACCATGTGGCAGTGTAAAAACCAACAGCTTGTCTTATGTCCAAAACGCTTAAAGTTAAGTAAGACTTTATCACAGCCATATGGGCCATGATTACTAGAATTACAATGCAGTAAAGTACCTCCTCATAGTCTGCGAGTCCATCAAAGAGAGTATTATAACAAAGAGCTGTTCCTTCATTGATTCATGCACACTTCTATTTTAGGAGAATCTAAACAGAAACACATGCGGTGAGGACTTCCCATTTCCGAACTGTCTGCCTGTGCCCAGCAAACTTCTGATGAGGTGTGTGTGTGAGTGTGTGTGTCAAGGAAAACTAGCAGTGCTTGCTCAGCAGTTGTGAGAAGAAATGAGTTAAGAAAAGTGCTGATATAGACCTCATAGATAGACACGTCACCTTGACAGTACACAATCAGCACGTTCAGAGGTCCGCTGACCAAACGTCAAGGAGATATGTGACTAGGTGAGATATTTGTTGAGTTATTTCAGCAAGTGCTTTTAAAATTGTTTCACTTTTTAAGCAGCTGCTACACCAAACCAGTAGAGTTACATTTCAGTAATGTTAGATTTTCAAAATAAAAGTGCTGCAACATTAGGTTGTGTTTTGTAAGCCTGAAGCCTAAAATTTGGCTTCATGTGTGACCCAACAGCCTTAATCACACCAGCTACAACTGATGGATTTTTAAATATGTTAAGTCATACATTTGCCGTTACAACACGTATGTTTAATGTGTGGACTGCCTTAAATACTTTTTTTTGTGAATGAACACTTGCATGTACTCACCATTTTACGTTCCCAGTCAGCAAGGAAAGCAGCAGGTCACAGCCAGTGTGTTGGAAACCCCGGTGTTTGAAACAGAAAGACACATGGAAAATGAAACACAACATAACTGGAGACGATACACGCAGTGTCACATGCAGGAAATCACCCTTCCCAGATGTTATAAACCTCTAAATGCTGCCCAAATCATGCAAAACTCACGCTAATTCACTGTCAAGCGACCGTATATGTATGCAGAGAAGTTGTGCTGAGGCAAACAGCGTACATAAACAACAGAGGGAAACACAAGAGAGAAGTTTACCTGACTCCTATGAGAAGAACCTCCCTGAACACCAGTTGACAGCAGTATGCGTAACCAGAGAACAGGAATCCCAACACGGGGCTCGTCCGGGTGAAAAGGACCAGACACCTGTAAGCGCCTGCTTTGGCAAACCTTCCCAGAGACGGACCGAGCTAACCCCGCCCCTCCTGCCTCATAAACGGCTCCCGTAGTACTCCTAAACGGGCACGCCCCACGATGACGACTCGGCCAGAATAGCCTCAGTGCCCCCTGGTGGTAGTTTACAGGCAGAGGGGTCTGTTTGACAAAAGTCTCTGTGTCACATAACCACTAGATGGCCTTGTTAGACTGAGCCACACAGCAGATGCTTCATGATAAGTCAGTAAAGATGACTGTTAGCTGAATCTGCGGGTAAGGTTGAACACACACTGTATTTATTGCATTTTCTTCAAAAAGGTGGAATAAATGTGAAATACGGGGGTGAAAAGTCCTTATAGAGGCTTTCCACCATTACCAGTAAAACCCCAGCATTTATGTGACAGTAAAATTATTTAAATTGGCAAGTAGGCCCATTCCTTATGTAGCAGAATGGCTCCTGTCCTTGTTATGTTTTATTATACTTTTTTTATTCTGGAATTGTTTTTACTGGTGTTTTGGTAGCATTTGTTTGTTGCGGCTGGTTGAGATTAAGCTAATTTGAGCTACTTCTATACTACTAACTATAACTGCTAGCTTATCAGTACTCCTAGCTAAAGCTAATGCAGTCAACTACAACAGTAGTGCAATAAACCACACCTTCATGAACTGTTCAACTGTTTTAGAAATGTGTTGATTCCTTTTTCTAGTGTTCTTGGAGGCTGCGTTATGGAGGTAGTTTTTGCTTTAGTTTGAGCTAGATGCTAGCACCTACCTTAAGCTAGCACCTAGCTCAACCTGTAAGTAAGGTACCTTAACCTGTAAGAAAGTAGTAGCCTAACCATAGATGTCAATAAATGTGTAGTAATAAGTATAATAATTCCTCAGAAACTCATGGGGTAGAAGTATAAAAAAGCATAATATCAAAGTACTTACGAAAAGTAAGTAGACTTGAATACAGGTGCCTTCCACGACTGCTTGCTATGTAGTACTTGGATAGCCTAACTATGTGTACAAATGTGATATCATACATAAAAAAGGACAAACAAGAAGGTGACAAATTAAAGGAGAAAACGCAATAAATAAGTACAGAAACATAATGAGATAGGGCATGAATGTTGTGAATCAGATACTATTACTTTTGCAGTCACCAAATCTCAACCCAAATGGTCATTTATTTAAGATTGAAGAACATTTTTGACAGCATCACTATTGTCAAATGATCAAATGGGGGAATATATTTTGGGGGTAATTGGTGGAAGTTACAATCTATGTCAGATCTATGCTATGGCACATGTTCTAGTGGTGGCTCATATCGGCCAAACACCTTATTAAGAAACCTACAGTGTTTGGGTCTTTGCTTTAATTTGTCATCCATCTGAATCAATAGATGAGCCTCTGCCAATTTCCCCCTTTTGAACAGGGAAGCCAATGATCAAAAGGACTGCTTTAAAGGTAATGTATAGATTACTGGTCTCAGTTCAGTTAGCACACCTAGTGTAACATCAATACCACTGCCCTCTTCCCCATAATGAGAGGAGAACAACACCTCTACCACCCGGAGCTTGCCACACTTGATAGACTCATAGACAGACAGTTTTAATCTTTTCAATTTAATTTGTTCTTAATGCTGAAACTATTTGGAGCAAACAAAATTATTTTGCATTCACTGCATTTAATCTGACATCACACAAGGACACCTATTAGACCCGACAGGAGGTGTTACAGGCAAGTTTATTCAACCATAAATGCTTCATATAAACAAGTGTGCACAGAGGGAAGACCTTGTCCTTAAGGTCCCTTTCCTAAACCAAACGTCTACCTGAGATTCAATTCAGTTCACCTTTTTCACGTGGTATTCACAGAACAATGTAGAGAAACAAATCTAGACTATTTAGTTTTCTGTGGCATGTGTCAATGCTACAGTACAACATGTCAGACAGCAGGTCTCAGTGACAGTTTTGGCAATTCTACAAGCTACAATGTTTGCCATACTCTTATACAAAAGAAAAAGTTAAATCTCATCTGATCTGATTTTCTTTTTTTTATACAAATCTCTACTAAATCTTCTTACAAGTCTTTAGTATTGCTCTTGCTACATTGAAAAAATAGAAAAATTACATCTGAATATCGAGCTGTGGTTGTGGTATTTATAAAGAGCTTTGCTCTTGAGTGTTCATGGCTATGTTTCAATAGTCCTTAGCTGCTTACTCTCCATGTTTCCTTTCCTCTTAGTGGCCAGCTTCACATCAGCGGTCAGAGAACAAGGTAGGAACAGAAGAATAAGACATCAAAGAGTTTTAAGAGGCTTATCAGCAAAAATATGAGTTTAAGATTCTGCAGAGGTGCTCGGTGTCACCACATCATCCCCTCCCTGAGCTACTTCCTCCCCTGCTGCTGCTGCGTCTCTTGCTACTTCCTGTTCGGTGGCCACCAAAGAAGTGTCTGTGTCCGGGGCTTCGAAGGAATCGCCCCCCAGGTCAGCCAGTTTGATGTAGCCCTTACTGTTGGAGCGCTCCAGACGAGGGCAGCTGAAGCGCCTGCCTCTGTCGCCTTGTCGACACACAGTCACAGACAGGCTGCAGCGGCGTGCAGACCTGGGCTGATCCGTGAGCGAGTTCAGCGACAGACGTGACCCCATCGCTCTGGCAACAGGTGATGGGGGAAACAGCTGGGTCCACTGTGGTGGAGGCTGAGACTGTGGCTCCCCCTGTTGGTCAGCTGTGTCTGTGGTTGTTTCCTCATGGCTCTGAAGGGGCGGGGGAGAATCTGCCGTTGAAGCATCCTTCTCCTTGATATCCGTCTCGTCTTTCTGGCTGCTGCTGGCTCGTCCTTCCTCGCTTTTAGTTTCAGCAGTCGCCTCTATAACGACCTCTTCCTTTGAGTGTCCCTCTGCCTCTGCACGCTCAGACTCCTCCACCTCACAGTTGTTCAGTTTGATCACAGGGAGGGTGAAAGCGTTCACAGAGGAGGTCACGATGGAGGTGGTCTCCCACTGTCGAGGCTGTGGGGCCTGCTCGCTGCTATTGCTGTAGTCTTTGTAGATGCTGTAGACGGTGTCCGTGAAGGTCTGGACATCTCTGGACCAGCTACGAGGCCTGCTGGCCAAGGATGGGCGTCTGAACACCTCATCACCCCCTAACTCGCCATGAAAACCAAGTCCAGTGGACGGCCAGGAGCTGCGAGTAAGCATCCCACTTGCAGGGAAAGACCCCGATGGGCCTTCAGCGTTCCTCGACTGAGTGTAGTTCACCAAACCATTTAGAGGCGAGTACTCCTTCGACCGTATGCTGTGCAGGTCTATAACTGTGGAGTAGATATCCCTTAGGTTGATGATTTTGGTTTTCTTGTCTCGGTTTTCATGGAGGACTGCATTGGCGCAGATGAAGAGGAAAATGCCGATTCCCATCACCAGCGGTCCGAAGACTTTCAGATTGTCCGAGTACAGGTAATTATCCAGGAAGTCACACAGGAAGCCACAGTTGCGGGAGGGGGTGCTGCTGTTGGAGTGGCTCTGGTTGAACACATCTGACTGACCGAGTGGAGGCTTACCACCGGTCGAGTTGGAGGAAACTGGCGGACTTTTGGAGAAGCTCATCCTGTTGGTGTGGTATGCTCCAGTTCTGCGACGCTCCTGGTACTGCTGCTGGCTCTGGCTGGGCCAGTAGCCCAATACAGCCATGGAAATCCCAACCATGAGAACTGCAACTCCAACGGCAGCCACCACACCAGCTGGGGAGCACAGATTAAGCTTTCCCTTCACCACCACCACGTCGTTCTTCTTCTTTTTCTTGGATTTCCGCTTCCTTTTGTTTTCCGCCCGGTTCTTTGAGCGGAGGGAATCCTGGCGCCTGTTCATGCGCAGCAGACCACCTGTGGCTATCATGTTGGCGATTGGACAGCAGGCTTGTCACTCAACCTGGCGGGACACCAAAAATAGAAAAGAAAGAGCATAACGTTAGTTAATGACATACTTGATGAGCAGAAGGTTTAAACGTTGAGAGAGAGACGCAAAGTTCATTTCACTAAGAGATTACACATGTAATCCAGATTTATTAGACGTACAAGGCTGGATTATCTGCAGATCTGGCAACTAACACCATAAAGGCCCTTGGTGCAATCTGTGATAAATATATTCTCGTATTATAGAAGATAAAACACTATACTAACTGAAATGGTAAGGGCCTAAAGGTGTAAAGAATATTGGCCTTATACCTTTTAAAGGCCTTGAAAACCTTTTTCATCAGCCCTTTTCTTACTGTTAGCAATGGGTCCCAACATGAACACATATATTTCTGCCAAAGTTTTGGTTACATCATTATTTAATTATTTATTTTTTCAATGTAGCCGCTCCCCTTGATGGTTCAAAGTGGGCTGGACTTGGAAAAACATGCTGGAACGTTATTCTGGGCACCAATTAGTATTGAGTAACCCTTGATTTAAAATCTGATGACAGTTGGTGGGTTGCTGTCAATCAAATGAGATGAAACAACACCCACATCGTCATGACGAGGCAGTTTAGACGAGTTTTAATACCTTTAAATGTTCCTTTTTTCACTTTTTAGTGATGAATATTTAACGTTAGAGAGAAATACTTTTTACCTTTGATGATCTAGCAGAGGAAATCTGGTTGATTTATTTGGCAATCTCTCCCTTTTTGTGACAAATAATGGGTTAATCCTTCCCTGTGTCTGAGATCATCCTACAGGTATAGTATACAGTCCTTCTTTTGTACAAAAGGAAGATGCAGTATTAGTCATCAGATAGTCAGTAAAGCAACAGATTACATCTTTCTGCTGCTGCTGGATCTATAAATACAATGATGTAAGCAAAACAGAGACAGATACCCAAGTTGACAGCAGTGAGGAGGGAGGAGTTATCTATACTCAGCTGTGCCGGTGTGATACCAGCCTATGAAAACGTAATGTGTCCAGACAGGAGGCCAGCAGGCATGTTCTCTCCACCTTGCTCTCGTGTTTTAACTCTCTTTCTCTTCCACCAGCATTCTCTCTCCTGCTTTCCACCCAAATCCATTTCACCAGCAACCATCGCAGCTGTGCTTCAAGATGACAGCGTCCTTCACACACACACGGCACACAACAAAAGGCAAATATGAGCTACGAGCCGCTTGTTTACACACCAACAATGTCTGTGTGACTTAATATGTTTGCATTAGTTTTTTTTCTGATTGTGCAGCACAATAGCAGAAGCTGTCGTCTAAAGGGCGATGAAGCCACAACACTTATCTTGATTACAGACATCTGCTGATGAGCTTCAGCCACATGTGGTGGAGAATAATCGCAGGATAAGGCTGATTAGTTAAACTCTAGCATTCCCTCCTTGATTGTGCTGCTAGCCAGGTATTTAATTTGACTAATCACACCTAATTGTGTTTGACTTAGGGCTTAGGTTCATGAATAACTTATTACATAAATTCCTTTCAGAGCTGCAGTTAATAAGAGGCTTTCAATGGTTGCTCTGGGTGTTGCTCGCACAGTCAAAATAATGATGATGTAGGCCCTTTTAAAAAAAAATCCCTTTATGAGCCAAGTTATTACAGGCAGTTCCCACGGAAAGTAGAACACGGAGCTCTGCACCTGAGCTTCAGCAAACATCACACCGGTGCTCAGCTGCTGTTTATAGCTACTTTGTCAGTATATCACATCCAATAAGCACTCAAATGCCTCCCGGGCGAGCGCGAGTCAACCTGCACTAAAGCTGATAAAGCGTGGGCGGACCTCTCTCCGTGTTTGGAGAGAGAAGGGCAGCGAGTACGTGGACCCAGGAGTGGGTGCGGACAGGTCGGGTTGTTTCTCTGTCTGCGGTGCTGAACAGGAAGCTGCCAACTACTCGGTGCGTCTGCTAGAAAAGCTGCCGGTCTGACAGGATGGAGAGGATCGAGGCCGGTTTTACGCTCAGTCCTTACCGAGCTGCGGGGGCGCATATTTTCGCGCAATGTTGCATGAGTAATCGACTGTTGACATTACGGCGCATCTGTTTCCCTTCTGTTGGAAAAGCCCGTGAAGCAAATATGAGCTGTTGTGGAGTTCGGAGGTGCCCTGAAAATGTCCAGAGCCACAGCGACGCATCTCTGCTCCAACACAAAGAGAACACACGGAATTTTTTTTTGGGCTCAAAAGGTGCAGGCAGATGACAAACATGCACACCTCTTCCACGGCCTGACGAAGCCCATGCTTTCATAACTAACATTACAACTCAGGGCTGTGTGGTGATAATTAAACCTGTCTATCAACGCATTAGGGCAGTTTCTGATCTGCTTAAAAGAAAATGGTTATTAATGGCAACACCACAAACTTTAACTAATAGATTCGCCTTCAAATATCGCTAGGATCTCATTCCACTGCCTTTTCATAGTATGCCCCGCACATATTTGACAGATAGTGTATTAAATATCTTTAACAAACCGAAAGATCTCCTTTAGATTGCGTGAAATCGTCCTTATAATCTCACGGATAAAAGTAAACGGACTGGAGTGCGCATTGCTCCAAGTCCAACGCCTTCCTGACATCAAAACTCTTACCCGTCGATTTATTCCGGATCAAAAATAGCTGCTCACCAACTAAACCGATCGGTCACACAATAAAAATACTTCCCGAACCCTGCCTTACCTCGATACATCCACTGAGGAGTCAATATGGATTCAGATGCGACTATACCAAACACAAAAGAAGCTCGGATATTCCGCTGGAGGCGAAGACGCGGGAGGAGCTGATGGTGATTGAAAAAATAAAATCATAAATCAGCGAGCCCTCTTACCAGAAATGTTGGCTTGACAATCAAGCATCTTCAAAGGCGCACTCCTTGTTCAGCTGTGCATGTCGTGGTGCGCCACTTTGGTGCCAAGGCTGGAAGAGTGGTTTCCAGTTGAACGCAGATTCACAATAGACCGGCAGGGGCGGGCCAACTGCGTTTCCATTGGTGGTGATTATTGGGCAACGTGAAAAACGAGGGCTGCTCAGGACATTTATCATCCTTTAGGTTGTACTCCAAACGTTTCCAGATGTGTTTTTCCTCCTGATTCGTTTACAGAATAATCAGTAACCTGCTGATTTTACTTGCCAGTTGCATTTTTTTGCAACATTTTACAGTTTCTGCACAAGGTCTGTGGATCTTAATCCCTGCACAAACAAAAGGCATGCAGACTTCTAATTTATGCACACACCTCTGAAAAGGCAAAAATACAGTGCATGAATAAGTGACAGTTTTATTGTTTCAAATTGAACATATGTTCAAAAACATGCATCACATCCATCATGTCTTACATCCCTTTCCTTCCTCTCTCTACATTCCTCCCTGGGGTAACATTGCTGTAATTGCCGTATGCTGCGTCCCCATGTTTCACAAAATGAAATATGACAGAGTCCAGATGTGTTTCAGTGATGTGAGACTGGAGACAGAAGCAGCAGCTCTGTACTGGGCGGGGGAGCAGTGCATGAATAACAAAGCTAAGCGCTGATGCTCCAGAGAGCTGACTGCAAATTTATGACCCAGAAATGTGTTTCGTTTTTTTCTGTTTACGGCATAAATTAGAGGAAGGAACGGAGAAAACTCTGGGTTGAATGCGACATTCAGAGTCAAAGTGTACGCGGACATGGGGAGTAATCCAGGGGTTTTAGAGAGCTGTCTTTAATCCGTAGTGATACTGTGTGCCGTGGAGGTCTGGAGGTCTGGGGCAGCTTTCAGTACAGCTGTAAGCTTGTGCGATGTAGGAAGACACAGTGAGTCACAACAGATGTTTCTGAGGCCTCTGACACGAGCTTACAACCTGATAAAACTGCGATCAAACGCAACAAATGTTTCAAAATGGGTTGTTCCAAGATTTAAAAGAGCAGCATATATACTCTATGACTGAATATAGGCCTAGTGGTTTGGAGGGTTGCTCAAGGCAAGCCTAACCAACTTATCCAAGTGTCCTTAAGGCCCTATTTTAGGGCTTCATCTGACTATTTTCCTGATTAATCGATTCATCTTTCAGTCTCGATTTGACAGCCCGAAGTGTTTTTGTCAAATGCTTCATTCCAACATCAAAAGAAATGTTACAATTTCATTTAGCTTTTGTCTAAAGCGACGTACATCTGAAAGTTAATGATCTATACATTCATATCCGATGGCTATGCCAACCGGGAGCAATTTTGGGGTTCACTATCCTGCCCAAGGACACTTCGACATGTGACTAGCGGTCAGGGATCAAACCCCCAACTTTCCGATCGAGAGACAACGACTCTACCACTGAGCCACAGCCGCCAAGAAGTTTCATATTACATCATAAATGACCAATAAAAGCAGCAAACCTATAAACCAAAGAATCTGGAACCAGCAAATGTTTGATGTCTCTGCTTGAAATATGCCCTAAACGATCGCCAATTAATGTTCTTCCGATCAACAAATCAATAGATCATTGCAGCTCCGCCTGAACTAATGCATTCTAATTAGCAGCTCAGTGCTAAGAATGTATTGTGGTGAGCTGTGTGTGATGCAATAATGAAGAAGACATTAACTTTCTTTATAACAGCCAACTTTAATAGCAGCAGCAATGCAAAACATGCCCTCTGACATCATCAAAGGGAGGGGTGTCAAGACTGGAGATGGAACCCTCACTTATGGTACGCACTTAAATTAGTAACACGAATGAAATGAATGATGTCCAAACACAAAGGCATCAACAAACACACTGTAACATCACTTAAATATAAGCAAGGCATATTCCTAAAGAATATCCGAACATTTGAAGTCCACCCCAGTGCATGCTGGGAATACAGGAAGTACACCGGGACACTACAGAATCATATATACCGTGTATTTTATCTGAGAGCTTGTAAATAGAAGTTAAACTGTGTTTGCAGAATCCAACCAGTCAACGCTCGCTTCATCTGCACGTCCAATCCTCCGTCACCATGTCACAGTCAAGAGATTACACTCTCCTTCAACAGCTCTTGAATCCAATCACTAATCAGTTTGGGAACACACACTCAGCCGGACACATTTTCTATTTCCTCTGTATTTCACTTTGCCCCCCCAGCAGAAACGAGGTCTGGGATTCATTGTGGATCTGTGATGACGGTGACTAATGTGCTCTGCTCCAAAGACGTGCAAGCACCTGCTCTGTTTAATTTATTCAATATACAAAAGAGGAGGAGAAAAACTTTTATTCATTAGTCTTTACACAATGCAAGTCTGTGGAGACATCTTCAGGTTATTGGCTCTAATGCGGAGAAATGTTCGAGTAATTGCTATCTCATTGTTATGGGAAGTACAGCTTCCATGAACTGCAGGTGAAAGAGTGCAGACTCTTGCAGAAGCTGCAAAGAAATTATATTATTTCTGCAGATTTTCTGACTTGCCTTAATGACTTTACGCTCCCATACTTAATCATTTCTTATCGAGACACCCCCAGGTAATTAAACTCACCTAGAGCATGGTGATGAAGCGGCTGCTCTTAGTCATAGAAGGAAAAAGACAGGGAGCATAAAGAGGAGAAATTGAAGAGAGTGACTGGAGTGATACAGAGCTTTTGTTGTGTCACATGCTCCTAAAACCAGGTCCTTCATGTTTGGGAGGGGTGCTCCCATCCACGCTGCAGCAGTAATTGAATAATTCAATTTATTCCTGTGTGATCGTATCATGTCTGTCACGGTCATTTAAGACACGGCCCTCCCATCCGGTCTGCCTTGGATGATGTGTATCTTCTACGTCCTTTTCAAGATATACACGATTTGCACGTATACCATTTTCTGATGCTTATCAAAAAATAGATCATCCCTCACACATGCAGGCGTCCCAGGAGACGGCGCACCACGGCGAGGCTCACATATACTGTGGTGTCAAAAATAGTTCCAGTGGATCTCCTGAAATCTAACCGGCTGTGTTACTGCTTATACTGTATCTGCACAGCGAGAGCACAGAAGAGGAATTTGAGCCATTTCACTTTGTCCTCCAGCTTCCTTTTCTTGTCAGACTCTCGCTCTCTCTCTTACAATGTGCTGGTTAGCAGCTAAGAGATATATCT
Source organism: Semicossyphus pulcher (assembly GCF_022749685.1). Taxonomy (NCBI): domain Eukaryota; kingdom Metazoa; phylum Chordata; class Actinopteri; order Labriformes; family Labridae; genus Semicossyphus; species Semicossyphus pulcher. The sequence goes on along the minus strand of NW_027211748.1, from coordinate 18,890,896 downwards.
AAAGCAGCACAGAGAGCTGCAGGGGGTTCATTTCATTTCTTAAGCTGGCTAATTGGGAATGTAGGAAGTTGGAATGTGGTGCTCAGCGAGAGATCAACTCCCTCCAGGAGAAGTTGTCATCATTACAGTTGAGTTGCTGCAGGAGTCAGAGGGCTTTTCAGTAAAAGAGATAAAAGCCGTGCTCTCATACGAGGCCTTCGAAATAAAGACACGGTTTCTGAGAGTTTTTACAGATGTAACGGAGTTGATCGGCTATCAATTAAAACGAAACGACTACTCCGGTGCGAGTCATTGAGGAGAGAAGAATCTGCTTCCTGTCTTGTTATCTGTAAAGGATAAGGCAGCACTGGTAAAAAACATGTTGGTTAATTTTTAAACAGGGCCAAGTACCCTCCTATTAAAGCTGGGCATTGTAGTTTTTAGCAAATGCTCTCAAAGGGCAATAAATCAGACATTTATTAGGGACTATTTTCAGCTGCGGACTGACACACATTTGACGCCTTAGTTTGTATTCACAGCTTTAGAGTGATGTGTGGAAGTACCTCTAAAAAACAACAGTGTCCATGTTCATCATTGGACATCAATGAAGCCGGAAAGCACAGAGAAATAAGATACATCAGCCTTTGGATACCCGGTCAATACTTGTCAGTGGGATTGATTTATTGGTTTTGTTGACTTGAAGTTAATACAGAATGTGCCCACACTTATCCTTAAGTATACAACTCATTTTTACAAACTCTATATGTTTTACAACCTGAATTATCTGTTAGAGCTCCATGAATCCCCCAAAGGATCGCAAACTCCAACATCCTCCAGTATAAATCACAACAGATGCAATCAGAGCACAAAATAGGGCCAAGAAGATATAACTGAATAAAGTGTTCTTATCCCCCAAACCAAAAGGCAATTAATAATAATTAAAGACACTGGCTCCAATCTGTTGACCTTCAGTTTCGTACCGAAGCTGCACCATGTTCATTATCTTGCACACTGGCAATTCCAACAGACGAATGGAGGATGTCCTCATAAATCACGCCAGAGTTTCCCACTCTAACCATCACATGCACCATTGTCCGCTCAGGTACTACGGGGAGAAACCTTCCTTTGATAAATCACCATTAGCTTCCATCTGCAGCTTCTGGTTGTGGCTAATGAGATGCGTGACAGCTTAGCGACTGATGCAGGTCATGGAGACATATGGGCATTTCTGGTTCGTTTCTATGTTCGGCAGCCATGTGTCTCTGACATCATGTGGAGCACTGGAAATGGGACCAGACACCCAGTTACAGCCGGCACAGGGACCAGTAGAGGCAGGAAAAAAGGATCAAGAGAGGGCGGACGGATTGGGGGGGGCTGAGCAGAGAGCAGCAGGTGAACACTCGCTCCCAGCAGGTAGCTGGTTCCCACTGGTGACCTTGTTTTAGTTCCACAGGAAAAATGGCTGATTAATTGGCAACGGACGACCTGAACACGAATAGAGGCCAGCAGAAGCCCACATATCATCAGCTGGAAACACTAATGGGAATTCATTGGAAAAATATGGAGGTAATAAGCTCTTGTAACGGAAGAAAGGCCTACATAGGGAACTCGGACACCTCTTTGAAGAAGGAACCTAGTTGTGCCAAAGTTTGCCAAAAGAAAATACTAAACTAGTTCTTTCCACAACTTCCTCTGAAGACACTCATGAAGAGGATAATAAACAGCAAATAGCAGAGTGTGCATTATCTCAAGAAAAGACAGCAATTATAATCCTCAACATCAAACGCTGTGTACCTCGTAAACTGCAGGATCATGCATCCTGTAGGCTGAGCAGCTACAAAGAAACTGTGTTTTTTTCCCAAGGTTTGGCTTCATGGCCACATTTTGCAGTTGAGCAATCAGGGCTGATTCTGGGGGCTTGTAAGACGCGAGCTTCATGGGATCACAGTGAGAAAGCCCTCTTTGATCTCCCATCCTGGATAATATAGGTCATCTCTTCAGGGAGAAACAACAAAGACCAAATGAGGCGGAAAATGCCGTTCAACCCACCTCTGTGGCGCGAGAAGCAAATAGTCCCTGCAGGGCTGCTTTGCAGACCACAACAAAAAGGCTCGCAGACCTTTTCTTCAGGTCCTGATCTTTGGCATTTTTAACAAACCAGTCCACCCGCTCGTGTGCTGAAGAGAGGGAAGGTTTTTTTTTTTAAATGTGAAGCATTGCATCTGTCATTTCCTACTCTGCTGCCTGTATGTGGAGCCTGTTCAGACTGGGTATCCATGGCAACCGTTTTATAATGCCTCGCGAAACACCTAAGAAGAGGCTCCTTTTTATCCGGGCTGGAGGGCTAGGACGGAGAGGCAGCAGAGAATCAAATGAGAGGGCAAAAGTGACAGCTGACGAGCTTGTAGGTGCATGGAATTTTTTTTTTGGTGACGTCTTTGTAAAATGCCCCCTGAAAACGACGTGCAAAAAGGAAATGGATGTGGAAAAAGAGCTCACCCTGAGAGACATGAGAGAAAAATTATGACATAAGATCTTGTCAGTGTATGTAGCAGGGTAAAAATATCCAGGAAAAGCTCTTTTGGTTACAGATTTTAAGATTCCACCCTTGCAAATGGTTCTTTTTTTACATCAAATATGTGCTGCAAATGCATAAAAAGACACCATAATTGCTTGTAGTTTAGTGAGACATCCTGGCACTAACATCCACTCTACAGAAGCATGTTCGCAGGTCCTGGAGGACGAGTCCAGTCATGTGGAATACAGCAGGCGTAAGCATGATGGGAGGGGGGCACACAGCCAGCTGGGTCTTCTGCAGGGGTGAGCCAGAGCCCATGCCAAGAGCTGACAGGACCAATGAGGGAACGAGCTCAGCCCTCACCCATGCACAGTGATCAGCCCGTAAAAGGAGCCCGGGTCGAGGGCATCTGCAGGGGTTCATCGCCATGGATACAGCAGCAGTCACACAACATTACCTGAGCAGGTAAACCAAGTGGAAGGAACGCGGTGTCCTCGCATTGGCTGCACGAGGCTCCATGACCTTCAGTTACATCAGCAGTTCTCAGAAGACTGCAGAATGAGAGAGCAAAAATATTGATATTTTTTTGGATGCGTAGCAGCTAAAGCATCAGATGATTAATGGAGGGATACACAACCTGATATTTTCTATTGTTCTCTCAGTGCAAATGGTGGAGAAAACAAGAACAATGAGTCTGAAAACAGGAGAAAAGAACATGTAGGCTGTGGCAAAAGAAGTTCATCATTTCTGCACAGCCCTATAAGTGGATTTTAGGCTAATGTGGCCAGTTTGTCTCTTTCACAGCTCCACTCCTATTTCTATTTTCAGTTGTGTGACACATATGGTGCTATCTCAACTTTGTGTCAGCTGATTTTTGGAGGTGGTTTGATAGGAGACCAAATAACAAACCCCCCGGAGTGTTCTCTGTGTGGAAAAGCTCTTTCACGTTAAAAGGCTCCACTGAGTGACACAAACACATCCGAAATGAAAGCTAGCTGCGACTGCTGGGATGAAGGACTCCATTGTGCTATTTCGACTTTGGAGAGTCAGATCTGCTGTAAATTAGATGATATGGATACCATCCAAAACTAATTTGCTCAGTCATCCGACGGTACAGTTTTCTTCACTGCATATATTTAGCACATTAATCACTTATCTCCATCACAACATTCCCGGTAGTCTATCTGCTCGAATGCGCATATCCAATCAGACGGGTTTCATCTCGGTGGTCGACCTAACACAACCACTTTTGACTGCTTTTATCCCAAACATCTTTGAGGTCATTCATCCTTTCATATGCTAATGATTTCATCAACATTTCCCAATGAATTAGGCCTTGGCAGGGCACAGACTCATTTGTGTTATCGGGCAAATTAACCTTTACTGCCGGAAGGACAACTGGAAATAATAACTGTCAGAGTGTGTTCAGAAGATATTTAGTATTTCCTCTGCAAACTGAGTATTGGCAAGTCAGTGGTGTATCATATGAGGAAAATTCAGTTCTAACTTGACATCCTGTTTTCTTAACCTCAAACCATAAATGAGCAATAAAATAAAACAAATCAGCGATAAAAAAAGAATGATTGTGACCTCACTTCAACAGAGTGGCAGCATCATGCAGATCACAGAAATATTGATTGTTTTTTTCTCTAAGGTTCAAAGAGAGGTCAAAGTCCTCATGACACACAACCTGATCTCTCATTGATCGTCTGTATTAAAATGTCACATAAAAAGAAAATCATGGTTCTGAAGAGACACGAAGCAAAGCAGTAACGCTAGATCAAAGAGCAAGAAGGTTAACCCTTTGGTATTCCAGCGGGAAAGACAATGTGCTTCACAGGGAACGTTTTCAGTCTGCTTTATATGGTGAACAGTTAAGCTAGCAGATACAGAGAAGTAGTGCAGCATTAGCATTTATTTGGTGTTGTGGTGTTGTTAGGCTCACTAATGAACCGCAGTCCAATATTTACTCTCCCTCAAGCTCTGTTATTTATCTGCAGGGGAGACATCTGGCTGTTGGGCTGCTAATTGCTAACCAACCATGTTCACAAGCTAGTTGCTAACTGTGCCTTTCTGCTGTTTGGTGCTAAACTGTTTGAATTTAGTGGGTTTATTAGAGACTGTGCAGAACACAGATGTCTGTTGCATCTGGTAATGAGGCTGATGAGAGTGGTGAAAGTTAGATTGCAGAGTTTGGTGATAAAATCTCCATGGGTCCATCACTCAAAGCTACCATTTTCACATTCACTTAGTATTTTTAAATCCATTATTAAGATCAAAATAACCATCAGAGCAGCTTTAATGAGGTGCCTAATCTAATACAATCTGAATTTCACAGCAGTAGGAACCATAAACACCAAAACAGTCTTGCCAACTTTTGCTTTAGCTTGTAGAACCACATTGCTTGAAGGTTAATGCAGAATGACGTAAGACGCCTGATAAATTGAGATCTGCAGGCCAGGCAGGCAAATACTGTAGAAGAGGACAATATGAAGATTTATTGACAAGAAGTAAAACTTAGTAATTAATTCTGAAGCTATTGCAGAGACCTGAACAGGTGTAATGTGATCCTTTCCTGCTCAGACTCTGGCAGCGGCCCATGGCCTTTCTTTTAGGGACAGTAAATCAATATGGAGGGCATTGCTGTACTCCAACCGACAAGTGCTAAATTTGAAATTTGACAAGAGACAAGAAGCCTTTTACACGAAGTATATGTTTGCTATGCTAGCAGCGAGGCTCTAGGGATGACAATGTCAGTCTGTCAGCCACTATGGTTCTGACTGAAATACAATGACAACAATTGGATTAATTAGCTTGAAATTTGCAACAGACCTTTATGTCCTCCAGAGAATGAATCTCACTGACTTTGGTTGTGCCCAGACTGTTCCTCCAGCGTCACCATGAGGTTGACGTTTGTGGTTTTGAGAGAAACATTTCAGCAACTATTGGATGGATAGCCATGACTGTTGATACAGTAGGCCTACTGCAAAAACAATGGTTATCCCTTACATTCTCCACTAGCACCACCGTCAGGTCAAACTATTCTATACTTTAATCTATCTGCAAAAGCAATGACTAAAATCAGCCTTAGCCCTAATTTATCTTTCATGCTAACTTGCTTAGCAAGCTAACGCACTAAATTAGTAAATATAGCAAGCTAACTCACTGAACTAGCAAATATAGCAAGCTAACTCACTGGACTAGCAAATATAGCAAGCTAACTCACTAAACTAGCAAATGTAGCAAGCTAACTGACAAAACTAATAAATTTAGCAAGCTAACGCACTAAACTAGCAAATGTAGCAAAAACTCAATCAACTAGCACATTTTAACACACAATATGAACATGGTAAACATTACACTTGCTTAACATCTTCCTGTTAGCACTGCTATTAGAAGCTAGTTATTATTACAACATTAGCATGTTATTGCTAGTGTTTAGCTCAAAGCACCTCTGTCCCTTAGTAGCACCTCTACAGCGTGATTGTAGAATCTTTTACATAATAAATGTCTTTTTGTTGCCTAGGTGATGTGGCATGTAAGGTCAGAATTAACAATGGCACCCAGATGTCTGACCTTCGTGGGAATCCTTTTTCTCTTTTTCCTGGAAACCAAGCCAAAAACAACACATTATGTGTGAGAACTGGTCATTGTAGTAAACAATCCTCACTGCCAAAAAGCCTCGTAACATCATGAATGCGGGCAGCAGAACATGTTGTGTAAAACTACTCAGACATATCGTTCACTCCAACATTATCACCTTCTGCTGCTCAGGAGAGCGTGAGTGGGAGGCAGAGAAATAGAGCGAGTCAGTGGAAGGCAAATACAACAAGAGAGCTGTGGTGTACACTGGCCTCAGACCAAACTGTCCAGCGAGAGTGCCAGCTCATCACTTTCCCGTGAAACACATTAAAAGTAGTGGAGTGTGGCAGCACAATGAGTGACGGGTTCTTTGTTTTAAGTACATTATCGACACGGGGAGTTGCTTATGTGCTTTGACATTGCTTTATGTTAATGATTATTATGTCCCTGATGTGCATCGTCAACTCTTTCACCTTTACAATGGAGCTTCTGTGTTTAAAAATCAATGAAGAAGTGACCTACTCACCTCACTAAAAGCATGTACCATAGAAATTTCCCTAATACAAATATATGAATTGACTTGTGGCAGTGAACCTACACAGAATTATCACCTGAATCTGCAGCTCCCATCTGCTTTATGAAGCTTTGTAGCGAGTTCAATTTTATCACTCTCACAGCCCTCGTAGTGTCGTTTAAGGCCACAGAAGGCAGTTTGTTTCAGCAAAATGTCCCTACACTACACACCAAACAGCAGACAGACACAGCTAGTGACTAAGCTGCAAAGAGGCTGCTTAATGCAAAGAGCATTAAGCAGCCAAAGGTTCAGATTTTTCCCCCAGGAGTTGGAGGAGACCAAAAACAGAGTTAAAAGATAATTAATATAAGATCCCCAGTGGCCTGAAACACAACTTAAAATAAATGATAATGTAACTACCAGATGATTAAATGAGCAACACTAACACTGCTATCACTACGAGGTGCAAAAATCAATTATTGTAGGTTTAGGGAGTATTTTGTACTTTCACAGCTAAGCTCTAATTAGCATCTGCTGAGACTTGAGCTGGTCAGTGGATGTATAAAATATTATTAAATGTTTTTCCTCTGATTATAATATTTTTGCTGTGTATCAATCCTTACTTGTCAGCCCTGTGATATACTGGTGATCAGCCCAGGGTTTGCCCCGCCTCTCACCCAATGACAGCTGGGATAGGCTCCAGCCCACCCTGTGACCCTGAACAGGATAAGAGGTATAGAAAATGGATGGATGGATGGATCCATCCTTACTTTCTTTAGTAACATCTTTATCTTTAGTTCATGCAGTTTCTTAGAGATCTAAGAAGAAAATATTGAAATGGGTCACTAAAATTCCATCATTCCTGCTGCATCGTTATGACAGCACTAAAGGTATCGTGGGGGAAATGCAGACACATTAATCCAAAGCATCCAGGTACAAATATATGCAGCAATGTCATTCCCTTTTTACACCCAGTCTCAGTGATGCTCGACTCAACTACACTGACTGAAATGAAGTCATTATTAATGAAGGAGCAAACTCAGTCAACAGCCAACTTTATAAAAGCTGTACACATTTAACTAATGCAAAGTTGTTACAAAGTGACCTGCTGTGTGCCAAGAAATGCCCTTTGCATCATTATATTCATCCATCAGCATCCACCTTTGACTGAAGGCGAGAAAAATCAATCAGTTCATGTAGTTAACAGAAAGTTCTGTCACTCCTTTTTCTGCATCTTTTTACTTTAATTGCAATTACCAAACAAGCAAACACCTTCCTCAAGATTGTCTTGTCCTTGTCCAAATGTAGCAGCATGAATTTGTTCGTGGCTCGAGGAGATGATTATTTCTGCTGCTGCTGCACTCCATCGACATGTAACAGCTTTGCCAGAAGGACTTAAACGACTCCTTTCAGAAGGAGGAGCTCCTGTAGGTAATTCCCAACGAGGCCCAGATGAACGTTATGCCAGATGTTTCCTCCTAACATCTGGAAAGAAATCCTTCAAACAGAACGGCCAAAGAGCGGCCTGCAAAGCCTGACATGATGAGAAAAGATTGCTGACACATACATTTGATAGTAGGATGTGAAGGATTAAGCCCTGCAGGTCCTAATAATGCATGGATGAGCAGGAGGGTGGAGATCAGATGGAAGGCAGGGAATGCAAAGAGCAGCTTCCTCCACTAGAGAAAGAACCACCCCACAGGTCTGAAAACATGCTTAGGCTGAGAAAAGGAGCTTGGATGTTCTCTTGAGGAGGACCTACAATATGCTGAGGCTGTGCTTTCTGTGGCATATGTTCACTGTGAGTAAACGCAGTGAGGCAACCCGGGCACGGCAGTTCATTCGGCCATCTAAGCTGGAAACCGTTGAAAATACAAAGAACAAAACTAAACTAACTCCCTGGTAATAACTGTTTTTTTTTCATATCATGCTTTTTGAATAAACCACGTTTCTTCCAATGAGTCCAGTTGGCGGTGGAAATGTACCTCTACGCTGGTTTGCCAACTGCAGATTCACACTTCAGAACGAAGAAGTAATCCATCTGTCATTAGGTTTGGCAGTATGATAATGTAGCACTGCTAAATCTTCACCATAGAAACACACATGCAAAATGAAATTATAAAGGTGAATGGAAACAGACGTGTCTGATCTGTGTGGAGTGATGAGGAGAATGTTAATGTTATGTTCATGTGCTACAAGACATATCAGGGACAACATAAGCAGTCATCTCTATGGCTGGGTCTGTCTGCTTTTAAACTGCAGTGTACCAAGGACAGGCTGAACAACACGTTTTCAGATTGGCAGGTTTGAGACGTCACAAACCTAAGGAGCCAATCCCGTTGATGGACGGGGTGACGCTATGCATATCATTATGTGTAACCTATGGCAGCCAATTCGGCGATGCACGAGCCAGATGTAACCATCGTAATTTTTGCAAACTCACTGCTGACTACTAATGTTAACGTTACTACGACTAATTACCACATTTCAAGCTACCTAAGTTTCAATTAGTTGCCGCTAAACAATGGCAGAGACGTGTTTTGTTTTTGGCTGTAATTCTACAAAAGCAGAAACGTAGGACATAGTGGGCGGGGCCTGTGCAGATTCAGGAATATTTAATGAGGGAGAAGGAGGAGATGCCTTGGGAGGATTTAAAGGTAAAAAATACATCTTTTGCAGAAGACAACATATTAGACACAATTTATTATTTCAAGCAGAGCATTTTATGTCTTAAAACATGACTGGTGCTGCCCTTTAAGGAGAGAAATTTCTTGGTGCAGTGCATTGATCTTTCCCCCCACCAAAAGAGAGGTTCAGTTTTCCCAAGATGATGAACATAAACTTTTTTAGCAGATCCACACCTTCATCAGGTGGCTTACATTGGCTTGAACATCACTGTTGAATGTGTTGTACTAATTAACACTGCATTATGTGGTGGTAAGATTCTTGGAATTGGTTTAAAATAGGTTCAAAGATCAATTAAAACTGAGCGTCCTGTGTCCATCATCACCATGCAATGTGATGTTAAGTTGTCTTGATTATTTCTAAGTATTTCTGTGAGACCAGGTTGTCTTGATTGGTTACATAAATACTTAACTGTGATGAAGAGTTTAAGTTGCACAACACAAACCCCTTCCTCTTCAGATGCACAGTTATGTAATCTACCTTGAATGTTTTGTCCTTCGCTACAAAGACTTGACGTGTTTTCTCCTCTACGATGATAAAGACTGTGGGCAAAGTGGGCCTTTTTTTTTCTCGATTTATGGCTCATCTTTCGTTTTCTTTTCACCTTTTTCTGGGTAAAACATTAATGTAGGAGGTTGTCTGAACTACACGAAAACACATATTTCAAAGTTAGTGGTGGAAGCCCTGCAGGTAGTTTCAGATTTATTTGTGGAGGTCTTTGAGATATTTGTCTCAGAGCACAAAACAGAGGAGAAGGTTAGAATTTCTTTTGTGCTGCTCAAAAGCTCTGAAAAAATTACATATAAAAATTTAAACAGCTACATCTTTCCAAAAGCAGTTACTCTGGATAATCCACAGAACGCAATGTCAACTGTAGTCAGGGGAAATTACTCCTCCTGTGGAAAGTAAGTCCAATGAAAACTGTCTCCTTTTTTTGTCGTGTGACCCTTTAGATTAAATCTCTTTGCCTGGCTTTTAATGTCCTTTTCGATTGCAAACCTTTGAATTGGTTCTTCACTGCAAGCACACTATAAAACTTCAGATGTCCACTGCTTTAATACAAAGTGAATCAGCTGTGGAGTCCACTCCAGGTTACCTTGTCAGGCATGTGTCTCTGACATGCACCGTCTCTATGTACCTCCTAATTAGCGCCCGCTGAGCGCACCGCACATCTAAACGCAGCATCGCTCCAGATCTCTATATAGATACAGCATCTTGACATCTACCTTCTTCCCCGTTCGGCTCGCCTTTGTCTGCTCACCATGTTGCAGCTCGGCTCAATACAACGCGTCGGAAGATAAAGGAACTGACTCCCCGCCACGCCGAATCCATCCAGAATGCTATTACGCTGCCATGGCAACAGATGAAGACACGCAGGCCTCTCTGGATGGGGGCACCGCTGGTTCACTCGTCTCCTCTGTGAGACTGACGGGCAGGAATGCTCCACGGGGCTGCTATGGCAACAGACTGATCAGATGCAGAGAGGGGCTGTTGGCCAAGTTGTCAGCCCCCCCCACCCCTCCCCTCCTTCCTCCCATCTGAGTTGCAGGAAATAAAATTGACTTTGATGAGGACTTGACCTCGGGCAGAATCCCAATATTGGTTTGCATTACAACGATTTTTAATATGATTGAGATTGATCTTCCGACATCATATTATAAGTGTGTGTCTGTGTGTGTGCATTTCCTGCTTGTTGGACCAACACGAAACAGGGAGAAAGTGATGCAATACGCCCACCGTGCACCAAACTAGGCTATCCACTTGTGACTTGACACTGAGCTTGCAACTTCTAAAATATGTAGTCTCAAACTACTGAAATATGTATGCCGCGTCTGTGCCCAGGAACCCGGTTTCTCCAGCCTCCAACCAAGAGCACTACAGCAGCAGGAGCAGCAGCAGCATCAGACTCAAAGGGCTGACAATGCAATCACATCAAACTGTCAGGGGAATAGGAACAATGTCATGAGAGCAGAGACATCTTACTCTCTCTCTCTCTCTCTCGTCTTTCTCCTCCATCTGCATGAAAATGGAGGAAATATGAGATATGGATTTGCTTCAGATGTGAGAGCTCGACAGGGGCGCTTTTTGTATGTCGAGCCGGTCTGCTGATTGATCGCTCGCTCGCTTCCCCTTGGAAAACGCTCGATGGCGAGGGCTGCTACCGAAAGCAAATACGCTGAATTATTGGACGTCAGCTTAAAACAGCTGCTGCATCATTCTCCGAAAAGTATGGAGGTTGATGAGGGGATGATGGAAGTAGAAACTCAAGACATTTTGGTACATTTTTGCTCGTTGTATTCTTTTTTGGTGCAAGTGGTTGACACAAAAGCATAAATAAGACATGACAGTGATCAAACCACAGGACAGCATAAGACGTGACAGAGTAATACGGGGTGACAGTGACTGAAATATAAAGGACAGGGACAACAAAAACAGAGAGAGAGGGACAAATTTCAAGATAAATCTGACCCTGGCTTCATGAAGGTGTCTCTTTTTTGTCAGTTAAAACAGGCAGAACTGAATGCCACATAAGGGACTTTAAAGATGATGTCCACGTCTGCTCTCAAACAGATTTACTGTCCAGTCTGTGCTTGTGGTAGAAAAGCATGAGAGAGAGAGAGTGGGGGGCGGGTGGTGGTGTTAAGGAGATGAAGGCAGAGAGTGAGAAAGAGAGAGAAAACAAGAGAATAATCCACTCCCCGGAGATGGACACAGCCTGTTGTGCTCCAGTTGCTTCAGCTACCCTTTGACCTGTGTGTGGATCCACAGTTGCCTTGTGTTGCACGTGTATGTGTGTGTGCCCTGAGTCTGCACTGATGAATGTGAGAACACTGGAGGCTTGTTTTGCCTGAAATTCTGCGAGCATCTCGGTTATGAGAAAACACACCGCTTAATCTTTCATCGGCTATTGCGGAGCGATTAATTATTCATCGGTTTATTCATTACATGGTTGCATCATCGCAGCGGAGACGGAGTGTGAGAAAATATTATGTTCATGAATTCAATATGCATAAACATGAGGGAGAATAAGACTAATGTAATTCTGCATCTATCTATGCCTCTCTATCTGCCTAGGATACACATTTAGAAGTGCTGAAAGACGGGCATTACAGAATAACAACCTGAAATATAAGATTTTATCACCATCATCACGGCTTTTCAAACATTAAGCTCTTTTTATGACCTCTAAATTATTTCCAGAATTGCACACGTGTTAATTATTGCTGCTGAATATGAGCTTTCAAGTGGAGCTTAAAGGCTAATTGAGTCTATAACAGAGTGAAAATTGCTCTCTACTAGCTGCTGCTGCTTTTAGCTAACGCTCATGCTGCGGAGAGCTTTGCCTGCTTTACACTGCCATCTCGTGGACGTGTGATGTCACAGACACAGTGCCAATACTTCTGCATCAGCAACATGGGCTCCTCTCTATTGCAGCTCATGAAAAATTCATTCTGAAATTTAATGCCTACCATATTGGAAAATGTGATACTTGCAAAATGATGACCGAGATTGAAGTTGAACTCAGCATCAAATTACAAGTTAGGTAGTGGAATAAAGTAAACTACAAGTTATTTCTTTCTGTTGTTGTTGTTGTTGTAGTTGTTTTGAGTCTCTCTGTTTTTGTTTTGAGTCTCTCTGTGGTTGTTTTGAGTCTCTCTGTGGTTGTTTTGAGTCTCTTTGTGGTTGTTTTGAGTCTCTCTGTGGTTGTTTTGAGTCTTTGTGGTTGTTTTGAGTCTCTCTGTGGTTGTTTTGAGTCTGTGTTGTTGTTTTGAGTCTCTGTGGTTGTTTTGAGTCTCTTTGTGGTTGTTTTGAGTCTGTGTTGTTGTTTTGAGTCTCTGTGGTTGTTTTGAGTCTCTGTGGTTGTTTTGAGTCTTTGTGGTTGTTTTGAGTCTCTCTGTGGTTGTTTTGAGTCTGTGTTGTTGTTTTGAGTCTCTGTGGTTGTTTTGAGTCTCTTTGTGGTTGTTTTGAGTCTCTGTGGTTGTTTTGAGTCTCTGTGGTTGTTTTGAGTCTCTCTGTGGTTGTTTTGAGTCTCTCTGTGGTTGTTTTGAGTCTCTGTGGTTGTTTTGAGTCTCTCTGTGGTTGTTTTGAGTCTCTGTGGTTGTTTTGAGTCTCTGTTGTTGTTTTGAGTCTCTCTGTGGTTGTTTTGAGTCTCTGTGGTTGTTTTGAGTCTCTCTGTGGTTGTTTTGAGTCTTTGTGGTTGTTTTGAGTCTCTTTGTGGTTGTTTTGAGTCTCTGTGGTTGTTTTGAGTCTCTGTTGTTGTTTTGAGTCCCTGTTGTTGTTTTGAGTCTTTGTGGTTGTTTTGAGTCTCTTTGTGGTTGTTTTGAGTCTCTGTGGTTGTTTGGAGTCTCTGTGGTTGTTTTGAGTCTCTGTTGTTGTTTTGAGTCTCTGTGGTTGTTTTGAGTCTCTGTTGTTGTTTTGAGTCTCTGTTGTTGTTTTGAGTCTCTGTGGTTGTTTTGAGTCTCTGTGGTTGTTTTGAGTCTCTTTGTGGTTGTTTTGAGTCTCTGTTGTTGTTTTGAGTCTCTTTGTGGTTGTTTTGAGTCTCTGTGGTTGTTTTGAGTCTCTGTTGTTGTTTTGAGTCCCTGTTGTTGTTTTGAGTCTTTGTGGTTGTTTTGAGTCTCTTTGTGGTTGTTTTGAGTCTCTGTGGTTGTTTGGAGTCTCTGTTGTTGTTTTGAGTCTCTGTTGTTGTTTTGAGTCTCTGTGGTTGTTTTGAGTCTCTCTGTTGTTGTTTTGAGTCTCTGTGGTTGTTTGGAGTCTCTGTGGTTGTTTTGAGTCTCTTTGTGGTTGTTTTGAGTCTCTGTGGTTGTTTGGAGTCTCTTTGTGGTTGTTTGGAGTCTCTGTGGTTGTTTGGAGTCTCTGTGGTTGTTTTGAGTCTCTGTGGTTGTTTTGAGTCTCTGTGGTTGTTTTGAGTCTCTGTTGTTGTTTTGAGTCTCTGTGGTTGTTTTGAGTCTCTGTGGTTGTTTTGAGTCTCTTTGTGGTTGTTTGGAGTCTCTGTGGTTGTTTGGAGTCTCTGTGGTTGTTTTGAGTCTCTGTGGTTGTTTTGAGTCTCTGTGGTTGTTTGGAGTCTCTGTGGTTGTTTTGAGTCTCTGTGGTTGTTTTGAGTCTCTTTGTGGTTGTTTTGAGTCTCTGTTGTTGTTTGGAGTCTCTGTGGTTGTTTTGAGTCTCTTTGTGGTTGTTTTGAGTCTCTGTTGTTGTTTTGAGTCTCTGTGGTTGTTTTGAGTCTCTTTGTGGTTGTTTTGAGTCTCTGTGGTTGTTTTGAGTCTCTGTGGTTGTTTGGAGTCTCTGTGGTTGTTTGGAGTCTCTGTGGTTGTTTTGAGTCTCTGTGGTTGTTTTGAGTCTCTGTTGTTGTTTTGAGTCTCTTTGTGGTTGTTTTGAGTCTCTGTTGTTGTTTGGAGTCTCTGTGGTTGTTTTGAGTCTCTTTGTGGTTGTTTTGAGTCTCTGTGGTTGTTTTGAGTCTCTGTGGTTGTTTTGAGTGTCTGTGGTTGTTTTGAGTCTCTGTTGTTGTTTTGAGTCTCTGTGGTTGTTTTGAGTCTCTGTTGTTGTTTGGAGTCTCTGTGGTTGTTTTGAGTCTTTGTGGTTGTTTTGAGTCTCTGTTGTTGTTTGGAGTCTCTGTGGTTGTTTTGAGTCTCTGTGGTTGTTTTGAGTCTCTGTGGTTGTTTGGAGTCTCTGTGGTTGTTTTGAGTCTCTGTGGTTGTTTTGAGTCTCTGTTGTTGTTTTGAGTCTCTGTGGTTGTTTTGAGTCTTTGTGGTTGTTTTGAGTCTCTGTTGTTGTTTTGAGTCTCTGTGGTTGTTTGGAGTCTCTGTGGTTGTTTGGAGTCTCTGTGGTTGTTTTGAGTCTCTGTTGTTGTTTTGAGTCTCTGTGGTTGTTTTGAGTCTTTGTGGTTGTTTTGAGTCTCTGTTGTTGTTTTGAGTCTCTGTGGTTGTTTGGAGTCTCTGTGGTTGTTTTGAGTCTCTGTGGTTGTTTTGAGTCTCTGTTGTTGTTTTGAGTCTCTGTGGTTGTTTTGAGTCTTTGTGGTTGTTTTGAGTCTCTGTTGTTGTTTTGAGTCTCTTTGTGGTTGTTTTGAGTCTCTGTTGTTGTTTTGAGTCTCTGTGGTTGTTTTGAGTCTTTGTGGTTGTTTTGAGTCTCTTTGTGGTTGTTTTGAGTCTCTGTTGTTGTTTTGAGTCTGTGGTTGTTTTGAGTCTCTTTGTGGTTGTTTTGAGTCTCTTTGTGGTTGTTTTGAGTCTCTCTGTTGTTGTTTTGAGTCTTTGTGGTTGTTTAGAGTCTCTTTGTGGTTGTTTTGAGTCTCTTTGTGGTTGTTTTGAGTCTGTGTTGTTGTTTTGAGTCTTTGTGGTTGTTTTGTGTGTCTTTAAAGTCATTTCTGTCTTTTTTTTTTTGCATCTCTTTGAAGTAATGTCAGTCTCTTTGTGGTTGTTTTGAGTCCCTTTGCTGTTGTTCTGCATCTCTTTGCAGACTTTCTGAGCCTTTTAGTTGTAGATTGAGTTTGTGGAGGTTAGGAATTTCTCGTCATTGTTTTGTATGTCTTTGCATTTTTTTTAATGTTGTGTTGGTATTGAATCACTGTGGGTGTTTTGAGTGTCTTGTTTGTGGTTTTGCATCTCTTTGTAGTCTTTTTAGCCTTTATGGTCTTTTTTGAATCTCTGTAGTCATTTTGAGTCTCTTTGTGGTTGTTTTGCATTTCTTTGTCATAGTTTTGAGTCTTGTTTTTTGTCTGACACTGCTCTGCATAGGTTCTACAGTAGATACTACTTCACATTATACAAGACTTGGCTCAGAACCCACTGACACGTATTCAATTATTCATTTATTCAACTAAACTAATGATGTCATTAAGAAAATGTTTTTCGATTTACATTTTTTTATGTTTCTGCCTTAAGCCAACATTACATTACATTTATGTTGGCTTAAGGCAGAAATATAAAGACAGGGGTAGACTGATCAACTAATGTACTAATTTTCTTTCCTTCAGATCTTCTTCTTGAGTAGCACAAATCTCTGTTGCTGTTTACATCAGGCATATATTACAGCTCTCTGTGCATGTGTCGTGTTTCCATATGTTGTCTCTCTGCCTCTGGACTTTAACTCAGGGAACATCTGGTGTGAACTCTCCCCCAGCACCTCAACTCACATCAGGCCTCTGCAGCAGGAGCAGCTCCCAGTCTCCTCCGTCTCCCTCCCTTCCTCACTCCAACTCGCCTGCTCCTCCGGCCTCCACATGTGAGCACAGAAATAATTCACCAGCAATGAAATATGAAACCATCCCTGGTGCCACAGCGCCTGTAGCTCTGACCAGCTGGAACTTTCTGTTGAGGGAAAAAGATGAGACCATCAGCTTCCGTGAAGACGTGCCAAAGACTCTTCCCTCCTGTCCAACAGAGACTCTTCAAGGCTGCAGCCTGCAGAGACAAACAGCTGCATTAAGAGCCAAATATCATATTATTTAAGAACTGGGATGCTGTCAGCTGAGTCTCTCTTTGAACCTACACTATTTAATGCAGCCAGTGCGTGGTGAGTGGCTAATTAGCAAGTCTAAAGCTGCATTTTTGGGACTAATAAGGATGGACTCGCCAAGAGATCCGATGGGTTTGCATAATTTATGCTTTAAACACCTTAATCAACGATCTCTCAAGCATAGCGAACTAAACAGCATCTTTTCACAGACGGTCAGCAGCATGTTGTCAGAAGCCGCCTGCAGCTGTAGCTACGCCATTAGAACAGTGGTGTCAGGTTGCACCTCTACATCACTGCAGCAGGACAGCTTCAACCTGCAAGAACACATTCATAATGTAAATCAACTTATTCGCAAAGAGTGATCAAATTAGCTTCTACTGTTCTCATTTACTACATTCACAAAAAGGTAATCCTACTTTATTAAAGCCATCAGAGCAGTGCAGATTAAACTCATGTAGTTCCAGTCTAAGGACGTTTGAGACACACAGCGAATGATTAAAGCAGGAGTGTAACTGGAGGCTGACTGCTTTGAGTCCTTGGACGACAGCCCTCAAATGTCCGACGAATTAGCCAAAACGTTTGTGATCATCTCCTCTTCAGCGCTGCTTATGTGCCCTGAAGCAATACTGAAGCAAGACAGCTCTCTGCTTAATGTCTGACAGATAAAAAGGGGAAATATTCACCTTCAACATACATTATTGTTATAGTTAACAATGTTTGCCTTACTTCATCAAGTTTTTTTTAAATTAGATCATTAATAAAAAGTTTAAAAATTGATCTTGATTTCCAAAGGTGCAGGAAGAAGACATTTGCCATTAAAATATACAGTATTTATTCAATATAACAAGCACCTCAGTCACTCAGTTGTAAAGGAAGTTATTCTAAGAGAAGGAACTCAGAGACACCACTAGGGGGAGACAAACACTATGAATCAAAAGGCACAGATCTGCACAAGCAATATCACGTCTGATATTTAACAGAATTAAGTTTGTACACAAGCTTTTTCCTAGTTTTGTTCTGCAGTTTGTTTACAAGAAATGTATGTACTGTTACATTATTAGGTTACCTTCACAAATAGAGCGCTAAATGTGTTTTACAAAAGTTAAATGGTATTTTCTAAATTTTTTCGGAGGTGCAGACCGAGAGATATCTAACTACTGCTTCACAATTACGCAATTCAATTGATGTAAAGCATTTATAATCACTGCATATCAAAATTGCCCACTCAAAAATAAAACAAACTGACTCTAATTTGTCCGTAGGTGTGAGTGTGAGCGTGAAAGGTTTTCTCTCTCTGTGTGTCAGCCCTGTGATTGACTGGCGACCAGTCCAGGTGTAACCCCGCCTCTCGCCCAATGACAGCTGGGATGGGCTCCAGCCCCACTTCGACCCTAGAAAGGATAAGTAGTATAGGCAATAGATGTATGGATGGAAAGTACGCAAACTAAGATATATAAGTAAACTTAATTGTTATTTTTTAATAGCGAATTCACTACGTATTTACACTAAAAGACTGATTCATTATGTATAAGCAATTCAAACTTGCTTACTGTAGGTAGCATCGGCCTGGCCTCCTGCACCACAGCAAGTCATCTCTGTGTGGATAAGTTCTTTAACTTTAAGCACAGACTTTAAGGACTGCCTTCTTTCATCTACAGTACGTACTTTAGCAGCTATTGGAAACATCCTGTCTGGCAACCAAGCAGAAAACTTGTCCATGCATTTGTTACTTCTAGGATGGATTATTGCAAATCCTTATTTTTAGGCTGCCCCAGTAAGTCTCTATAGACTCTCCAGCTGATCCAGAAAGCTGCTGGATGTGAACTAACGAGAACTAAAAGCCATCATACTTCTGCTATATCTGCCTCTCTGCACATGCTCCCTGTAAAATACAGAGTTTAAAGGCTCCCAGACTATACGCTGTGTAAACAGGCAGAAAAGCACTGGGATGAAGCGCTTGTGCGGTGAGAGAAAAAAATGCTGCACGCAGGTTTTGTTTCTATGCCAACAATGAGTTTAACTTACTACACAAGCTTACAACGCGTAGGGCGATAAAAGCACAACACTTACCAGCAGCATTTAATGTCCGAACAATCTGCTCCCACAAATCTTTGCGGCCTAAATGTAGCTCCGGGTAGACAGAAACGGCCAAAACAAGTGGCTCCTCCATGTTTGGTGGTAACCAGCGTGACGAGTGGCACCCCATCTGATTGGTTGCCTGAAAAAAGCGGCGGTGACGACACGAGAAACGTTCAGAGATTTTTAACTCAATGTGCTCGGAGTGGCAGCACAAAAAAGGCTCTGAAAAAAGACGCTGGGTGCGACACTTTTACTCCAGGCAGGCGCATGCGGCCGCATACGTTCTGTCCTCATTGGGACGCTGGCGCTCAGAAAAAGGCGCTACGTGGACACGGGGCGTAACTTATGCTTCATAGGGTCTCCAATAGTAGTATGGGAGGCAGAGCTTTAAACTATCAGGCTCCTCTTTTTCTGGGTTTCTGGGGGCAGACAGTCGCTACTCAGAGAAGAGAAGGCCTACACGTTATATTCTGATAAGGAATGGTGGAGTTGTTGGGTCTCTGTAAGCACAGCTGAGGGCTTTTTAATGGACCTGCTCTATTTGAAAAGTGCCAAGAGATAACTTCTATTATTTGGAACCTTATAAATTAAATTGACTTTTGCAGCATTTAAAAGTAAATCTGAGCAGCCAATTTGTCATCAAGCATCTTTGCATGACTTTAGTCTTTGTTACTCTGCTGCAGGTCCTTGACAAGCTTTTAAGAGGTCACACTTCGGCTGATCAGAATAGACGTGAGCTTCTTTTCAGAGTTGAAACAAAGACTAAAAGCTCGGTGTCTGCCCGGGTTTTTTCAGCAAACCTTGTCTTCAAAAATGTTTGGACGAATCTGAGGTTTCGGTTCTGATTCAGACTTTTCACAACACACCTGACATGTCAATCAAGTTTTGAAAAGCAGTCTTATGAAAAGGAGCGTGCAGATGGGCGAAATGATAAGAGCCGAATATCTCATCAAGGTCATTCTGCTTGTGAAGAAAATGACAGGAAACAACTTTATAACATGATGTGTCCAAAAACACAGCCTGCAGAATCAAATCAAACCTCTTATACATGGAAAAGATTTTATAACTATTAGTGTTAGAATGGATTGAAAAGCTGCTGTGGATTGCATCTTATTATTAGTGTGTTTAAGTGTTATTTTTTTGTTTTTTAAATCGTATTGTATATTGCTTTTATTAAACATATTTTTGTCACAATTTATATTTTTATTAAATGAGGGTAAACTGAGTTAAAGAGCAACAGACTTCTGCACACCTGCAGCCTTAAAGACGCGCCATTGTAGGATCTAAATTTTTCCATGTTTATACAACAGTTAGCTCCGACCAAGTGATCTGATTGGAGAAGAAGCATTCCATGAGTGCTGATATACAACATTAGTACACATGCAGTGCACAGTGTACTGTATATCACTGGGACTTTCACTCTGTGTATCACTCCGCCTCAGCCAGGTGTTCTGAATACTGTTAATTAACATTACAGCAGACCGTCTACGTCTACATTGATCAAGCTGGTACCTCTGAATCACACAGCAGACTCTTATTTCACTGGTTGATGATAAATTAAACAAACAGATCAATGTACATGATAAAAAACAGCTGATCTGTGGTAACATGTAAACACAGAGTGCAGGAGAATGTTTGAGTTGCTCGGCAACAAAAGTCCAGTTTCAGTTAAGTTGTGGAGCTAGTTGAGTTGATGGTTCAAAAAAATAATCTGTTGTTGCTTATTACTGTTTACTACTATTTGTTGTATAAAAGCAATATCACACTCGAGGTTGTGATGTTGTTCTGAACATCAGCGGCCTCGTGCCTACGACCGAATCACAGCTGCAATGATATTTAGAACGTCACTCGCTCTCCTATGATATTGCTTAATTCATACACAAACACTGAATGATCTCAGATGTTGACTGAAAGCGTTGACAAAATATAATTTGGTTTTCTTTCCAAGGTCTATAAAAGAAACCGTATTTTGACTTTATACCACCTGTCATGATTATTAGCATGTATCATTCGCTACTGTTGCTAATCGTCTACGAATCCGCCCACTGAGACAAACTTGAAGCGTCTAAACAGCAAAGTCAGACAGTTTACCTGTATCAAGTCGCATTGTTGTCCAAACAGGGTCCTGTACGGTGACTGTTCAGCCTGTGAGAACTTCAATTTAAAAATTAAGGCCTGCTCGTACTTAGCGCTGTCGCCTCAAAGCTAGAAGGCTATTGGTTCAAATCCCGGTCCGGACGTAGTGGACCTTTCAGTGTGTTCTCCCCGTGCACGTGGGTTCCCGTCTGGTACTCAGGCTTCCTCCCACAGTCCAACGTCATGCTCGTTAGGTTAACTGGTGACTCTAAATTACCCGTAGGTGTGAGTGTGAGCATGAAAGGTTGTCTGTCTCTGTGTGTCAGCCCTGTGATTGACTGGCGATCAGTTCAGGGATGTTGACAGCTGGGATAGGCTCAAGTTAACCCTGAACAGGATAAGTGGTATAGATGATGGATGGATTGATTTAAACCAAACCAAAACCATTTGCATAATTAAAAGAAAGCCATTATATTGATCTTAATTTACAAAAGATGGGGTACAAATAAAGAGAAAATCAAGAAAACGGGATGGTGTAATTCCTCATCTCTCCAGCAGATGTCCCCATAAGGTCATATTTTCCATCTCCACATAGAAAAGAGGCAGAAATTCGTAATCCAATGTTTATATTGTGGATACATTTATATAATATCTTTTTTCTTTACAATGGAATTGATCAGTCACACAAAATGACCAAATAAAAGCACACAATACAGTCAGAAAACCAAACCTATAGAACCTATGATTGTCACGTACTGCGAGTCACAAAAAAAGTACATACCGTGAATAAATAATCTACAGAAATATGTACAATATGCACAACAAGGATTCAATGGAAGTGCAAATAAAGCTTTGGATCCCTGTACAGGAAATAAGGTAAGCAGATGTAGACTGAGCCAGCCGTCCCCAACACACAGTATGAAGCAATAATCAGCTAGAAGTCAGAAGTTTACAGGACATTTAGTAACATTTAGGCTTTCAGCTCCTGCATTTAATGACTTTTAATAATAAGCTGAGCAAAAAACTGAAATCTCAGAGAATAAAATGAACACATTACATTATGTACAGTGTTTTGCATTCCACAGAAAACTGAAGAGTATTGAACGCTCGTCGTCCGATGAGAATCAAGGCAACAACCACGGAACTACAGGCGGCTGAGAGAGACGGAAAGAAGGATGGATCCAGAGAGGAGGCGACTCACCGCAGAGGAAACAAAAGACCTCCTTGTGCTCCTGCTTAGTTCCTTAGCACAGAAACAGGCTGCGATATTTAACACTGTACAACTCTGCTACCTTTCCCATCTAGACCAACTGAAGAAGAAGAAGAAGGAGAGCGCTGGTCAAAGGAGCTGCATGTATGGTTGTGTGCGTACCTCGCTCCTGACGGTCTGTAACACACACACACACTTAGCACAATGCACACATGTGAGCTGCAGTCTTCTGTAAAGTCCTTTAAGTCTCTGGTGGGTTCAGGAGCTCTGAGTTACCCCGAGTTCAAGTACTCCAGCGCAACTTCATAGCAGAACTTGTACTGGTCCTAGGAGAGAGGAAGAAACAGACACGACATGAGAGGGATCAACATGGTTTTGGTGTTCCCAGACAAAGTGATCCAAAAATGGCTGCCAGACCCTATGGAAGCCTTGAACAGATCCCCTGGTTGAATATTTCAGCTTCTCGTGCTTTAAATGCACCCATCGCATCCCCGACCCAGCGCCTGAGTGTAGGAGGCCTAGCTGATTTCCAATTCAATAAAATAAGGCGTCGAGCCAATAGCAATGCAAAGGCTGTGGCATCTGACCAGGCAACAGATACCACAACCCCGCCAGGGACCACACCAAGGATTGTTACAGGGTTAGAGCTGCATTCCTTGTGGCAAATATAATAAAAGACCAAAACTGTACCAACTTTGGGCATGACCAGAACATAGTGGTTGATCTGCCAGAGAGGGTAGACGAAGCTAAGCGGCTGCTTTTCTGGTCTCTGCATGTTTTGCGAGTAAACAGTAATCTACTATGGCTGAACTAACAAAGAAAAGATCGATGACTATGGATACAACTTCAAAAATAAGTGAAAATCCAAAGAAAAAGAAATTGGACGCTCAGATGAAGACAAACAGTCTAAAAAGGAAAACGACTGTCAGCGAGGAAAATCAAGAGTTACAACCAGAGCCAACCGTGGACGTCACACATGCAGCACTGTATGGATATCTGGGAAGAGTGCTCCTGCAATTACTGTTTGTCGCCAGTAGAACTTCGAGATTACAACTTAAAATAATCTTAGGCAACGTAATATGTGTATGATATTTCTTTATTTTCAAAATTATTATTTTGGCTTTTGCCTTTGCATTTGATAGGACAGCTGAAGAGAGACAGGAAACATGGGGGATGACACGCACCAAATGACCGGCAGACTGGTCGAACCTGTGATCATCGGATGAGGACTGTGGCCTCTGTACATGGGGTGCCTGCTCTACCAACTGAGCTAAACCAGTGCCCCAATGTGTATATTTCAATGGAGGTACATGTCTTAAGTTAGGTAATATAGTGACCACAGAAAAGTAGAATTCAGTGACTTTTAAAGAGGCATTGCAGACAAAGGTCAATTTAATTGTTTAAGGGACTTCCACTCAGAGTTGCCATCAGGATAATCTTGGCTTGGGACAGGCAGGGAAAGGAAAAGTTTCTTGTGAGTCCCCCAAGTTTATGGAAGTTCATTAAATTGCTACAGTGCCTCCTTTGAATACCATCTGCTACCTTGTGAAGTAACAATACAAACTGTTATTTGAAAAAACGAGGTTTTTATCCAAGTCTGATAAGAGTGCTGCTATTGTGTTTCTCACCAGTAGGTCCACCATGTTGGGTTTATTGTTCCGTAGTGTTTTGACAGCATGGAAAACATCCACAGAGCGCTGGTGTTGAAGCATCTCACACACAATGCTGATGGCACAAAACGTCCCACTGCGACCGCCTCCATTTCTAGAACAGGTAAATAAAATGCATCTTATTATAAAGAAGAAGGGTTTAGAGTTGATATAAAGCAGACAGAAGGGTGAGGACTGTTTTTTTGGGATGCAGTAAAGCTCTTCGGTCAGTAGGTGGAGATGTTTCATTTTTAATTCCAGCATTGAATGCACTCTCTTCTACTGTCACAACTTACAGACAGTGGACCACAGTGCGCCCCTCGCCCCCGTCGTACTCCTCCTGCCACTTGTCCACCTGTCGGATCAGCTTGAGGAAGGAGCGCTTGGACATGGGCGTGTCTCTGTACATGGGCCAGCCCAGGAACTGGAACTGCTGCACCATCCGGTAACCGTCCTGAGGCTGAAGGGGAAGGACACACACAATGGTTATCCCAGGTTAACACACACAGGGTGGTGGGTGGGCGGGTGGGGGTTAATCGCTGCCGTGCAAAGATGCAATCAGACAGCAAAGATGCACGGCTAAGCTAAGCCTCGATGGCGACAAGTAGGACAAGAGATGGATAAGGACACGAGGAGTCCCTGAAAAGATGAATGCTCAGATAGACGGGCTGATAGATGAGCACAGTTTCTGCTGGAGACAGATAGTTAAGATGAAAGATACAGACATTCTAAATCACACTCAGACGTACGGATCAATAACACTTGTCAGTGATCATATGTGATTACACTGTAGTCCACTTAACATGCTGGTGGAGCCTCTGCTGGCCACAGGATGGTACACCATGTTATTATGAGTATTGACAGCTGCGGGCAGACTGTCGGGGTAAGGAGCTTACACAGGTGACTGCAGGTGACAGCCTACGCTTTCAGGACCCCTGTCTGTGCTGTGATGTCTGGGAGCTCAAAGTTAAAGGGTCAGTTCACCCAAATTGAAACAAAAAACAGTCTGATACATCTGTAGTGTAACAAGCTTTGCAGATAGTTTTGGTGTTACTGGTCTAAGTTTGGAAATCTCTCAGATTTTTCCACTCCAATAAACTGAAATTGGTTTGTGGTCCTCACATAATTAAAGTATGCGATTTGGAAACTTGTTGATCCACTTGTCTTTTAGAATCAGTGTCCTTGTTACTCTGGATTGTTAACACAATGTCAACAGGACTGTTTGGTGATAATAAAGTACTTCCAAGTGAAAACTGTTCAAGGCAAGGTTTATAAACCATCTGAGGCAGTGGTTCACATCCCAAGGAGAGTGAGGAGAGCGACGGTACTTTCAGAGCCGTAGAGAGACAGAGTTGCGACATCGCAATGGCAGATCATTGAGCATGATGACCTCCACTGACGCGACTCTCTGTCTATACAGCTCTGGATACTTTGTTCGGGGAGTAGGCGGGGCTGCTCCTCCGCTGCTCTTCCACTGTCCTCACCTACATCCGCAGCATGCACCTGCTTTCAAACACGTTGTCATCGGCCTCTTTAGGACAGTGCCTCCACTTCACTCAACTCCTTTTAACGGTTTTTCATGCCTTGAACGGAACTTTTCGTGGATAATACAACTCAGCCTACAGCTGCAGACTTTGTGACTGCACAGCGGCTCTCTGTCTATACGGCTAGGTTTTGACCTAGTCTTGTTCTAATCCTGTCCACACGAGCTTTAATTTAAAGATCCTCTTTGGCTTGCGTCCCTTAAAAATGACAAGCGTCTACAGATGATCATGGGTTCAATATGTCTATGGTTATGAGCACATATTTGATTTTTTTAAACTTAATTTTTAGTGGCTCAAAATGCCCCTGTAAAAACAAATATAATTGGTGTAAGGGGAAAAGTTTTTAAATTCTCTCCTATCCCTTCTATTATTTTGCAACCCCTCAGATTATTCTTGTCAACGCTTTGGGGGGTCACGGCCAGCGAGTAGGACACCACTGATCCGAAGTAATGTGGACATTGTCTTGAAAAGACAAGCTGTGTATACTTCAAGGTACTGTGATGGAGAAATAAAACACAAAATCTCAAAACCCTGATTAATAAAACCCAAGCTATTTAAATAGCTGGATACCACATAGTGTAAGTGTGAGGATGCCAATGTAATTTTAGTGAACTGACTCTTTAAGATGGATCCAAGTTCTACCCAAAAGTGTTGATTGAAGGAACAGTCACAGAGTTCAACTTGGTTTCTACCTTGTTGAACAACGTGTGAAATATCCTCAAGCTGTCTAAAAGACATGTGACTTGTGGCAATCGCACCTCAGTCCAATCTTTGGTGCAGAAACATTGTTAAAGCACAGAATGACTCTGCCTCTGCACAGCTTGAATGGACAGACCGGCATATGAGTGGGATGTGTGAGGTGTGTAGTCACAGAATAAATTGGCTGTTGTGATCACCACAGAGAAGACAAACAAGTCAGAAAAGTTTGGAAAAATGGGCAGCAGAGCAGAAAAACTACATGACAACCGGATCACATAAATGTAGTGTTTTTGCTCTTTTCTCCTGAACAAATGATTTTCAGTTTGAAGTATGACCTTCTTGGGTCACCGTACCCGTGCTGCGTTGTAGATCCGGAATATTCTACTGATGATGTCCTCCTCCAAGTCGGCAGAGACGAACTCCACCTGGATGGGTCCGTGGCGGTGGACTCCGTTTTCTGGCCAGTACTGTGGGCACAACTAAACAAAATATGCACGTACACACACACATACATTCACACACACAAACATGCAGGTACACCAGCACACACACAATACAAAGAAAGACACACAAGAAAAACAAAGAAAATGGAAGACGATTCATTAGTTTCAGAATCCAAGTCAGTTTAAGTCAGTTAAAGAGGTTTATGTGGGTTTATTAAGTTTAAGGACATGAATCATAAGAAATAAGAGGTACTTAAAGAAGGCGAATGGATACAATGTGAAGTGCTTTCTTTTAAAATATGATTAATTGCTTTTTCACTGGAGAACATTCAGACAAAAGCTGAAATACATTTTTGATGGAAAAACAGTAAACACAAATGCATGAGAGATGAAAGTATGAGAGCTTTCTCCTTATCAAGCGACCCTTTGTTCAAGAAATCAAACACAGATTCTTCTAAACCTTGACTAAATGGTCTTATCTCCACAGAAAACCCATGTTTCTTTCTTTCTTTCTTTCTTTCTTTCTCAAAAGCTGTTTTCTACTTGTTTGCCAGACCAAGAAAAAATCTGAGAATCTTGGCATTGAAAAAGTCGAATCAAAACATGGTTCATTGACAACTAACTTTAAGCTAATGATTTCAACTGTTTATGTTCTATTTGAGTTGTTTTTTCATTACCTTTGACTTTTTACCTTACCTTTTAGCATTTTTTCCAATACTTTGCAAACTGTTGGCTAACTAAGGTTATTCGACTATTTATCAATTAATTTTTGATACTTTTTTTTTTTTACACACCTGATTGGAAGGTTTTGCTCATTATCAATCCCCTGAGACGCTTCAGTTGGTTGGTAACGAGCAGATTATTAAAATGAGGTGTGTTAGAGTACGGAGAAGCCTAAAACATGCAGGAAGGTAGCTCTCCAGGAGCAGGGTTGGAGACCCCTGATTTAACGAGATAATAGCTAACTTTTCAAACTGTTCAACCATTACTTTAAGCTAACTATTTCAAGACATAACAGCTAACATTTACAACTGTTTATCCATTATTTTAAACTAACTATTTCAAGAGATAATAGCTGACATTTCAACTGTTTAACCATTACTTTAAGCTAACTATTTCAAGAGATAATAGCTGACATTTCAACTGTTTAACCATTACTTTAAGCTAACTATTTCAAGAGATAATAGCTGACATTTCAACTGTTTATCCATTATTTTAAGCTAACTATTTCAAGAGATAATAGCTGACATTTCAACTGTTTATCCATTATTTTAAGCTAACTATTTCAAGAGATAATAGCTGACATTTCAACTGTTTAACTATTACTTTAAGCTAACTATTTCAAGAGATAAAAGCTAACATTTCAAACTGTTTAACCATTAGGCTACTTTAAGCTAACTATTTCAAGACATAACAGCTAACATTTCAACTGTTTAACCATTACTTTAAGCTAACTATTTCAAGACATAACAGCTAACATTTCAACTGTTTAACCATTACTTTAAGCTAACTATTTCAAGAGATAATAGCTAACATTTCAACTGTTTATCCATTATTTTAAGCTAACTATTTCAAGAGATAATAGCTGACATTTCAACTGTTTATCCATTACTTTAAGCTAACTATTTCAAGAGATAATAGCTGACATTTCAACTGTTTAACTATTACTTTAAGCTAACTATTTCAAGAGATAAAAGCTAACATTTCAAACTGTTTAACCGTTAGGCTACTTTAAGCTAACTATTTCAAGAGATAATAGCTAACATTTCAAACAGTTTAACCATTACTTTAAGCTAACTATTTCAAGAGATAATAGCTACCTTTCAAACTGTTTAACCATTACTTTAAGCTACCTATTTCAGGAGATAAAGCTAACATTTACAACTGTTTAACTTTTACTTTATTCTAACTATTTCAAGAGATAATAGCTAACATTTCAAACTGTTTAACCATGAGGCTACTTTAAGATAACTATTTCAAGAGATGATAGCTAGCAAACTGTTAAAGCATTTCTTTAAGCTAACAATTTTAGAGAGATTTAAGTAACTATTTCAAATGTTTATTCATGACTTTTAGCTAACTAGTTCAACCACTTATCTTTTAGGCTACTTTAAGCTTACTATTTGAACCGTTTAATCATTACTTTTGGCTTAGCTACTAGAACTATTTTAGCTTCTTATCCATGTATTGTAACCACTGATTGATTAATATTGTTTTCAACTTTTTACCCATTACTTTTAGCTACTGTTTAGCCTTCTTTTTTCACACTCTCTTAGTTGTTACTCCAGGTCTTCAGAAGTTATATTTCTACAGTTCTCTGGGGAACAAATACCTCTGGGTAAGAGGCAAAGGTCATTAATTAATGCCACCTCAGTGATCTGTATTGAGCTTCTGAAATGTGAGAATTTGCATCTTTTCTCAGTTTTACAATGTTGATTAAATAATTTTCACTTCTGAATTGTTGGGTGGACAAAACAAGTTATTTGAGGATGGGATTTGGGTAACTCTTATTACAATCTTACTATTTAATAGTTGAAGGTATATGATTGGTAAGCTATTTGTAAAAGCAAACAACAGATTAATGTCAGTAAGTAAAAAAATGAAACAATCACTGTAGTTGAATATAAAGTATAAAGACACAGTGATTGATAGTGTTATTGACTGCCCTGGCAGCGGTGTTGGAAAGTACAGATGGAGAAATACATCATCATAAGAGCTGCACAATCTCCCCTATTTCCACTCCTCGGGAGAGAAAAGCCCGGTTAAGAACATGCACCTGCAGAGCACAACGCCTGCCTGACACACTAAATCTGACGAGTGGAAGCATACACACACAGATGGACAGACATGCCTTCATGCAGAGTCAATAACAAACAACGGAAAATCGAGACTACCTGAAGAGAATGCAAATAACGGGGCCTGAGTACACACATACAGATGGACACACAAATATACGCTCATGTTTTCCTCTAATACACAAAAAGCACAAATACCTATCAAATACATGTGGCAGCAAAAAGCACCACTTTCTTGCCTCCTTTGAGAGCCTGTCAAAACTTGACAAATTTAACAGATGCAAAAACAAAGATGCTGATGGAGAAGATAGTAAACCTCCACCTCCCTCGTCTCCATCTACGCCTGCCCCCCTGCCTCCCTTCCCACCTGTGCTGTTTCTTTGGCTGGCTGGCTACAGTGAGAATATTGAATGAAAGGCCTTTTCTATCCAGCCAGGCAGCCAGTCAGTCAGTCACCAGGGGAAGGGGGATTTGGATGGGGAGAGCAGCCCGGCTTCAGGCTTTGATCCCCGGGTGTTATGACAGAGCCTCAGGCTGAGAAATCTGGATAGTCTCTTCCACAGGCCTGTCTCTCCATCTCCCCGCACTTTCATGGCAAGTCCTCTTCCACTCCACAGCAGCCACTAGTTTCAAACATATCCTGCATACCCATATATATACGTGTTTGCCAGGCACAGATATATCCCTGTTTTTGTGTCTGGAAGAAAACAAAAAAAATTGTAATCTTTCTCTGAATCCTGTTCCCACGCTCGACTTTTGTGCAACTTTATTAGATACAGACTTCTGATGAAAGAAACTGCCTCATCTGTCATCTGTTTGTGAGTGCCCTACTTGCGATATCCCGCCAGGATTATTTTGTGTATTGTGTGAATATGTGTGTTATTGCACACGTATCAGGTCGGGTTTACCTGGGCTGGGTCGACGTCGTTGAGCATTACGATGGATGTGCAGTGGTAGTCCAGCACCAATCTCCAGAAATCCTTCACTGTGTTTGGCAACGGGTGCTGGGTCACTATGAATGCAGACGGTTGCTTGTAACTCTGAAGAAAACAGACACAGAAAAAGAAGGATTTGAAAAGCAGCTCATGCATATTATATATTACATAAACTGACAACTTACCGAGAATAAACCATTTAAAAATGCCCTCCTTTCTCTGACCTGCTTCACACTTCACAGTGTTGTTTTCTAATGGAGATTCCATGTCTGGGGAGATTATAATAGGACGCAGCACTTTTAATGTGGTTTCTGGCTCCCATAGAAAGCCCAGCTGTGAATGAGA
The DNA here is from genome assembly GCF_022749685.1 of Semicossyphus pulcher. Taxonomy (NCBI): domain Eukaryota; kingdom Metazoa; phylum Chordata; class Actinopteri; order Labriformes; family Labridae; genus Semicossyphus; species Semicossyphus pulcher. The sequence goes on along the minus strand of NW_027211748.1, from coordinate 18,860,397 downwards.
GGATCCTGTACCTGAAAGGTCACCTGCTCAAACCAGACAGGAGCCAAGAAGTCCATCACTAGAAACCTGTCTTTGTCAAGGTGCTCTTTGTAGGTCCACCCTGAATACATTTCACACTTGAAAATTGCTTTACATTGCATTAATTTAGTTTCATCCTGTGGTTCATTTCAGTTATTGGGACAGTTGAGAGGAACGTTTATGAAAGTCCAAGTCATGTATGTCTGTGAGGGCAAGTCCAATTTAAAATGACATGACATTTGAACATGTTTTTCATTTCTTTTTTTGGGGCAAATTTGCTTTTTTGAAGATCTGGAGAGATGAAGAAAAGTCAGGCATCAGAGAGGGTGGATGACATGCAGCAAAGGTCCCAGGGTTTGAATCAAACTCATGCTGCTGCATTAACCAGCCCTAAATGATTCTGTGTCCTTACCAGATGAGCCACCCTTGTGCCTGAACATATTCCTTAAAAGCTTTGGAAATAGTTGGCAAAACAATCCCACCACAATGTCTGAGCTTTTGAATCATGTGATTTGATTATAATCGCATGATTCAGCTACTCTTAAAGGAGCAGTTCGCCCCTGGAAAAAAGCCACTGTCAGTCAAAGCTGGCGTTCTCTGTAGTCGATAGAAGAAGTTGGCGCCATAGCTGTGGAGAAAGTTGTACAAACAGCTTGTGGTTTTGCCCATTCTACGTTCCTACAATACCCAGCGTGCATTGCGTCTCTCCCTCTGAAAGGAACGGCCCAGCGCGAGACGCAGGAGTGAAATGCTACCGTTTCTCTGCAGGCAACGGCTCAGAGCGGTACAGAATCCGAAATCCGAAATACTTTTCATGCAGTATTCTATCCATCTATTTATATTTAAGTTCTCCTTGTGTATAAAAAGCTTTTAGAATACATTTCAATAAAAAAGATCCTTTTGTGCATTTATTTCTTGTCTTTTGTCGGTGGATCAGTGGCCAAGATAGGGTGGTATGCCTATTTTTTAATTACTCTCTACATCCTCTTATGTCCTTGAATTCTTGAACCGAGGTTCACGTCTTAAATGCCAAGATAACTGTTCAGCCTCAGGAAACTTCAAGCACAGCCGCAAAGGATTTTTACAAAATAGAAATCTATTTTCTATAAGTTATTTTCCAGGTATTGAAAACACAGAGAAATCCATTAAGTACAAGAGGCTGAGAAACCAATGTCACCGCTTACTGGCCGTAATAGACCACGTTGCTCTCCATTAACTGTACGAGGCAAACATAGCTGCTTTGACATCACTGATTAGTGTTTGACAAGAAAGGCAACATGTGGGAAAGTTTCAGCGACTGTAATTTCCTGCCGTGTGACTCAGTTTCAATGAACACTTACAGTTCAATTAGCAATTTAAGTGACTCTGTAAAGAATGTCATTGTCTGTGTTTGACTCTTACATCCATGAGCGCCGCGTTGATGTAGTTGGAGCTCTCTCCGTCGATGGTGATGAGGAAGGGGAGGCAGCGGTCTGGCGGGAGGACGTCCATGCAGCGGTTCTTCTCGTGGTTCCTGGGCAGCAGGGCGATGCTGCAGTCCTCCACCCGCAGGGTAGGAGTCACCATATTCAGAGTCTGTGGGGTTGAATCAGAATCACACATCGTCACACTGTAGGAAGGTAGGCACTTGGGTCTTGAGTGTGCTAATTATCCCCCAATATGGTAATTAACAACGCAATTCTTTAATCAGTTACATTAGCGATGTAGCTCTGACTCCCCTGATGCGACTGTGATGAAACTTAGGGGGGGCGATGCATCTCATACAGCTCTGATTGGTCCACAGAGGGGGGCTGCTATTACAGATTAAAGCAAGGTGACATACTTGGGACTGATTGGCCCAGAGGGGGACTGCGCCATTCATCAAGAGTCAACATGTTTACTGTTGTTTTGAACTCATCGTGCACTTGAGGTAATGCTTTATTTGGGATTTGCATTCCGTGTTTTGCTCACCCTGAACTCCTCCTTAATGGGGCTGGAGTTGGTCTGCGGGTCCAGGCGGTTCATGTCGTAGTACACGGAGCGGAGCTGGCTGGCGGGGATGGTGGTGTCGCCGCAGAGACATGCTTCCAAAATGGCATCATGGATGAAGACATACTGCTCCTGCAAAAAACAGCATCCTCATTGCGCATCTATCAAACTTCTTCAACTCATGACATCGTGTTGTATTTTCACCAGAAGCAGCAGAAAAACATGAGCCAGAGCTCCTCTGCAGTTTAGCTAGAAGAATTCAACAACCTTTCCATGACCTTCCCATGATTATGCTTTATCCCTGAGGCTGTTTCTATGACTAATATTTGTCATTGTCTGTTTTCAAAGGTTACATTACATATTTTTACATTTTTTGGTCCAAAGCTGATTTAATTTTCTCATGAAAGCCAGGATTTCATGACATTTTAAAAGCCCTAAAATATTTAGAAGACTGGAAGAAGGTATTTTCTTCATTTCCATGACCTTTCCAGATTTTCTCAGGCCCTATCAAACAAAGGTAACCTGAGCCTGGCTGTGACTTATCATTATTATTGTCATCATAAAGGCATGAACAAGGCTAATGTCTTTACAACAAAAACAATCCTCGGCTGTCCTTAAGTTCTCGCAGAGCGAAACTAGAAATGGCGACACATTTCCTCCTCCTCACATCAGTCAGTCAAGCAGTCGACATGTTGACACAGCTTGAGGCTTGATGCAAATCTTTTCTGAAGTGACATTTTCAGCTGACACTCCCTTGTCACTTCTGACCAAAATCCGCACACACGCACAGGGGTCACTGATTTACAGATTTATGGGGGAACACGTGTTGCCATTTGTTAAGTGCGACGCAAGTACGAGAACCGTTGACCTGAGAGGTTGACTGGCTCCGGCTCGGTCAGCCCGGCGACACGCTTCCCGAACCAGAATCCACAGACTGACAGATCTTATCAGAGCTCATAAACCATAAACAACAACAAGGCTTTTCATTTCCGCGGACAGATTAAACCACGTTGGAGAGTTTAGTGTCTGGCCGCGAGCTGAGGAGCCGTGCCAGCAAGCCTGAACACCTGCGAGGGAAAAACGCACACATACACACCCTTTGAAGGTCACTGAACTTGAGGAGAGTGACTCAGGGTGAACAACATTTTGTCTCCAGTTACTCAAATCCCGTTTCGGACGTCAACGATGAAACATTTGCCCATTAACTCCAATGACGCTTGTGATTTAAAGGGAATTACGGTGAAATGATGCATCCAAAGAGACCATGGACACCTCCAGATGGCCGGTGTTCAGGAAAGCACAAAGTCCTTTGGTGGCCCGCACCGGCATAAAGCTGCAGGATGTTTTCAGCCGTCAATATGAGCTAAATACTCTCAGTTACAAGCCTTTAAACCCTTTTATTATACCATGTTTTGGCAAGCACTTGTGCTCAGCATCCTGGGAAATAGTTAGGGTGTACACTTCAATAAATGTCTTTTGTAAGAAATGATCATAAAAATGTAGAGCCGGAGTCATAAATCCATCTGCTGTTATTATAAAACACCGTGCATCTGATGTTTAAGCAGATGAGAGCACTTGCCCTACACCGAGCAGCTAGAGGTCAATTATATTTGGGATGGTTTAGTTATATAATGAAATATACCTCCATTGTTTCAAGTGGCACTTGAAAATGACTGACAGTTTAAAATTAAAACTAATTATGCTGCATTTTTAAAGATAATGGGCATCATCAGTCACTGGCAAAACGGTTAAAACATCTATCGACTGCATCGCTGAAACGTGTCAGGTAGTGATTTATTTAGCCTGAATATAAAGCATGTTGTTGAAACACAGCTCCTTTCTTTGCTATTAATTCGGAGCATTTGTTCTGGGGCAGCAGAGAAGTGGGGCTTATGGTAAGAATTACCCGCAGATTTGAGATAATCCACATTTGATGGCAACAGCCTGTCGAGCTGCACCCTAAGTCTGCCTCTCACTGATGAGTATCTGCTGGGTCCAGCGTGGGACCAGATTTACTGACCTCAGTCTGGACCATGTTGACCCTCCGCGATCGCAGCTCCCTCACGCAGTTGTAGATGTCCACTACGCCCTCTCTCTCCGCCATGTCCAGCATGATGTCGATGACGATGAAGCAGCCCGTCCGTCCCGCCCCGGCACTGCAGGGAAACGCACACATCAAAAACATCAGAGCGGCAACAGAAAGCACTGGTTTTATATTTGATATTAGAAGTACGGAACAATTGGAATACAGATAAAACTGTTGGTGTTGTTTTCAAGGTTTTACTTTTGATTTTTTTAAGTTTTTGGCATAGATTTTCATGTATCACAGACTGGGTGTCTGTGGCGACATTCACAGAAAGCGGCGCCCAGTTAGTGACGCGTTTTCCATCACCCAGCAGTGGCTGGTCTGCCAGAGAGGTTAGGCGGAGCTAAGCGGCTGCTTTTCCGCTCTCTGCAAGTGTTGCGAGTAAACAGTAATCTACTATGGCTGAACAAACAAAGAAAAGATCGATGACTACAGATACAACTTCAAAAATAAGTGAAAATCCAAAGAAAAAGTTTATTGCCATCGGTGCCGCCAAAGAGAACAAAACTGAGATCTTTTAGATTACCACTTTAAGGAATGTGAAAACATAATGTGTCCTTGTGACCGAAGGCTGCAGCCACTGAAGGTTTTTACAGCTATAGCCTTATTTGATTTGGTATGAGCACTAGTAAATGGATACTTATGTTGTCTTATGTTACAATATCTTTTCCTGTAACATTATGTTTTTATAATGTTTTTTTTCACTCATCACTATTCTGTAATTCTGTAGTGTTGCATTAAGATGTGAAATTTCTGCCTCTGCTCAAATACAATATTGGTTACTTGAATTTTCTTTGTGGAGTTAAAAGCAAAGACAAATTATTTTAAAAACATCATGATGTCTTCCCCAAAACACGAACACTGTACCCCCGGATAACTGAAAGATTTTACAGTAGATACTTTTCCAAACCTACTGTAGCTATGATCTATTTTGCACCGCCTAATCTCCATTACACATGAAATTGCTGTTTTTTAAGGAAAGTGTATAACACTAAAAACGACCTGTAAAGTCAGAAAAAGTCTACAAAGTTTAGTTAGACAGAGTAGAAACAAAAGCCTGAAACACCAACCTGCAGTGAACCACCATGGGCCCGGCGTTGGTCAGGGTCTTTGACTTGACTCTCCTAATAAACCCCAGCAGACCCGTTGCGTGATAGGGCACGCCGTGGTCCGGCCAGCCCGTGAAGTGAAACTGTCGGATCTCCCGGATCTCGTGAGCCCCCCTCTGAGGAACAGAGTCATCACGTTAAACACACAGAGCAGAGCAGGAGACGGGAGGGATGTGGTGAGAGGAGAGAGGATACAGTGTACAGGCCGTGAGAGGGGTCCTTCGAAAGCAAAGACAGAGCTGGATTGAATACAAACAGACACTTCATGGGCAAAGTTTCCATTATCTGTCAGCAAACAAGATGTTCAAGGCTGCTGTCCACTTATTTCTTTACCTACTTCATATCAGTGTCACATATATAACGGAGATGTTGATCTAAGCAGGATTTGCAGTGTATTAACTTTGAATTTAAGTTTACTTTATGGGTGAATTTATAGCCTGTTGCTTTGGGTTATAATGAGACACAGTTTATCAATTAGATTGTGACTGTAACTACTAGCAGATTGTTCTTAAGCATTAATTAACCAATATCTAAAGTTAAAGAGCGGTTAGAGAGGGTCTCAATGAGTCCCACTGGGGCATCTTTAAGTGTTGTGGTTAATGTGCTACTGTGATAAGGTTACTCTGTTTACATGGTCTCTCTTAAAACTAACTGGATAAATTGGTTCAATCTATACACCGATCAGCCATAACATCATGACCACTGACTGGCAGAGTGAATAACATTGATCAATGGTCAGTGGGTGGGATATGTTAGGCAGCAAGTGAACATTTTGTCCTCGACGTTGATGTGTTGGAAGCAGGACAAAATGGGCCAGCGTGAGGATGTGAGCGATTTTGACAAGAGCCAAATTGTGATGACTAGACGACTGGGTCAGAGCGTCTCCAAAACTGCAGCTCTTATGGGGTGTTCCCGCTCTGCAGCGGTCAGGTCCTACCAAAGTTGTTCCAAGGAAGGATTACCCGGTGACAGGGTCATGGGTGGCCAAGGCTCATTGATGCGTGTGGGGAGCGAAGGCTGGCCCGTGTGGTCCGATCTAACAGAAGAGCTACTGAAGCTGGAACTGCTGAAATAGTTCCTGCTGGTTCTGATAGAAAGGCGTCAGAACACACAGTGCATCACCGTTTGTTGAGTACGGTACGGTCGGGGTGCCAATGATGACCCCTGTCCACTACCAAAAGCGCCTACAATGAGGAAGTGAGCATCAGAGCTGCACCACGGAGCAATGGAAGATGTAGGCCTGGTCTGATGAATCACGTTGTCTTTTACATCATGTAACATGATAACGAGCTCAAGGTGTTGACTTGGCCTCCAAATTCCCCAGATCTCACTCCAATCGAGCATCTGTGGGATGTGCTGGAGAAACAAGTCTGATCCACGGAGGCCCAACCTCGCATCTTACGGGACTTAAAGGATCTGCTGCTAACGTCTTGATGCCAGATACTTCAGCACACCTACAGAGGTCTAGTGGAGTCGACAGGTCAGGGCTGTTTTGGCGGCAAAAGGGGGACCTACACGATATTAGGCAGGTGGTCATAATGTTATGGCTGATTGGTGTTGCTTTGGGCTCGGAGCTGCATGCACCGCTGTCTACCAAACAATCCAAATTCTAACGTTACTTAAATTCCACCAAAGATTGAGAATCGTGTTTGTTATATAAAACCATGAAGAGGAGGAAAAATTCAGCTTATTGTGCAGGATTTTGCTCGACAGAATATATGGAACGAGAAGAATTTGAGGGATTCGAAGCAAAATGATGACTCATTCAGCGACTACTTATATTGCTTTGACCCTGATTAGTCTTTTTTACACAATAGCACAGAAACTTTTAAAGACGACTCTCTCCAACACCACTTAAAAAGTACTCTCCAGGTGCTTATGAGCAAAGCACATAAATCATAACTTCTTCAGCCAAACTGTTCAGTGGCCAAAGGTTGAGGTCTAGTATCCGCTGAGTGTCTCTCAGCTGAGTGAGTGTGCAGGAGGCTCCTGCTGAAGAAGCACGAGTGCTGTTTCGAATCTTTTAGCGGTCAACAGAGGTTAAAAAGTTTACCTTCTCCACGGCGAAGGTCCTGATGACGTACTCGGAGAGCAGCTCAGTCTCTATCAGCGTCACCTTGATGTCTCTGTAGATCTCGGTGTCATCAGGCCAGTACTTACAGCACTTGACCTGCGAGTGACAAAGACAAGTGTTTTATAACCACACGCACACACACACTGCATGCTACATTATAACACAAGCTCATCGCTTCATTTCTCCGCACACTTGCTCATAAATTATTTGAATGTCTTCCCGGCCATCATTTCTTTCCAATAAAGATAATTGTCACATAACATTAGCTCGCATTTTCCACCTGATATTTCAGTTTCTGAAACATTTCTTTCAAGTCAAAATGAGATTCGCTCCGTATTAGATTCGACCCCCGGTCAAGGATCTGCTGTAAATTGGAATCTTATGTATCGACGGAGAGCTCATTCTCACATTATTGCTTTTTCATTCTCACGTCGATAAAGTGAAAATGAGTCTAAAGGTGGACTGAACGAGAAGTCCTGAGCAGACAGGAAGAAGTACTGAGGGGGATGTGAGATTTGTCCACCTTAAATGTTTCTACTGCCAGTGCGAAAAAGGACCAAACATAAAGAAAAACAGTGAGGTACGATTTGATGAGGGAGATATAATGACAAGCCAATAACGATATGAAATAATAAACCCTCAGCTGTTTAAAACAGATTTCCCAACAGAAATCTAAAACACCCCACTGGAAATATTACTTGTATTAGGTATCATATGAGTGCAAAATTACCCCCCCTCCCTCCTCCTCCTCCTCCCCCCCGTTCAATTAAACTGTTGATACTGAGGGAGTTAGGCTGGTAATAGAGATTGAGATCATGGAGGTATATCAGAGAATGATAATTTCTGATGAGGGATAAATGCGACATCAGCCACAACCAGATTCAATTTTCATTTCTGGAGTCTGCGCGCTGATTAGGAATGAAATGAGATTTTGGTTTGTGGAGTGGCACAGGCAGGGGGGGACTTTCAGGTCCCTCACTCTGACACCCCTGATGACTAATCCCCGATGACAATCACAAATCCACCGTCCGCTTCCAGCCAGATTGAATTAGGCAAAAGCCATTACCTTATTAGATCTCTCTGAATCAGGCGCCTGGTTTTGGGGGAATTAACCTTTGGGCTAAATTATGCCAGCGTACTCACAGATGTTCTTTTTTTGCCTTGCGCACACTTGTGACTGTGTGACTGTGTGTACATAAAGAGGACGGATAAGAAGCACATGTAGCATCACCTCATCACACACCTCCGCACACTCCCTTCCAAACCAAACCTCTCATATATCAAAGTACGCCGAGCGCCGCCCCTGTGTGTGTGAAACCAGCGGGACGGAGGCTGTGTGTGTGCTTGTGCCAGGATTTCCCAGAGTTCATCAGCAACTGTGCTGAGCAGATGGCCCGCTGTGATATGGCGGAGTGGTTTTATGGGGCTCTCTGTGGAGCCTCCGTCACTGTGACCAACTGTGCCTGCCGCCCGCCATTGGACAAGGATCATATAACAGACGGTCTGGGGGCCCGGGCCCACCGAGGACGGCCCCGCAGCTAAGCAGGTGTGGAGAAGGTGCAGGGCGGGGCGGGCTGGGCTCAGCTACTGTAGAGGAACGGCCTAATGAGGTACCTAGAGATGGGCCCATGAATCATTATCAGCTCTGCTACATTTAAGCCCCACCAAAAAACGCACATCAGCGGAATCAAGGTGTGCCTGTGTTTGAGGAGCTTTCACTGAGAATGTGTTTAAAATTCTTGGGAGGAAAATCCCCCGGCAGTCAAAGCGTTACACTGTACGTTAAGACCTTCATTTTCTCTTGATTATAACCTAACCAGGAGGAACTACAGTGCGAGTTAAGTGGAACAAATTAGGACTGAAGTAGGGCTCTGGTTTTTTTTCTCCTCGTGCTGTAGTGAAGTAAGACAAAGTCAAGGCTCTACCATTAGTTTGAACATTATGAACCATCCTCGCCACTCAATAACAACCCCCTTTTTGTCCAATGAGGACAACATTAAGAGGTGTTTCTGCTCCGAGGAGCCCGGCAGGAGCTGGCGGCTACAGCAGAGTATAATCTCCTGTTATAGAGCCACTCAGATGAAACAGTAGTCAGTTGCCTGGATGCCTCTCCGGTAATGAAGGCCATCAATCAGTTTCTTCTCACTTCTCTCTGATCAGATAGATGGAAAAAGAGCTGCAGGCACGAGAGTCACACACACACACACAGGAACATCTGGGCACTGATGTTCAAAGACACGAAAAAAAAGAGAGATGGCTCCGTTTGCCTTAAGACACAATCAGGCTGTCAGTCGACTGGGGGCAAGGTAATCTTATTTGAGATCTGCGGTTTGATTGAACGTGTAATTAATACCCACCCTGCCCACTTCCACCAGGTTGGTCACCATGACGATAGCAGCCGTGTTTTCCTGCCAGACCATCCTCCAGAAGTCGAAGACCGTCTCCTGCATGGGGCCTGAAAGGGGGACACAGAGGGAGTGACATTTTAGGAACGATATTTAACCAAATTTACCACAAACAGTCTAAAATAATAATGTAAATAAAATGGGTAAATTAAAACCAACAGTCTACTCTTGATGGTCAGATCCTTGTGATGAAGTTGGACTTAACAGACTATGGTGAGGGCAGCAAGACATTATACCACCTACCATTAAAATGGAGCGACGCCTGCGAACTAGTTCAGGCAGGCAACTTGAGCTGCACTGATTTTACAATTTTATTTTATTACCCTATTATCTTGGACCCACACTTGATAAGCCCTGTTCACATTTGGTAGCAACATGTGCTTTTCATGATCGGATCACAAGTGGACAGCTTTCACTATAGGTGTGAACACGCCCAGGAGGGCTTGAGGACGCATTCAGATCCAATCACTCAGGCCACATATGGAGGTGGTCTGGGATACATTTATCCACATACGTCTGGCAGTGTGTGTCCTGGGCCACATTAAGCACCGCCCACTCTCCCCGTATCCATGACAACGTTGGCGCGTATCCGGGGAGATCAGTGTTCATGCAACAAAAGCTATTTGTGAATGTTATTCTGTCATCTTGACCCCAAAAAATCTATGAAAACGCTATTAAATTTCTGTGAGACACATCACATTCTGCATCGTACGTGGAGCACTTTTACTACAGGATGTTTTCTTAAAAATGACCACCATGACTGAAAAGACCTGTCCAATAAATCAGAACATACACGTGTGGCCAAACATAAGTGAACACCCAAACAAAGTTTGTTGTCACCTCCACGTTACACCCATATGTGTGTGTTTAACATCTGATTCCAAGAGCATGGGCATTAATATGCTGCTAAAGTAGCCTCTGCTCTACTGGCAAGACTTTCCACAGTATTTTAAAACCAGGCTGCAGGAATTTGATCCCACTCAGCCATAAAATCATTAATGAGGTCGGCAAGTTATGTTGAGCGATAAGTACTGATCTGCAGTCAGTGTTCCAGTTTATCCCAAAGGTGCTGGATGGGGTTAAGTCAGGAGTCTGTACAGGTCAGTCAAGTTTCTTGAACTAATCTGAGAAAATCATATATTTTTTGGGCCTTTTATCCCTTTATTAGGGGGGAGAGGACAGTGGATAGTGTCGGAAACAGGGGAGGAGAGAGTGGGGATGACATGTGGCGAGTTGAACCCAGGGCTGCTGCATCAAGGACTAAGCCTCTACATATGGGACGCGCAATTTAACTGCTTATCTAAACTGTCATCCCAGAAAATGGAACATGGAAAATGGAACTGAAACAGGAATGGGTCTTTCCCATATCAACTGGAACAATGGGTTGTTGTCCAAAACAAACCTAGATCCAAACATTACAAAAAAAGATGGTGTCGGTGTACTTTTCATTTCTTCTGCACATTTTCTTTTAGTTGCTATGAAGAACTGAAGAACAGACCATCTTCTGCTGATTCTTGTGTTTCCGTTCACCTCATCTTACTTCACCATAATGATTGATTTAATGTGAGTGAAAACAGCTAGGTTAGCTCATTTAAATGTGAGTAATAGCAGCTAGGTTAGCTCATTCTAATGTGAGTAATAGCAGCTAGGTAAGCTCAGTTTAATGTGAGTAATAACAGCTAGGTTAGCTCATTTAAATGTGAGTAATAACAGCTAGGTTAGCTCATTTTAATGTGAGTAATAACAGCTAGGTTAGCTCATTTAAATGTGAGTAAAAACAGCTATGTTAGCTCGTGCTACTGTGAGTAATAGAAGCTAGGTTAGCTTATTTTAATGTGAGTAATAGAAGCTAGGTTAGCTGATTCTAATGTGAGTAATAGAAGCTAGGTTAGCTCATTTTAATGTGGGTTAAAACAGCAAGGTTAGCTCATTCTAATTTGAGTAATAGCAGCTAGGTTAGCTCACTTTAATTTGAGTTAAAACAGCTAGGTTAGCTCATTTTAATGTGGGTTAAAACAGCAAGGTTAGCTCATTCTAATGTGAGTAATAGCAGCTAGGTTAGCTCACTTTAATTTGAGTTAAAACAGCTAGGTTAGCTCATTCTAATGTGTGTAATAGCAGCTAGGTTAGCTCACTTTAATTTGAGTTAAAACAGCTAGGTTAGCTCATTCTAATTTGAGTAATAGCAGCTAGGTTAGCTCACTTTAATGTGGGTTAAAACAGCAAGGTTAGCTCATTCTAATGTGAGTAATAGAAGCTAGGTTAGCTCATTTTAATGTGAGTAATAGAAGCTAGGTTAGCTCATTTTAATGTGAGTAATAGAAGCTAGGTTAGCTCATTTTAATGTGGGTTAAAACAGCAAGGTTAGCTCATTCTAATTTGAGTAATAGCAGCTAGGTTAGCTCACTTTAATTTGAGTTAAAACAGCTAGGTTAGCTCATTCTAATGTGAGTAATAGCAGCTAGGTTAGCTCACTTTAATTTGAGTTAAAACAGCTAGGTTAGCTCATTCTAATTTGAGTAATAGCAGCTAGGTTAGCTCACTTTAATTTGAGTTAAAACAGCTAGGTTAGCTCATTCTAATTTGAGTAATAGCAGCTAGGTTAGCTCACTTTAATGTGGGTTAAAACAGCAAGGTTAGCTCATTCTAATGTGAGTAATAGAAGCTAGGTTAGCTCATTTTAATGTGAGTAATAGAAGCTAGGTTAGCTCATTTTAATGTGAGTAATAGAAGCTAGGTTAGCTCATTTTAATGTGGGTTAAAACAGCAAGGTTAGCTCATTCTAATTTGAGTAATAGCAGCTAGGTTAACTCACTTTAATTTGAGTTAAAACAGCTAGGTTAGCTCATTCTAATGTGAGTAATAGCAGCTAGGTTAGCTCACTTTAATTTGAGTTAAAACAGCTAGGTTAGCTCATTCTAATTTGAGTAATAGCAGCTAGGTTAGCTCACTTTAATTTGAGTTAAAACAGCTAGGTTAGCTCATTCTAATTTGAGTAATAGCAGCTAGGTTAGCTCACTTTAATGTGGGTTAAAACAGCAAGGTTAGCTCATTCTAATTTGAGTAATAGAAGCTAGGTTAGCTCATTTAATGTGAGTAATAACAGCTAGGTTAGCTCATTTTTTTCTTCTTTCATCTCGTTTAATTCAATGCCCGCGATAAAAATACAGTAAAATATTATTGTCTGCATTTTTACATTACTCTGTTCATGTATACGCTGAAGCTGAAAGAGATGTTTTGTGATCACGTCCTGCCTGTAAAGCTCCTGATGCTGTCTTCAGCAGCACAGAGGCAGATCAACTTTCACACAGTATAAACACAGGGGATTTGGAGGTATTACAGTCCTACAGCAACAATGCAGTTTATAGAGCTTTTTCTCCTCCATTTTCACTCCTCGGATTGGGCATTGTAAAACATGTCCAATCTGATTTATTTATAGTGCTTTCTACAACATAGTCGTTGCAAAGTGCTTACTCTACAGCAGAGGGCCTAAATACAAATGGAACAAGAGGGTCCAAATAAATCACCAGTTTAAAGATGAGGCTTAAGCTGCGTGTTTGTGTGTATGTGTGAAAGCTAAAAGTAATTACCATCACACCTCATCTGTTCAGCACCAACCTCTCCACCGAACCACACCCGAACGTGTCTGCTGAACATCAGAATAAATGAGCAGAGAGCCAGTGAATGCCTCCAATACTTAAAACTTCACTGAGCAATAATTGTGGATTGATAGGAATTTAATTATTATTCTGGTTAATTAAAATTATTAATATTAGTTTTAATCAAGCACCAAGTGGAAAAAAAATTACTTCTGACAAATTAATTAGTGAATGCAAATCTCTGCAGTTGTGCATTCTCCTGCGTTGGCCCAAATTACCTGGAGACAAGACAAATTATGCACACACACAAGAGACACGGGCCGAGAGACAACACGGCAACGGCGCACACATAACTGTGAGTGTTTATCTTCTTCGTCATTTATGTGTTAAACTCATTAAATAACATTTAAGCCCTGGAAAAATGTTAAACTGAGTCACATTTTTTGTTAATTTGTTTTTGGCTGTAAACACTTAAGTCTGTTTCAGTTATGATGTGATGTGTTTATTGATGCCACGTGCATGTCTACTACGCCATTCTAATGAGATAGCCGCAAGTAACTGTAGCTGATGTAGAAAGTGTGCTGACATCTTTTTTTCACTTTCTGAATCTGTATATCTGTTGACAGTTTCCCCAGAAGAGAGGTCACCAAATAAAACGCACTTGCATAAAACTGTGAATTATTTTTGGTTTGAAAATTGTTTGAGACATTTACACAACTTATGAAAATCTTGAACAATCGTTTTCAGACATTTGATGCTAAATTATTTAGAGAGCTCTCTCAGAGAGCAAAACCTTTTCCCCCAAATCCAACTGTTCATCCATCCATCCATTATCTGGTCGCCAGTCAATCATAGGGCTGACACACAGAGACAGACAACCATTCACACTCACATTTACACCCACCAAACGAGCATGTCTTTGGACTGTGGGAGGAAGCCCGAGTACTTTGAGGGGACCAACGCATGCATGGGGAGAATGAGCAAACACACAGATAGGTTGAGCCAGGATTTGAACCAGGAACCTTCTAGCTGTGGGGCGAGGCGACAGGGCTAACCACTGCACCATTGTGCAGCCCCATATCTAACTTGATAAACATTTTCTTTAAATGATCAGTGTTTTAAAGTGGTAATCTCAAAGACCTATGGCGATAAACATTAATTGCAGGAGCACACTTCCCAAATATCCAGACAGTGTTGAATGTGTGACGTCCATGTTTGGCTCCGGTTGTAACTCTTGATTTTCCTCGCTGACGGTTTCGCTTTCCTTTTTAGACTGTTTGCCTTCATCTGAGCGTCCAATTTGTTTCTTTTTCTTTGGATTTTCACTTATTTTTGAAGTTGTATCTGTAGTCATCGATCTTTTCTTTGTTTGTTCAGCCATAGTAGATTACTGTTTAATCGCAACACTTGCAGAGACAGGAAAAGCAGCCGCTTAGCTCCGCCTACCCTCTCTGGCAGACCAACCACTGCTTGGTGATGGAAAACGCGTCACTAACTGGGCGCCGCTTGTGACTTTTTCCGTGAAAGTCGCCACAGACACCCAGCCTGTAATACTGCAAATGCAAAGGCTTTCATCAGTGGGCCATAGGCTCAATCACCATTGTGTTACCTCATTCGGCGATAGATAGTGACTTAACAGAACATCTTCGAGATTATCACTTTAATGTGTCTCTGGTGTTGCTACACTGTCTGCATGGTAAAATAGATACATTTAGTGTCCCTCCTATTAAAATGAACGCCTTAGGGGCCTCCTGTAGCCGACTGGTTAGTATCATACAACCAAAATATCTTCTGTTCAGAAACAGCTGGAGACTATTGTTGCTCGTCATCCTGTTCTCCCTCTTCCATCTTTTCCTGACTATATCGGTATCAAATTGGACTTACATCAAATTAAACCTCTCTAAAAAAATTAATAAATAACAGTTTTATTGCTTATAAACTGTAGAGAATCGTTTGATAACTCTTAGGAGAAGATATTAGACACCAGTTGGCGCAGCTCCAGCATCCTTTTCTGTTATTGTGCTGTTTGTGTTTGCTTCCGTCTTCTGCAACAACTTAATTTCCCTCAGGGCATCAACAAAGTGTCATCACCATTTTAATCACTTGATTGATCAAGCCATGTTTCATTTGCTGTCTGCGCTTCCCAAACGCTTCCTGACAGCCTATGTGCCCGAGCACTATGTCCTCATGTGATGTTGTTTAAATCACTTGGATTCTTCACAAACTCTGTAATAAATTTGAGGAGACTTTTTTTGCTGGAGAAAGATAAATGATTCAAAATGAACCATCATCTCCACAATCACGTTTGTGCTGCCAGCCTGTTCATGTTTCTCTCTTTGGAAAACAAGACTATCTTGCAGTATAATGGTTGTATTTTTGAAAGAATGAGAGTTGAACTTCTGCTGACTTCTTTCCATCCCAATTGGATATGTAGAAATTTGGAAGAAAGCTCCTGAATATCTTCCATCTGTATTCCCACACTTCCTCTGCCTCGCACGAGGTTGTTCGTCTCGATTTTAACTGTAGGACCTCAATCTCCAATTCCAGTCACTTCCTGTCTTTCCAATAACTACCCAACCTGATTGAACCGCCCACTCTGCTACCTCCTACACTCGTCCCCGGGGGAGGATACACACTGCTGAGAAGTTTGGGAGAGGGAGACTGAGAAGCAGGACAGCTGGTGTGTAGGACTTCAGTAACACAATAACACTTGGCATTATATGGTAAATCATCCAATGGGAGGCTCCTGCCAGGCTTCAGCAAGCCAATTTATGTCCCCATATGCAGGAAGAGATAGAGAATAGGTGAGGAGGAGATGCTGGGCGATGCTGAACTTGATGACAGTAATAAAGGAAGTGAGTATGGCTGCAGACGAATAGGTGTAGAGGAACAAAACGATCTCATCCGGAACAATTTCACAGCTTTAAATTGGAAGACGTGGAGAGATTCAATAGTTTTGCAGAACTTTTATGGCACTTACAAGGAACCACCTACCAAACTTCACTGAAAAAAAGGTTCATTTTAAAATCGGTTTGGACTTTAAAAGTTGTTGCACCTCTTCCTCTAAGTTAAGACTGATCACTGCAGATAACAAGTAGATAATAGGTATCTTTTAAAGAGGGGGTATTGTGCTGTTATGATGTCTATATAATGTTACAATGTTGGACGTCCAGACTAAACGTGGGTGAATTCTCAAATTTGTAGGTAAAAGTATGTTGGAGTAATCCCCAGGCTTCTCAGCTCAGTCCGCAGGCTGCTGTGAACGTCACGTTTCATACAGTTTTTTCTTCATGCTGCACTTTGTGACCTCGGCAGGCTTTGGAGAGCTGGCCAATCAGAAGAAAGTGGGCTTGTAGGGGCGGGGTTTCTTAAAGGGACAGAGCTGACTGAGTCGTTTCGGGCATGAGGACCTGAGTTTTTTCTTAACCGTAAATTATGCTAAGCTACTACACAGGTATCACAGAGTGAAATATGGAACTTGAAATTAACAATATACCCCCCTTTAAAGTATTTACAAGTAAGAGAAAGTACAAAACATGCTGCCAATCAACATTGGTTCTTTGGTCAGGCAATTACAATCAATGGTTTTAAAGGAGCTTTGTGCTTGAGACGCACTTTTTCTGCAACAACTGCTATTTTTCCATTTCTGTTAAGTATGGATCAACCAACAAAGATGCAGCCAGAATGTTTTTTTCGCTTATGTTGATTATCATTCGTTTCGTGTCACTCTTTTTACGGTTAAATCACTTCCTGTGATTGGGACCTGGGTGTGGCGGCGGGTGTTCAGACAAAGACGGTGAGTTGGGCTCAGACATTTTCTGTTGACCGTCACGCCTTGTTACATTTTGCTTTTTGTATTAGAATTTGGTTGCCAGTCTTTAGTAGAATAAACACATCACAGTGTAGAGCCCACTTAGCCTCTTAGCTGCATTTTACCATTATTGTCACTACAACTAAGCTAATTAAACTTTAGAGATATTGGTAGGTGGCTTTTAGAAGGTTAGAGCTAGCAGTTTCAATCTGCTATTCTAATCACATGTTGTTTATAGCTCCACAGACAGTGTACAGACATGAAAACCAGAGTAAACAATGTTTGACGGTTCCTTTAAACTAGTGAATGCACAAATAAAAAGGTTTTTCAAAATAAAAGTTTAAACTGCTAAGAAAATTAAATAAAAGACACCTCACACAAACACATCCTCCTTAACTAATCTTGATGAAGAGATTCTCTTATGTAAGGCTCGCAGTCTAAAAGGTTTAAGCTACTGCACTGGTTACATGATAAACTGGTTTGAGAGCTGACTGGAGGAAGTCTGGTGTGTTTGGTTCGGCTTGTGTCGGGCCTAGTTGGAGAAGTTTGCAGGAGGCACATCACAGAGGAAGAACACCAGCAGCAGCTTTACTTCCAGCTGTCAGAGAGCTAATGCTGCTGCAGCAGACACCGTGTTTTGGGACCAGGCCTGTTCCTCCTCAGAAGCAAGGAGTGTGACAGCTGCAGAAATCCCCCAGCCAGGTACGCCGCAAAACTCCTGATCAACGTTCGCACATACACACGCACAGACAAACACCCGGGCTGCGTCTCCCCCCTTTAGTCCATTAATATTACATGAAGCAGTCTTTGCCATAATGTACACTCACTTATCATTGATTTGCTCCCTCTCTCTCTCTCCATCTCCCACCCCTCACCCCCCGTTGGGCTTTGAGATGTTAACCTGTAAATAATAAAACTTGTGCACTGCTGGTGACATTTGGTGCTCGTGAAGGAGGGAGGGAAGAGCAGAGAAGACCAGAGGGGAAAGCTTGATGAAATTGAACCCTTTCCTGCGTCATGAATATTTTCCACACCACCAGGAGGATGCTGGGACTTATCAGAGCTGTTTGTAGCCCGGCTTCAGAGTAATTCACAGTCTCCACCAGGAAGACGCTCACGTCTGATCGTTTTTTTTTTTTACACACCGACCCCGGGACATAAAAATGGACACAGGCAAGACGGGGAGAGCTGAGCCACACGCACGCGCTTAATCTGCTAAGTAGGTGAGCCGCAGTTGGCGTCGGTTGCTGAAAGTGAGTTGTTGTATTGCTGCAGCAGAAAAAAAAAAAGGCCTGGATGAGAGAATGACCTACATAATGAGGAGGGGAGCTTGGGTGATGAGGCTTTTATGGAGTGACAGCTGTTCTACCTGCCGTTGTCACCTTGACAGAGCAAAGGGACTCATCAATAAACCCCAAACTAATGAGTGTCATTGTACTTTATAGCATAAGAGAACAGGGACAACGTTATCCCACACGTCTGCCATATTAAGCGCACCCTCAACCGCCCCCACAACCAATTTATGACAAAGATTTTTTAGCTTATCCAGCACTATTGCGAGTATCATCATTTTCTGAGCGGGTCCCAGCGGACTCGAGCGGGAAGTGTCACTCACTGAAAAACTTTACTTGGGGGGAAAGACGAGACTACTTCCTCATTTTTAAGCAACTGTGCCAATGCCCAGGTGCTCTTTTCAGGTGCTACAGTATGCACTTTGTTAGACTGAGAGAGACAGGTCTGTGTCTGGCTCTCGTATCATCTCGGGCTGCTCTTTGCCTCAGTGTCAGCACACAGAGCCTTCCTTCCTGTCAGTCTGCCGGAGCTGATGATGAATTATAAAAGGGGCCTGCTCTCCCTGAGAATACAGATGTTTCCACACACACACACACACACACACCTTCTCTGGTTCGCACTGTGCTACGAAAAGCCTTATCGTGCTCGCGATACAGCCGATGGAAAACGAGGACTTATTATGCAAGCTCAATGAGAAAACAGGGGCTAATTAACTAGAATGGAAACACGTTCGGCGTCTCGAGCTTTTCATCTTAGAGAGGGCTTCTGTTTGCAATACTTCTTTGACTGCTGATCTCCATGTGCATATTTTTTTAAATGAAATATGCAATGCTCCTAACGACTACAGCATAATTAAAGTCATAATAATCCAGCTGAAATGCTTTCAGAGGTTAAAGCGCCGTTAGAGTGGCTTGTTTCTGTAAGCTGAGCCCCGCAGGAGAGAGTGGCGGCACTTGACAGACGGCTCAGTTTTGACTGCCGGACTCGGTGGTCAGTCCGTAGCAGGTGCTGCTGTGCACGCAAGCGGACAGACAAACTGAACGGCCCGCTGCCTGATTTGTATGCCATCTCTTTCTAAAGTAAGAGCAAACAGAGGGTTGTTTTTAATTGAGACACTGAGGAAGAGAGGCAATGCACTAATAAACAGGTAATTATGCAACTCCCAGCTCCGCCAAAGCAGATTGTGAATCCATTAAGGCCTCTTCGCAAAAACGCCTCTCCTTTTTTTTTTCTTCTTCCACTACTGATTTTTTTCCCCCCTCTAAAGTGGTACGCAAAATCCCCGCGCACGCAGCCCTGTTGTGTGGGAGACAGGCTCTCGACGCAAAATTCATAACAATTAACCATCAATCAGACTTAACCTCTGGGGTCACGGTAAGTGCTCCTCGCCCTGCGAATCTGCCGGCCAGATTAACACAGCGACAAAATGTGTCTGTACATGTCAGCTAATCCATTTATTTATTCAGCTTCCTCCCAGACTGCCTGATTAATCGCTCCCACACCACTGATGGAGGGAAGAGACAGAGAGAGAGAGAGCGAGAACGTGCTGCTCGGCGCGCTCAGAGGTCCGTAAGTGTGTGTGTGTGTTTGTGTGTGTGTGCACTGAGCGGTAGCAGATTCCCCGAACACACACTTGACTGAGCATCAAAGAGTAGTTTGCAAGAGCGTATGTAAACAACGATGGGGATGTTCAGAGGGATATTTGCGAGCACCTGCACACATCAATCTCTCGGAACAAACAGACAGGCTTAAATTCTCGCCGCCCACACATCCCAACCCAGAGTGCCTCGCAGTTTTTAGAAAGTTGTATTCTTACCTTGAGTGGCGATGTAGTGATTTGGCCTGTGGTAGCCCTGAAACAAAAAAGAAAGTGGGAGAAGGGAAATGAGAGTCACTTCGCTTAAAAAGAAACAGAGCAGCTGCGGTGGGCGAGGCCACTCCTCTCAGAATATGTCGTCTGTGTCTTTGATGTTTAGTCTGTTTTCTGACAGGTTGTCCAGGTTGATGTCTACATCACAAACTTAAAAACAACACACTTCAAATACTCTGAACAGATACAGGTGTACACTTTATGGAGCCCAAGTTGAAGCCTCGAGAAATGTGGCTAAAAAAATCATATATGATATCAAAGTCTCAATAAGCATCAACAAAAATGTAAGCGAAAATAAACGTTCATATTAACTAGAAACAGACGTTGTGGGCATGGCCAATCAGATTTGATTGACACATCCCTGGCTCTGCACACAGCAAGAGCCCATGTGACCAAGGTGCAGTTTATAGCACCTTTATTTTTTAAATGTCCGAGTCAGAATCAAACAGATTAGCTATTCATATAACAGTTAGCAGTTAGCATACACATGTTGCCCCTATTTGTTTTCAAATCTATGAACGTAATGATAAATAATGGCACTAGCTGATGCTCAACACCCACCCAGGGGTGGATCCAGACTTTTTTGACTGGGGCACTGACTTGGACATGGACACAAAAAAACACACACACACACGCGATTTAATTGCAACTATTTATCCTTTCTATCAATCATGTCTAAATACATTAAAGTATGTAAAAGATGTGATATTCCTGTGTATATTTTTTAACTTTAAAATGTAACACTACAGAGCGGCAACATATACATCTTCTAAGCTTAATTCTTTAAGGACTCAAAAAGAAGTAACAATTTAAAATACGAACAAAAGGAAATGTGCAACATTGAAATGCAAAGAAAGCTACAAGCACCCTTTAGCAACACAGCCCAAATAGTTTAAACATAAGGGACTTATATTAAACTCTTTGGGCTGTGTTGCAACCTCTCTGACAAGGCAAATAGTTGCAGCCTGTCTGATAACCCTTTCCCACCAAAATTAGCGTATTGACGCATGTTTTTCAGACCCGAGAAGACCCACTTATAGATGTCGATTGTCTCCTTGCCCATTGCCAGTGCAGTATACTCCTTTAATATTGTTGTGTTTTGTCTGTACCAAAGAGCTGTTTAACTGCCTTTCGTTGTTTTTATAACAATGACAAGAAAGATGTATCGATCACTATCACAGTTAGCATACACATGTTGCCCCTGTTTGTTCTTAAACCTATGAATGCATTGATAAATAAGGGCTGTGAAGCGTTAGCTAGTGCTATATTATTACAAAACTGCAGCCTTCAATAATCACCCGGAGAGGGCGGGTGTGTTAGTTGTGGGTGAGTATAGCTGCTGTGTAACTGTCATAATTTGTTTGCAGAATTATTGCAGAATTTTCTTCACTCAATTCAAACAAAATATCAGGAAATGTGCAGATACTCAAATAACAATATTTAGATGCTTTCTGTAAACAAGACCTGAAATCACATATTTAGAAGGATGTTGAGGATTTGGATTTTTCGAGGCCTCAACAGCTGTTTCTGTTTCTGATGTCTCGCTTGTGCAGAAAATTTAACTTTTTTCATGTTTAAGAAATACGCCTCAGTCGCTCAGTCTTTCTATTAGCTGTTTTTCTACTGAACTCCCATTCCCTCCTTTATTTCAGCGACTGAGGGAGTGAGGAAGCGGCACTGCTGAAAGCCAGTGATGGATGCTGCTGGATACACGATGCATAAACACTCTCCATCACGCACTCTATATGCAGCACACCTCTGGAGTAAGCAGCCAAAGTGTTGATAATCCCCAAGATACAACTAACAGCACTGATCTTCACAATGGGCCCCCAGTCTCATGGATTACTCTAATCCCTTCAAGTTTTATTTGTCCAATTCCTTGTCTCCTCTCCAGAGATATGAGGCAGGAAACAAAACATTAGGACTTAAAGGCTCTTGCTAGGCCCTGCCTCCTCTTGATTGTCTTCTCCCCCCCCCCCCCCTCCCCGTCCACCCTCCACACACCCCTGCTGCTCTGCTTATCTCACTCATATTCAATTTAACTTGGACTGTGATTAACGCTCCTCCAATGAAGGGAGAAAAGACACAAAGGATATTTTCCTCACTCTCTCTCTCATCCACCGGGCTCTTTCAGCTATTCAACTGTCCTCCATTTTTAATGACTTCTTTATCTCTGGACTGAGGAGGAGATTTGTTTGTGCTTTCATGTAAGTTCTGTCAAGTAAAGTGGGGGCCGCGCACACTGCCGGATTAGAGGGGGAGAGACAGGAAGAAAGCAGGGCCCTGACAGTCACTGTCAGGTGAGTAGAGCTTACTATAAATGGACTCGCTGCTTTATAGACACGTTACATTAGGTACATAAGGCTGTTTCTACGCAATCGACACAAAGAGATGAATGCAGAATTGTCCGTGTGGAAATGGTTAATTGAACATGCTTTGTTTCCAGGGATGTGTAAATTACTGACGAAGAATTTAATATGTGTTATTCTCTGTATTTTGCTGCATTGCTCATTACAATGATCATTTATATTAATTCTTTCAAGCCACAGTGGCGTGCTCCATGTCTAAAATATGCAGCAAGAGATGTATTTGCCTGCGGGCATGAGTTTGTATTTTCAGTCTGAACATCATTAGATAACCCACTTCTGCAGATCTAGGGTACCAACCCGATCACCTACAAAATACATGCATATACCACTTATTTGCTTTCCCAAACACACTAAACAGAGGCTAAATGCTGCCTCTGTGGTGCTCACTGGCAATGTTTCTTTTATGATCCGGGAAACATGTGTATCCTCATGCCACACAGTGATCATGGGGAATAAAGAGGCTGCATTATTAACAGGGCAAAGTAAGAAACTGCCCTGCGGTCTCAGACCCACAGGGGCCCCAAAAGCACAGGTTTATTGTGTATCTGTTGCTTTGAGGTAGTTTGTCATTTATCACAAGTTTATAACAGCTTAAAGTACAAGGCCCTTAAGGTGCATTGTTAGCTGTGTTGTCTGCACATCTGTTAGAACCTACAAGACATGATCCCCCAAATGGGTGGCAGATAAATCGAAGGGGGCACGAGATGATTGAAGGTATAAGATTCTCTCTAATTTTTTCTTCTTTTCTCCCTTAATTTGTCATTTTCCTGCTTTGGATACTTTCACCTCTACTGGTCTCTAACGTAACAATCTGAGTAAAAAAAAAATCAGTGGAACTCATGTCATCACTCGACCATGATACAGCTCCGGAAAAAATTAAGAGACCACTCCAAATTTCTCCAGATCTGAACCCCAACTGAAAACCACTTGAATGTGATCAAGAGGAAGATAGATGGTCACAAGCCATCGAACAAAGAGCGGCATCACGTCACCGAACAGCACTGTGACAGACCCGTAATGAAAGCTATAAATAAAAACAGGTTACTCCACCAAATATTGATTAAGGACTCTTCCTGAGTTAAAACACGAGTATTCTGTTGTTTAATGAACATGAACTTGTTTCTTTGCATTATTGGACATCTGAAAATCATCTTTTTGAATCTTTTGGTTTTTTAAACCAGTCATCATTTTCTGCAAATCAAAGACCCAAATGAGAATATTTTACTTGGAAGAAGGAGAAATGTTGAATACAATAAAACAAAAGTTAATTTTACTCAGTCACAAACCTATAAATAGTAGAAACAGAGAAAAATATGTTTGCAGTGGTCTCTTATGTTTTCCGGAGCTCTATGTGATGAGGAATTTCAACAAACTGATTTTATTTTTGCCTTTATTTGACAGCTGAAGAGAGACAGGAAGTGTGGGGAGAAGAGAGTGCGCAGCTAGCAGGGAACGTTCCCATAACATTGGCTAACATTAGCTACAAGCTCTAATGAGAAAACGTTTTAATCTAATATTCAAAGTTTTAAGGATGTTTATCATTTCAAATAAAGTTCTTGTGACGTTAAAACTTAAACAAAATGTTTTAACTGAAACAGGAAAACAAGAAATTTTCAGGATGTTCTTGAGGCCTGGGATGTCAGAACGCCTTTTATAAAACAGTTGCTAGGTAGAACATGCTTACCACAACATTCTGAGGATCTTTCTGGATGTTAGTGCGCCCTGAACTATCTGAACGTGATTTATAAAACCTTCCTGAAATGTGATTTGAACATTCTCACTGCAAGTTTTCTGAAAATGTTTTCAGAGAACGTTCTCCTGGGAGACCAAATAAAAACTTCCCGCTCAGAACATAGCACGTAACATTCTTAGAACGAGCTGGGTGGGGGATGACATGCGCCAAATAAACGGCAGACCGGGAGTTGAGCCAGCGCTCAGTGCGTCGAGCACTGTAGCCTCTGAACACGGGACGCCTGCTCTACCAACTGAGCTAAACAAGCGCTCCTAAAGGGGTCACAAGATAAAACGCTTTGATCCGCTTTGGTAGAGGGATCTGTGTCTTTGTGTTATTATGATAATAAGAAAGTTTTTTGTTTTTCAGTTGTTAACACTTTGCAAAAGGGTGAACAGTTTGCAGTTATGCTCAGTACAAAGCAAACTGCAAACATGAGCAGTATCAGAGACTTGGTCACCTCCATATCATAAGACTGCATTACATCAGCGTACAGTTCACAACCCCAGCAAACATCTTTGTGCCCGGTGTGCACACAAACTAAACTCGCTACGTCTCCTTTTCTCCTAAATGTTTATGAAAACACTCGATCAGCCGCGGAGAAAAGAAACACACCCGACTGGCTCTGCTTACTCGAACATGACTCCAAATAATCGGCAGCATAATAGCGCACAATAACAAACACTGTGGGAAATGTTGTACACATAAGAGTTTATTGGGCAGGACAAGCTCGGAGATGGGTTAAAAAGCTTTCTGAAGAGCAAAAACATCATTACCCATCTGCCTGCGTTTCTGCTAAGTACTTTTTCAATGAAGCTAGCGGAGGAGTGGAAATCCTTTTCAATCAGGACCCTCTTTAATATGCGTGTATTCTTATCTTATAATGGGGCCCTCTCTATTGTGAGAGTCTTCTCTGCAGCGGCCCTTTTCGCAGCATAATGGGCCATAAACTGAATAGCGGGAAAGGTAAATAATTTAAGCCCCCTGCATTTGCCGTGGCACACCTTGCATTATGAATTTATGTTTGAAGGCGTAACAAGAGATTACAAATTACCACATTAGAGGGGCGGAGGGGGGAGAGAGGAGATGGGAGACGGAGTGAGAGTTCTCTCCTGAGCACAAAACCACTTAGGGAGTCAGGTACATCACCGAGCCATTACACACGGAGCCAAAGCATCTGCTCGGAGGGGGCGATGAGCTGCTGCGATTGGTCACATCCGGCTACCAACACGGCTATCAGCAGCAAATCGGGTCAGATCAGGAGCGTCGGTACTGTGTGAGCTAAGTGGGTTAGATCGGTTTTAAACAAGAAGCATGTCTCACGCCACTTTTTAATGACTTTTACTTACTGTAAAGGTATGCTAAGGTACTTGAGTGCATGTAAGTGCTGCGCCGCAAGTACTCTCCTGTGGTAGGATGTAAATCTAAACCCCTGTAGAAAACTGCTGCGTCGAGTTCGATTCAGCGGTCTGTCCGTGAGACTTTCCAGTGTCTAACAGAGGAGGAGAAAGCAGCTGCTTTAAACGGACGTGGAGCAGAGTGAAGCAGCTCTGCAAGTTTCCAGTCTGCGTCCTCACTCTCCCAGAAAATGACAACATCAGTCGCTTGCTCGGTTGCTTAAAATGACCAGACGTGACGATGACAGTGACATAATTGCGCAAATAATGACTTGCCTCGCGCGGCAGCACACTCAGCAGTTTGTGTGACTTTGTTATTACGCTACAGAACATCTTAGAGAGGAGATCGGTGCTGCTGATTAGAGCGCAGACTTTGACACGCCGCGATCGCAATCCACTCTCTCTTTTAGCGAAGCAGAGTAGCTACCTCAGCTTGATCACAGAGGCAGCAAATCAGCAAGAAAATGTTTACATGAATCATTTTTGTATCAGCAAAATAACCTGTGGATGACCTTCTTGTTATTTAGGAATGAGAGCTGTTAAATATTTCGCGACAAGGACAAAAGCTGCCAAAATGTTGTCATATATTTCAAGCAGCAGAAGACTTATAACACTCGTTTTGTTATCATTTCCGTGTCTGATGTTCAAGCAGCATATTTAGCTCTATTTGTGGAGCCTGTATTACTTTCTTCACTTTTCTAACTTAGCTAATTAATCATCCGTAAAACTTTCCCCCGTGTTCTTCCCTTTTTCGCTTTTACAATGCCTGTTTTCAAAGCAAAGTCCAAAGCTATAACCTCAGTTTCCTCCGTGTGCTGGTTTGCCTTTTCTCTCTCCCAGCGCTGTCAGCCTCTGATCCTCATTCCTCTTAATATATCCAATGAATAGAGTGATACAGCAGCCCTCCAAAGTTGAATATAAAGGCACTGTGTGTGTGTGACTGTTCCTGTCTGTATGTGTGTGTCTGTATGTTTGTGATGGGCAGGCAGTAGGGGCTGCTTTGTCCCCCAGGCCCCCCGCGACGGCGGCACCAGCGCCCTCTCTCTCCCCGAGAGGAAGCGCGGTGACCTTTGCGTTGGTGGCGCTGGCTGGTGTGTGTACTTACATCAACGTAATTTGCATTAATGTAATCGGAGCTCTGTTCCCCCTCCAGGGCCTGCAGCCTGACACGGGAGTGATCATCTGGAAGAGAGGCGGAGAGGAAGAAACCGGCGTTGAATTAATCATATTAACGAGGGCATCAGGAGAAGAGAAGGCGGACAGGGACGGAGGGACAGACAGTAAAAACAGAGGAGTAGAGACACAAACGATGCCAGACAGGAAGTTGTCGTGCAGGAGTGGAAGGAGGACCAGACTGGCTTCAGACTGGCACCAATGAAAACACAGTTGTAGGAGTGAAACATGCCTGATGAATGGACTGTTTAACTAACACAAGATGCTGTTTAAAACCTTGATGATATTAGGTGTACAAAACATGCTGGATGAGAGACCGCATGCACCTAACATTACGGATTAAAAAGGTTGGTAGGGGAAATGGACACAGACACACAATTATAATTTAAAGCTGTAATCTCGAAGATTTAAGTGTCGTTCTCTTTGGCGGTAATTGCGGGAGCACACTTCCCAGATATCCAGACAGTGTTGCATGATGGTCGCTTTCCTTTTTAGACTGTTTGCCTTCATCTGAGCGTCCAATTTGTTTCTTTTTCTTTGGATTTTCACTTATTTTTGAAGTTGTATCTGTAGTCATCGATCTTTTCTTTGTTTGTTCAGCCATAGCAGATTACTGTTTACTCGCAACACTTGCAGAGACCGGAAAAGCAGCCGCTTAGCTCCGCCTACCCTCTCTGGCAGACCAACCACTGCTGGGTGATGGAAAACGCGTCACTAACTGGGCGCCGCTTGTGATTTTTTTCCGCAAAAAATTTAATATTCAAAAGAAAATCTTCAAGATTATTACTTTAAATAGGAACATACATTTATGGTCAGATACATTTGTTAAATGAAAACCATGCGGCTTTGACTCTAGGTTAGGTTCAAATACAAAGAAAGGGAAGTTAATTGCATTTTTAAATGAAGTAATGTAACTTTAAAGTAATTTTAAGATGATCCTCAAAACTGGATCTTCAAGGTTTTTTCGTAGCAGCAACAATTTAACCGTCCAATCAGCATTATTAGGTTAATTTGCACCCCAGCTCAGCCCAAGTGTGAATAACTAATACGAATTAATTGTGAAATTCAACATCTTTTATAAACACAGCTGAGACTGCATGTTATGCGCCGCAGGGCTGATTTCTCATAACTGAAAAGACACTGCAGGAAGATGAATATAAAAGTAGATTGGAAAGGTCAAAGCTGCTCTCGTTGGCTGATAATAAAACTCTGTTTGAGCAGCTTATAGTTATCCAGAGTCACAAGCCCGGCCAATAAATCAGCCTGAAGAATGGGAACGGCACAGAAAAAAAAACGTCATGAGCGCTCAGGAGGTGCTTTGTACACACATGCAATAATATTCCCATATCGGTTCTTCATGCGGTTCTCATCCTTCTTTGCAGAGTCCCATGGCGCAGACTGTCCTTCAAAAAAGCTCTGAAAAGAGAGAAAACAGAGCAGAGAGAAGGGGGTAAAATATGGTGTCATGTGTGAGCACTCTAAATGATAACCAGGCTAAAGAACAGCCTTCCTCTTTCTGCTCTACAAATAAAAAGAAAGGGAGCATTAGCAACAGAAAAGAGACGTATTCACATCATTATTAGACATGAAACACTGAGAGGATGGTGGTTCCCGGGGAGCTGAGTCAAACAGAGAGTGCCATTAGGGCCGAAGCGGCGGGTGTCACGCTAAAACTTCTCCCCCTGCGTCGCTTTGCAGAGCGGAGCCACCTCAGCGGCTGTCGGCCTGCCGCGCCTGAAGGACTCAATCAGCCCGTCGCGGGGAAAAAAATAAAGCCAGCTCATCGTCTGCAGATCAAAACTGCTCCGCTTCAGATTACCCTCATGAAATATTTATCATCTCTCGCTGGGGAGATTTCCATTCTGATGGCACACCAGGCACAATTAAGCCAAATTATGAAAATACATCTCCACTGCCAGTCCACCGCTGTTCAGCAAGGGGCGGGCAAGCAGGGCGGGTTGGCTCCAAGCAGGCTAGCCCGGATAAAAACATGTTATTGTTCTGTCGTTTTGATTGTCGGCTAATGCACATTTGAAAAGTCAGCTGATACATTAGAATGCAGACCATCTGCAAGTAAAGATGGGGGAGCATTTATCGGAGGTTAAACAGATTGTTTCGAGGGTTCCTTTTGGAGTCTGAGCGAGCAGCACGCGTCGTCTTCAATCATCACCGCTCTACGACTTGATGGTTTCATTCATCTCAGTGCTACGGCAGGCGGCAGGCCGTTTGTCTAGCAAATAAAAGGTCCCACAGACGCGACACAAGGACATATTCCTGTATGAAGTCTTGAGGATTAGTGATTTCACTGAGAAACAGCTTTAATATGCTAAAAATATGTCCCATCCTTCCAGAGAAGACGGAGGCATGTCTCAGAGATGGATTATGCGGGCCTCTCCTCCTGTGGCAGTACGTCTTGAGTAAATGCACGGGCCAATGTCGCTCTCTCTGTCACCCTGAAGGATAAAGGTCTAATATCAAGCATCTGGAGACAAATCGTCTCCCAGCCAAAATGCGTTACCTGCCAACTTCATAATAGTTCTCTCTTAAACTGAGTGACCCTGCCTGCTTCGGATGCTGTAGTCTCATTCCTCAGGCTGTTCAGATGCTGCATCCAGAGAAACTTATTATCATGATAAAGTTGTTAGTGTCCCAAGAGGGGAGGATTATATTGAGGCTTTCAATTTAAGGGACATAAACCCATTCTGGGAATAATTAGCTTCGAAAAATTCATCAGACAGTGATTGAAAAACAAAAGATGGCTCCACCTGTAAAAAGTATTTTGTAGCAAAAGGTCGTTGTTCTACTTTAGTGCATCTGCAGGTACTTTTTCACCGCGCTTAAATTATTCCCACTGGCCCAGATCCAACTTAGTATGATTTTAATTACAGGCTTCCTGCTGCACTCCAGTCCCTGCACAGTTTGTCAGCTTGTGCCGTTTCTTCGCCTGTAACCACTTTCCTGTAAGTGAAAAGCAGAGCGCTTTCTCTGCACAGTCACTATGGGAAAACCTATATAGCGAGCACTCCACATACAGTGTGCACCATGAAAAAGTAAGATAACTATTAAATGGATGAAAAACACAAAGAAGAGGAATAGTGAGCTGCTACTGAATGAATTAATCATTGACTGTGTGAGGAAAGGAGACTCATTTAAAGCTCCTGTGAGGAACTTTCGGTTTGTGTAGATTTTGGCGCCCCCTGTGGACAAAGCCGTTCCTCTTATCTCTGCTGATTTTGTCCTGTACATGATTAAGTGGTGGTTTTTAACAACAAATCTCATCCTGCTTTCTTATGTATCACTCACTTTAAATTTGAAAATGTAAACAAAGGCAGCGTACAGCTAATCGCTTCATCTGACACCTACCCCCCCGCCAGCGGTTTCAGGCATTAAAAATAACTATATAGAAATAATCAATCTTGTCGCTGATGGTCTGGTTTGCTTTTGTAGCTCATATAGAGACATCAGATTTAATTTCAGTCTGCTTCATAACCATAAAAAACTCCTCACAGGAGCTTTAAAGTGACAAGTGTTCATCTGTGGTCAGAGTTGAGGCTAGATGCAACACATTTCCCTTTACATAAAACAAGCTGAAAACAAATGACACACAAGGACCAAATAACATTTATATAGCAGCTAGTTGTCTGCTCACTCATACTTTATGCAAGCGTGCGGATTTCTGACAAGCAAACACTTTGTTATATTATGGCTTAATAAAGCTTATACAACATTGTCCCTTTTGACGAGTTGATTTCAGTTGTTTTCTGGAGATCTCGACTTATTTTTCCCGTCATCTCAGAATAAAGCTGGTTTCCCCATTATAACAGATGAATTCACCTCATTTGTAGACAAAAAAGCTGTTTTTCTCGTGATAAAGGGATAATTTTCCAGCGATCTAGAAAACAAAACAACAGGCTGGTCACTGTGACATTACACACCTGGATATGTCACGCTCCCATTGCCCACACTAATGAGGTAAGTTAAGCCTGTTTCTATGTCTGTTTTGTGCCTTTGCAACTCTGAGGTTATGATCATCTGACGTCGCTATCAAGCGATAACGTGATAAATAAGTCGAGATCTCGAGAAAACAACCAGAAATTACTCGCTATTACGTGAAAACGGAGTAAATAAAATGTATGGATGCATGTCCGCATGGCTTCCGTTCTTTCCAATAAAAGTTATATCATCTGTTTGGGCGTCCAAAAATTACGTTGAAAATATGGTTGGTTCAACTATGTGAAAATGAAACACAGTCATTTGCAACAACGTTTTATTGAGTCAGAACTGGTTTGAGTGATTTTTCTTTTCAAAAAAAAGTTTCATAATTTTTTGGCCAGTTTGCCTTTCTGAGATACGACGGCTAATAAGAGACAGGAAATGTATCTGTATATGGGGCGCCCGCTCCACCCACCAAGCTAAACCAGCACCCCAAAAATTAGTATTATTGTGTTACCTAAAATTTTAACCCGATGACGAAGTTTTCGAAAAGCTTTAAACGGAAACATTAAGATGTGGAGAATTTATAGATGTTACATGTTTTGTTCATTACAGATGTTCTGATGCCACTTTCCTTTCAGATACTGATTGCTAAACCTAAACCTATACTGCTAACCCTGTATGTCTAAACTGCACACTGTAAACATCATTCTTTTACTGGTAGGATTTTCCAGTCTAATTTAATGCTGACATTTTGCTAACTCTGATTACAAGGACTACTGGCACCACACTGTTTTTGTTGCTCGTGTTACTCGATAATCTACCTGAAATCAGCTCTTCTTCCCTTTGTATAAAACAGTAGTTGCTTCCCATGTCTCTGTGCCAGTTCCTCGTCTTTCGTTGTCAAACCTTCTGTGATACCTTCATGAAATCCCCCGTGATTTCTCCAGTGGACTTTATTGAGATTTATCCCAGGATTACTTCTGGTTTTCAGCCGTTTGTTGGATTATTGGTCGGACTTTTTGTTGGATTTTGATATCTGGAATCTTCAAGTAAACCCTCTTTTGTTTTATTAAATAAATCATCTATCGTCTGCACCTGTGTCCTCTTCCTTTTTGTTAAATCCAAAACTAGGCATCTAATCGGTGCATAGACCGGCCTGCGTGCTGATACCAATCCTACATTTGAGGTTTTAATGGCGGCATTTCCACCTGCGTCGGAACAACTCCACAGTTTATGCAGGAAATAAAACATTTCACAGTGACACTGTAAAGACATGACAAAGTTAAAAAGACTGTTTCACACATTTCATCATCAAAAACGCTTCGGTAGCTTTGCATAGCTTCTGTTGGTAAATGCCCTTTTCAGACTAGATCGTGTATGTGGGATGTTTGACTCCCACAGGGCCAACAAGCACCATCAATCAGTCAGGTTTGTGATATCATCTACAAGTTTGAAAATATTCACAAATAACCAAAGATATTGGCTTACCTCGTTTATCTGATCCAAAGATAACGTACAGAATAACAAGAAGCATGGGTTTGGGGAGAGATATAGTACAGTGTAAGTCAACAGGTTTAGAGGTGCACGAGGCTCCAATCTCATCATCAGAAATAAACAGTTAAAAAGGGCATTAACCTTAAGACAGATAGAGAAGACAGTGGAGGAAGACAACACACAAATGAGTCGTTCTAGCCAAGTGAGAATGCTGCGATACAAACTTCCCACAGGCTGCAAAAGGCTGAGGTGACAGCAGGGTGAGGAGACGAGGGCCAGTCGTCCGTTGTGGCCTTTTTTCTTTTTGATTGACTGTTTTGCATCTACCTAATGCCAGGCGCGTGAACCCAAAACACCTTTATCCATAATGGATTAGGCCCGGAGGACAGCCCAAAGCACTCCAGCCCCTCAATGATCTGATGCTGCAGGTAGCGATGGGAGGCTGCAGCATTTAATTCTGTAGTCATGAGAGGGAAGTGGGGAGTTAATTACTGATAAATCTGGCCTACACATAGCAGGGAGGGAGATGAAGAGAGGGAGAGAGGGAAGCAAGGAGGTGTAGATAAGTATATGACAGAAAAAGAGATGAAGGAGGAGAGAGGTAGAGA
This sequence comes from Semicossyphus pulcher, assembly GCF_022749685.1. Classification (NCBI taxonomy): domain Eukaryota; kingdom Metazoa; phylum Chordata; class Actinopteri; order Labriformes; family Labridae; genus Semicossyphus; species Semicossyphus pulcher. The sequence goes on along the minus strand of NW_027211748.1, from coordinate 18,827,455 downwards.
AAAACATGTTCAGAGAGTGAAGAAAAAGGTGTTAAAAAGTGAAGGGAGGTTAGAGAAAGGTCAGAAAGAAAGACAGAAAAATATAATACGATCAGTTAAAAGGGCCTGTGTGAAGTCAGAGAGAAAGATTTACAGATTAGATATTTAAAAAGAAGGATTTAGCTTGAAGCCAGTCGGTTACAACAGAGCTTGAGGGTGAGATGAGGCTGGCTGCTGTGGTGCTGAGGGACGCGAGGAGGCTGGAGTGCCGCCAAGCCCTGCCAGCCTCCTGCACTAATGAGAGGAAATGAGAGTGACGCTCTTCTGGGGCAAAATCTTTTGTTTTGGTGTCAGCGAGAGGCCTGGTGTCACATTACCGATGCTGTTGTGTGACAACAGTCTTGAGAGAGCGGCAGGCTGCCGTCGGTGGAGTCTAATCGGACATGATTCAGATTAAAGAGGGGACGGAGCTGACACGCAGCTGGCCGGTCCTCACACTTTTTGAGGGTTTGCATTCCAAGTCGGACTACAGCTGCTTCTCACAGGGGAACTGGGACAGACACGAAATGCACAATAGCTGCAAACAACAAGGAACAGATGCACAACAAAACGAATCACACCGTAAACACACTGTGACGGGGCACATTAACAATTTATCATAAAAGTGCATCTGGGGAGAAACAGAACAGTTCTGCTGTGCGGTGCAAAAACAGGGAGAGACAGACAGGAAGAGAGAGACAGATACAGAGAGGCTGACACACATGAAGCCTCGACTTAGACTGATAAACATTCTCACTCAAGAACCTCCGTGGTGAAGTCTACCGCCGGGCTTCATGTGTGTTTGCAACCTTTACAGCCGGGGATACGACAGCTGGGCTGCGTCCTACCTCGTACTCCTCCTTGAAGCCGTAGCCTTCGGCGCACTTCATCTGGGTGATGTGCTGGAGGAGGTCGGCCACGCGGATGGCCGGGTGCAGCTGACCCGTCTGGTACGGCACGTCGACCGGCTCCCGCTTCCTCAGGGAGTGAGTGTGAGACTGCACCAGGCTGCTGGTGTCGCTGCCCATGTTCTGGCTCTCATCTGGGGAGCAAAAGCACAAGGACAGAGCCAGAGCAGGTCAGGACGGAGACGCAGGAACTAGAGTTTATCACTTTATTGTTCTTAGATACATTTGGGTGACATAGTGCTTGAAGCAGGAAATGGCTGTGCTGTTATTGATTTTAAACTTGAGTTTAAGCTGCTGAGGTGTCACACCAGCTCATATCCCACTTACGACTGTCCCATTAACAGATGGCACATTATCTCATTTACTGTTAAGCATTATGTCACCACCCTCCAGATTGACAAACAACTCTCAACTAGTAATCTGTTTGTTATGGATGGTCACAACAACACAACATCATTGAGTAATAGGATGAGTCATGTGGTGGGAAGGTTCAGGTCCATCTGTCTCAGTGTGTGGTGGAAATATTTAATATTACAGGCCTACTGTGTTCTACGAGAGCCATTAAAAAACACTGTTAGCAGTAAATGCGGCTACAGCTAGAACAAAAGGAGTCAATGGCCCTCAACTGCAGGAAACAGTGTAGAGTGATCGTAAAAAGTCCACATGAAGATGCTGTAAAACAACAAGTTTACTTTGTTTGTAACTGGCACTACAGTATGCTGGTTTGGGCTGCAGCTTGCACTGAGAGTCAGAGTCCATTCCAGCTCTTTCATACTGTAATCCAGTCAGTGGCAGACATGAGGCACAGACGCTGTGGGGGAGCCAGCGGACGATGGAGGGTGTCCAGAAACATGAAGGAGGAGGATGTGAGGGGGTGCGGTGGGCCACAGTGAGCATGTTGCAGCAGGCACCGTCAGAAGCATCACACAGACACAGCGTGGATTCAACCCCTGCCGCCCGTTATCCCCCCCCCCCCACCCGAAAAATGAAAAAGTAAGTCAAACCTAAAAGAATTTTGGAAAAAAAAACAAAAACAAGGAGGGAAGCGGAGATGGGAGGGGAATGCATGGGGTGATGCTGCCATGGGGCACTGTAGACCATGCTAGAGGCTAATGGTGGCTTGGTGGCACGGTACGGAGGGTGGTGAGATGCTAACATGTCCACTGGTCATGCAATCAATGTCGTAATGTCCATGTCAGAAGCAGCCTCTCACTGTCGGCTTGCTCTCTGAGTAAACACCACCTCCTTCCCCCAACCCAGGGCCCACTTAGGAAAACTTACCATTAATGGGCACTTTTTAGATAGCAGATACATAAGAGGTTACGTATGTAAAGAGAGAGAGAGGAGAAGAGAGAGGAGAGAGGGGATAAGCAACAATACAGCATGAGAACCTGTTACAGTAGAGTGTTTTTTAGAGCTACGCTAAAGGGCAAGATCACATGCCTCCTCAGTCCAAACTGCCTAAGTAGAAAGCCTAGTCAAGGGGGGGGATGTTGAGTGGATGGATGGGGCAATTTCAACAGTGCAAGACAAAAGTAAAAGAACAAAAACAAGGAAGTCATGGATTTAAAGGGGGGAAATAAATGGTGGAAAACCGGTCGACTTTGGAACAAGCTGTAGTTGTTACAGATCAGTGACTTGCATATTTAATGAAGCCAATTATTTTTGGAATATTCTGACATTTTAAGTTTCTTTCTCTAATTGCTATAATTACATTTTGCACGTGCTGGTGGTGACACCTGTATTTATACCACTTTTATTTTTTTTTTTCTACTCAAACAGGAGTGTGTGATGAAATCCTTTACGATCTAATCAGTTTTGATCATTAACCTCAACTGATGAGACAATGCTGTGACTGCATGTGTCACAACTGAAAGCATGTAACCTTTTTTTCCCGGGCTGCCGTAATTTCATGTTAATTGTTTCATGCTTCATTAGATGTGGAACTAACATCCGCAGCTGTCACAGTGGTGATGAAAGTAGCTGCTTTAAGACTCTGGAAGTTGTGTGTTTGCGGATGCAGCTCTGTTGCTTATTGCGTCTTTCTTCGTGGACTTGAGTATTAAATTATTACAGTTGTAGTGCCCCACTTAGTAGCTACATTATGTGGTGCGCTGGTATAAAAAGTGTCTTCTCGTGCTGCACTTCGGGCTACTCTGCAGCCTCAACAAAGGACGATAATAATTAAAAGAACAAAATGCTTTTTTATTATAATTCTACTTTATGGCTGAACAGGATGAATCAACACGGGCAAAAACTAAAACAAAAACAAGTAGGTCACTTGCAGTTAGCCAAAGGCAGGGGGAGCGACATTAAAAAGAATAATAGAAAAGGTTGTTGTTTTGGAGGGAGGGAGGGGAGTTAAATGCGTAGTGAAAGGAGAGGGGAGGGAGGGGAGGGCAGCACAGCTAATGTAAGACTTTAGATGTTCAGACCGAACGCATCCCGCTTTGCAATTTTTGGTGAGTGGGGCTAAAAGAGAGAGCGTTTTTTTTTTTTTTTTAACCTCCCTCTCACACTGTTTAATTTCTGTTTGTGTCTCAGTGCAGCTGCTATGGCTTCAGCACGCTGTAGCCTTGGCGCCGGGGCAAGGGCCCTCCTTGTTGCCCCCCCCCTTTAGACACTCCCCCACATCCAGTCCACATGTCTGTCCATGCATATGAGAGGTCAAACATGTATGTGACATCACACGCACGACACGCAATGCGGATGGGATGGAGTGAAGCCAGCCTCAGCCCAGGAGAGCCCCTCGTTTGACGGGGAGGGAAGAGGGAGAGGAGGGGAAGGAGGAGGGAGGGGGGAGGGAGGACTAGGGGAGGAGAAGCAGCAGGCAGGTATGAAGGTGAGGAAGCCATCTTAAGAAAAAAAAGCAAAACCAAAAATGGGAAAAAATCTGTGCTTTTTTTTTTTTTGTCCTCACAGTTAAATCTTCAAAAACACCATCTTATGAATGCACTGTAAAACTCTTTAACGTACAAATACGAGTAAATAATCAACAGCAATGGGAAAAGGAAATGTGTCTCACCTAATATAGCAGTTGGCACAAAGGGATCTGCTCATACCCCCAAAACAAGTGCAGAAGTTGGAGGAGGAAAGAGAGTTGCAGTAAATAAAAGAACAAAAACACAACAGTAACAAAAATAATGGACAGTTTTCTGGTTTCTCGCCAAGCAGCACATCAAGAAACTTATCATGTGTTTCCGGAAAAGCTAATTATACAGAACGTTTGGCTGATTAGAAATCTAGCTTCCCTTTACTCCATCTAATCAATGAGCTGTAATCTGATTACATAAGACGCACAATTATGCATATTATCTGGAGAAATTGAAGTTATAATTGAACAACTAAATTCCATCTTGGCAAAGTGATATAAAATACTCATTTTTATAAGCAGTAGACGTAGCAGAGTGTAAAGTCAATTTATCTACCTTCTCATTTGTGAAATCGTTTCATGATTTTTAAAGCAAACATTAACTTTATTATCATCACACATAGCAGTATTCTGTAGTCTGTAATTTACATAAAACTGCCTTATGAAGAACATAAAACTAATTAATATCTGTTTGAAAACACCGTGTCTTATTAATGTGTCCTGACACTTCAGCAGGTTTGGTGATGACTGAATTTCACACCTTCTGCTTTCACTCAATATCACTGCTTCTATAGTAAGCACTTCTGTGTTGACAAACAGGATTAGCAGGAGGAAATACAGTGATTGTTTACCTGGGTAGTATGAGTTGGTGGGGATGGAGGTACTGAGAGTGTTGGCTTTAGGCAGTGTGAAGGAGGAGGGTGATGATCCAGCTAGAGATGGACACAAGAGAACAACACAGGGCAGTCAGAAATCAAGCAGTGTTAAATGGCGGGTGCAGTACTCATGAATTTTACTGAAGTAAAAAAGCAAAACCAGCGAATCAAAAAACATTATTACTTTCCTAATCATACTTAACCTTCTCAAGTCCATGTTGTTTTGGTTCATGTTTGCCAACCCTCTATGGATTTATTTCTGTTTATTACCTATGTTTAATATTATTTAAATATCTGATTGGTTAATCACTGCATTTGGAGGTCTGCTATTTTTCGATAGTAGACCGTTGCTATGAAGAACAGACCATGCTCTGCTGATTCTTCCGGTCCTGTTCACCTTGTCTTCACTTCACCATCGTAATAACAGCTAGATTAGCTAATTTTAATGTGCGTTAAAACAGCTAGATTAGCTCCTTTTAATGAGAGTAATAACAGCTAGGTTAGCTCACTGTAATGTGAGTAAAAATAGCTAAATTAGCTAATTTTAATGTGAGTTAAAACAGCTAGGTTAGCTCACTGTAATGTGAGTAAAAACAGCTAAATTAGCTCATTCTAATATGAGTAATAGCAGCTAGGTTAGCTAATTTTAATGTGAGTTAAAACAGCTAGGTTAGCTCACTGTAATGTGAGTAAAAACAGCTAAGTTAGCTCATTCAAAAGTGAGTAATAGCAGCTAGGTGAGCTCATTCTAATGTGAGTTTTGTGTGCTTATTTCATGAAAAGTTTTTGCAGTTTGATTTATAATGTCCCAGAAAAATGTTGAAAACCAGCAAAAAATGACTTAACTAATTCATCAAATATGTCAAGCAACTGATTAAACAACTGAATTAAACAACTTGTCTTCTGAGTACTAAAATATTTATTGGGCAGCAGATTGGTCACATTCAAGGTAATATTATAGATTAATGACAATCATATGATTTGATAGTTTTGATATGCAAATAAAGTTAAACTATTCCTGAAATAAATGTTTTTTTTGCTTATGCTTTTAAATGCAGTGTTGGAAAAAAGGGCAGCCCTTTAAAATGTAATGCAGTGTATGTAACAAATAATACACTCTTAACAGAGGGTTTAAGGCTTATAATCTGTCAGCCATGATGTTTTTAGGTCAAACTAACACTATTGACAGTCACATAAGGTCAAGGAGACGGTGGAAGGGGCTTAGGTACAGTGTTGAGGGCATTAAACTGATAGGCAAAGTAAAAAAGTAATGCATTTAAATCATTCGTGCTGGCAGACAGAGGGCTAGACTTGAACAGTCACACTAACAGACAGTTAATCAAGGTCAGAGCATCTTTGGGGCTCATCCCCTGCAGGGGTGTGGAGACAGAAGCTGCTGTGGAGTTTTAATCTGATGGTTTTGACTGGGATTATACCAGGTCAAGCCCTGGGTGCAGACTTAGCTGAGCTGTCCATCAACAAAGTATTAAGTTTAACCTGGGACGGAGGAAATTAATAGGTTATCGCAGCAGGGCACATCTAGTACGTGTTGTGGGTCTCCTCCGTGAATTGGAAAACAGAACAGTGCTGTGTTTAGGACCTCATGACTGACTTTTCAGCCTTGTGCAGGTTATACCTATTACCAATACCATTAACACAACCAAAGACTCTCGCTGATTAAAGTTTAGGCAATCTCAGAACCCATCGGCTATAGTCTGATAACAATATAGCCTCCGGGGACAAGGTTGAACATGTCGGGCGAGTCCGGTTTAGCCAGTGGTTAGTGATAAGGACTTCCAGTCGAGACTTCTGTCCTCAAGAAGAAGAGAGAGAAGAAAACTACTTTTAAAATGCGCGTTTGTTGAATGGAGATCGGATCGATAATTTCTGATGCATTCAAGGAAGTCGGGAAATCTAAACACCAAACGGCTTTCATGACACAGCGTCAGGGGAATTTGTCTCAAGTTGAATTTTTGATCTAGAACGGATTGTTAGCTGAACTTGCTGTAGATGTCTGTTTATAGAGATTAATAAGAAGCTAAGAATATGATAATAATAAGAAATAAGAAGCTCATCATCAGATAGCCGCTGATGGGAGCCGGGATGTCATTACGGCGGATTACGGTCCGCCTGCTCTTGCTCTCTACATGGTTTTTCCTGCATACGCCGCAGCCTGCTGATATGTGATTGGCCAATACTACTCGGACTTCAAGCGTACTACAAACAGAAACCAGAACACTTCCTGTACTAAAAACCCGCGCCCCAGCCTAGAGATTCTACATTTTCATGGATCTGTACATGAATAATCTGAGGTTGTTAATAAAGTGTTAAGAGGCAAGAAGAAGCGCTGTGCAGAAAGATGAGTCTTCCATCAAACAAAAAAATTAAACAATCCTTCTAAAAAATTATATCAAAGCCTTCTCCATTAATTAAAGTAAACTCTTGTGAACTTCTATGCATAAGCCAGTTCCCTGTTAACTACCACTTGCATTGGTGCAACAATGCAAAGCTTTTTAAAGCAAAAAATAACTGTCAAATCATTTGCAAAGTGAAGAAAGTCTTGGTTAGAACAAGGCAAAAGCCAAAAATCAAAGATACATTTCTTCATTAAAAATCAATTTCCAACACTAATGAAGCAGCTGGATGTGGTAAATGATGCCAAAGAGAAAAAAAAAATTTAATGGCAGTAAGAAAAAGTCACACCGAGTTTTATTCTTATTGTTTTGCATATTGCGAGACTTTCTTATTAAGGGGAGTCAAAACAAATGTGATTTTGTCCTGACTTATAAGCAATGACAGATGTTCTTAAGAAGGATTTAGTACTAAGATTGAGGTTTTTGCTGAACATGTTCCTGCATCCACAGGTTTGTCACATTTTTAAGCTGTCCCAGTGTGAATATTTCCTGTGCAGCCAAGTCTGATTTCCTTCTCACCTGACCACACCAAATAAATTGCTTCCTCCCCTGCCAGCTGTGTGTGTGTATGTGTGTGTGTGTGGCTGTAAAAGGCAGGTAGGCTGAAGCAGGACACATCTTACCTCGCCCGTTGAGAGTCATGGCACACTCGCTGCGGCCGTTGAGTGTGAGCGCACACTCGCTGCGGCCGTTGAGCGTGAGCGCGCACTCGCTGCGGCCGTTGAGAGTGAGTGCGCACTCGCTGCGGCCGTTGAGTGTGAGCGCGCACTCGCTGCGGGTGTTCAGCGTGTGGTTGTGCGTGTCCATGAAGGACAACGCCTCATCGCAGTTGGTGCCCTGCTCGGTGTAGCTCTTGTCCATGGAGTTGACCATCACCGTCATCTCTTGGCGGGTGCTGTTCAGCGTCTCCTTACGCTTCTTGGCCAATTTCCTTCATGGGGGGGAGGAAATAAAAATAAACAATCAGGCAAACACAACAGTGTTTAAATTGATCTGACATGATGCTAGTAGCGATGACTCATAGATGTAATGAGATATGGCGGAACTAATGTGCCCCAGGCTGTGGCCACATTAGCTTTTATTAGGCTCCAGATGCTTTTTCAAGCAGTGAAGTATAAATTGTTGGGAATATGGAAAGGTGTGACACCCTAACCCAAATACATCAGTGGCCCTGATGATTTAAAATTAGCTATAGGATTTGGGGGCGGAAGAATCAGAGTTGCGAACAGTGAACTGAAACAGTCAACCTGCTTTTATTGACCTACTTTGAGTTGATGTGCCGGAGACTACAAGCAATCTGTTCCCGATCAAACACCATTAAAGCATTGTGTATGGAGTGAGGGCACACATACACACACATGCACGAATGCACCTGCATGCTTCTAATGTAAATGCAGCTGAAAGCTTAGATCTCACCTGTCATGGCTTCACTTTACTGACTGCAACACTGGATGAGATTAAAGATGTCACCTACAAAGCTGTCCATAATCAGTCTTATAGTTAAATGTATGAACTATTAACCCCTTATACATGAGGCAAACTTGGTCTTCTGCTTGTTTGTCCCTGGTCCCAACACAAATCCAAAGGTAGTGCACTTCTGTTGTTGTGGCCCCTGACTCTGGAACAGCTTTCCTAAAGACACTTAGGGTATTTTTAGAACACCTACTAACAACAGGCCTTGATCCACTAATGAATTATTACTTTATATTACTTTATTATTATTACTTTAGACCTCTTTCAAAACTGCAATTTGAGAACAAAGTAATGGAGAAAGAAGTTTCAACTTCTTTTGCGTTTTCTGGTTAATGATGAGGGCAACCAATGATCTCTTTCATTTGTTACTTTAGTCACTCCTCAGTATTGGTTGTTTTAGAATTTATCACTACCTGTGGCACAGTCAACCACGCTATACTTATGAAATGCCTGTGTCTTTGGTTTGATGTCTCTTGCATAACTCTTGACTCGCTTCACCATAATATCACTAAAAGTACATTCTCAGTCTGTGTATAAAGCAAAGTCAATGTGGAGTTCCTCAGGGCTATGAGCTTGATCCCCTCCTATTATCTGTCTAAATGCTTCTGCAAGCAAAATTAATTAGAGCCACAATGTCTCATTTTACCGTTACGCAGATGATACCCTACTGTACCTCCACTTCCAGCCCAATACCCAGATTAGACACACTAAAAATAAGATCAGCAGAATCTCTTGACTTCTTTACAACACAAATATGTTTCATTGTTTGGTTCTATAGATAGAAATTTGACATTGACCTTGATGTTGGAGTTGACAAAATCTGAACATTAAACGTTATGGTCGGATTTGATGCAGGATTGTTATAATTGGATGTTGATGTAGTAAACTGGAAACTGAGTGTAAAAACAAATAAATTACTCTGATAACTAATTTTTCCTTCATTGTATTTATATTTATTTGTGTTATTGTTATAAAAGTCTATGTTCTGCCACATCCATTTCATTGAAATTAGCTCTATGTACAAAATTTCTATGACACTCTTTGTTTATATTATGTCAAGAGAGAAGATAAGATGGTACTTTATTGATCTCCAGAGGGGAAATTAGGTTGTTGCAAGAGCACAAAGACAAGCAAGAAGCAAGTAGCAAGAAGGCAAGTACAAATAGAAATAGGCATAGAAAAAAATAAAATAAGAGATACATCCTGATAATAACTACTTAAATGAATCAGGACTTTGACAATGACTGAAGTGCAGCTATGACAGTTTGCTTTGTAACTGCATTCTCACTAAAAACAAATGAGAGCTCTAAAAGACTTGGAAAGTTGAAGTTAGGAGTCCAGAGCAGTTTTCCGCTATTGTACCTATCTCTGACCCTGCTAACGTTCTCGGCTCTGAAATCCTGAAGGCATGCCGTTCAGAAACTGACCTTTGACCTCTCAGAGGAAGGAGCATAAGAAAATCTCTCCAGCGGTGATAAATAAATCATCGCATCGTCACTCGGAGTAGTTAACCCTCTTATATTTCCACAGAAGTTGCATTACAGAAAAATGGCCAACAGCTTGAGCGGAAACACACTGTAGCTTTATCTGATGCCTGCCACTGCTCTGTTTCTGGAGGGGAGCGAGCGGTGTAAGAATTAACTATGGCAGCCCTCACACTGATCCTCGCACTTTGTTACTCTCTGTGTGACCCCCTCTGCCTATTTGAATTGCAGTCTCTCTCATGGACAACTGCTGTCTAATGATGCACTCCTGCTGCTTTGTTTTCGCAAATCTCTTCTGTTTATTCAATTTTGTCGCTGTCTCGTGCCATATGGCAACAAGCCCCCGCTGCCTTCAAACAGTCATTTGCTCTGAAGGCCCCGACGTGAGGCTAATAGTGGATCCGTTCTTCAGAAGGCAAAGTGACAAAGTAGTGACATTTTCATCTGCCGGACCCACTTTTTGTCTTTAATCTGCAATTAGAGCCGAGAACAAAATGGCAATCTTGTCTCTTTTTCTTCCTCTTATAGCTTCATATTGTAATAGAAGTGAGGAGGGGAGGGGGAGCTGTATGTACCCCAGGCAATATTAAGACTGATTCGGCACTGTGTGCACTCATGGAGAAGACTATTAAGAAGCACTATAATCCAGGTTTTAATACTCTATCGCTGTTCTTATTTCTGCTAAGACTTGGATTTCCGCTTTCCTGGCCCGTGGAACAGTTGTAGCACAAGCGTTGGAGATAAACGAGGCTGCACGGACTCTTGTGCCAGAATGAGGAAAGCACCAGCAATACTCGGATGTTTGCTAGGCACCGTGGGTGTTAGATGAAGATTAATTGGCATGCTATTCTCTCCTCATTTGTAAGAAGGGAAAATTTAATGATAGATGACTATATCACAGGGTTTGAAATGCACACAGAGATAGTGCGAGGAAATGTACAGTAGAGGGTTATCATTTATCATATTCCCCGATAGTTAGCTGCACTTGGAAAGATCTCAACAAAAAATGCACGGGACTCATTGCTCGCAGGCAAGACGAATAATGAAAGCAGATATGTCTTTATAGAGCGCTGAATGTGCATATGAAGGGGATGATACAGACAGATGGCAGAGGTGTTTGTAGAAGTAAAGACTGAGCAAACACTGGAGGTGACTATATTAGGCAAGTCTCATTAGAGAGATTGTCTGCGGTTCAGTACATGACAGGCCCGGCATATCTGGGATCTCAGCGAGCAGAGCAGCACCTAACTCCATGACTTCAGCGACAACAAAAAGGAAGCCGCGCGGATTGTGTGTCTGCACGTGTTTGCCAGAATGCCTGTTCTGTGGGAGGTGACGCTGCTGCAACTTCTAAGACAAGAGCTTCAAAACCTCCAGCTCAGCATGGTGGGCCTCATTTCAGCACTGGAGCAGCTAAACCTTGTGACACTGGGACAAAGACGGCTTCATTAGAGGATGCACACACGAGTGCGGCGCATGGGTGTGTGTGTGTTAGATGACTGACATGCAGCTGAGAGGGGCAACAGAAGCGTCTTTGATTAACCCAGTGGGGGCATTTCTCTAGTTGTTTGCACTGTGTCTCATTTTAAACACCTTTAACACATTCTTCCATGAGGTTGTCTGTCCATCCATCATCCATCCATATATCTGTTCTTCTGTGTCTCTACTGAGAAACAACAGAAAAACGGACTATTTCTGAACGCAGGCGCTATTCAGTGATGCACAATGCTGTTTATCTGCTTACTTGATTGCTTTATTGATTCTGGAAAACACTTTTTTTTTCTTTTACAAACAATAAAATAAACAATGTCCTACATATTTTTTTGGCATTGTCCATCCAAAGACGAGAATGACGAGTAAAGAAAAGAAGCAACGCGAGGAGACTTGTGCAGAACAGGATTCTCAAAGATGTTTGTATATTGTTAAAGAAAAAAAAAGTTCTTGACAGCGAATTATTGTTCATATTTATTGTTTTCTTTATTTTGCTTCAATTTGTTTGTCACATTTTGTATCTGTTAAAGTTTCATTTGTTGGGTTTTAAGCCTTAAAAATATTATTTTGACAGAATTTGATTTTGGTCTCTGGTCACTTTGTTCCTTCATCCTGGCCTGGTTAATAAAACTCTTTAGTGATCACAAAATATACTTAATCATGGTTTAAATCAAGTAATCCAGGGTCTGGGACCCAAGAGAAATGAGTTATAATTCAAAGAAAGTAGGCCTTTCTTTTTATTTTTAACCTATTTTTGGAGCCTTTTATGCCTTTATTGACACAGAGAGGTCAGTGGATAGTGTCGGACACAGGGGAAGAGAGAAGGGGGATGACACACGGCAAAGAGCCGAAGGTGGGATCCAACATTGTAACATTATGTCTTAAAAATACAGCCTTTCAAATATAAGATCCGGTCTTATCAGAATAATGCGACAGTATATGTTTATAGGCCTTTTTTCTTTAGGGGCGCTGGTTTAGCTCAGTGGTTAAATCACACTTATACAGAGGCCCCAGACTCAACTCCATCCAGACTAAATGTGGGTGAAGTTTCAAATCTGTAGGTAAAAGTATGTTGGAGTAATCCCCAGGCCAGCTTTCACACTGTTTTTTCCATACTCTAGCCTCAGCAGGCTTCAGAGAGCTGGCCAATCAGAAGAAAGTGGGTTTGTAGGGGCGGGGTTTCTTAAAGGGACAGAGCTGACGGAGTCGTTTCAAGCAGAGGCTTTATGAGGGCCTGAACAGAGTACCAGTTTGAGAAAAAAAAATGTTAACTGTAAATTATGCTAAGCTACTCCACAGGTAAATTAGCATAAATAGCCCCATAAATAGAAGCTTAAAATTAGCATAATAGCCCCCCTTTAATATATTTTGTATTTTGAATTTTACTGTTACTTTTTGCAGTATTTAAAGCTCTTAATGTTCTGAAAGCTCTGTTTTTAACTGTGTATAGCTCTTTGAATTGCACTATGTATAAATGGCACTTAACATAAAAGAACTTGCCTTAAGAACAAAATGTACCGTACTTTAAAGTTAAACTTTTAAAACCACACACTTGCAAAATATGTCGAACTTTTTCCACTTGTGTGTTTTAACTTTCACAAAACATACAATCGTTCTCCTCACTATTCCAGCTGCATATCTTTGCCCCATGAATAAATGTTCATATTCACACCACACAGATGTTTTAGTCAATGACACATCATTTTAAAGTCTCTGCATTCAAACTCCATCACTCCATGCATGACATCCCCTCTCCCCGCTCGAGCCGCTCTTCCTCTTCCCCTTCCTCATCAACATTCAGAGCTCGTAGGTGCAAAAATCTGCAAGACTTGTACCAATTAATGTGATTCTTGCTGCATGTTCGGCTTGTGAGGTTTAATGAAGGTGTTTGCCCTGAGCACATTGTGTTATACATGGTGCGTTTAGTGGGCCTCCCATCCTGACACACAGCACAGGGGAGGTGATTATGGAGAGTATGTTTTATAAAGAATGGGAATGATAATTCATGTGTGTGTTTTTAGTAAAAAGGAAGCTGTTCAGATACTAAAAGGGAATACTAACTGCTAACAGTGGCTGATTCTATTAGGCTTTTCTCTTTCTAACACTGCAAGAGTTTCGTATATAACATATGGGTTTGTTTTCCATTGGGCCATCTAATGTATGCACTCATTATATCTTATTATGTATTTATAATTCATGTTTTAAATGACCATCTGCCAGATGGAAATGCAACATGTTGGTCCATAATAAAAGATTTTTGTTAGTTTTGTTGTAATATAATGGACTGTACTTTATATTTGCGACCACTCAAAGCTGCTTTTACTCTACATGTCACATTCACACACACATTCACACACTGATGGCAGAGGCTGCTATGTAAAGTGCCCAACTGTCAATCAGTAATCACATTCATACCCGTTGGCTATGCCACCTAGAGCAATTTGGGGTTCAGTGTCTTGCCCAAGGACACTTCGACATGTGAGGGAGCTGAGGATCGAACCTCCGACCTTCCGATCAAAAGACGACCGACTCTGCCACAGCCGCCCCGATGAATGATATAACTCCCTCTCCCTTGTTACCCATACAGGATTATAAAATGTATTCAGGTCATCAACGTACACTGTGAGAGGTAACTTTTATATACAAAAGGGCATGAAGTCACCTAATGGTTTTTAAAAACCTCATAAATACAAAGCAGCGTTCTTTTTGTGATTGCTCCGGGTCAATGAAAAAAACAGTTCTAAAAAGAGTTTTTCATGGCCAAAGCGTTTGAAAATAATTGCCTGTTTACACATCTAGACATCGAGGTTATTTAAGAGGCGTATTTCTAATATTCACCCTCCTTTTAGCTCTGTTTAAGTTTCCACTCTTTAGCTGCTAAATTCTCCACTATGTTCATAAGCTAGCTGCTGCCTCTGTGTGTAAGCTGGCTGCTGTCGTACCGTGGGTTTATTAAAGCTGCTTTAAATGCGGTTTTACCAGTATATCAAATAACAATGTGAACACAAATTAAAGAGGATGCTCATTATAACGTAGAATGGATGTGTAAACTAAAAAGTCCTTAACTTTATGAATCGGCTGACAATAAAAACACGTTAAGACTGGCAAACAACATTGTGTCTGACCCTAACCACGCTCTGAACAGTCAATATGAACTATTACCATCAAACCGGAGATACAGGGTCCCAGGTTTAAAAAGGTTCGACTGAAGGACTCCTTTGTTCACTAGTCTATCCTGAAATTATAAATCGAGCTATATCACAGATCAAAAGTACGTTAAAGGTCCCTGAATACTGTCTTCTGTGTTGTGAAATGTTGCGTCAAATGTACGTATTTTGTATCCTGTCCTGCAAATGCAGCTGCTGAGATGCAGAAGAAAAGAAGAAAAAGTTCAGACTTGGTCTGACAATAAAGTATTAAAGTATTGTTGTCTGCCCAAAAGTTGACAACAAGTCAGTTATTGCAGTTGCAGCTTTAGTTGCTGAAAACAATTGTCAGCTGTGACTGATCAAAACCAAATCTATTTTGGGGCATCAGTTTGGCTCAGGGGTCAAATCAGCGGCCCACGTATAGAGGCCACAGTCCTTGATGATGCAGTCCCAGGTTCGACTCCCACCCTCGGCCCTTTGCCGTGCGTCATCCCCCACTCTCTCTCTCACTATCCACTGTCCTCTCTCTCAATCCACCATCTATTTCTACATCTTTAAAACTGTATCTATCTGCCTACCTACCTCTATGTTTGTAAGTTTTCCACTGAGGAATACATTCAGTCTTAGGCTAGCGTGAAAGAAAACTACAGGTTATTATCATAGAAGAAATCTACAAGTCAGATCATATGCCTGAGGTCTGAGGAGGGCTCACAGCCCGACAGATCAGTCACAAAGTGAAAGCAAAAGTGTGCTTGTATTTAACATTCCTGCTGCTTGATGGATGAATCAAACTCTCAGGGGAATAACTACCCAATCGCAACCCCTTGCCCTATGCCAATTGATCTCTCTCTCGTGTCCCCAGCAGCAGCAGCGACGGCGGCAGGCAGGCACAGCGGCCGGTGCGGCCACCTGATTAAAGGACGGCCGTATATTTGATCACACATGTAACTGCATCCCTAATGAGCAGCTCTGACTGATGTTGTGCTGCGTGCGAGCCCCGGCAGTCACCTCTGGCAATGTACCTAAAGTGCATATTTTGGCGGCTGCAGGATGTTCTCATGCCTTTAAAAGACATTGATGAATGCATGAGAGCATTAATGGGCTTCATCAATCACAGAGGTGTTGTAATCTTAGAGCTGGCAACAAGGCTGTCATCAAAACTGCAGATGAGCACTTCTCCCGAGGAGAGCGTCTTGAGAATGCAGTCTTTAATTAATTTGACAAAACAAACTGTGGGTGTATTTAACATGTAGTTGTATTTGCTGAGCTGAGACACCCTGAGAGTAGAAACAGTAGGTGTAACAGGTCTTAACACCTTTCCTACAGAGCACGTGTAAGGTGTTTTCAGCTTCCGCTTTAGCACATCGAAGTGCAAACCGGGGTCTTTCCAATTAGCTCACGTGCTTCCGCGCTCCCCTCATTGCTTCCTACCGTTACCACACATGACCCAAGAGGCAGATTTAAGCACAATATCATCATTGAATTGGACATTACGCCTGGTACTAATCTTCACGGCATCGTGGAGAACCCCTTTACTAAGGCCTATTGTCGGACATCCTGATGTACTAAGCCATAAAGTCATTATGACACCCTTATTGTCACTTAGTTTCTCCATGAAAATGTTGAGGTGAAAATAACGTGTAATACCACTCAAACTACTCCTGCAATGATTTGAGTTTGCCATATATAGAAACGTCTACAAGAAACGGCAACAGAAGAGGGAAAGAAGTGAAAGAGTCATCACTTGTTACAGAGATCCTTGCGATGGAAATGTAAAAATCTAAGGTGCTCTTGTCTTATTTATTCCCATATTTCATAAGCGTGCCGTTATCTATTAGTGTTTGCGGCTGTCGTGGCACATTTTCCCAGTGGGGTTCATTACTCCCTCATCTTATCTTACCTGTATATTATGCTGCTATCTTGTCAGCTTGAGAGAGGAGTCACAACATTCGCAGCCTACCTTTTCCCTTCTTTGTTAAATCTTACCTGTAAACCCACAATTCATTTTGACACACGAGACACGTGAGAAAAATGTGTACGTGGTGCTGCTGGTGTCAGGAATACATGAGTTTTTGAAGGGACGTCGTAAAGCTTCTAAATTGGCGAAGCTAAAAGCTGTCAGTCAAAGCAAACGTGCCTACAAACGTGCCTACAAACTTAGCGTAAAACTCGGTGTGTAAGCCGCACTTTTTTCCATCTTAAAAGTGGGCTGCTTCCAATATACCAGTGCGACCAATACACCAGTATAAAATGCAGAGAGAGGTATTTTATTTTGTTACCGTATTTCACCCAGACGATAGCGCTTTAAGCTAGCTAACGCTTCGTCCCGGACGTGCGACGTCATGGCGCTGGCTGCACTCAACTAGAAAGTGGGCTGCGTCCTACATACTGGTGCGACCAATATACCAGTATAAAATGCAGAGAGAAGTATTGTATTGTATTACAGTATTTTACCCAGATGATAGCGCTTTAAGCTAGCTAACGCTTCGTCCCGGACATGCCGGACATGACCACCAGTGCAGCCGCTACCCTCACAACAATCACAATTAAAGTAGGCTGCTAGCGACACCACTAGCTAGCTCGTACCAATAGCAAACTCGGCATGGCAAAAACAGATGGTAGGCTATAACTGTGTGTGTTTTGAATAGCTGTGTTCCAATCAAGCGGCTGCAGCCTTCGAAGGCCATATTTGAAGGCCGATTGCGTCAATGTATCTCGAGATTCATTGTGCGCCAATTCAAACGACATGGCGGCACGTTTTTGGTTTCAACTCAATCGAGTAGCCAGCGATACACATGTTTAACAAAACAAAAGGGCCCTTGAAATAAATTGTCTTTGAAAAAATAGGTTAAGTTATATGACGTTACTTTTGCTAGCTAGTTAGCCTGCTAGCTTCCTGTTACTAGGCGACAGGAGCGTGTTTGGTGACGCAAGGGTAAGGGCGGGAACAACTGGTGACGTAAACAGGAAATCCTCCAAAGAGCAGACCCTCTCATTTCAGTTCGGCTTTAGCGGTCTACACAGGCTATGAATAGTGCATCTTCCGTATTGGCCGCCTCCTTCAAAGGCTGCAGACCCTGGATTGAGACACAGCTCATGTGTTTTAAATTAAAATAAATTGAAATAGTGTTGAAATAACTTGTATACATGTTTTTATTAATACATAGCGATAGAAAACCATTTTCCCTCGGGGATGCCGCCCAAAACAGACTGTGTCTTACATTCCAATGCGACTAATATTCCAGTTTTTATGTATTTTTCCATAAGGTGTGTGTGTAAATATAAGTCATTTTCAATCAAGAAACAGGACTGAAAATTAGCTAATAAATCCCTTTCTTTCCTGTGGAAATCCTGTAATTGTAAACACAAACGTCTCCTTTTCAGGCCCATTTGTTGTAATCCATGTTGGCGTGTCACACTTGAAATAACAAACTGATATTGTGATTGTTTCACTGACAACATCATCTTTCCTGCTTAGCTCGGCCAATGTGTGCGCTCAGCTTTTATGCCACCTCTCCTCTAAGTCACCGGGGCTTTCCATTCAAGACAGCTGTGATCTAATATGAGTGACACGCGCAGTCGTATTATCTCCAGGTGTATTCGGAGATGTTCTTTGATGTGAGGCAGCCTCCATTCTGTCCTCTGATCACAGCCATCTCAAGACAGATTAGTCGGCATCCATCACAAAGAGCGAACAGAGGGAGCCTATGAGCTACAGCGGGGAAGGCAGAGCTGCAGAATAAGCTTCTTTACCATTCAGAGGTGTGATTTGGAATCATCTGTTATATTAAGAGCGACTAAAGCAGCGCTGTAGCTATTGTTTCATGATGCTGGAGACAGCTAAATAGAAAGGAGGCTGTTCTGTGATCGCGTCAGCTTGTTCGGTAGCGATGCCAGCTTAAGACACAACTCCACCATCACCGGAGAATCAATGGGATGGACGTGCAGTAACCCAAAAAAACATGCTTGGAAAGAAAAAGGGGGGAAAAAGCATGAGATGGATTTATAACAGTGCAAGGATGAGGAGGGGGAGAGAAAGACTTGAAATTACCGCATGCACATGGAGCCAAATTTGTAGCATCAACATGTTAGCTCATGCTTTATTTTTAAAGCTGTAAATACGGTCAATTCTGCATAAAGTTATGCTGCTTTTTTTAATTTGCAGGCTGGATACATAAGAGTATAAAATGTGAAGTATTTGGACTCGCTCGTCGAGGTTCTGGGCACAGCTAAAGCAGAGATGCACTGTGATAGGCACTTCAAAAAAGCTAACTCTGACAAGTCAACAGAGATGAAATCATTGGAGGCAAATGAAAAATTCACACTCAGTAAAAATGCAGTAGCTCCTGCATTGATTTTTTCCCCTTCCGCTGGATGAGCTTGGCAGCCGTACAATCATTAAGGCATTTTAGTTCATCATTTGATAAACAAACTCCTTAAAAGTCGAGCAGAAATGATGTCTGCAACAACATCTTAGCGGCAGGTTTCGTTTCATGGGGGTGCAGCTGCGTCTGTGTGCTTTCGTCAGAAGCCGTGCCAATGTGACATACAGTGTGATGTGCTCGTCATGTGGAGAGATGCATCAGAGTGGCGTCCTCCGCTCCTCCAGCAGAGATTACAGTTGGGCCTCTGTAATAGCTCTGGGCGTGAGGAGGATGACATGGCTTGTTTTCATGCATGGGAAACAGCGTGTGGGTGAGAAGCATGGCACTAACATTACACAAAGTGGTTACTTACAGGTAGTAAGTGTAGGAGTGATAGGTTCTTCTGCCGATTGGGGTGGTGGTAGGATTTAAGCAGTGGAGGAGGGGGAGGGGATGGAATGAAAAGGAAAGAAAAAGTAAAAATATATTAATGTTTGAAAAAAGAGTAGAAATGAACAAAATCAGATATGGTGGCATACGTGGAGGTAAACTAGTGATCATGAGGGCAAAGGTGATCGCTTGGAGTCATGTCATGCTTCGCAAAGGGGGGCGAGGGCCTCAGTAAAGTACAGTACACTTAAAACTCTCATTAAACTGACGCTGCGCCTGTATGCCGCTGGTGATGCCAACCCCCCCTTCTTATGAACACATCATTTTATACACCTATAAAAATGATCATAAGTGACCTCCAAGGTGGAAACTTAATGAGCGGTTAGGATGTCTAAACACAGCTCCCATTCCCTGCTGGTGACAGCAAATTACACCAAATTCAACCAATGAAGTCGTCTCCGTCTCTGGTTTGATTAAGGCTAATTGAAAACAATTCCATTACTGTGTGATGTTCACACCCACCCACTGATTGTGTGCTACTCAGACAGGGACGTGGAAAATGAAAAATCTTATATTACAGTTAAAAATAAACACGGAACATAGAGATCGTATTAGTACACATAACGATGCCTTCCAACTCCGCTTCAGCTACTGTGATGACCTTTACTTTTTAATTCAAGACGAGCTGTCTGACAATAAAGGAGATAAATAAAGTACAGGAAAGTACAGCTAGTATCAAGTTTTACACAGGATTTTATTTTGTTGCCTTAAAGCTTAACAATCGAGATATTACCCAGTTTCTGAGATCTGAAACTGACATTGTTTTATTTCATGCTGTGGACAAACGGGGGGTGGATATTTGCTGAGCTGTAGCTCTCCTGATTGCCGGGATATGTACAGAGGACTTCTCTCCAGTATGAGGTCCAGGGCTAATGTAAACTTAGCCTTCAGCTACGCGACCATCCTCTTCCCTTCTGAGCCTTTCATCATTTTTTCTTTCTTATCTCCTCCCCGCTTCTCCCCCGTACCACAGGCCTCCTATTCCCATTCCAATGTCAGTGAAGCGCTGCGCATTTGTTTGAGGGTGCCGTGAAAAGGATTAATTTTTCATGGCACACTGTATCTCATGGCTGTAAACAGCCTTAATGGGGCGTATCAACATAATCAAATTAATTATTTACTACGACGCTGACAATGGTACCATTTGAGGGAGAAATATACAAAATGATAAAAACTACTTATTTGTGAGTGCTCGGCAAGTGAGTTCAACCTCTTTCACAAAGTAGTATTTCAACGAGTAGGAGAAAAGAGCGTACCTCTTCTTCATGAGGAGCACCACTCCGAGGAAGATGATGACGAAGAGGAGGATGCCGGCGATGACCCCGGCGATCTTCACCGTGTGGTCTGTTTGCTTCTCCGGCTCCACGGCGTCGGGCTTGTGAGTGGCTGCTCCTGAAAAACATCACAACGCGAAAAGATCAAACAAAGACAGTGTCATTAATCAGACCGTGAACCAAATCTAATGATTCTATTGTTCTAACAGGATCCAAACAGGAAAGTGCACATCCATACTTTCAGTATTCCCTCTCATTGATTCACGTCTGCGCAGGCTGATTAATCAATCCTCTGATATTCTGTGGCATTTTGTGCACCATAAATATCAATACACATTAAATGGCCTGGCGTAATGTTTGCTTTGAAAGTAAGTGACTCCCTATTGTGCTGGAGACTCCACCTTTAGCTCCGTCCTTAGTGGACAGCAGCGCTCTGTGGATCAAGCTGCACTGGGGGAGATAAGTGTGCCTCATCTTTTACCCTTGGTTAATCATGTTTGGGGCAAATGGTTGCCGGGCTGTAGAAAAATGGAGGATGCAGGGTGGGAAAGATAATACCCGAGGAGATAAAAAAAAAAGCCTGAAATAACCAAAACATTAAATATCAGCTCAGGAGGAGATAGCCAAACGACGAGAGACACAAAGAAAGAGGAAGAGGAGGGGGGAGAAGAAGCTCCTTGTTTTAACAGCATGTGCTCCCCGGGAAGTGATAAGAAGCACTCGGAGGAAAGCAACGCTGCTGGAATGACAACTGTCCACCTGAACAACACCATTATTCCTTGTCACCAGGGGTAAATTTAGAATGATAAATTGTTATGTCAAACAAATCTGTTAGAGCGGGCTTCCTTCTCTCCGCAGCGTTGCCATTTTCTTTCCCTATCAAAAAGGTAAATATCTCTCCCGACTGGCCCTGACATATTGTTCTTTCAACAGCCGGGCCTTATTTACATGCACGTTTCTTAAAGGCAGAGCTGTGAAGCATTTCCAGCCTGGTGACATATTAACAATCCTGTCCAAAGCGATGGAGCTGATTTAGTCCCAATATACTGTTACAGGCTAATCTTACAGAAAAGCTGTCACTGACAAATCCCCATTTGAGCTGTGAGTGCTGCACGTCTGCTGCCACAAGTCTTCAATTCCAGCCCCGGGAGAACTTCACAGAGGAGAAACCGAGCAGAAATTTTAATAGTTAAAACACCACACTCTTGAAACTTCAGCATCTTTTTCTGTGTTTACAGTTGTCACAACTGCAGCTAACTCTTAATCTCCCAGAGATAATGAGAAATATTCATGAAAGGGGATTAACTCCTGCCAAAAATCTCCATTACTGACGCATCAAATGACAATCGCACCTGAAACGGGGCTTTCATGTCCAGTGATGCCGAGAAGATGAAGGTGGGAGACAATGTCTGCAACTGTTTGATTTAATCACTCTGATTATATGCAAACAGCATGACAATAAACAACACCAAACGCATGCGACGTATTTGTTTTTCCTGTCGAGAGAACCCTCAGTGTGGATCAAACCAGGCTGTGGTCAGAGATTGTGCAGGAAGCTTCGGGGCTGACCTGTTAGTTGGTTGTCACCGGCCGCTGGGGCGATGCGGAGGTACGGGGTCGTGAGCTGAGTCACGAGTATGGCGGCTGAGTAGAGTCAGTGGATCCAGGGTTGCATGCAGTAGAGAGAGAGAGAGATAGGAAGAGAGAGAGAGAGAGAGAGAGAGAGAGGCCACACTGAAGCAGAAAACAGCCAAACCAACATTTCCAATCATCATGCAATCCCATTACAGTTAGAAAACATTTCACAACTTGCTTTGCAAAGTTAACAGCAATCATTTCACACAAGTTAATCTAATGTATACGATCTAAATGTATCCCCTCAGCTGATAAATTGCTCATATGATCGTTCTACATCGAGCATGTGCTATTTAACTCCAGCTGAATGAGCCGTGCAGATGGAGATATCTGCAACACCGCAAGAAATCCATAGCGGAGCGGCCTCCAAACTCCACAATATACAAGATTGTCGGGGCATGTGACAGGACCGCCCACGGCCCAGAACGGAGTGTGACTAGGGCTCCCACCAGCCTTATCAATTCTGCTCCCGGATCAATGGTGCTTAGACTCCATCACCTTTAATGTGTGGAGCAGGACGTACGGGCAGCATAGCTAAGTACCTACAGACCTCAGCGGGCACACAGGCGGCCTGCGAGTCGCGGATAAACACATGTTCCTGGTCAATGTATTGACCGAGAACGTGTGAAGATCACATCGCACTTATAGTGTCAAGATGTGATTTTAATGTCACTTTAAGTTAAAACATGCTTATATTACCACACACCCTTTTGACTCATGGGTGGATTAACTCTATGTTAAAGAGTTTATCCATGGAGCGCGCTGCGGCCAGTATTGAAGGCCAGGTTCTGCTTGAGATGAGGATGGAAGCATTCAGAGAATAACCTGATGTTTTAGTGGAAATCAGGGAACGCCCAAGTAAGGCGCTAAGTATCTACATTTTAGGGCTGTCCCGAATACCTATTTTTGGGCGTCAAAGTTCCAACAGCAATAATTCGATTATATTTGAGGGGGGAATTTCTCAATTTACTTAAATTGAATAAATCCAGCTTTCGAAATGCGTTCCAAAAGGGTTGAAGTGAAGCTTCTCTGCGGGATGCTTCTCTATCGACATTCATTGACAGGAGGAGCTCCATTTCTCCGCTCTTGGCCAGTTTTAGTTTCCTTTTGTTGGCGCCATAAAGTAGTTTTTTGTTGGTTTTATGTTTAACACATAAGTTTGATGAATGGGAATATTGCTGCAAAATAATAATGGACGTTGAAATCTGCCTTAAAGAACTTTGAATGCCAACAAAGACAGACATTGATTTATTTTCGTCCCAGAACACGTGTTCACCCGTCCACACCTCAGTGGCTTATTTAGATATGTTGTTTAAATGTCAGTATAATGACTAATGTCTGGTTATTATTATTTCAATAAGCTAATTCTTATTTACTCGGATAATTCTTATTTTGGAGGGGTTAAAAAAAAAAAAAAAAATGTGAATACTGATTTTTGCCGTCGATTACCATGACAACATTTGAAGCTTCGAAGGATTCGGCTCAGCCCTACTAAATTTGCGATGTGAAGACTTATCTACACGTACACAGGTATTTTCCCTCCTTCGTTTCCAAAAAACCCATCCACGTGAGCACGGTTATAAAAAAAAATCCCCGTCTAAACGCAACGCAGAACAACAGAAACGCTGTCATGAGAATGCCACACCAACAGGCGGTGATATAACCCTGCAATTGCGCATCGAGCAAGGGGGACGATATATCAGTATAGTGGACGAGTAACTGAACATATGTGTAAACAATATATATATAAAAAGTCCTGTTAGCAAGGTTAGAAGCATCACTATTTTTATACCTGACGTCACGAGACAAAAACGCCATTTACCCCGTATACATGTCTCCGTGGAAACGGAGTCTTCAAAAGATACGTTTTCAGTGACCTAAACCAACGTTTTTGTGTGGACTTAAGAAACACAGAGAAAAATACCCGTGTAGATGTGGACATGATCTTAATGTTGCTTTTCATAATGGTATAGCTGTATTGTTTGCTCCTGACAGAGGTTACTGGATGATGTACATCTGCAACACCGTGTAATACCATAAATATAACAAATAAGGGAAAAGAAAGATGTTAATTGTGTTAGTTCTGACAAATCATATGCATGTGACATGAAGGGCAACAAACAATCTATTCCTACCTTTGGTTGCTACTCGAACACAGTCGATTTTGGTTTCCTGCACAAAACAGGTAAAATAAAGGAGAAAAGAAGGAAAAGAAAGAAGGTAATGTGAGATTATTATAACACACATGCACAGACACACAGACACAGGAAACAGCAACACCTATCTAGTAACCCATGTTTACAACAAAACAGCTCGGCCAGTTCCTCGCTGTCCCCTATCATCTGTTGAGCTCAATGACTGTGACACAAAACGCAGTTGGGCGAGAGGGCCTACAGCACAGATTAGCGGTGCTGAGCTGCTGATTTGTCAGCCAACAGCGATCTGTCGGCAGCCCGCGGCTCAAGGTGGTCAGCCACTGTGGAGAGAGCAGAGCCCTGTGACAAGCGACACCAACCCAGCATGCGGCGCTCCAAAATGACACGTCAGGGAGCCTTACTGAATATGTAATGGAGTTTCAGCTCTGACAACAGCCTTCGACACACACAGAGGAGGGAAAAAAAACACTGCTCGCGCTGTTGGCAGCGAAGTTTGTTGTCAACAATGGTCTGCTGAACAGGAAAAAGGACACAGACAGGAACAGGGAGGCAGTGAGTAATACAACACAAAAGACACGAGTGCTGTGTCCCTGTGTTTGACCTGGACAAGCTGTCCAATGAGCGGTGAGCACATGCAGGAGAGGACGCAACCAGAGGCCACGAGAGGAGCACAATGAAGAGAAAATATTCATGTGATCCTTGGTGCATGTGTATTCATAGTACTGCCGCTTTCAAGCTGTCAGATGCTCCTTTTGTTACAGCAACATTACAGGAACTTATATTAGATTTTCCTTTCAATAGGGCGCGGAAAAAATTCTAGGTATGGATGGCACTCACCTTTCCTAAGTGCTAATTTTGTTTCAGAGGCCCAAACAAATCACTCCAACATCATTAGACATTAATTAAAGCCTGCAGTGCTATCCAGTGACAGTGACGGCTTAATGAAAGAGAGTGCTTTTGGCTATTGTGAATCAAAACATTGAATATAAAAATGTCAGAAATGTCTCCATCACAGAGAGAGGAGCTTTACGCTGCGTCAACAAGGGACTCTTTCAGTTTTGTTTGTTCAAGGGAGAGCGCCACCGTCCCGCTCGCTGACTCAACCTGGAAAGTTTCACAGCGTCAGTCCTTTACTCTCAAGAGCCAGCTCGCTTAATTGGATTCAGCCCTGCCGCACGTGTTGTTTCAATTGCCCCCTTAAAGACGTGCAGGAGCTGCTCAAGGAGGCTGTTTATGGTGATTCTAATTCAGGACCACAATCGGTGGAGGCTCTTGAAGTCGCCATCGAGCTGTCCGCCGCGGCTCGGTGGAGGAAAGGGGCCCCCGCCAAGCGCCTCTTGATGACAGAGGCTTCGACCTGTACGATCGGTAACCCCATTGTTGTTGCCTGCCTCCCACACTTAACAACCGCTGGGACGACCGCCTCTCTTAAATGCCGTTGATCAAAGGCTCGCCTGGCATTTGGCGTAAAGCTCCATCGGAAACGGCAGCGGAACGGGGGAAGCGGTAATGGAGGAGGAGAGCATGTCAGCGCGTGGAGCTCTGCATTCCAGGCCTGACCGCGCTGTAGCCCGATTAAGAGTGCAGACAGTGCTGCTGGTGCTCCCCAGCAGAGCACTGACACGTCTATCAGAGGGCAGATGCAATTGTGCTGCTGCGTGCATGTGTCTGCCGGTGTGAGCAGTTACTGTGTAGAGTCAGGGACTTGTGTACTCAGACGCTTCAGTCCCTTTCAGTCGGCTTGTCAATCAATAAGTCAGCCTGTCGTTGTCATTAAACCTTACATAATATTTAGCATTGTTTCATGTTAGCTTTAAAGTGGATACACAAATTATTTCAATAGAAAGACATGGGCTTAGTGGGGAAGTAGT
Source organism: Semicossyphus pulcher (assembly GCF_022749685.1). Classification (NCBI taxonomy): domain Eukaryota; kingdom Metazoa; phylum Chordata; class Actinopteri; order Labriformes; family Labridae; genus Semicossyphus; species Semicossyphus pulcher. Next base: position 18,801,021 of record NW_027211748.1, on the reverse strand, counting down.
AGAGCCAATCCCAGCTGTCATTGGGCGAGAGGCGGGGTACACCCTGGACTGATCACGAGTCAATCACAGGGCTGACACACAGAGACAGACAACCTTTCACGCCTACGCTCATAAGGGCAATTTTAGAATCATCAATGAACCTAACTAGCAGGTCTTTGGACTGTTGGAGGAAGCCGGAGTACCCAGAGAGAACTCGCACATGCACGGGGGGGGGAAACATGCAAACTCCACACAGAAAGGCCCACTACATCCAAACTTGGATTCGAACCCGGAACCTTCTAGCTGCGGCGACAGCTCTAGCTCTAACCAGCCAGTAAGGGCCGGCTGCTCCCGAAGGCGTAGCCAACGGGTATTAGTGTGTATACATACTGATTGGAGATCTTAGGCCTCTGCCATCAGTGAATGTGACATGTAGAGTAAAAGCGCTTTAAATGGTTGGAAGACTAGAAAAGCGCTATATGAGTGCAGTCCATTTACCATTTACTGAAGTATAACAATCCACAATACAAAACTAAAAGCACTCATTTTGGAGAGTAAAATATATCACTGGAGTTTTTTGACTGATAAATAAAATGTGTATGTAGCATTTAAAGGTCATTGATTGTTTAAACTTTGTATTTTATACTTTAGGCAGTTTTCATCAGTTACAATACATCATATTACATAAAACGTGTTTTTAATATAGCAGTTTAATCTTTTGAAATCTAACCTGGGGCAGCTGTGGCTCAGTGGTAGAGTGTGTCCTCACTCAATCGGAAGGTTGGGGGTTCGATCCCTGACTGCCATATTTTGTATTTTTTGTACTGCTGCACTCCAGAACTACTTATATACATTTTTACTTAATTCTTTCAATCAAATTGAATTTTCTAAATGCTGTGTTTTTCATTGCTTTATGTATGAATGCTGGTCTATAAATAGATGTGCCTTGCCTTGCTACAGTCCACATGTGGAAGTGTCCTTAGGCAAGACACTGAACCCCGAATGGGCCAAATGTCTATAGATACTAAGTGGAGATTGGCATTGTGGCCTTTGCCATCAGTGTGTGAATGTGAGAGTGAAAAAAGACTAGACTTAGCGCTATATAAGTACAGACCATTTAATCTGAAGAGTAACTTTACCGACTGCTAAATTGATGCAGTGGAGTAAAAGTACAATATTACCACTAAAATGTAATATAATGTAAGTCGCGCTATATAGTAGATGCAAATACTAAAGTACCTCAAAATTGTACTTGAGTGCATTATTTGAATAAAGGAACTTATAAAACACAGACGGGTGCAGCGTAGCTTTGCTGTAACTTAAAATGATTTTGCATGGATACAATAAACCCTTCCAAACACCCACCCCGTTGGCCGTGCTGACAGCCTGGTAGTAGATGCTGTAGCTCTTCTGAGGCAGCAGAGGAGCGTTCCAGTATCCGTTGTAGGTCTTGTTGTCTCCCACAGTGAAGGGCTGCGGCGAGTGGATGCCGCCGGCCGGGAACTGAGCAGTGAAGTAGTACTGGGAGTTTAAGAGCGTGGCGTTCTGGAAGTGGATGGGAACCGGGTAGCAGCGCAGGATTTCTGCTGTGCCTCGTGCTCTGCGTGGACGTTCCTCCTCCACCACCACCTGGTACGCACTACAAACACAAGACACAAACAGAAAAAACAGACTTCAACAGGGCCAAACAGGCACTTGCACAACACTGTTGGCAATGCGGGAAATGTTGTATTTGCCTTGTAGAGTGTAAAAAAAGCCTCTTTATGAATGGCACAGAAATGCATGTTTAAAGCTCCAAATCTCAGAGTACACCAAGTCTCTACAAATGATCCTTTATTTAGGCGTGAGATAGGAGAGATGTTTCCAGAAACTTCAGATTTGCTCTTTTAAATTGTTAGATTGGAGTACTATGATGGAGTGGATGTTTATGTGCTGGTCTCAGGACACATTATAAATACATCTTTAAGAATGCGTAAAAACATTTCCTTCCCCCGCAGAGTTTCCTTTCAACACATCTTTGTGCATAAAGTCAGTCAGACCGAGCTGAGCTTTCACTGCGTAGCTGAAAAAATTTTTGAAACCATTCTGTGATTTCTTTTGGTGTTAGTTAGAAAAAACTGCTAGAGGCTTGACTTGATGAGCTTAACCTGTGCTTTACACGGGGTCAAGAAGTTACAGGAAGAGTAAAAGCATGAAACTTTAACCAAAATATCCAAGATTTTGTCAACAAAAAATCCGACAGAGTTCAAACAAAAAGGGAGATGATCCAGGTGCAGACTTGGATGATTTATTAACTAAAACAAAAGACAAAAAGATAAGAAAACAAACAAAGGCTTACTGTGAGAGGCCAGGAAACAGAAAGGAAAAAGGCCCAACCAAAAATCCAACAGACACAGGAAACACACAGGGAGCCACAAGGAACAGGTAACAGAGTTCAGGTAACAGGTAACAAAGGGTTTCACGAGGATAGTCTTAAACAAACTGGCAAAGACACAGGGGAAGACAATATGCTGCATTCCAGACAACTCAAAAGTCAAGTTTTTCCGACCTCCGACGAGAAAAATTGCTCTGGAATGCCATTCAAAGTCGGAGTTCCTACCTGTGAACTACCCCAACTTCACGAGAATCAGATGTCTGACGTCACACAACAATGGCCGCACCCATGGAGAGGCACATTGTTAATGGAAAACTATGAGCTGAAAAGCAAAGTAATATATATTTGCATTTAATTGAAAAACAACTACGATCATATAGAAACATATGTTCGGCATAGACATTTTATAAGAAATGTCGTCATTGTGATCCGGAACGCTCTGAGTTTGGAAGTTGGAAATTTCTACTGGGAAGTTCTCGAGTTCCCAGTTGTCTGGAATGCAGCATATATATACACAGGGACAGGTGAGACTAACCAACACAGGTGAAAACAATGAGGGGGGGGGGGAGAAACAAAGGAATGAAGTAAAACAAGAGATGACATACATTGGGCAAGAACTCCAAAATAAAACAGGAAACACTAAAAACCAAACTCAGGACTGTGACAGTAGAACTCCAAAATAAAACAGGAAATGATATCTAAAGGATGAAACACTACTTAACTAAACAAGACTAAATCATGACAACAGCACAGAATAAATTAAAGTAAACAATAAGAACTCGTGAATAATTGTACTCACATCAACTTCTCTTATTTTCTTAAATGATTAATGAAAATGTACTAAAAAAGTGTGCTTGTTTCTCTGTAGATTCAGACTCACAATGAAAGATAAACGAGCGGTGACACAGGACCGGCGCTGACGTTATTTGCATTTTCATTATTCAATAACTGAAAAGGTTAACGGCTCTCTCCATTTCCTCTGCGTCCGAGCCCTGTGTTCAGCGAGATCAAAACTGCAGCCCTCTGTGCCTCTGACAGAGATGGCATTGTCTCCGAGCCGGCCACTTAGCTCGAGGGGAGAGACTGACTGTCTTATAGACGTCCATGTTAGTATGCATCTCGCATCCACCTGTTAAATCTATTGAGCCGCTGAGTGACAAAGAGTCTGTTTACAGCTGCCACGGAGGATAACCAGCCATGATCGGAGAGCGGCGTTCCGTTTCCAGAGTCGTGCAAACAACAAGTTATTATTACAGTCGATGGAGCTAAGCTGCGCTGCTCAATGAGTGAATGCATTAAAACATGTGTGAATGAATGAATACTTTGATGTAACATGCTCTAGTTCTCTCAAGCTCATTTTTGATTTTATTTTATTTTTTTACAATTGGTTGATATGTTTACAGGTAAAAAATAATGTCTAAATAATTAGCATAGTGTTGAATTAGATTAGTTAAAGCTACCTTTTTCAACAATAACTAACGCAACAAAGTAACGTTTTAAAGGTCGGTTTCTTTGTTTGTATCCAGCACATTTATAAGGAAACACATGCAAGCGCAATCATGCATTATACAGTGTTTTCCTGCTGACTGACAGTTGGCAGCAGCAAGCCAGTGAAGAAGAGGATAAGAATATATTTTTGCTGCAAATGAAAAAGTGCAACTAACATGTTTGTAATACATCGAGAACACACAAAAAGGCCCTTTTATACCTTGTATTAACAGATCATTAGTATCTACATTAACTGGATGGTGACACATGAATTTACTCCCATAGTGATTAGATCTCACTGTGCCAATTAGTTAAGTTATTCATCGTTTAAATTGTGTTCTTGCAAGGAAGTTACTGTGACTACATGTAGTTTCCCCCAGGTGTGCTGAAGCCAGCAGGAAGAGGCAGAGTTAGGCGACCTTACAGCTTGCTTGGCGGCGCTTCTCCAAAGGTTAAATTTCTATCTTTCAAATTTCTATATGATTTATATACATGAGGGGTTCCAGAGGCGTGGCCAGGGATGGCCTGAAATCTGATTGGCCACTCCAGGAGCCACCCCAAAATCCTAAACTATGATTGGCTACTTGCCTTGTCAGAGGGGGGACTTTAAAAATCAACTATTTTGGCAGTGTGGCAACAGGCTGCTAGTAGCTTTCTTTGTGTTTCAATGTGGCGCATTTCTTTTTGTTAGTCCTTTAAAGTTAAGTTAGTTAGTTAAAAAGTATACACAGGAATATAACATATTACAGATACTTTAATGTTAGTAGTGAATGTAGATATGATTAGTGAAGATAGAAAGGGTAAAGAGATGCTATTTATTCGTGTGTGTGTGTGTGTGTGCCACCCCTGCATAAGTCAGTGCCCCAGTTGGGCCAACCCAGTCAAAAATCCTGATCCGGCCCTGGTTATATAAATATACAGAGTGGAAAAAGCCTGCAGTCTAAGGTGGTCTCTGCAGCTGCAAAATCAGTTGTACTTCCTGTATCTAGCGCAATCATTTGAAGTAGTCTGAAGTAGCCTTGAAGAACTAGTGGCTCTTTCAGCTTGGATTTACAGCCTCCACCTTCATAATTATATAGGAAACTAGCTGTACTGTGAACAGAAAGATTTATATACAAAAATACAGTAATATAAAAGAATGTTATGGATGAGGATACATTTTACAGTGTTTAGGCTGACTGATATTTAACTGTTCTTATTGTTGCTGCTCGTGCACAACAATCCTGCATTGCCAGAGTGGCTCCATGAGCAAGAGAACTCAGATTTCTTGGTCAGTTTTGCACAAACTGAGTAATTGATTGCTCTAATTGACTTCATTTGGCACTTATCAACACTGACTGGACAAAAATTTGGCAACATTTTCCTTTAAAGGAGCAATTCACCCCTGGAAAAAAGCCACTGTCAGTCAAAGCTGGTGTTCTCTGTAATCGACAGAAGCAATATGATTTCAAATTGGCGCCGTAGCTGTGGAGAAAGTTGTATAAACAGCTCGCACATTCTACATTCCTACAACACCCAGCTCGCATTGCGCCCCTCCCTCTGAAAGGAACGGCCCAGCGAGAGACGCTGGAGTGAAATACTACCGTGTCCGCTGCAGGCAACGGCTCAGAGCGGTACAGAATCCGAAATACGATGAGAATGTACCGGTGGATCGTCTAAAAAATCTTCAGGTCTGCAGTCTACATTTCAAACCTGACGATTTTGAATGAGACCGCGGGCGTCCTAGATTGAGGAAGTGTAGTTTAGCAAGCTCACCGGCCTCCGCCAGATGTCTGATGGAGGTTTTCCAGGGCCCATTGGAGAAGCAGATAGCGTCCTCCAAAGGCACAGAGGGAAATTGCATTTTTTTTCTACCATAATGACATTAGCTCCTCATGATAGCCCTTTAATCATATCACTGTAAATCTTGCATTTACACCTGGCTTGGGTCTGAACACTTGAGCACCTTGGCACGTGGTCTGGCTACTCAGTGTATCTGCAGGCAGTTCAACTCAGCTTTAACACATGTGTTTTTTACCTTGTCCAGATACATATCAGAAGGTTTTGCACATGCCACCATTAAGCGTTATTTTGTCGACCATTCCTGAGCTTCAGAAGAAATCATTAATGTTGAATACATCCCTTTCTTTAGAACAAACATCAGATCATTAAGAATTGAGTATGAACACATAAAAAGGTTATAAATAAGATAAGATAATTTGCCTATTCATACGTCTCTTTTCTAAACAAGCATCTCAATCATTGCGCGACTGAAGCATTCGTTAAAGTGCTCAGTATAAAAGTGAAATGGGTGTGCAGGATGAACAGCTCGGATGACCCTGAGCATTTTCCCTTAGCCCACATTATTAGAACAACAAGCAGAGAAAAATATCATTGTCCAAAAAATGTGCACTGTAGTGGCTGTTCTCTTAAGCTGAATAGTCGCAGTACAAACAGCCCTGGAGATGATCAATTGTTCCCCGCGGTTGGTACCGGATGATTAAGTGTCCCCTTGTGTGTACAGCATGTGCTCTTTAACCCTACAGTTTATCATGAGGTGCTTGCAGTGTCATTAGAAAATCCCCCTTTGCTCTTGGTGGGTGTGTCCCAATTCCTCCGAGTACTTCTATTTAGTGGCGGGTTGGGAGGTGATGAAATATCTAATCCTGCTGAGAGTCTGCAGGAGAAATCAGCCTTTAATTACAGTCCCCTATTGAGAGCAGAGGTCAAAGGTCAGGAGGAGACAGTACATGAGAGCCCCTTAAGTAGCTGCAGAGCGGCAGAGAAATGAGTGATGAGGCTGCTGCGGGGGCCAAAACACTGCAGACCTGATGTGAGCTCTAATGGTTATATATAGTATTTAAAAAATGATGTCTGCTGTCAATCATGTAACTGTACATCTCAGGTTTCCACATAGAAAACAATAGATAAACAATAACTGCTACTTGGGATTTTTTCTATGCTTTTATTTTGGAAATCTACGACAGAGTAATAGGGCCACATAAAAGAAAACTGAGATTACGAGAAAAAAGAAGTAATATTACGAGAATAAAATCGTTATATTATAAGAAAAAAGTCGTAATATTACGAGAATAAAGTCATTATATTATAAGAAAAGAGATGTTATATAACGAGAATAAAGCCGTTATAAGAAAAAAGTCATAATATTATGAGAATAAAATAGTTATATTATAAGAAAAAAGTCGTAATATTACGAGAATAAAGTTGTTATATTATAAGAAAAAAGTCGAATATTACAAGAAAAATATCCTAATGTTACGAGAATAGTTACGTTATATGATTGCACAGGAGGCTTACTACAAATGTAGCTGGAGCTGTATTTATTGAACACCTGGTAGCATGGAAGCATAGCATACATGTACCTCGCAAGATCACTAAACAGCTATATATCAATACATTAGCATAGTTTTCACAAATACTAAATACATGAGCACCACTTTGTCATAAGTATCAGGATCTGAAGTGACTTTATTTGAAAATGACTCGTGATGTTAGTCATTTTAGCGCAGGCAGCTGGCTGCTCTTCTGATAGTCCTCTTCAAATTAAGATACAGGCTAACCCATAAAATTATGAGTTTATTTTCGCAATATTACATCTTTTTTTCCTCATATAATTATGATTTTGTTCTTGTAATATTATGACTTAATTCTTGAAATATTTTCCTCAATGTGGCCCTAATACTCCGTCGTAGAAATCAGATCCACCTAGTAAAAATTACAGCCTAAATAAACATCTTTATTTCCACTTTGCTGTGCACAGTCAGAGCGAGCCCATTCCTGTGCTTTATATTCCAAATCAATCTGCAGATAGTGGAATAAAAACAAAAGCTGGCTCCTCCCAGGTGGCTCCTTATGATATGATGATGTGGCTGCGCTATGACTTAATGATAGACACAGTGTGAATAGGACTTCCTTTCCTCGGGCAAAATACCAAGTGCCAAAGGCTATGAGGCTCCGAGGGTAAGAACTCTTGTAAAGTGGAAATCTAAAGCACTGTTTCTCTTGCTCGAGATATTCACTGCAGCAAGACGCTGAAAACAAGCTCGCAATAAATTTGCAATTTAATGAAAATGTTTTGTTCGTGTCTGTAAGTGATAGCGACAATAACACTCACTTTACTGGTTTCTCTTGAAGCGTTTTTCAGCACTAACTTGCTGCATGCCTATAAAATATTTAAGGAAGCAGCATTCCTCGGGGTTTGACAAATATACTGTATCCACCTAAACTGCTTCGAGAATGTCAGAGGGTTTAATGTTTGCAATTTTAAAATGCAATCATTCTGTTTTCTTCTATAATTACTGCTGTCATGTTAATGTTCCTCTGAGCAGCTGACACCTTGTCACCTCACGCTGAGTTCACAATTTACATTATGAGTCATTTTGACAGACCCGAGTCATTTAGTCATAATCTGATTAAGTATGACACGAATGAGTGATGAAAAAACAAACAGCAGATGAACAACAATAGCTTGATCGCAGGAACAAAGAAGCAGAAAATCCTTGTCGCTGATTTTTCCTTTAATCTGATGCCAATCAGAGAAATGTGGTAAATACAATTACAATCAATTACACGTATCGTTTATTGATTAATATGTAACCTAGCTAAAAGTACGAGAGCGTTAGCAACAAACTGCGCTCAGAGAAATGAAGCTCAACGTAAGTTCAAGCAGGAAGACTGTTTGGTATCTATTCATTAATTCATTGTTTATATCACTCTCTATCTCTCTTTGCACCCTGTTTATCTCTTCCCGCTTCTCTGATCAGCTGATCATGGACGTCTACTCTTAAAGACCAGCACCAGTCGTGTTTTAAGACGTATAAAATTATCTGCTTTAAATAATAAATTGTCTGATATGTTTTTTCTGCAAAACTTTTAATTATCTTGTTAACATCCTCCCAAGGCATCTCCTTCTTCTCCCTAAAAATTCATGAATCTGCATAGTCCCCGCCCACTATGCAGATTTCCAACCGCCCCCTCCGCCGCGAAAACAAAACACGTCTCTGCCATCAATTACTGGCAACTTGTTGAAACTTAGCTAGCTTGAAATGTAGTAGTAAATGTAGAAAAGAAATTCCAATGGCGGTTACAGCTGGCTCGCACATCGCCAAAGTGGTTGCCATAGGTTACACACAATGATATGCGTAGCGTCACCCCGTCCATTAACGGGATTGGCTCCTTAGGTTTGTGACGTCTCAAACCTGCCAATCTGAAAACGTGTTGTTCAGCCTGTCCTTTGTACACTGCAGTTTAAAAGCAGACCGGCCCAGCCATGGAGATGACTGCTTATGTTGTCTCTGATATGTCTTGTAGCACATGAAGAACACCACATGGAGATGTTTACAAGGTTAAACACTTGATGTTCACTGGAGGGGGTCTTTAAGTATTTAACCAAGCAGATTTTGCCACGACCTTAATCAGCCAATCATCCTGCTGCTGTCAAACTTTAAATCTGTTCTCCTCTCTGCTGCTGTCAGTTTGTCATTGCAGCGTGGATCTTTGTGACCCTCCTCCACCCCATTCAGCCCAAATCCAATTCTTCAGTGTCCGGGTTCAGCTCTTCAGAAGTCCACTCCTGCATCCATCCTTGCTTCACCACCACATCCAGCGTCTAGATTCCATTGGGGTGTTTCCTATCCTGCTCTCGGTCTCACTACCGCTTTTGAATTCATGAAGACATCATGATGGGTCCAATCGCCAAAGACATCGCACACTCTCATTCTTTTCTAAACGTGGAAAATAAATGTTTACTCATCATGAAGTCTCTCCTGATTGAAGTATTAATTATGCAGAATGACCCATCAGTGTTAAAGTATTTTTTTATATCAACCTAATTGCATAATTATGTAAATGTTACTTAATTGATATAATTGGTCAAATTTATTTAGATTTTTCTTAATATATTTGGTAGTTTTATCTAAATCAGTCCTTCATGTTTGATAAATTGATCATATAATTTATGAAATAATACCTTAATCTTAAAAGTCACTACAGCTGTTAAATAACTGAAGTGAAGTAAAAAGTACAACATACCGCATACTATTGATTTGTAATGGAGTAGATGTATTAGGTAGCATTAAGTGCTTAAATACGTAAGTACAAGTACCTTATAAAATGAGTCCATTATTTGCTTAAACATATTTAGTTTCAGGTTGCACGGTGGTGCAGTGGTTAGCGCTGGTTTGAATCCCGGGTTCAGGTGTAGTGGGCCTTTCTCTGTGGAGTTTGCATGCATACTGGGTACTTCGGCTTCCTCCCACAGTCCAAAGAGATGCTCGTTAGGTGACATCTGAGTGTGAAAGGTTGAGTATCTCTGTGAGTCATTGACTGGCGACCAACCCAGGGTGTACCCGCCTCTCGCCAAATGACTGCTAAGACAGGCTCCAGCCTCCCAGGGACCCTGAGCAGGAGAAGCGGTATAGATAATGGATGGAACGATGGATATTTAGTTTCTTTCTCCTGTGTGATGTTCTGTATGCATCAATAAATCTGTCCGGCGATGCACCTGAGCCAGTCCAAGATGTGTCTGGGCCGGTATAAACAGGTTTAATGATAGTTCCCAGTCCTGTTGTAAGACAGCAAAACCTTCACAAAGATACAGATCAAAGGAAAGCCACAGCTCACACGCGTCTCTGTGAGAGGTGCGTAATTGTGCTTAATTCCAAAACTGCTGAAATCCTAAACTTCTCTCCCTGAGCTGAAGATTGGAAAGACAAGGAGAGACAGTAGAATGAAGGGAGGAGCTGTACGCTATGCTATAAGCTGTTAAAAGTGGTCTGCCAGAGGGGCCAGCGGGGCAGACCTGTTCTCCTGCAGTAGCCGTGCAACCTGAGCTGACACCAATTAGGCCTCCTCCAGCCTCGCTGCCCGATAGATTTCAGCTCTGCCGCCACGTGACGCCAACCAATTATGGCGGATTGACTCGGAATCGACTGGATTGTGACCTGAAACTCAGATTTATTTTTCATGTGGGCTGATAGGGGGAGAACTCGGGGCTGTTTGAGCAGATGAGGGAAGGGGTACGGGGAGCATTTCAATCACTGTCTCTCTCTCTAATGCTAATCGGTTTGCTCTGTGAGTCTGATTTAAGAGCGGTTGTAAGTAACACACTTCTCCTGACCCAGCATCCTTCCTCCACGCGCCTGTCTTCTTACTCTTTATATTTCCCTTGTGTCCATAAAGCTATAAAGCAAACAAATTAGAAGGTGCCATAGATTACATTTGCCATTAAATCGTAAAAAGCATCGAGTTGTGTCACGTTTAGGCACAGCTATTAGCGTTTGCTACGCCGTGATCAAAGAAAGTTAGTGCTTATTTTAGGACTGTAGAAAATCACTTAACTGATTTCAGGCCATGGTTGAGCACAGATAATCTGATGCTACAGGGAAGAAACTACACAGGAATTCAGTTTGCTCAATATGCCACCACAACACGAGAAACTGCTGTTTTTTATTCCTTTTCTGTTTATGTATATGTGTGAGAGCTTGCTCAAGGCAAAGGTTATAGCAGGAAGAGAGAGACGGGCTGATTTAGTGGTGTGAATGATAAGGAAGGCATCTTAAATCATTTATTTCTGCAGAAGCATGCAAACGTTTATTTTGATGCTTCGCATTGAGGAGGCGTATTCTGGCCCGCACGAGGGGCCATTGCAAACAGTAGTTAAACACGACATGACTGATAGACAGTTCACTAATCCTCTTAAAGGAACAGTGTCCCCTCTGGTAAAAATTGTTCCCGGCTACGCGTGTCGTCCCCCGAGATTAGAAGCCAAATCCAAGTTGGAAATGTTATACCGATTAGCAATTACACAAATATGAAAAATAGACTGCCTCCCTCAGCAGTGACAGCGTCTGCCTCCATCTATCTCAAATATGATTTGACTTCCGCATGACTGCCGGATGCCGAAGTGAAACGGACATTTGTCATCTGTTAGGCCTTGATTTTTTTATGAACCGGCGCTATCGTGTGATCTTCCAGCGCGCTCCCCCCCTTCCTGTATTACAGCAAAACATCTGCTGTTTGAAACTCAAATATCTGGAGCTCTGTTACCTCCTAAACCCAATCAGCGTGCAAGATTGCGTTATCAAATCGGGCCTCGTGCTGATCTGCTCTGTAGTGCCGCGGATCAGTCTCTCTCCCCTGTCAAATCCTTATTTCAGAGGGGCTTTAAAACTGATTCCATAAAGTGTTCAATTTCAAAATGAGCTGCCCACCACTCCAGCGAAGTGATGGCGACTCTTGCAACATGAGCGGCAGCACAAAATTAAATCTGCAAGTGTGGAATTTGAGTCCTTGGTTGCTAATTCTTCAATAGAGCGCCTGTGTCAGCCATGTTTTTTCAAGTTTCACTTCAGGGACTCTTTTCAGGACTCCAGGAACATTTTGACAAACATTTCATTATATGTGCATCAACTGTCACTTAGTCATGCATCTCTGCAGCCCTCTAACCTAAAAGAGATTAGTTGTTATGTTTCTGAGCTTTGGAAATTCAGATGACTAAATTTATCATTATGGGCCAGACAGCAGATCCCAACAGGCCGCAGCTCCTCTGGATGCAAGCTACTTTATAGTCACCTTAAAGTCTCAAAGGCATCGCGTGTCACTCGAGGTGGAGGTGGAAAACACCTTCAAAAGCCCGCCTGTATCTCCTCTTAGGCCTGCATCATAATCTCTCCCGCTTGCTGCCCTCGCCACCTCCTTTCTTTTGCGATGTTTTTTCGGGCACACACGGAGTCAGTTTACTGGCCTTAAAGTCCTAAGAGATTTAAGCTGTGGAGAGAAATGTGTACCTGAAAGCCCCCAGAAGTTTAGATGCGGAGAGGCTCGACTGTGATCAAAGGATGCCGCAATTAGTTTTGAGGTGTAGTTGTGCCGTGTGCTGAACTCCACTGATGAATGGTGATGAATTTTTTAACAGATTACCTTGTGAGTCTCATTAAACATATATGATCCTTAGAACTAAATGTATCAAAACATCGTTTTCTCTTCCTTCAGTGATAAACAAGCACTAACACTGTGTGTATACACATCTAAAACAGATTATAGTTAGAATTATAGTGTAAAGCATTAGTGCAGATTTGTTTCAACAAAGTCTAAAACTTAAGTTCATATCTCCAATGACGAATCTCTTTCATCTGGCGGCGAGGTGAGCATGCCTTCCAACTGTAAACAAAAGAGCAGCCCAGCATGCTAATTAATGGAAGCCCAGATCCACGCCACACTGTTAATTATAATTAGGGCTTTGTAATTAGCCCACAGAAAGAATGGCAGCCTGAGTAAGGCCTTCTGAATTGTACCTGCGAGAAGATTAAAAAGCGATCACTCTGTCTTTCGTGCTCAGGCCTCTCCGTGTGGCGCGGGGGCATTAATCTGGGCAGCTGCACATACGGTAAACGTGAGCTGACAAGCCTGACAAAAGATCTCCAGGCGGTAATCTTTAAAGGACTCCGATGAGTTGATAGTGTAAAATTGAGTTTTACAGCGAGGACAAGTGTTTATCACTCGTCGCATGAGGAAGTTAACCCGTTCTCTCAGGGTCCCGGGGGGCTGAAGACTGTCGTAGGACAATGGCATAAACTGGTATTAACACCGTTCACAAAGCTGCTTATTTTGGCCCCTTCTTTCATTTTGGAATGGCCTTTTCTCTACACGCCGCTCACTCCCACTGATGGCTGATCGACCTAAGATATACATTAAGTTGACAGGTTCTATTAACCTTCAGTTAATCTATAAGGGTTTAAAAAAGCTTGAAAAAAAATCACCTTTTTAAGCATCAGACGAGAGAAATAAATAGCAGCTCTTTTGTTCTGAGGCACCAGTTTCAGGCAATATGTCGACATCTCTGGAAATATGCACATCTGCTTGGGGAGATGGGTGGACTGATACCAAACTCATAGCCGTCTTTGAAATATGATGCAACATCAGTCCACCAGCACCTATTCAGTGCACTAGTTTAAGGTCGGCTGACATGAAAAGGCCGTTTCACCATTTGAGATCACATATCAGGTCAGACTGTATACCTTCTGAAAAGTACATGCTAACTAATTTACAAAAAAATCTATATTTTTGCATACTTCATATCATATTCCAATCATGTTTTCTACCGAAAAATTAAATGTAAAGTATGCTGACGTAAGCTCATACCAAAAATAGCCCAGGATCCAACCATCAATTGATCTTTCAACTTTTAGCAGCACAGAGCTCAGGGTTAATTCAGCTTCATTAGTTAACTAGCGAGCTAGGAGGATGCTGGGGTGTCTTCAGGTGTTCTTCTTTTGATCCAAGTTTCAAATCATATTCCTCCCGTTGTTATATCTGGTTCCATTCTGAAATATGTCACATCTTCAACATGTTATGTAAGGGATAATGTATAGTGAGAGGGTCAAGAGAGACAAATTTACCGTATTCTTTGGGCAGATTGATATCATTACAGTTAGTCCTCTGGATAGATTAGAGCCGAATCACTAGCAACGGTCTGCTATTGAAAAATAGCACCTTTTTTTTACAGACATAAAACGTGTTTAGGATCTTGTCATCTAACCCGTCAAGAACGGAAAAGAGTGAATGAGTATATTTAAAAAAAATCCCTTTATCATGAAGAGATTTACTGTGTATGCCATCACATCATATGTTACACAAACTCTGGCATATTTTGTCACAATTAGGCAAAAAGATGAGTTTTAAAAAATAGAATAACCTAGATTACATATTCCTTATATTAATGGGTCATTTATAATGTGATCATATATTCACAAAACGTCATCAATTTGAGGATACAAACTTACAAACACTCGACACAGGCACATAAATGAGGCCAAAGCCCCTTTTACACAGCCAGTTCAAGGCGGGATTAATACGCCTCTGTTACGTTTTGTCTTGTATGTAAAAAACGTAAAAAGTCATCCTGCCTCTGAGCCGGCATCGGAGGTAGTAACAGAGGAGCACGCGCTGTTTGTTTACACCTAGCACACATTTTGCTTTCGCAACGGTTGGTTCAATATAGCATGGCAAAGGCGAAATAATGGCGGAGCCTAAAAAGGGCTTAAATAAAATTATATGTAAGAAAAGGACTTAAGCAGTCAAGTAAGAACAAATTTGTTTCAGTGAAGCCTTAAAACTGTAAATGCTGCATCGTTTGAATAGAGGCATGCCTTATCAGCTCATGCTCACAAAAAGACGATGAAGATTTCAGCATTCCCGCTAGAAGCCCACAGTGGCCTCGGGTAAAACAAAATGATGACTTTTGCCCAACATGCATTTGAACAGAGCGGCTGAACTGCTTCCCTCATAAAGGACTAATAAATGCAACATGAAGCCGGCAGAGTTCCTTCGTTCCCCAGGAGCCTGTGGTGGCTTGTGGTGGGCAGCCCGCTACATAAAAGACATGTAAAGAAAAGAGATCCTGAAGCTAGCCTTGGCTGCACCGGGGTTTGTTCTCATCTTCAAAGGCTCTGCTTCTTTTTTTTTCACAGGATCAAAATCCACAAACAAATAAAGCGAAGAAAATGAGATAGTGCAGAAAGGTACTGAATTCCCCGGCAACTTTCCTGCACAGTGGGGGTATTGATAAAAACAGGCTCTTTGATAATTCTTTGTTGCTGATGGTTGTTGCTGGTGTTTTAATATGCTGTTTTGTTATTTTTACACTGTGCTGTATGTGTGAGACTTGTTGTGCGAGCCTACCTCACAGGTGCACCTCTGCTCTGTGCAGGTTTAAGCAGCACAGTGACTGTGCTGTCTGTCTGGTTCAGAGAGGTCTCCTGGTCGTACGCCGGCATGGAAGGAGCTGAAGAGAAAAACCAACAGAAAGAGGTTTTACTACCACGCAAAGCAAAGTGCAAACCAGTTCAGTTTTGTTCAAGTCACCTTGTGTAATAAGTCATTCAGCTCGGCGGTGGATAAAAAAAGCAAAGCCAGTTTTCTCACTTTTACAGTGAGCACTTACTGCCTGCTGCCTTTATAGCAGCGTAATTTAATTATTAAGTAAAGCAATAACAGAGGAGTGAAACATTTGCTGCTGCCACAAAAGAAAGTCTTTAAAGTAGTGTGCATTAAAAGTGTGGACAGTAAGAAAAAGTGCATACGAGCCCTGTGGTTGTCGTCTAAATCACTTCCTTGTTTCATAAAGTAAGACCAGCCATGGTTTATGATATCACAAAGCACATTTCGTCTTTGGCCAATCTGCTTAAAACAGCACTGACTTTATATTTACGAAAACACATAGCTGAGTTTTCCATATAAACATTGAGACATAAAGAACACCAGCTGCTGTAAAACGGTAAACAACCTACTCATCCTCATCCATATACTACTGTTGACCCCACTGACCTGAAATCTTGGTGGTGAACTGGGTGATGATAGGAGGCCCGTAGCCCTTGGCTGTGCTAGCGCGCAGGGTGAAGGAGTACGTTGAGCCTGGGTAGAGGCCTGTGAACATGTGGGTGGTCTCGTTGCCCAGCTTCACCACTTTCCCGCTCTGGTTGGAGAGGTCCAGCTCGGGGTCAAATGAGCTCACTGCCTTGTAGGAGATCTGGGAGAAGAAGGAAATGAATATTCTGAGGATTTGTATTCATTCAATGAAAACGTTTTTCGTTGGAGGCGTCCAAGAGGGTCGAAAAGCTAGAGCATTTAGTGTATTCACTGTTTTGAGGTCTTGCAGTGCACTCGTGGTGGTGAGTGTTATCCCATTTCTTTCCCCTCTGGACTGCACAGTTATACTAAAAACATTTAAAAAAAATCTTATGTATGTTTCCCAGTAAAAACTAACATTAATGTTATAGCTGATCCATAGATTTATACAAAATACCTACAGAGTCTGTCGGAGGAATTATAAAGCCAAATACAATGCGCATAAAAGATTCTCCTACTGGCTCACCCAAACTTTTTTTCGACCATTGGCACCATCACATGCTTTTGAGTGAAATTTCAAGACACTGGTACAGCAATTAACAGAATGTTTTCCAAAGGATAACTTGTCTTAACTTTGTTTATTTCCATAACTTCCAATCTAGCACCACCATCAGTCAAAATTAGCCCAATTAGCCCAGTTTTTTGGTTACAGACCAAATATTAGCAACACTAATAACTTTACCACAAGATTAGTTGTTTTTGGCGCCAATTAGCCAACGTTAGCTTGCAAACATGCTAAGCTCATATGTTGAACAGGGTTAACATTATATCTGGTTAACATTCGGTTTGTGATTATGACCATGTTAGCATGCTGACATTAGCATTTAGCCCATTGAACCACCATAAGAGGTCGCGTACGCCTAGGTCCCATATTAGCATGTTTGTAGTTTTGGTGACTCCAATGTGCCAAACTTTTCTTGACCATTGGCAACATCACAAGTGGTTTTGAGTGAAATTTCAATACAAGACACTGGTACAGCAATGTACAGAATGTTTTCCAAAGGATAACTTGTATTAACTTTGGTTAATGCCTTTAACTTCTAATCTAGCGCCTCCATCTGTCGCCCAATTAGAACAATTCTTTGGTTACAGACCAAATATTAGCAACTCTAATGACTTTACCACAAGATTAGTTGTGTTTGGAGTTAGCTTGCAAACATGCTCAACTAATATGTTGAACAGGGTAATCATTATATCTGGTTAACATTAGCATTGTGATTGTGATCATGCATGCTATACGTCATGCTAATATTAGCTTTTTAGCCCATAGCACCACCATAAGAATGCCTAGGTCCTATAGCATGTCTGTAGATTTGTAGTTTTGTTGACTCCAATGTGCTTGGAATATTTTAACTTAGGTAACCTACTGTTGTACAAAACTAGGGGTTATGATTATATTACCACGTTCTGTTGCATCAGCGTAAAATTAAAAAAAAAAGCATCTCTGTCTTCTGTACTTCTCAGTTAAGCCACATACCAAAGGGCAATATTTAAGTATTGAGTAAGTATTATTTTGAGAAAAGGCACTCTCGCTTTGTGTGTGAGCCTCTGACTTCATATCAACAAAGGCTTTACTCTGACATTTCCAAAATTAGCGAGATACAAAAGGTCTATGTGGAGGAGCTGTCTCATAACTCTAAAAGCAGAGCTATATTTTTTTTATCATAGCTGATGCAAGCTTGTGGTTTCAAGGAGAGGGGAAGCACACTTAATGTATTCCATCTCCATTAATAAACACAGGGCGCTCTGGAGGGAAGCATTAAGGTGAGTGTTTTTGCTAATATCCATTTTGAATAACTGTAAAGTCCCACTTTAAGAAAATGCCTCTGCTCGTAAAGGAAAACCTCCATTATAATTCCAATTAAGGAACACAAAGGGAGTTAGGAGTGCTGCATAATTTGTGTCCATCAACTTTTGAAATGCTTGGAGGCCTTCTCATTTAGTCTTTGTCCGTGAAATGAGTCTGTGATGCCAAATCCTATATCATAACATTTCAGGGAGAGGCATTTGAAATGACTTGTCAACACTGGGCGCATTGCACAGGTTTCTGCCGTTTGAATGGAACTGACGGGAAATATAATGGAGAATATGTGGGCAAATTAATTCAGGGCTCGCCTATAACTATAACTCCGAATGATATACTGAGCTTTTTTACCTCACAGTGTTTTAGATTTTTTATTTGAGGGAGGTAAATGTCAAATTTATGAAGCATTCATAAAATATAAATCCCTATTATATTATCTCCAGCAGCTTTATTCATCAAATAATGAAGAAAGCTGAATAACTTCTGATGTAAGATGATGTGCTCTCCTTCCTGTCTTAAAATGAAATACAGGAATGGAACAAGCAAATGCTAATATTTGTATTAGCATAGGAGTATTAACCTTCTTAGGGAGAGCTATTGTAAATATTAATAATCTGAATCTTAATGACAGTTGCACTGCTTAATAGTTAGATTGCTTTTTTTCGTATAATAGTGGCCATTTCCCTAAAAGATAATTGGATGCACAGCTTTTATTTACCACAGCTTAAGCACAATGCTACTTCACTCTTAATGTCTAATGCTAAATATAGCTGTAAATAACAGAAAAGTCTGCTGCTCAGCTTCCAAGAGATGCTGGCACACGTCTGTCTGAAAGGTTGCCAATAAAATGGCATCCGCAGAGCTCGGTCAGAAAGGAATGGAGCTGAAATCTCTTTGATATCAGGCCTTGTCTGACATATTTCTCTCTGAGTCCTTTGATAATGTCAAATCAAAGCAGGGTCCTGACATATAAGAAGCAACTTCTGGGGAATACTGGCAGAATACATGGTGGGTTACTTTCTTAAAACCAGAGATTCATACTGGAGCGGTGTGAGGGGAACACACCTGGAGCAAGCTGCTGGCTCGCTACATTTTCCTCATCTGTCACCGTGTGTGAGAGCGACTGAGATGAATATTAAAACTTGTTCTGACTGTAAAATAAGACCTGTGAGTCTAGATTATGTTGGGAGATCTACACTCACCTGTTCAACTGCTTGTTAACGCAAATATCTAATCAGCCAATCACATGGTCGCAACTCAGTGCATTTAGGCATGTAGAACCTTGAAGCAGATGGACTACAGCAGCAGAAGACCACACCGGTTGTTACTACTTTCAGCTAAGAACAGGAAACTGAGGCTACAATTCACACGGACTCTACAAAACTTTCTAAGATTGGAAAGACGGTCTGACGAGTCTCGATTTCTGCCGAGTAATCGGATGGTAGGGTCAGAATTAGTCGTAAACAACATCAAAGCATGGATCCATCCTGCCTTGCATCAACAGTCCATTTTCTTGGCACACTTTGGGCCGGTACAAATTGAGCATCGTTTAAATTCCACAGCCTACCCGAGTATTGTTGCTGCCACAGTCACCAGATCTCCAATAGAGCACCTTTGAGATGCAGTGGAACGTGAGGTTCGCATCATGGATGTGCAGCCGACACATCTGCAGCAACTGCGTGATGCTATCGTGTCAATACAGACCAAAATCTCTGAGGAATGTTTCCAGCACCTTGTTGTATCTATGCCACGAAGAATTAAGGCAGTTCTGATGGCAAAAGGTACTAGCAAGGTGTACCTAATAAAGTGGCAGGTGGATGTATAATGACGCTTAAAACCTGGAAATAGCAGGATTGTCTGTGATTTATCGTTTACTTTATGTAGACATATTATACTGTTAATGCTTTTAAGGCAGAGACAGAGAGAAGTAATTGCTGCAGCATATGAATATAATAGCCTGGAGTGGGTATTTTATAAAAGGAAACACAGTATAAATATAAGTGAACCTGGCAAAGCGGGGATGCAAACCATGCAGGCCATTTGCTCTGAATGCTTTTACGTGTAGCATGAAATTTTAAAGAGATAAACAAATGAGACATGTTGCTCTAAAAGTGATTAAGTGTGCGCTAAGCCTACCGTTTAAAAGGACATTGTTTTCCTGCACCTCTAAGTGCCGTACAGCTTTGCACAGAACACAACAGTGCACTACACTCCGCTGGATAAACAGGGCTGTGTTATGTTTCTGACTAAAGGACTTTCCCGCTTTGATTGAAATGTCTCGGCGCGGCTAAGAGAATATCTATTTCATATTTCATGGTGTGGCAGTGGATGGAGCGACCTATACGACGACCCCGCTTGCGCGGCTTTTACTGCTCAATCTGCCCTCCTCGTATGAGACACAGCTCTGTCAATGATTGCTAACCTAGTCAAAATATCAAGCGTGAGCAAACGCCGACAAGAGGGAGAATCAACAGAGGAGAATCAATCTGGGAGAAAGGCTGGAGGATTACTTGCACCTTAAGCTGGTTAAGATCAATGTGCACATATACCGTGTGTGTGTAGGTGTGTGTTTTTGTAGACTGTTTCTATTATTCAAGACTCAATGCAGCTCCTGGACCGGGCTGACAGCGGCTGTGTGGAGCCTTAAGTCAACATTTGCTTGGTGCTGAATCGTGATGTGTTCGAGGTGTGTTTCAGGGGTTGTGTTTTCCTCAGAGGTCGAGCATGTGTTGAAAGACAGAAGATGAAGGCACTTTATGGTTGGTTCTAGCCTTGTAAAGTGATGAATGGTAAGACGCACTTGGGTGGTACTTCATAAAAGGAGGCGAGAAAAAAGAGCTTATTGTGAAAACCCTAGTTTGAGTTGGCAAACTGATTCAGGTTTAAGCTCTTATAACATCTATAAACCAGAGCCACGCTTGCTCATTAACCAGCTGAATTCTGCGGTCACTCACTCTGCTAACCCCTGTCCAGTTTTAGCAATCAGTGTCTGTATTTATCTGTAAATTTCCCCATTGTGGGACAAATAAAGGATTGTCAAATCAAGTCAATCAATAATTTTTTGTGTTCAAAAAATGGCCAACATGATGGAATGTAAAAATAACTCTTAAAGAGGTACCCACAAAAGAAACGGATTTGTGTTTGTTAAGGATGTTGGAGTCCATTTTTGTCGCATTATTTTTTCCCCCAAATAGGGTTCCACTGAGTTCCACCCTCCTGTGACGTGTAGACGGGGTAAATGGCGTTTTTAGCTTGTGACGTCAGGCTGTGTGCCGTTATCTCCATGGTGACATGTCACTAATGAGGCAACCTTCCTTGCAAAATGACGGACGTGGCAAAAACAGTGATGCTTAACAGGACTTTTTACATGTTTACACATATATTTACAGTTACTCATTGAGGAACAAAGGTGACAGCAGGCTTCGGAGCGCTGGCCAATCAGAAGAAAGGTTTCTTAAAGGGACAGAGCTGATTGAGTCGTTTCAAGCAGAGGCTGTATGAGGGCCTGCACAGAGCACCAGTGTGAGAAAAAATGAGTTTTTTAAACTGTAAATGATGCTTAGCTATTCCACAGGTATCACAGAGTGAAATATGAAGCTTGAAATTAGCATAAAACCCTCCTTTAATGATGACATGTTAGTATGGTGGCTGCACATGGATGAGTGCCCCGAGCTGTTGGGGGATTCAATGCCTTGCCCAGGAAAGGAACTGGCACCTCTCCAGCCACCAGCCCCAATTTCAAGCTAGGTCCGTACTGGGACTTGAACCAGCCACCCTCCAGTTCCCAAGCCAAGTCCCTACAGACTGAGCTACCCCAAAAGAGCCTGAAGGCCAACTTTGAGGCAAGTAATAGAAGTAGTAGTAGTAGTTAAAGCCATTCACTTCACACTGTAACCCTCTTAAAAAATAACATATTTCAGTCTGATAGGAGGATTTAAACACCTGTTATGCCTTAGTTGAAGCTACGCCTGATAACTAACCTGACCCTGTCCAGGTTGATCTGAGAGAAAAAGTTTCCTTGGTAACTTCTTTAAGTCTCATCCAAACCAGCTTTATTGTACGTGTGTTTTTCTAAAAAACTGATTTACTGGAACGTGCGTGGATTAACTGGTAATCTCACTTTATGAAATATCGTACAGCTTTGTAGCGTGGACTGTCAGCAGACAAGCAGCTGCACCTAATTCCCAAACCCTACCTCGAGAAAACAAAGTGATTCACGTGATAAAAAATCAATTTGAACATTTCTCTGCAGCTCGGCACACCACCGAAGTAATTTACAGGAATGCTCCAAATCCACGGACAGATATGTGGAGAAAAACACAGCTTAATATTTGAGGGACAGTAAATCTGTTGACTACTCTACAGGGTGATCAATACCTCTTCGAATTTCGCTAACCCTGGTGCTCGTGTACCTCGTACTGAGTGATGATCCCGTAGGTCTGCGCTGGTTCTCTCCACTTCAGGATGATCTTCTCCTCGTAGGCGCTGCCCTGAATGGACTCCAGAGGAACAGCTCCCGGCACTGCAGGGAATTAAAGCACATTTTTTTAGATTTCCTTGGATACATATTAACTGATGTTTTTTGTCCACCTTCTGTGTTCGTCAAGTTAAATTGTTGTCAATAAAAGTTGGATAAAAGCATTTCCTACTTAGCATCTTTCATCCTTTCCACTATGATTTACCAGCGCTGCTCCTCACGCTGATGTGCATAAAACAATCAATAAAAGAGCTTTTCAAGGACCTACAGTACACAGATGGCCATGAGCCAAAGTCAAACACAGCTTTATATAAATTTGAGAGATTATTTGAAGTCATTGTCACTCCAAACACACCTTGATGCATGTTTCACAGCAAAAGGAAGACTTTTCACACAGATAAAATGTGTCGCAAACAAAGATGAACGAGTGGTAACCTCCTGGGAATAGTGGGAGTCTTGATCTTTATGCAATGTTTACTTGTACTGA
Source organism: Semicossyphus pulcher (assembly GCF_022749685.1). NCBI lineage: Eukaryota > Metazoa > Chordata > Actinopteri > Labriformes > Labridae > Semicossyphus > Semicossyphus pulcher. Next base: position 18,778,007 of record NW_027211748.1, on the reverse strand, counting down.
GGTACTGCCAAACAGATCTGGTCCTTTAACCCCTCATGTGAATTGCTTTGACTCTGAAAGCGAACAGAATGATGTCTTTTTTTTTTTTTCAAGATTTATCTCCATGAATGCAACTACAGCTACCCTCTCTGTACACTTGCTCCCCTGGGACCTCAAACACACAGATCTACAGACACGCAGCAGTCAGATAGTGAGAAACAGTTGCCACTTTCAAGTTCCCAACCACAGATATCTGAGCCAGACATGACAAGGCCCTGTTTTCGTCAGCTGAGCCCGTTTGTTATCTGGCGGCCGGGGGTTCCTTGAGACTTCTGTGGAGTTCATTTCCTGTGCGTCTGCTGAGGCAACACAGAGCATCTTTCATCTTTGAAGGAGGTGAAACAACCATGTGACACACAGACGCTGGCTGTTTGACTTTTGTGTGCTACTGAAAGATATCAGGGAGAATCCTAAACTGCTTTGTGCAAGCTGCTTGTGACCAGGTGAGAAGATCAAAATGTCAAATGTTTAATAATAAAGCAGTTTGGGAGCAGAGATGCTTATTATTTGTCTAAACTGACTGATAATATATGGTATACATGTAAAAATATATATATAAAAAAGCCTCTTTTTTATATGACTTCTGCCAATGTCGGAACCCATCGGCTATCGTCTGAGACAACGGTGAACATGTCGGGTGTGTCCGGTTTATAGCGATAAACGACTTCCAGTCAAGACTTCCTTTTTCCATGCACTGCATTGTTCACAGGCCAGTTAGCAACTTGTGTTCAGATTAAAAGTGCAGCAAATTTCGCCCTTCCAGATATGTCTGCAAAATATCACATAATTTCTTAGTTCATTAAACCCCCGGGAGGAGCGCCCGTTCATCTGTTTCTGGTGAGTGTCAGTTTCACTGTAAAACGTCAGTTACACAGTGGCTTCACTCTGACTAACTTCTTCGGTATGAACCCAAAAAAGAACCCGTTTTTCTTGTGATTGACTTTAATTAACGTGTCTTAAGTTGGCTGAAATTTCAACATCGTGATGCAGATTAGTAAAAAGTCAAAATGAAGCTTTGTCAGGTCTGTCCTCAAGAGGAGAAGAAAACTGCTTTTAAAATGCTCGTTTGTTGAACGGAGGTCGGATCCATCATTTCTGATGCATTCGAGGAAGTCAGGAAATCAGACCGCCTAATGGCTTTCGTCAAGCGAATTTGTCTCAACTTTAATTTTTGATCTAGAACAGATTGTAAGCTGAACTTGCATGCAGATGTCTGTTTATAGAGACCGATAAGAAGCTAAATCACTGTCAGATAGCCACTGATGGGAGCCGGGATGTCATTACGGAGCATTATGTTCCTCCAGCTTTTGCTCTCCACACAGACTGTTTTTCCTGCATATGCTGCAGCCTGCTGATACGTGATTGGTCAATATTACTTGGACTACAAGCGTAGTACAAACGGAAAGCAGAACATTTCCCATACTAAAAATCCACACCTCTGCCTAATGATTCTACTTTTCCAGGTAGAATCTGTAAATAGAGATAATAGAGATTAGACTTCTGCAAACAAAAGACAAAAAAGTGAGGTTTTTTTCCAGCGTTTTGCTCGCAGCTCATTTAATTTTGATGCTCTGAATTTAACACTATATTTTACAGATAATTAGAATTTCCATACGCTTGATGTTTTCCGATTAAATTTAACTTTCCACTTATAAGCATTTAGAAACAGAAATAAACATAATGAAATGGCTTATAAGTCATTAAAATTGAAAAAATATGAATTTAAGTAAAGCTATTTTAATGTTGAGTTGGTCAACTTTGTTTCACTGATTTATTTCCCTAAGAACAAGATGTGATTTAGGAACAGTTCAGCAAAATCTTAACGTTAACTTCCTGGCCTGTATAGGAAGTGACCTCGTGTCACACTTACCATCCTCATCAGTCTGAACCTCCAGCTCTGTGCTCTCCTTCACCCCCTCTTGGTTGCGCAGCACCAGCTTCACACTGAGGTTGGTGAAGGGTGTCAGGTTGTGGATAGTGTGCTGAGGATCGCGGCTCTGCGTGTCGTAACACACCTCCTCCCGCGTCTCCTCCTTCCCGGCCACCCTGGAGCGGTACTGGACGGTGAGGTTGTAGCTGTGGCAGCGGGTCACGTTGTAGCCCAGGGGCTCCCAGCGCACCGTCACCTGTTTGGATTGGATGTCCACCACTTCTAGCTTCTGCGGGCCGTGCATGGGCTCTGGTGGGACGGATAGAAAGAGAGGGGAGTGAGCATACATCAAGATAATCAATTAGGCTGTATGAAATGACAGGTATTGCAAGATAGTTTCAATAAAATCAGGGAAATTACTGAGGTCTATGCCGGGGCACAGAGACGGCCGTGCTCCTTTGGGTCACAGAACATCTGCTACCAGATTTTTCATAACACTCAAGACACCGTCTGTACTTTTATACATATTGAAATACTATTTCCTCTGTTTGGAATTCATATTTCTAGGAAAAAATATTTAAAAATTTCAAAGCCGCAGCCTGATACTGCAGCATTGCTACATCCCATCACCGTCTCTAACTCGCTCTCACAGCAGCTGCACACACCAAGACGCCACCGGTGTGTTGGTGGAAACCCTCAGCAGGAGGTGTATCATCCCTTCAGAGCGTGCCGTTCCTCTGCTCCTTCTACCTTTTCCTCTCGCTCTCTCTCTCCCATCTCGCCCAGTGGCGGTCAGCTATTAGCACCACACTGATACAGAGTCAGCCAGCCTGTCAATCCAGGCGGGACACAACCCCCACCGCCATGCTATCACCTCTAATCACATAGACTGTGTCTCTTTGCCTTTTCTCTTCTACTTTCTCCATTTTCTCTTCTATCTGCTCTCCCTGCATCTCTTCTCTCTTTTTCTGTGGCTCCCCCATTTTCCCGCTCTCTCTCTCTCTCTCTCTGCTTTCCCCTCATCTATTCCCCCCCCTTCTTTCTCTCCCTCTGCCTCTCCTACCTACGGGAGGAAAGCAGCCCAAGCACAAGGTAATGGGATCAATTTCCATTCCAGGTTAAATTCGCAGTCCATTTCTCTGGAACTTAACACTTTACCACCTATTAGGAGGAGCCAGGGCTCAATTTCCCCGTTCCCCAGGAGACACAGTCCGGCAATTCAGAGGCAGCCGCGGCAGCCATGTTTAACATTCTGGAGGTGCACGGGGGGAGACTGGACTCGAGCTCCAGCATGTTGTTCATTTCTAGCGGCTGAAGAAAGGACTCAATAAACAAGAATGTAGGAAGAACAGAGTTGGTAACCTTTTACGACACAGCGTACACATTTTATTTTCCCTCCTAAGCCCGGTGAACACCTCCCTACGACCAAGTTTTATTGAGCATCCTTTAAAATTTACAAGAGATACATTTTCTGTGTAGCGCAACAGACAAGCTCCAAGACAGAGATGGTTTTCAGGAAATTAGGTCATGACACATGACATCACAGACCTTCGCACAAGTGAGAAATGATAATGCCAGAAGAAACGGAGACACAGGCGCCTGCTAGTTGTAAGAAAGACGGAACACTTTCAGATTTCACAAAGGAGAAACAACGGATGTGATCTCTCCTGCGCTTTCACAGAAGAGATGAAATAGCATTAGAAGGGCCTGAAGGAGGCAGAGGAAGAGCTGCTGAAGACGGATGGGGAGAGGAATATCAATGTGCAGCATACAGTACATGAAGCAGCAACAAAGAGCTACAAATGAAAAAAGTGTCTGGAAAACGGAAAAACATCTTTCCACAAGGAAAATAATGTCAATTAGCTTCTTTTAAAAGAGGATTTGTCACTAAGGGTGTGCAGAGTGCAACAAACCACTAACATCAGCGAGAGAGTACATATGTCTCCTAGCTTTTAGAACAATTTAAACAACAGCAGAAGAAAATGTATAAACCCCTCACTGGCTGAGTGCTGCTGTGCATTATGGCTTGAATAAAAGTGCTCAATATTCTTTGAGAAACCTTTCTGCAGAGCTGTGTAGGAGGACGCCTTTGATAAGGGGTCTCTGACCTCCAATGATTGTTAAAAATTGAAAGAAATGTTAATCTTCGTTGGAGGCTTGAGTGTTAGACTTCTGCTTTCAAAGGGATAAGCTAGAGGAGTCAAATATTCAGCATAAGTTCTAACTGATAATGAGTAAGCCTACTATCCTCTGCTAGCTACTGTATGGGGATGAATGTACAGTAATATTTAACAAAGCGATCAGCCCTTTTAAACACATGTAATTTAAGACCCGCTCCAGTGAAAATCACTTGTAAACATCTTCATGTGGTGTTCTTCATGTGCTACAAGACATATCAGGGACAACAGAAGCAGTCATCTCCATGGCTGGGCCTGTCTGCTTTTAAACTGCAGTGTACCAAGGACAGGCTGAACAACACGTTTTCAGATTGGCAGGTTTGAGACGTCACAAACCTAAGGAGCCAATCCCGTTAATGAACAGGGTGACGCTATGCATATCATTGTGTGCAACCTATGGCAACCACTTCAACGATGAGCGAGCCAGCTGTAACCGTCATCGTCATTTTGGAAAATTCACTACTGACTACTAACCAATGACTGTATATATAGGTGGACGACGTATCTCCATCTACTCCCATTGTAGGAAAGTGATGCCAAAATAGCCCCCGTGATAGGCGCTGCCATCTCGATGGTGATGTCATAAGTAGCAAGAATCTGTGCAGTAGAGATCGGCGGGTGGCGCCGCCGTAGCCACTTCCGCTTCCCAAAACACTCACTTAACTTACCACAAAAACAGCAAGGATCTTGCTCGCCAGCGTGTGTAACAGCAGAACAGCTTCTTGTGTTGGTCTGAGGTTAACGTTCACAAATATGGAACTTCAATGACTGTAGTGATTGTTTTAGTTACGTCTCCTCTCGCTGTTCCTCCTCTACTCTGCTAATCCAGAACTGATCGGCTGCAGGAGCCGTATTTGTCAACAGAGCTGTCAATCATCCTTTTGACAGCATCAAATAACACAAGAAAAATGAACGATTGGACGTAAATCAGCATGATAAGAACTAACTATAATGACAGAAACCATGTTTGAGAAAAATGTATCGGGCGTGTATTTTGATTTTATAGTTTGACTCATGTCCCATCTGTTAACATGGAGGAGGCGGGCTTTATGACCTATACTGCAGCCAGGCATAAGGGGGCGATAGAGAGGGTTTGGCTTCAGTTTTAGGGAGCTGTCATGTCGTCCATCTTTTTATACAGTCTATGCTACTAACCTTAACGTTACTACTACTAATTACTATATTTCAAGCCAGCTAAGTTTTAACAATTTGCTGCTAAACGATGGCAGAGACGTGGTTTGTTCTTGCGGCGCAGGGCCGGCTTGAAATCTGCATTGTGGGCGGGGACTATGCAGATTTGTGAATCTTGTGAATGAGGGAGGAGGAGGAGATGCCTTGGGAGGATTTTTACAAGGATTTTTTCTGAAGAAAAATCATATCAGACACAATTTATTATTTCAAGCAGAGCATTTTATGTGTCTTAAAACACGACTGGAGCTGGTCTTTAAACCAAACAAAGAGACACAAACACAGCATTGGCGATGGAAAACAGGCCTCTCGGGAGAGGTTGCCATGTTGGGAAAGCCATCCAGAAAATAGAAGTTTAAACCCCTTTATTTGCGGAACTATCTGTTGGCCGCACTCAGTAGGCAGCGGTTACACTAAAAGCACAGAGAATTGCAGGGTGGCCAGGCACAGAAATCAAATTAAACCAGATGCTCTCAAAGTGACAAATGCACCAAAGTGTGAATCTCAAGCAGACGTGCACGAGCGAGCTGCGAGGGAGTCTCATTTTCTGGAGCGTTCAAGGAGAATGTCACACTCCCATCTTTGTGGAACATCAGAGATAATGTCCACTGCATCCAGAATCTGGCCAATGGAGAGGTGCCAACAAGAACGGGAATGTAACTGTGGAGAGAAGCTCAAGCCAAACACAAAATGTGACCAATCAATTATTAATTCCTTTATGAATTTAAATTCAGCTTTCTGGCACTTGGTAAGAACATTTAACTCATATGTCTGCACACAGCGACAGTGAAGGAACATAAAGAAACATTGGCCATTTAATAAACAGCTCTTATGACTATTCTATAGCGTCTCCCTGGAGTTTTGTGAAGAAAAGGCTAATTGTTTGTTGCCCCCGTCGGCTCCCTGCCGTGCAAACGCCAGCTGGCTGAGGGAGGCAGTAAAATGTGACGATCTGTAGCGGCAGCTCAATCACAACTTGTAGCGCATGACTCAGAGTGACATCATCTGTTTCATGAACAACAAGGTGCCTCATCCGTTTCAGAGCCGTGGTCATGGTTGACTTTGAGGCGAGAGGAAAGAGAGGAAGAAAAACACCCTGTACCCTCTTCCTCCACTTAATCTGCGATGAACGGATCGCGCTGAACGGGCGATATCTCTTATAAATGGAAGCTATGCAGCCATTTTCAAATAGGCCCACAGGCCCATGAATGACAGCGGATGAGATGAGCCTATTACCCTACTCTAGTGTGACTGCTAGTTTGGTTTTATTGAGCGAGCAGTAAGAGGCTCAGAATAAAAAGCACAAGCACAAATCACAACAAGGAATAACAAGGCTATCTGTGGAAATCCATACTTTTTTTCTTTTTCCTCATGAGCTATCACACACTGAGGGCGACATTGGGGTGAAAGTACTGAAAATATGACTCTAATATCTCTCCAGTATGGCAGATATTTCCAGTGGAATAGAGTTATAATAATGGCTGTGAGAGCATCCCTTGGAGCAGGAAATTGCTGAGGTCTATCTTATGCCAGGGCGCTCAGAATGAGCTCCAGCGAGAGCCAGATTGGTATTCCAAGCGGTGGACAAATTATCACCTGCCCCACACTCGCCCATGTAATTGAATAATTTGAATTTGACATTTACATAGGGCTATTAGTGATTTTTTGTCATTACAGCGTGACATTTAAATAATGTTTTTAGAAATTATCAGCACATTATTACCTCTTGTTAATTCGAGCAGGCCCTGCATGTACAGCTGACGAGATAACATGATTCCCCCAAAACAACAAATAACTGCATGTTGCAGCCGTCTGTCCTAGTGGGGGCTTCAAATGGTGCACTTAGCCCCTGGGTAGAGCGAGACATTAGTCCTGGATGAAAGGAAACAAATTGGGCATGTCCGGAGCACAGCCACTTTACTGCGAGACAAGTGTGCGGTGTGGGTGTGTGTTTGTACGAGCGAGACAATGTGGGTTTTAACGGAGTGAAGGAGTGTCCGCTTGTGTGTGCAGACGCACAGATCTGGTTCCTCAGCATCTTACAAGCTATATGTACAGGAGAACGATTTACTTATCAGATCTCCCTCAGGCTTCGAGGCGTTTTAGTCAGTCGGAAAGCCGGGATCTTTATCAGATCCGCATCGATTAAGAGCAGAAAAGCCTGGTGCCGGCGTAGACTTCCATCTCCCTGCTCAGCAAACAGAACCAGGAGGGAGGGAGGGAGGGAGGGAGGGGGAGAAAAGACTACTTCCCCAATGATTAGAAACCACCGGCAAGTCAATGTGGCTCCTGTTTGCTATCTCATCAGGATGAAACGGCGCTCGGGTTGAGGAGAAGAAGCGGGAGGGAGGAGGGAGCCTTGTTGTTCGGAGATGAAAAAAGGGAGAAATGTCGCGACTTTCGCAGGATTGGTGTGTAGACTGTCGGATTCCTCGCCGGAGAATGTCAGCCGGGGCTTGTCACACACGTTGGCGCCTTCGTTGTAGATGGTACCAAAACAACATGACAACAGCGAAGATTAAATCCTGGTCAGAGGGCTGTTTTCATGTAAAGTGCTCTATTCTCGGCCTGATATTGTCATCACTTATCTCTCCATTGCTGTGTGTTATTCACTCTGTTCTGTTTGAGCTGGGCGGGCGGGGAGGGGAGAACATTTGTTTGCCTCTTTCTATTACATCTCAGTGATAGCACTGAGGCCATTGAGGTAATGACATGGGTTTTACACTTAGGAAATCATTTTCATATCCCGCAGAAGCGAGCCGTAATGATAGCTTTTGATAACCGACAATCAAAGCTCCATCACCCTCCTAGAGTGCTCCTCTATGCAATCCTCTGGAGGAAGAGAAAGAGAGGAGGGAGGGGGGGGTTAAGAGGGAGAGGTGGAGGGAGTCAATGTGTGGGTGGATGGGTGGGTGGGGGGCGATCGGAGAAAGAAAGCTAAGACAGAGGAAGGGGGAGGGGTTGAGGTGCCAAGGTTTTTTTTGTCGCCATAAAACGCAACAAGTCAAAGCAGGCCTTGGGGTTGACGCGTGTACACATGTTATAATTGATAGCACTTTAAAAGCCACTGTACACGGACCTCTTGTGTTCTAACATCGCCCTCTACACCCATTACAAAGTCAGAGACAAATGCCCACGTGCTCAGGACACACACACACACACACAGACACTTTGCCCATACACCTTGGAGGCGTGGATAATCACAAGGATTTATTGAATGGTGGTGGTCGCTCCTCACTCTATCAAGTCCTTCTTTATAGGCCCGGTGATAAATGAGACTGCCATGATGGCTGAGGATGAGGGGTGGAGGGGGCCTGCAACACGCTGGATCGAATTGAAACCACAGAATGAGCCCGAGCGTCGGGCCGGGGCCGGGCTGCCACCTTGTCTGATGAACCCCCTGAAGCTGTAGGGGTGGAGATGAATGGGTGAATGCCTTCCTGTTCGCAGCGCTGAATAGAAAGGGAGAGCTGCAGCGCGAGAGGGAAAGTAAGATACAGCCGACCAGCACAGGAGGATGATGCATGACGGGACGAAAGGCTGTCAAGTCAAACCAAGTCAGCGCTCGTCTGTGTTCATGATCAACCGCCGCGCTGTACGCCGTCCTAAAATAGTGTTGCACTTAGTTGTTCGCATGAAAACTGACAGAAATAGTCGCGACGAGACTGAAAAAAGAGAGCTAAGAAAGAGGTTCAAACTCGTTCAAACTCTTTGTTTCCTTACCTCGGCTCGGCTGTCCATTCGTGACGCCAAGTGGTTGTGATGAATGTCTGATGATTAGTTTCCCAAAGTAAGAAAGAAATAGTCGGGGAGTTGTGGGCGAGGTGTGTCTAGACTTTTTGACCATGAACCGAGCACTTCTGAAGAAAAATGCTGGCAGCTTAACACCTTGAATCAATGGCTCGTTTTTACTCTCTTTCTTGTAGCTTAATTTTGTATTTTTTAAGAAACTTTTTATCAACTTTATGCGGAGGAAAGCCATGTTGAATTATCTAACACCAGTATCTCCAGACATTGACGACTGGAGATGCATGGTAAATGGTAAATGGACTGTACTATTGCGACCTCTCAAAGCTGCTTTTACAGTACATGTCACATTCACCCATTCATACACTGATGGCAGAGGCTGCCAGGTAAAGTGCCCAACTGTCAATCAGTCATCACATTCACACATCGTTGGCTATGTCAGCGGGAGCAATTTGGGGTGTCTTGCCCAAGGACACTTCACTGGGGATCGAACCACCGACCTTCCAATAGAAAGACGACTGACTCTACCTCCGAGCCACAGCCACTCCAATAACCAATGATTGCACAGAATACCTTAAAAAAGAAGGTCCTTTCTTTGCTTGATCACAGAAGCCTGATTCAAATTTTCTGTGTTGATACAACATGGACCGTTTGGCGTGGCCTATGCCTTAACTCTGAATACATGTTGAAGGGACGCGGACCACTGGCCAACAGTGATTGGTCTGCCTGCCTGGGAACTTTGCATGAAACTATGGAGGACATTGTTTTGATTTGATGCTACTTTTTAGCTAGCTGCTACAACCTCCAAGTGAAGCTAAAACTCGAATGTTGATTCTTAATACAAAAGCCTGATTTGAATCTACAGCACGAGTTGGACATACAGATCCTTCTGTTACTCCCTAGTCCCGTGCAGAGTAAGGAAACTTAAAGCTTCCAGTTCCAGGCCCAGAATCAGCTTGTGGCCTCCTGCGATGTTCTTGCCATCTGTGGCCTTCCTGGGAATTTTGCATGAAACCATGGAGGACATTATTTTTTTATGGAGCTAAAACTTAAAAGTAATTGCCAGTTTTGATGTTTTTAGGCATATTATGAGGATTTAATTGTATTTATTATCTAATATGCTCACTTGTGAACTCCAACAGGGTCTGCTTGTTTCAGTTGTAAATGCTTGATGTACACGGAAAAGCTCAGCTACATGGCATGTTTCGTTGGTGTAATTGTTGAGCGGCATGGACGCACCAGAGTGACGGCCAATTACACAGGCTACTGCGTATTCTCTTCCTGGATTCAATGCACCGGTACAAGTCAGGCTCAAATGAGTACATGAATGCTTATCCTCAATGAAAAGACTAGATTCTGCAACTTCCAGGAGTATATGTATGAGGCGTACTTGTTCCTGTATGAAACTGGGACATGAGTAGAACTGGTGCTAGGACTATAAATAGACAAAAGGCAGTGGATACCAGGCCCCTTGCACCATGAACGCCTCCACTATCATGCCTGATAACCTTAAGTTATACTGTATATTTGCATTGAATGGGTGAGCTCATGAAATAATAATGGTCACTCAATCCAATTCTGTTGTGCAACATAATGAGCAGTTCAGTCGTTTAAAGCTCACTAAAGCTAAAAGGGGTTTAACATTTATTCATCATGAAAGTAGTGGAGTGTATATGTAGTTAGTACTCTGCTACAGAGTACTAAACTTGCAAATAACCTCTTTTCGCTTCACTTAAAATATCAGGAACCTGCAGTTGAAGTCATTAAAACTTGTTAATTGCAGTATACAAAACTTTGATTGAAAAAAATACCCTGTAAACAACAGGATATAAAATGTCAGTAGGTAGTCTTTTCCATCACTGACCATTTACAGGGATTAAAAGAACCAACCTGTAAAGTGAGCCTCAGGGGCAAAAGGTGATGGAAAGCGCGAGTCCAACAACCGGATGAAAACAAATGGACAGCCAGTTGATGGAAAGAGCGGCGGCAGCGGAGGTGGAACTGGTTAAATCAATCTTTCATTTCGTTTCCACCGATATGCTGCGCCGTGATTGGGGTCAGAGTGACAGGTAGAATGACCCCCCCTCCTCCCCCAATCTGTCTTAACACACACTCACACTCTACTACATCCATCTCTACCATACGACCTGGCTTTGTCTTCCCCCTGTTTAGGTTCCTGGGGAAAAAACGCCTATTGTTAAGGCTTTCAAACAGGAAGAACACAAGCTCTCATTTACCGACGGGGACGCAATCTCTACAGGAGCAGTGGGAGGTTACCAAGGTGATTCTTCAACTTCAACGCTCCCCAGATGGCTCGAGTGGCATTGTCATTTGTCGCCAAAAACCTGCATGTGTCGCACTCGGCTCGGGGTGTTACCCGGAGTGTAAATCAAAGGGAAGCGCTTGACTTTGTGAAATGGTTGCTGCGTTTGTGAGCCACCTACTTAGGAGATATATGAGATCTAAGATCTAGCTATCTAGGTGGGGGAACACAGCATATAAATCGCAGCCTTCCTGACATTTCCTGTCCTTTAGTTAAAGGAGGAGACGCACAAATGTTCTTGAGTTAGAGTTATACAAGCAGACTGAATGAGTGCTTCCTGGACGCCTAAGCAAGGGGAATGGGACATCTATAATTCAGCAAAAGGATGGAGAAAATCTGTGACAAAAATTACAGCAGATAGGCGATGAATAATTAAACATGAAGAATAGAAACATTTAAAGACCTTGAGAAGCATTTCAGTTCGGATTTAAAAACAGCAGAAAAAAAGGGATCTCGCCAAGTCTGACTAAACTACAGCTATTTATCGCTCTCGAGAGGCTTAAGAGAGGAGGTTACAAACAACCTCGATGATAATTGTTTGTGAGGAGCTGAAGATGCAGATGAAGACAGGACCAAGTTTACACGGTTGTCACCAGAGTATCGTTTGTGCACATCTGTTCTCCGAGTCTCGATTCTTTCTGCTGGGGGAATAGATAGATGGAGGGGTGGAGATGAGGGAAATAATAATAATGAAACAGCTTTAAATGCAGTCTCTCTCGCTCTCTGTGTCTCTTCTCTCCCGACTGCAGTTGTTTGAAGACGTGTCCTTGAGAAGAACACAATTTGCCTTTTGCGGAGCCAATATCATAGCACACAATTCACCATTCTGCTTCAGACTGCCTGTGATAAAAAGACTGATATTGTGCTCCTCCTATAACCTTCCCGCACGCCACAAACTCAATCTGTCCTGTTTTCTCCGACTGACAAAAGAACACAAATTCAATAGGCCTCAAACCGAGGCTTTTCATTCGCCCTGCCACAGACAATATATAAACCTTATAGGTCACATGACTGGCAGCTTTTGTGGCCGACAAACCAGACCAATGTTATCTGAGATGGTGAGGTGAAGTGGATTTCTATTCAAGCCTTAAGGCGACAATAGGATTAATTAGACACATCAAACCGAGCAAACAATTTCCTCTCCTTTTAGATCCAGCGAGGCAGATCTGCTCGGTCTCAGCCAGAGGAAAGAAACAACCGTCTTAAAGGGTTAAATCTCAAAGAGGTGATTCACCCTGCAGAAATGCATGAAGCAATAAAGAGAGGGGGGGGGTAGCAGTTATAACTGACAGACCATCATTCTACCTTTGTTAATAAAATGTCAAGGATTGGTTAGTCAAGGACTGACATGGTGAAATGTACTGACCCGGCTAAGAGCTAAGCTGATGAAGCTAACCTGGTTAGCATCTAAGAATAGCATCCCCCAACTTGGGAACTAAACACATTTCTAAAAAGCAGTCAATGTGTGTCTTTGTCCTTGGGCGTTGTAACAGAATCTTTTCTACTCTGCTTCTTGTGTTCTTTAACCGTGAAGTTTCAAGGAAATAAACAATCCTTCTCCCTGAAGGAAAGGTCAATCACACCCTTAGCTTTCAGAACATCCAGATATTGGAGACACTTGCTGTTTTGTGTGTTCAACAAAAGGAAAATTAGATCTTTGAATGTGGAGCTGGAAACCAAAACCTGACACAAACTCCGAAATCGATTCTCAAAACGACTTTATGCAAGCTGCACCGATTATTAACTTGGGTCATTTTTGCAAAAAAGAGGTTATTAGATTACAGATACATTTATTAACAAGGGGGATTACTAGCAGGATTACAATTTTGAAATACATTCTAAAATGAAGACGACATTATACCAAAGATGATCTGTAACATCTGGCGTCTCATTTCTAAACCGTCCGTCTGACCGTCTCTGATAATGCCATGCACCTGCGCGCACACATTACAACACTTCACGACACACAAGTCTCACAACATCACTCCTAATAGTTGCCTTTAACAATCTATGGTTGCCATGGCCTGTGGCGGAATCAACGCTTTCACTAGGTGGAAATTTCACCATCATTTTGTCTTCAACGGAGAAAATGGGAGCAACATCGCAGTACAATGCAAGTTCTGCCTTTCGGCGGTGAAAATGCTGTCATTATCTAAGAACTCTAATTTAAAGTAGTAATCTCGAAGATTTTCATTGAAATAAATGTCTGTTAAGTCACTGTTTATCGCTGAATGAGGTAACACAATGGTGGTTGGTCTGCCAGAGAGGGTAGGCGGAGCTAAGCGGCTGCTTTTCCGGTCTCTGCAAGTGTTAAACAGTAATCTACTATGGCTGAACAAACAAAGAAAAGATCGATGACTACAGATACAACTTCAAAAATAAGTGAAAATACAAAGAAAAATGATGAAGGCAAACAGTTTAAAAAGGAAAGCGACGGTCAGCGAGGAAAATCAAGAGTTACAACCGGAGCCAACCGTGGACGTCACACATGCAACACTGTCTGGATATCTGGGAAGTGTGCTCGTGCAATTACCGTTTATCGCCATAGGTGCCGCCAAAGAGAACGAAAGTGAGATCTTCGAGATTACATCTTTAAAGAAACATTTACAGGTTTCCAACCGCTAACATTAGCTGCACAGAATTCCAGTTAAAAATGTTTGCTAACCTGTCGTCTTCTACTATGACTGAACAACAGACTCTGGTGATGGCTGCGGCCAGGATGGTGTGGGTAAAAACCCCAGACTGGAATAAGTTTATGGCAGTTTACTTGAAGTATGAGTGTGAAGTAGTGTTAAAAATAGCTATTAATTTAAACAGGCGTTCGCGCATTACAAAAGTACTGACATTTCTTTTCTCTTGTCTTTATTTGCAGATTTAGTGTTGAAGTAATCCAAAAGTAACTGAAAGTAATCAGTTACTTTAAAATTGTGATACTTGGATTAGGTCACTGATTACATTTTAATTAGTAACTGTATCTGGGTACATTTTTAAACCCTCCCAACCCTGTTTATGGGGCGTCTGCTCTAACCACTGAGCTAAACAACACACCGTGAACATTTTTTTTTAAATACGAATACATAAGAAAAAGGGTCTTTTGTATGACAGATTGCACTTTGCGTAGCCCTTTTGACAGCCGAACAGTAGTAGAAAAAAGGAATGTCATGAGCTTACCTACTTCAGACATAACGTCATTCACTTCTTTGTAAAAGAGGAGACGGTGAAAGAAAAGGTCGATTTTTTTTGCTAAATCACGTAAACTGACAGTTAACGGTACAGCTTAAAGGATTTTTACCCACAATGCTCATGTGACTGGGTAACATTTTCTACTGAGTTTGTGCTTGATTCACAAAATCCAAGGTCTGGCAGAGATGGACGCTTCAGACAGGATTTCTATGGATAACAGACATCTGTAGGGGTTGCTTTCAAAATTGAGTTCATGTATGTCAAGGCACGCTGCACAAAGCCCGTGCTGCTCTGTCCTCATGAAGCTGAACCCACGTATACTTTGCTTTAAGACAGGATGTAGAGAAGAATCGTTAAGAGGGTATTTTTTTAGCCATGGTTAATATGACTTTTTCCAAAGCTACCTTGACTAACCTTAGTCCATTGTCAACCCTGAGCAAGAGGGATTAAGTGGATGTTCAACATGTCTGTGCTTTTCGTGGATTTAAAAGTATTTCAATGCACACTATAAGAACAGCTTTTTTCTGATGATTGCTCCGTCTGATTCGTATGTCAAAGGAAGTTAAGAATTTCTTTAAAGCATCATATCTTAATGAATTTCATGGAAACTTGTTAAGATTGGGAGAAGATACTCTTTCTCAGCCACTAACCTCACTGTAGAACAGGAGATGTATAACCAAGCAGATGATGGTGAAAAAGTAGCATGTTAGCAAAGACTAGAGAGATTTCACTAGATAGACACTAGATAAACAAGTCACCTTAGCATTTGTAGAGAAATATGTTGCATCAACTGGTTTTGTAATTTTGTGGCAGCATCTCTGATGTTTATCGTGAGCATCAGACACTTAAGAGGCGCCTGGTTTAGCTCAGGGGTTAAATCGCTCGTCCCATGCACAGAGGCTCAGTCATCGATGTGGAGGCCACGGCCTCAACTCCCAGCCTTGGCCGCTTGCTGCGAGTCGTCCCTACTCTCTCCTTGACCTTTTTCCCCAACACTATCCACTGTCCTCTCTTTCAGTAAAGGTATAAATGATTTTAAAAAATGACAAAAAAACCTTCAAGCATCTTTGAAGGCCACTTTTAAGTGCTGTTTATGCCAGTTCAGTCATTTCGACACTGCTACACTTTTCATAATGTTCTGTCCATGTTAAAGGTATAACCTCAAACCTTTTCATTAAATAAATGTCTTTTAAGTCACTATCTATCACCGAATGAGGTAACACAATGGTGACTGAGTCTGTGGCCCACTGATGAAAGCCTTTGCATTTGCAGTATTACAGACTGGGCGTCTATAGCGACTGTCGCGGAAAAAAAATCCCAAGCGGCGCCCAGTTAGTGACGCGTTTTCCATCATCCAGCAGTGGTTGGTCTGCCAGAGAGGGTAGGCAGAGCTATACAGCTGCACTTCCAGTTTCTGTAAGCATTGCAAGTCAACGGTAATTTATGGCTGAACAAACAAAGAAAAGATCGATGACTACAGATACAACTTCAAAAATAAGTGAAAATCCAAAGAAAAAGAAACAAATTGGACGCTCAGATTAAGTCAGTCTACAAATGAAAGTTAGTTAGAACCATAACAAAGGGAGCCAGCCGTTAAATTGGGAAGTGTGCTGCCGTAGTTACCGATTATTGCCAGTGGGTGGCGCTCAAGAGCACAAAACTGAAACATTCGAGATTGTGTCTTTAAGGTTCCGCTGTTCACGTTGTTGCTTGATGTCCCTTTTTCAAATCCATTAAGATCTGCACCGATATCACAAATGATAATATTAGACAGGACAGCTGAAGCGAGACAGGAAATACAGGGACAAGAGAGTGGGGAATGACATGCAGCAAAGGGCCAAGGGTGGGAGTCGAACCTGCAGCCCCTGCTTCGAGGACTGCAACTAAACCACTGCTCTACTACCTTTTTTAAATCACTCCCACACACTGTCCAACATGCAGAAAATGCATTTATTTGCTTGCAACGTTTCATCAAGTTGAAGGTGATGAAGGTCAAGCACCGAAACATTGCAAGCAAATAAATGCATTTTCTGCACGTTGGGCAGCGTGCAGGAGTTTACTTGCAATTTTGACGGACTTGTTCCTCTCCTACGCGCATGTCCTATGAAACAGATGAGCAAAATGTTTCTCTACTTTAAACCATCTAACACTGGCATCATTCTGATTTGCATGAAAACCGACCAGGTCCTTCACAAATTAACCAGGAGGCTGAATGCAAATAGCCAACCTTGGTGTGGGTGAACAGAATTGTGCAGCTCCTCCCTTCTCTCCGCTGCTGTAAGCGAGTGTTTAAACGAGGGCTGATCCCTGATTAATGCTGTTTCCCCCTGTGTTTAATAGCACTCAGTGCAACAGAATGGCAAAGTAAAAACAAACAGATGAGACTACTCCCACGTGGTACCGGAGCGCAGATGGAGACAACTTATAGACGGAGATGTGGAGTTGGCAAAGGCTGGAGTCTGAGCAGGTGTTTGGACGCAGCATGGACATCATGTTCTGCCATTTTTTAAAGCGCCGGAGCGCCAGCGGGACAGCAAAGGCCATAGGATGGAGATGAGGCACACAGAACAGACTGTTCGCTCACCGGGGAAACTGGTATGAAATATTCTCTGCTGCTCAGACACAAGTAATGTGTGAAAAAATGTGCAAAAAAGGGAAAAGTAATAAAATAATTATGTTGATTTAGAAAAAAAATGACAGAAGAAGAAAATGTGATTATAACCTTTTGATTGGAGCAACGAAATGCTCCAAATGTTTGTCTGTCAGGTGGAACGAAAGCACCCAAAGCAGATTATTATGTGGAGATGGAAAAGCTCTGGCAAATACTTTTCCACAGAAATCTCAAGTACAACTCAGACTGCAGAGGAGTAGTTGTTTAAGACTTGCTTATCTGCCTTCCTAGTGTGGGCTGGAAATGGTTTCTCTGTGTGAGATGGTCTCTCAATAGTGTTGCTGAAATGCCGGGCACCCTGCTGTGATCCCAGGGCACCACCTGATAAAACAGTGTCTTCCTTCAAGTAGCACTTACCAAGCGTGGAGAACTCTGAAGTGGTAAACAACTTCACACAGACATCAATTTCACATTGGAAGAGGAGCGCGGACGCCAAATGTTTTTCTCTCTCTTAGCTGAAAAATGTTTGGAGAGTAATTTTGGCCAGTAGGAAAAGAGAGAATGAATGTTAACAAGTAGTAAAACTCCACATCAGCTGTCCAAAAACATGGGGATATGCAAAAGAAAAATGTTGTTTGAATCATTCGGCACACCCTTGAAACCCACAAATAACCCCCCAGAGCAATCACAGAGCCTTGGATAAGACATTCTTTTGATGTTCACTAGGAAAGTAATGGAAGTGCTTCATGGGAAAGAAAAACCTTTCAAGGCTCCTCCTTTCTTCCTCGTGCTTCTGAATTGAATTGGTGGCGTCCTTGCATTATACGTTGCCCATTTTACAGAAGATTGAATTAAAACATCCTTTGTCATCAGAAACATTGCTCAGTTTGCGAAGTGACCAAGCCATGGCTATGAATAATTATGAGAGAGACGGAGCTCTAAAGTGGCCACAGATTTTCATTAGCGCCTCCAGACAGCAGCGCAGGGAGAGAAGGGAGAGAGGGAGCGAGACTCCGGGCCTGTCTGCATCAACAGTGATGTATCGCACAGCCCTGTGAGTCTTAACCGTTCAATTAGGAGCTCTGCTGAGGCCCGGCCTGTCAGTGGGAAAGTCCAGCAGAGAGCCGGACAAGATCAAGAGCTGCTTCCTCAAACACACTTCAGGAGCCGGGGCCATCAATCTCCCCGACTGTGACCGGCAGGGTGGCCAAGGGGCAGGACCCCCCGCAGAAGCTGGGCCCCGGCTCAGACGGCTGCGCAGGTAGGGCCATTCATCCCTATCAGCCGGACTAAAAATGAATGCGCTCATGACCTTCACAGTGGGGAGAGGGGGTTTCACCCCGGGCACGGAGGGGAGAAAAATCTCATTTTCATCAGCGTTTCTCTGGACACAAAAAAAGCATTAGGCCGGGAAAATGCTGAGGCTACGTTTGTTTTGTTCCCCGAGCTGGCATCGTAGTACAGCATGGGAATTTAGCTGGTTAATGTTGTGAGAAGGGCAATTTGTACAAAATCATCAGGCAGTCTCAAAGTGTTTATGTACATGTATGAGTTTGAGTGCCCACAGTATAGCAGCGACATAATGATCCAAATTTAAGGTGCCACTCTGCTTCGCACATGATATCGATCTGTGTTGCTGATGAATTAGGAAGCTCGCAGGGACTCTGGAATGAGATATTAAGCTGAATAAACCGGCACTTATAGAGCTAACCATGTGGCAGGGCACTTTTCTGCTCTACGGTCGGAGCCAACTATAAATCATATCAATTATTGTGACACGCAGCTGTTCCAATATCACGGAAAGTTTAAAGACTTTAACTTTTCCAGTCGTTCGTAGGTGTCATCAGTATTTTTTCCGGAACATATTTAAAAAGTATGAAGAGCTCTAATTGTTCCAGGTGCTCACTGTAGAATACATTACTTACAACAGATGCAATTAATGTCCAGATGCCATAAATCTTAATGAAGATCTATAGGTGAAAACAATGAAAATGCAAAGGGCTTTGTCTATTGTAGGAAAATAATTACCTAAGTATAATGTGGATGATGTATGTTGGCCAATTATGAGCTGGATATTTAATGCTGGGAGGCTTTAGAGGAAACAATGGAGCTCGACCAGCAGTAGAGCCCTGATGGATATTTATTCTTTGCAGAGGGCGATTTATAAAAATAGAGATCTCCTGTTTTAAAAAGTAACTTAGGGAATAGCAAAAACTCTAATACAACCAGCCCGAGGCAATAATAATAAAATAATAAAACAGCTGAATGAATGGAGCGCTTGAACTGCTTTGACCACACTGTTACATATTCCAGTATCTCTTTCTTCATCTGTTTCCGTTTGGCTTTTCTCGTTCTCCGTCATGTCTTTGTGTTGGAACTTACAGTGAAAGTGAAGCTTTTTTCTCAGTCGTTAGCACTTAGAGCTGTTACCGAGACGATATCCTATTTTTTAGACACGCACCTGTTGGCACTGGGATGTTTCTTAGTCAAAAACTAAGGGAGACATAATTAGGGTAACCTGGAAACATAGTGACTTGTAAATGTCGCCACCTACACGCAAAGAAAGCATTTTTAAAAGTTGCGCCATCTGCAGGAAATTTAGTCATAGCAGCAACTATGCGTACGCATTATGGCTGCCGCGCGTTCACTGCGTCCGTTTGGCGCGTCGGCTGTGCACGTCCTCCAAAGTTATCGCTACACGTACGCGAGATGCACATGACCAGTAGGGGAAGTGTAGCGGCAGAGGGGATGTGACTGGATCGACACAGCAGCAGGGACAACAATGGCAGAATGTTCTGAAAAAAAGCTGAGAGACCAAGTCCGCGATTATCCACATCTGTACGATGTGTTATTACCGCTACACAGCGACAAACATGCCTGTCACAACAGCTGGAGGCCGATAAGATCATTTTAGATGTCGACGGGGAAAGCTGCAAAACTAAACTGAAACAACTCAAAATGTTGGAGAGTGGGGACGGTGGCGATGGTGCGCTCTGTCCGCCTAACACACAATACCTGTCACTTATTCTGCTGTGATCTGAGAATTAACATCATAGTAACCTCCTCAAGTGTCACCATGTCTGTTGTTTACATCCCGCACATACGCTAGTTGCATAGGGCCTGAGGAGCTCTCTCTTCAGCCCTCTAGAGGTATCCTCCAGTAACACATGTCGTGCAAAAGCAAAGGCCAAGCAGCAAGTCGATCGCCGGCTTAAGAGGTCTTATGTGTAAAGATAAAATTTAAAATTGTGTTCTCTTAGAAAAATCTGGCAAGTGTTCATTTTTCTGACAAGTTTAGCTTTAATTAGTTATTAGATGCTGTAAAAAGGATGATTGACAGCTCTGTTGACAAATACGGCTCCTGCAGCCGATCTGTTCCGGATTAGCAGAGTAGAGGAGGAACGACGAGAGGAGACGTAACTTAAACAATCACTGCAGTCATTGAAGTTTACATATCTGTGAACCAACACAAGAAGCTGTTCTGCCGACGTGCGGGATCTTTGCTGGGGTTTTTTGGTAAGTTAAGTGTGTGTTTTGGTTAGTGAAAGTGGCTACGGCGGCTCCACTTGCCGATCTCTACGTCGCAACTCACCATTCGCAAGATGGCAGTGCCCATAACGGGGGCTACTTTGGTATCAAGTTTGTACAATGCATTTTACATTCTTGGTGTTTACTTAGCTTGCCCTACTCGTCTAATCCCAAAGCATTTTATGTGATGCAGACAGACCTCATCATCATTTTGTTAAATATACTGAAAAGGGAGAATGCTGTGTGCAATACTGTAGTTGGTTTAGATGTCACAGAACACTCACACCTACAAACATGATGTTTGAATTGGTTCGAGTCTGTTTATGACATCCTGTGAATGTGTCATTTTGCATCATTTCCTGAAATCCCAGCTGTGCTGTGGAACTAATGGTATTTTTGGCCTCACCAGCACATTTGGTCCTGGCTCTCAGCGGGGGTCCGGGAGCTCCGGTGCCTCCCTCCAGAGGTCTGGTCAGCAGAACGCTGATCTCGTACTCTGTGTCTGGATCCAGGTGGCCGATCTTGTGTGTGGTCTTGTCTACGGGCTGCAGGTCGTACATGGTGCCAGACACAGTGCGGTATTCCACCTCCCTGTCGATGATCGGGCCGTCCCCGTTGATTGAGTTAGCGTTCAGCTGGATCCAGAGGTAGGTGGCCCCAACAGCAGTGAGCTGCGGGGGTGCGATTGGCACTGGGGGCTCTAGGGAAACAAAAAGTTTTTGACAGATGTTAGATAACTAGACTTTAAAATGTTGACAACACACTAAACAATTATGTATTTTGATTTTGTGTAAAAGCACCGTCATTTCAAAAGAGAAAGTGTGAGTAAATGCTTGTACAAACAAGAAGCTAAAAATCAATTCAATCCTTTTAACAATCAACCACGTCACACAAAGAACATCTTCATGTTTCCCGATAATCGAGGTGTTAAAGAGGAGCCACGTAACAATCAATAGTTCCAGCTTGGTGATGACTCTCATCATCTGTAGTACTCTGACTGAAGTAGGCCAGACCTTGGCAATGCTGCTCCTATTGAAGAATGTATTGATTTTAATCAGAGGAATTCTATAGAGAAGCTTTTGGTAATTGACAACTACTGTAGCTGTCGCCTTGTCTCATTCAGGGGCTGGTTTAATCTCTCAACTCTGGGACTGTGGGGGGATATTGTAACTATTTAAAGCTGAAAATACAACTCTACAGTTGCATGTAAATTATAATGACTTATACATGTTTTGTCCAACACACACACACACCAAAATACAACTGCTCATTAAACAGAGCATAAAAAAGGGTTTTGAGAAGATGCAGATCAGGTATGTCTGCTCTGACCTTGCTCTTGTTTTGGATCTGCAAGTTTAACTTCTTTCCTTTGCGGAACAAACTCAGTCTTTGTTTTCTTTGTTTACAACCTCTTGAAATGATCTGAAGTGCAGCTAAAGGTTCTTCGTGGAGTTTCAGACCTCGAGCAGCTGCTTTTCTAAAAGTGGGTTTCTGTTTTCCTCGTCTCATGCTTGCACATGACGCACCTACAAGTAGTAAACATCCCTGCCAATCCCTTTACATTATCCCACTGATAAACGGGTGGTGGCTACATTTAAGATTATACTGAAATGCACCACATACGGTTGCAATAGAGGAAAAAATGCTGGATTTAAGATACTTTAAATATCAAAGAATACGCACAAGTTATTGTGAGTAAAATGGAATGTAAACATACATTTTGTAAAGCCCTACTGGCCCTTTAAGGGAGGTTAATTGTTTGAATCTCAACTGCAATGATCAAATACATCATGACAAAATCCTGCATTGAAAATATTACTATCAAAATAAAAGTACTCATACATTCATTTATTATCTATACCGCTTATCCTGTTTAGGGCCCCGGCAGGGCTGGAGCTTATCCCAGCTGTCATTGGGCGAGAGGCGGGGTTACACCCTGGACTGATTGCCAGTCAATCACAGGGCTGACACATAAAACCGACAACCTTTCACGCTCACATTCACACCTACGGGCAATTTAGATTCCCTAATTAACCTGACGAGCATGTCTTTGGACTGTGGGAGGAAACCTGAGTACCAGGATTCAAACTAAGTACCTTCTAGCTGTGAGGCGACAGCTCTAACCACTGCACCACCGTGCAGCCCTGAAAGAACTCGATGCAGAAAAATTAACTTCTAATCAACTACTGCTTTTAAAAAGCACAGTGAGAATAACTTAAGATTTAATTACTGTGTCCTTCTGAAATCAGTTTCAAATATTTTATTCCTTAACAATACTGTCATAATAACTGGGAAATGTTTTTAATTATTAAACTTGCATTACTTCAATTCATTCAGCGGGGCCATCAGTGTGAGGAAAGCTGCTGTTGGAGCCTTTGTATCAGTGTTCAAATGTCCAGACCGTTCAAAGTAAAAGACCTTCATGAAATGATTAAAAGGTACACAATGAAAACGAAGGAAGTTAATATTAATCACTTGAAGCTGCAGTCTGTCGTTAATAAAATACAGAAATATTTCCACAGACTATATTGTGTGAATATTTAAATAAGGTAATATGTCCTCCAAAGTGAAAAGTATTGTACTTTGATGTGAATCCATTTCTTTAAACTTCACCGTGTCTGTTTGGATGTCTCAAGTTCCTGAACACAACTCGGAGATCTTTCAGATAAATATTGTGTTTAATGGAAACCTTGAGGGTGACCTTTTCTCTGTTATGTCACCAATATTTATCTAATCTTGCTTAAACCTTGTGCCATTTCTGGTTTAATGAGGCTTTTGAAAATGTCAGACACGTTATTTCCGCTGAGCGATATTTTCTGGATTGTATTATTTTATAGCCGAAAGAAATGTGCAGCAACATTTCATGGAAACTTTTAATGTCTTACATGATTAGTTTGATGCTTTTTCTTTGCTTTCTAAAGTCACATGTGAAAACAAATGCTTGCTGCAGCTTCGGCCTCATCACCACTGAATTTACTATCTCACCGTCATGTCTTTCATGCCTCAAACTCTCCTGTCTCCGGGTGCAACCACAAACCTGCCATTGTCGACAAAGACCCATGACCCACAGCCAAAGCATTGCTTAGGAATGCACACTTGTCATGCACTGCAATAGTTACGGGTCCCACAGGCCGCGGTGAGCAGCTCTAATGAGCACACACATGTAACAGAATAATGCCATTAGTCGCCTGGCTGCTTCATGGAGTTGTCATGGAGAGGAAGAAGTCTCCAGGCACATTAGGAGCCGGCTGAGGTGTCCCACAGAGAATTGGTTGGCTCTCCCTCAGCAGATGGTTACCCCACGGTGACCTTCGCCGCAGGTCCCTAAACTCCCGCTAATCCAGAGCTTCCAGTGTTTCTGTCAAACATCACCTAAAGCGAACCAGCTAATCCAGCAGGTCCTCCCCTGGACTTAACACGCAGCGCTCCCCGTCTGCGTGTCGGAGCCAGACAGAGACACAAAGCGATCCGAAATCTGGCGTCAACCATTGGCTTGTTTTGATGGTCTTTTATGGTCTGTTGTTACGTCCTAAAAGGGGTTTAAGTGAGTTAAGAAGCAATATGGTCAGATTCATTTAAACAACAGAAAGCAGCACAGGCTCATGCTGTAATACCAAACCTCATAGTACAATGGAGAAAATACTGGTATATTAATTAAGTTTGCAAACTATCTGATTTGTCTTCAAAGTATGAAATGGGGTTAAAGAGAACTGAGCACTCTTGCAGTCATTTAGCCTTTAATGTTTCTCTGGAGAAAAGCAAATTGCATGGACAACTAAAAAAAACAGAGTTCCAACCGGAGCCGACCGTGGATGTCACACATGTGACAGCGTCTGGATATCTGGGAAGTGTGCTCCCGCAATTACCGTTCATCACCACAGGGGCCGCTAAAGAGAATGAAACTGAGATATTCAAGATTACAACTTTAAACAAACTAATTCAAACAAGAACGTTGTAGAACAACTTCCTACAAGTAAAACTTTTTATTCGATGACTAGTAAAGCTAGTCATCAAATAACAAATCTACCTCCAAGGAGAAAAGTGTCCTGTTGTTACCAGATCATGTTTGACACGTTTGCCAGCGCACTCACTCTATGATCACACTTTGTCACACGCAGGACCAAATGGCCCTCAAAAGATGACAAAGTTTGAAGCTGCTGACTCACAGGGTGACTAACTTGGCAACATGATATTCAACCAACTAATATTCACTCAAGTTATGAGACTGCCTGGGTTTCTGTTGAAGGAGTCATCATCAGACTGTGGGAATCAAATATTAAAGGCAAGAGCCCTTCAATCAGTCAGACATCCTGTTCTGTGATGTATGGATGCCTCTGCTGCCATTCAATCCTCTTTCTGCTCTTATCACACGAGAACATTTCCGTAACAATACGACTAAGCGGCGTGATGTATTATGGCAATAAGCATTTCATTTAACTTTTGAAAGTTTCTGCTTGACAAAAGCAACAGCAGCTTACGGTGATGAAATAATTCCTGTAGGTGCAGTAATCCTCTGTTCAACAGCCGCAGCAGACGCACTGAAAATAACGGATTACCGGTGTGAAATACACTCAAGTGTTGGAACACTTTAGGATATTAACAACTCCATTCCCTCTGTTTGAGCCTCACGAGGCAGCGTCACCCTGGAAAGGGCTCAGACGTGGGCTCCGTGCTGGCTGGAGATGGGTGACAGCGCGCAGATGACAGTGGCGGCCATACGCGAGGGTCAGCGAGCAGCTGCTGTCATGATGTTGACCAGACAGGCAAGCGGCCTGGCGACAGCTGGGTCCTCCTCTACCACAGCACCTGCCCGCCTGCCAGAACGCAATCGCACAAATGCACACTCGTGCACATGCGAGGAAAAACACTCACACAGGCATGAGCGTGGAGCCAATGCTGGATGGCAAAGAGACACGAAGAACAGATACACTGAGGCTGCAGCTAACAAAAACTTTAATCAACAATTAAAGGAAAAAAAAAAGATTTTTAGACTATAAAATGCCAGAAAAGTGTGCAAAATGCACATGGATTTTTTCTCAGAAACCAAGGTGGCGACTTGCCATTACTTGTTTTGTCATACAAACTATTAATTATTCAAATATTCAATTTAGAATCATATAATTCAGAAGAAAACATCACATCTGAGAAGTTGTCAACTCTTTTTACAGAGGGCAGTCAGGGATGTGGATTTTAGGGATGGCAAGTGTTCATGTTTCCATTTGTAGTACGCTTGTATTCCGAGAAATATTGACCAATCACGTATGAGCAGGCTGCAGCGTATGCAGGAAATGCAGTCCGTGTGGAGAGCAAAAGCAGGCAGAACGCAATGCGCCGTAATGACATCACAGCTCCCATCAGCGTATGATTTTGCTTCTCATTAATCTCTATAAACAGACATCTGCATGCTAACAGCTAACAATCTGTTCTAAGTCTAAAATTCAACTTGAGATATCTTCCCTTGACGCTGTGTCATGAAAGCCGTTCAGCGTTCAGATTTCCCGACTTCCTCAAATGCCTCAGAAATGATGGATCCGACCTCCGTTCAACAAACGAGCATTTTAAAAGTAGTTTTCTTCTCCTCTTGAGGACAGACCTGACAAAGCTTCATTTCTACTTTTTACTAATCTGCATCATGATGTTGAAATTTCAGCAAAGGTAAGACCCGTTAATTGAAGTCAATCACAAGAAAAAACGGTCTCTTTTTCTGTAAACAATGTAGCACGCGGAATAGGAAGTCTTGACTGGAAGTCGTTTATCGCTAACTGCTGGCTACACGCCCACCATGTTGAGGCTGTATCGTCGTCAGACTATAGCCGATGGGATCTAATATTAGGGAAGTTGAAACGAGTAAATCTTTGAGATTTTTTGCTGAATAAATTATTCAAATGATTAATCGGTTTTCAAAATGTCATTAAATGTCCTTTCCACTGACTTATCAATAATTGGACTCTTTATTTCAGCACAACAAAACAAACATAAATGGCTCATACTTTCAATTTGCAGACCCACACACACACACACACTTTGTCGTCCATGTGCCTTGCACCACACAGAGAGCACTAATAAGAGCTGCCACTCTGCTCCCTTGTTAGATTAGTTAGACCAGAGTCTTTATAAATCCTTCTCTCATTTGCTTGTTACATCCACTGTGCCTCTCTCGCTGAGATGCAAGAGGTCCTCATTACGTTGTGCTCTCTCCTAATTGGGCTGCTGTGAGTAACGAATTGATCAGCTCGTGATAGGAGGAGAGGAGGCCACAGGAAAATGACGTGCTTGGCCGGCTGTTCGGCCTTCGATTTTTGGTGGCTTCTCTCATTAGCGTTGACACGGCCGCGCCTCGGCAGCCTTGAGTTGGTTACATGGCCCAGAATATAACGCTGGAGCTCAGCGTGCGCTTTGTGGGCTCCAGGTGATTCTAACCAGGCCAAGAACGGAGCCAGCACTTGGACGGGGAGTAATTATCGCCCTTTCAGAACCACTGGCTGCACTACAGGAGAGCCCATCACAAGAGGGGCACAGGAGAGGCGCTGCACCGGGCCAATCTGCACGCCGCTCTGGAAATACATGCAGTGCACTTCCACATAGGCACATAAATCTGACTGAATCCTGGCATGAAAGGCAGAAGTGATTATCTGGGATAATCAAGCATTCATTCTCCTCATGTTGAAGAAAAAAGCAGTGTATGCTAATGAGGGGTGGGGTGCGGGGAGAGGGAGCCGGTGTCTGACTGTAGCAGAGTCATAATCCACAGAATCACTCCGTGGTCACTCCTCCAAAAACGAGTCACGGACGCTGTGAACACACATTTAAGGAGGATTTACGACTCAGGCACGTTGCTTGGAGGGTTAAGCACTTGTTTTACGACTGGTACGATAAGAGGAGATATCAGCTTTTATATGCGTGACACTTATAACCGTGAAAACGCCTCTTTTCTTCCTGCGACGAGCTTGGCTTATGTCGGAGTCATCTAGGTGTGAAATCTCTGCAGAATTTAAAGCAGGATGCATTACAAGATTAGATGTGTGCCTAAATCTGCAAAATTACTTCATTTTAAATATTTATGACGCAGGCACTCTCCACTTAACTGGTTTGCCTTGTGTAAAAATATATCTAGTAACACATTGAGAGCAGCGATCGTCAGAAATACGGCCGTCTAGTGAGTATGCGTAAGTGCAAAGATGTGCGAGTGATTGTGTTGCTGAATTTATGCACGAGCGTGGTTTTGAGTGCCTCCAGAGTGTCAGTAAATTTTCTTTGAGTACACCACTGAAACCCACTGATACACTCGGGCAGAGAGACTTTATCTCCCTCTTCACTCTCTGCTGTGTCTGGGCCCGGTCGTTCTCGCATGATTGACAGACCTCGATCTGGACAGGCAGGATTAAACCTATCAATCACATGAAGCTTGGAGACAAAAAAAAAAAAAAAAAAAGACGGTGGAAAAAAAAAAATCAGGGCAGTAAATTCAATTGAGAGCACAGGGAGAAAATTGAGGTGAAGAAATATAGAAGGCCATTACCGGGCTATAGGGCTGTAGGAAAGTGAGGCCTTGCAGGATTTAGTTTCAGTCGACTCCATAAATTCATATCAAATGACTGCGGGAGTGAAATATCAGTGAGGTTACTGTAAACCCGGTGCCGCTTGCCTTTGTGATCTTTTAGGGTGGAATTGTGCTCAGTCAAGGGCAGCGTTTACAGGGGGAAGCATTAAAGTCCACTGGATAACAAATCAACATAAAAAGCTTATATTTTTAGTATCGCCTTAGAGGACATCTCCCAAACATGCAGCATTTCCTGTTTATCTCACGCTGACTTTGTTGAATGCACAAAAGGTCATGTGGATGGAAAAACATGTGGATGTTCTGCTGTGTGAGGCGGCGTCCGTGTTTCTTTCATGCTCTGGGACGAATACTCACGCTTGATGGTTAGTTCGCCATAATTAGACACTCCAACCCCTTTGTCCGAGTGGACGATGCAGCGGTAGCGGCCCGAGTCGCCCTTGGTTGTGTTCTCTACATCGAAAGTGCCTATGAAGCGCCGGTTGTTCCAAGGTTTCGTGGCTTTCATCGGGGCCTCCCGTCCACCGATGCCCTGTTTGGAAGCGAGACAAAGCACACAAGTGAGCCTCGAAAAAGGAAAGGTTTAATAAGCAAAGTGGGCCGACCTTGTGTGTTTCAGAAACTCTGGTCGAGTACTTGTTGTCTGTTCTTGTGTGTTTTTGTTTGTGTCCTATCATTCCCATTGGTGGCTGTAAGTAGGAGTGCATTTATCACACATAGTCGCACACACACACATGCACACGCGCAAACACACAGTGGGCTCTCCCCAGCTGTCACCCCTCACAGCAGGCAGATGGGGGACATTTGTTCATTAGAAATATTTCTTCATTACTGTCATCGGGGGACTTCACTTAATGTTTGTTTTCCAGCTCCTGTGCTAATGAGGACGTGTTTGTTAAAATGATGGAGTACCTGGCACAGGACCTTTACCCGGCGTCGTGCTCCCACTGATCACATGTGTGACAGTGTGCTTAGCAGCAGAGCTGCAGGGTTATGTCTGCCAGATGCACTACCTTCGCTGTTCAGAACAAGGTCAATTCAAGACTGCTGTGCAGCTCAGCTGTGCCGGATATAGTACACAGTATCCACAGAGCCAACATCTATATAGGTTAAGACCATACTGCGGTGATCTGAGACAACTGTAATCCCCTGCCTCCCAGACACACAGGCCTGAGGAAATCTGGCGAGCAGGTGAAATTTCAAACACAAGGGCACAATAAAGCAACGTGTGAAAGCCTGGGTTAGAATTTTATTTAAACAATAAATCACACAAGATCTACTTGAATCTCCTCAAACCAACTTTTAAAAGTGGAAGTCTGGAGCAGCGTTTAGCTCCTAATTTAAGAACAGTTTTTACCCACAATTAAATGTACCTTTAAAAGTGACTTTGAGTTAAACTGCTGACCAGAGCTGCGTTTGGGGTCTACTGATGCACAATTTAACAGACATCTTCTCGTGAGTCAGGAAGATTTACCGTCTAAGGCTGTGGTGTAACTGTTTACATTTGGCCCCATGTAATTAGGGTTAAACCATAGACTGTATAAATAGATGGACGACATGACAGCTCCCGAAAAAGGAAGCAAAAACAACTCTATCGCCCCCTGCTGACTGGCTGCATTATAGGTCATAAAGCCCGCCTCCTCCATGTTAACAGATGGGACATGAGTCAAACTATAAAATCAAAATACACGCCAACTACATGTTTCTCAAACATGGTTTCTGTCATTATAGTTAGTTCTTATCATGCTGATTTACGTCCAAGTGTTCATTTTTTCTGACAAGTTTATTTTTAATTAGTTATTTGATGCTGTAAAAAGGATGATTGACAGCTCTGTTGACAAATACGGCTCCTGCAGCCGATCTGTTCCAGATTAGCAGAGTGGAGGAGGATCGACGAGCGGAGACGTAACTAAAACAATCACTACAGTCATTGAAGTTTCCTTATCTGTGGACCTTAACCTCAGACCAACACAAGAAGCTGTCCTGCTGTTAAACACTCAGACGTGTGGGATCTTTGCTGGGTTTTTTCGGTAATTTAAGTGAGTGTTTTGGTTAGCGGAAGTGGCTACGGCGGCTCCACCAGCCCAGCTCTACTTCGCAGCTCTGGGTCCAAATAATGTCACCATCGCAAGATGGCAGCGCCCATCACAGGGGGTTATTTTGGCATCACTTTCGTACAATGAGAGCAGATGGAGAGGCGCTGTCCATCTATATATACAGTCATTTGGTTAAACATGTTAAAAATAACAAAGTACTCCTGCCTTGTCGTCTCTTACCCAGCCATTTGGATCCAAATAATCTGATTTATTAAGGTCACACAATTGTCACAGTGTCTCCAGTATTGTGTGACGCACTGTGATGTTGACTGATTATTAATCTATAATTTGTTTAGCATAAATGTGTCGTTATAGTTATCTCCTTAAACCATACGTTGATCTTCTGTATGTAGCATGACTTGAGGGAGAATCTTCTACATTAAGAGGCAAAAGCTTCATGTCTAATCTACCGTTTAAAGAAGACACACGCCTGCAGCTTTCAAAAAGACCTTGTGGTACAACAGTCGCACCGCTGACTCAAGATCAGAGGATTACATATTCTTAAAATAGGGTCTCTTCAATAAGACACGTCAATTTCCAGAGGGCCCGGTTCTAATACTGATTCCACCCTCTGATCCAGTCTTTGATGTGGAGTGCGTGTAAAAGGATAAAAAATGGATCTCACCTGGAGCCAGAGGCGGAAATTGTCTCTTTTGCGTCCATTGACGGTGCAGTGAAAAGATGCCGTCTGTCCAGCGTTGACCTCCACTCCCTTTATAGTCAGGAAGTGAGGTGTGTTCACTAGGAAAACAGATATGTACATGTTTTTTTAGATAGCTTCAGAATTACATGCAATTATATGAGATGCAGAATTTAAAGATACAATCTCGAAGATAATCTGTAATAGTTGGACACTTCCCAATTTAACCAAAGGTCGCTTTCCTTTTCTGAGCATCGAATTTGTTTCTTTTTCTTTGTATTTTCACTTATTCTTGAAGTTGTATCTGTAGTCATCCATCTCTTCTTCGTTTGTTCAGCCATAGTAGATTACTGTTTACTCGCAACACTTGCAGAGACCGGAAAAACAGCCGCTTAGCTCCGCCTACCCTCCCTGGCAGACCAACCACTGCTGGGTGATGGAAAATACGTCACTAACTGGGCTCCGCTTGGGATTTTTTCCACAAATGTCGCACCAGACACCCAGTCCATAATAATACTAAATACTGCAAATGCAAAGGCTTTCATCAGTGGGGCATAGGCTCAATCACCATTATGGTGATAGATTAGGCAATTGATTATTATTTACATGACAATCTTTGAGATTACACCTTTAACCTCCCTAAAATGGTTTTGTGAGAATGTATCAACAGAACAGGGTGACTCAGCTATGAGCATCTCCGCTGCTGTGTTTTCCAATTTCACTGTTCCCCTCTGTGTCACCCTTTTGCTAAGACTTCTCTGTAAAACTGTAGAACTGAGAGAAGTCAGCTCGAATGGATGCTGCTTTTTATGACACTATTTTACACTCTCAGTGCCAGAGGCCAGCATCGCTTTGTGAGGAACTTCCCACCTAAATCCTTAAAATGAGGCACCAGAGGGCCTGATCTTACAATTCCACAAACCCGCTTTCTGCTTTCTCTTTACTGCATCCTTTCATTGATTGAGGGGATTCTTGCAAAAGCACTACTTTCTTTTCAAACTGTGCTCATTATGAGCGCGCTCACTGACTGGGATAGTCCACAGAAAGCAACTTATGTAGAACATTTCTGATTAGTAGCGCTATTCTGCATAGAAAAATAGGGCAATTCAGCGGAGCGACCTTGATTCGAAACATATCCAAATCTCTAAAGACTTGGCAAAAGCTAATTCTATCACTTTCATCATCGAGACTTTCACTTCTGCTTAATATTTCATAACCTCGTCTTTGAACTGCACCTCCTTTATAACTTTGTCCCGTCAATCCATCCGCTGCCAAATAAGACAAATCTATTTTCCTCATCGCTTATGTCTTCTTTAATGATGGAGGGAGAGGCAGACCACCCAGTGGCATAATCACACCTTTGTGCCAGATATTCCACATGGTCTTATAAATAGAAAATGAATTGGCTGTGCTCCACTGAGGAGTCGCTCCGATCACTTTGCTTATCACTCAAAGAAGCCCGATTGCCACTGAGTGGGTTATCGATCCGCTCGCACTTTCACGCATTTAAACATTGATCACGTCTCTCGGCCTCATCGATTTACTCCGATACATTTATATGCAACACCTATCGCTTTATAAATCCATCTTATTGACATTACATTTGTAGGAATTCAGCTGCTTTCAAATGGTTACCAGGTCATTAGCGCCTCACAATCAGAGCTATGATATTTCAGCTATGAGCGGTAGAGTAAAGTATAAATCAATTGATGAAAACTCATGTGATATTGATTTAGACTTAGACTCAAGAGTGTGGAAAGCTCTTGGTATAAACTTAAGGAGTGCCATATGGACTAACATGACTCTCAAAAGCGTAGCAATGAGGAATCCTGAAGAGCCCTCATCCTTGTACTCCCAAAGCAGCAGCCTCCCGAAGCCGAGGCAGAAAAAAATCTAAATATGCGAGTGATTACATGTTCATTAGCTCCGCCGCACACTCTGAAGAGCTTGTACTTATATTCAGCGGAGGAACTCGGAACATCTGAGAGATGAGATGCTTTACTGAATATCCTTAAGGGAGGGGGAATATAGTAGAATCCAGTCTGGTATTTGTTTTTCGTCCCCGTTTTTTTTTTTGCACTATTTCTCCAATCTCTCAAAGGATAGATTTTAGGCAGCCACTCCAACATTAAATCCTGAGCACACTTCAACACGTCAACTGTATGCTCGTAAATCTTCAGGGAGCACAGAGGAGGGAGGTTTACACTTAGGATTGACTGTTGTATAGTCTTTGAAGGCCTTTTGTTTGACTGGGAGGCCTTGAATAGAACAACGATACAGGTATTTGGGAGGGTGTCATGGAAAGGACAATGGCGCTTTGATGATATTCTTTTATGGTGAAGGGAAAAAGGACTTACTGCACTGGTGGCCCTGGACCACGACGTCTTTGATGGCCAGCATGCCACGCTGCCCTGAGGTTACGGCTTCAAACACAATCTGAGGAGGAGAGAGGAGACTCATAACACCAGTGATAAATGGGCACATGTCTTCAAATGGCACTTGAGTGAGGCTGGGCGTGTGCACAGAGAAAGTCCAGCTTCCTGCTAATGCGATCTGCTCTTGGCGGGGCTGCAGCTGCTCCACACAGCTGCGGGCCGATGACATTATTTCCACAATAAGTCACAGTTGATAGGTGTTATGACATGCAAGTGTTAAATTAAGTTTGAGCCTTGAGACGATTAGCACACTCTCTGTGACAAGTGCAGGGTATGGGTGAGATGGCTAACATCACAGAAGTCATTAAGGGGTCAATTCAAATTTAGGTTCTCACTTACTGATGACATTCATTTTAAGTTGGAGTTTAAGGTAGACTTTTTTTTTGACGGCCACTTTAGAAAAACACTCAGACATATGCTTAATATATATTATATTCCTGGCATATACTAGACATCATCCTAAATGTGTCTTTGCACTTCATTTACGTTAAATAAAATACATTTAAAATAAGCTACAAGAAGAAGCTAAAATAGGCCAAAAAAAGAAAAACAAGATTAGGTCAAAACCTAGTATTTGGCTGACCGCATCAGGTCAATGTGTGCTTTTGTAGGCAATGTGTTACAGAGACTGTCCTTATGAGGCCGATGACAACGTGGTTGAAAGCAGGTGCACGATGCGGACGTAGGCGAGGACAGCTGACGAGCAGCCCCGCCTACTCCCCGAACAAAGTATCCAGAGCCATGTAGACAGAGAGTTGCGTCGGTCGAGGTCCAATATGCTCCATGATCCGCCATTGCGATGTCGCAACTCTCTCTCTCTATGGCTCTGAAAGTACCGTCACTCAGTCAGTCAGTCAGTCACCTACAGACCCTTGTGTGGGGCTGACCCCAGCAGTCAGCCAAAAATAGCTTTGTCGTTCCTAATTCGCGTTTGTCAAATTGTCGTTTAGGTCAGTTTAGAGCGGGGATCCATTGAACAGAACTGCTCTGCTGCTGGAATTTAATTGTTGCTATGAATGAAATAGAATAACCTTTAAAAATACAAATGCTGAACTTCATCCTTTGTAATTTTATAATTTGTAAATATAATTATTAAAAGTGTGGTTTGTTTTGTTTATATGCTCACATTGGGGAAATATGAGTGTTTACGAGTTATATGTAGTATTAGGGTGAAATAACGGTTTAGCTAACCTAAGCCAGCCTAACCAATGTTATTTGGTCATTATGGGACAAATTAGCCTTACATACATATATATATATATATATATCGTTTTACCCTTAGAGTCTTCAAGCCACCCCCATCTCCCAGAGGCTCTAATGAACTATCCTTCACACTGTTGGTTCGAGCTACAGACAGTTACAAAGAGATGATGTCCATTAGTTAAAGAATCCATTGAGATAACTCAAGCTGATGTGCGGGGCTTCTACCTTAAAACTTAGCAGCTGTCAAACGTAAAAGGAGTAAAAGTCTCATGACCGCTAATATTTTTTACTAAACATAATGTTTTATCAAGTGTCAGGTCAGATGTCTTGACAATATTCCATCACTTCTTTATACAGTTCAAGCTAAACAGGTAATATGTTAGCAAGCAAATGTTAGCTTAGTTTGCTAAGTTTACTTAGCTAGGAAGCATTTTCAGCTAGCAGCTACTGTGTCGTCAAAACTATTAGAGAGATGAGACATAAGAGTACGTTTGTGAGGTGAATCCTGTTTTGATTGAATGACGCTTAAATTGTCACTTGAAACACTTACAACAAAGAAAAGTTTAAATTTAAGAAGAGCATGTGCAAGTGGCTCCTTGATACGTTGGATAATCCAATGACCTCAGTCGAATATTTTTAGCGTTGACAGTATTGTTAAAGTTATAAAAGAAAACTGATGACAGGTGTGAAAAATATAAGTCAGATGAATAACTCAAAACTCAAAACTATCTGCATGGTAAGATACAAGAATTTAAGTAAGTGTGACCGTATGCTTTTTATATTACGAGAGAGCCCAGCCCATTAATGCAAATGTTAAGGGTATCTCTTACGTGAGAAGGGGCTGCAGCTGCATTTCACAGTTGTTGAGTCTAGTGTTACTGAGGTGACATGTTTGCTGCTCTCTGCCAACAGAAAATCTAAAAATCAAGCACAACTGTGCAGTGTAAGACTAACATGACCCTATTTTAAGGACCGAGTCCTCCTGCAAAACAAATGGCCCTAAGCCCTGACAGAGGGCGTGTCCCAGCAGAATGTCAGAGTTATGCACCCGCTGGTCTGCAGAGTGGTAAAAAGGGAAACAGAATGCCGGTTCCTTCCCAAACCCAGGGTGTGGCGCGGAGACCGATTACACCACACGCACAGACTACACATGTTTTGCATGCCATAATCCCTAAATATAAGGCTAAATCTCCCAGTGAATGGTTTACAGTATATTAATGGGTATGTTCCGTATATGGAGTCACTCAGAAACACGTGTCCCGCTAGTCGTAGCTAGGCTGCGCACACATACATCTCTGAGATTCCTTTTGTAGCCGAGGAATGTGGAGGCGGAGATAGTTACCATTGTCATCTGGGAGGCAGGATGCCTTCAGATAAGGCCGTCTAATTATAAATTTCTTTTTTTGTCTCATGAAATATGAAAGTGAATGTCTTGGGTGCCAATTATGGCCTCATTACAGGCTAATTTAAAGGAAATTAAAAGGCCAACCACTCCATATATCGCCACCAGACAAATGAACTAGCCCCCACTCTCTAATTGAAATCCTTTGTTTGTGCAACAGACATCAGTCAGGCTGCCTAATAGCTGTGATATAATTGATTCCAACATCAATGATAGTGCAGTGCATAATTGGGCCTGACCCACGGAGTGAAAATATTCACATGGGACGAAAGCTGTTGATGTCACAGGAAAGTTCACCATTCTCATTTGTCAGAGAGACAGACAGTGAACCCGACATTCAATGTCTACATCACCGCAGCGGCTATCCCTCAGGGACTCGGCTAAGTACTACATTACAGCAGGATTGATTAGCTCTGCCATAGTTTCTACTGTATTGAAATCAAGATAGATGAGGACATTTAGGTTTTTCTCTCTTATAGGTGCACTGCTGCATATAAGGTAAGTGATGAATGTTCATGGTATGTATATTTTGAGTTGTATGTGTAGAAGCATGTACCCCATGCATGACATTTACTAAAAACTGAGTTGCATGCCAATCTCAATTAAAAGTTTTAGGGATGTTCTCAAAGAAGAGTAATTATCAAAAAGCTGAAAGGCTCGTGATGACTAAAAGCCTTACCGGTAATTAAAAAATAATTTCCAAGTATCAGGTGGCTTCCCTTTGACAATTGCGTAGGATACTATGCAATTAAAGACACCTATAATTAGTGCCATGTTTTTAATTAGTGACAATTTCAAGCATCGGCCTCTGTTCTCTTGTCTGAGAGTGGTGCTAAGATCATTAGCATCCTCTGATTTACCCGTGTTGTCAGTTTGGGTCTGGAACAATTACAAACAAGAGACAGGCGACCTTCCGCTGGGGTTTGAAAGGCAACAGATGCTGGGAATTTCCCTGAACACACTGGAAGCATTACATGCCATTTTGGGCCTAAGCGCTCGCAGTTACTTGTGGAGATTTGCTGAAACAAAGCACGAACAGCGTGTCCAAACGTTCAACCATCATTGATCTTTACTTAGGATTCAAAAGAAGCTGGGTGTTTTGTTTAAATGTGAAGTCAGGTGCATTTAAGAAGCATCTGTAGTGAAATTGTGTGAAATAAGGGTGAGCCAAATGGTTATTTCTAATTTCTGAACAGATTCAATGACAGTTAGAGTTTAGGTTTGTGGTTTGCTTTGCGTTGCAGCCAAAAGTATGGATCCAAACATAACAAGCCTCTCCCACAGGCAGACTCCTTCAATCTTTCAGTACCTTCAGCTAAAACTAAAATCATTTGAGCAGCCTGCTGTTGCATCCTAATGTCACTTAAGGGTCACCCTCCTAAAGAAAGCAGCGACTATTCATGGAAACTGCAGCACATTCTGTCCTCCCCCCTTTTCCGTCTTTCTTTTGTCCATGTGCCTCTCATTAAGCCTCCTGTATCTCACATTCAGCAGCGAGGAACTCAGTGGTGTCCCTTGTTAACTAAGTTATCAGGGTGGCTATGATGAGCAGGCAGGAGGACTCCCCTCAGCTCCACTGTGGACAAGCTCAGGCCATAATGAAATAATTCACCAGGGGACTGTCTCCCATTGGGAGGTTAAGGGGTCTCTCTGCATCAATTAACATTTGGTGGACTTGTGGAACAAACCCCGTGAAGACTAATAGCCAGGCAAGTGTGAAATCACCTTGCCCTGGCCAGCAGTCATGTGCATTGGTAAGTGAAAATGAGTTTTCAGAATTGGAAAAGGAGAACTGGCTGAGATGGGAGGGAGGGAGAGCGGATTACCATGGATACCGAGGTAGCCCCAGAAATCAATAATCTTAGGTGTTTTGAATAAGCTATTGTGCGATTTTTTTGGACCATCTCAAATAATAAATGTGTCTTGCTCCACCCAGCGAGCATGCTTTAATGACTTTGGCGTAACTACAAAGGCTGCTTACAATGAGTAACCTAGTTTAGCGATGAGACGTTATCCAAAGAGAACTGGATTCAGACCACACTTCCTCACCTGGTAGAAGTTGGGCCAGTAGGTGCTGATGGCCAGCTCCATCTGTCCCCAGGACCGAGAGGCTGGACCCGACACGTTCCAAACAGGCATCCCCATGGGACTGTTGTTTTCTTTGATATACACATTAAGGTGACCCGGGTGGCTGTTGTCCCTGCCTCCGATGTAGTAGTGGAAGGTAACACAGTGGGTGTCGTTCTCCCGCAGCTGTGGTGTCAGCAGTAAGGCCTTCTGTCCTGCAAAGCGTCCTGATGTGTTCACCATCATGTAGGCTGAACCTGCAAAAGAGTTTTACATCATGAGTTGTGCAGGTTTTATCCAAGCAGCAGCTCAAACAGTGGCAGGTTTACTGATGTAGGTTGTAAAATGTCTGGCAAAAGTTCATGCATTGTTTAATACTAAACAGAAAACCTAACTACACTTTATGATAGTATTATAATAATAAAATAAACTTTATCTATACAGCACCCTTCAAAAACACAGATACAAAGTGCTTACAATAAAAACTACGCACATTAAAACACAGAGAAATAAAACACAAAGCCATACAGACTGAAAACATTGTTGAACACAAACAGAAACGTCATAGAATAAAGATAGAATCACTTCAGAAAGCTAAAATAAATCTCAAAAAGTACTTAATTTAAGACAAATTGATATAGAAGTTATTTCATTACCAGTTTTCAGCCAAACTAATGATGCTAATCCTAAAGAGAGCCGACGTTGTTCAGCCGTTTGGTCGACAGTGGAGCATAACATTCTCATCAACATCAACTGCTACTTTGTGTTTAGTGCTTGTTAGCTAATGTTAACGTGCTAACACACTTAAATTAAACGGTGAAGTAGCGAAACATTTGCCTGCCGAATTTTCACATTGTCATTATGAGCATGTTAGCAAGCAAGTTAGCATTTACCTCAAAATTCGCTGCACCTCCAACAGCTGCTAGCATGCTATATAACAAGCATCAAAACAGTGTTAATTTGGGCAGCTATTTTAGATTTAGTCTTTAGACGGAAATGCTTATTAGTTTTAGCCATATTTTTACCCTGTATAGTTTTAATTTCAGCAGATCATACATACAGTAAAAGAACGCTGGGCATCTAAGGACATTGGATTCCGTTTTTATGCTTGGTCCTAACTTTTTATTTAAACAGTCGTACTGAAGCAGACAGCTGATGATCGCTCCTTGTTGTGCAGAAGGAGCGCCAAATGACGCATTAAACAACTCCTTCGTGATACCCGTC
Source organism: Semicossyphus pulcher (assembly GCF_022749685.1). Taxonomy (NCBI): domain Eukaryota; kingdom Metazoa; phylum Chordata; class Actinopteri; order Labriformes; family Labridae; genus Semicossyphus; species Semicossyphus pulcher. The sequence continues at coordinate 18,738,716 of NW_027211748.1, read as the reverse complement.
ATCTCTAACTGGTTAAATGTCTGTCAGCCAACCACTAACATTTTAGTCCCGTCGCGTCTCGTTAACGAAAACAAAACATACGTGCCATCACAACGATCTATTTTTAGCCTGTCAGCGTCTCGTTGAAAAATGGTCGTTGACGAACATTTATCGCCATAATTTCCGTTAACCACTGCATCCAAACACTTTCACGTGAGGCTTAATGCTTAAGAAAACATTGTTGCTTTTCTTATGTATGCTGGTGTAGGTGTAAGACAAGTCAATTTGACACCAGCATTGAATTTACCACCCAATTATTGCCCCAAAGAGACAAATCTTCCTGTCATCTTTGATCATGTTTAGAAGCAAATTGAAACGTTTGAATCTCTGCGGTCGGGGCAAGTAACACATTTATTTCATGTATCTTTGAAGTATGATACCAAAGACTAGATTTGTGAGATCTATGAGAACTAAAACCAACTGATTGGTTCCTTTCTGTATTAAATAAAGTAAACATTTGACTAGGAAGTGTTAGTGTTTATATGCAGGTGGTTACTACCATAATAAAAAGATCTCCTGGAGTAGAATCTGATTATTGCCAGCAATCAGGACCTGAGGTTTAAAGGTAACTAAATAAAAGACCTAATCTTTGCAGAGTATTCAGTGGGCAGGTAAATGACTGTGCTGAGAGCTTTCCTAATAGCACTGAGAATTCTAGTGTTAATGAGAAAATGCTCTTATCTCTGGATTGATAGAAACACTCCAATCATTATCATTCATCAAAATACAAAGACGAAAAAAACACTAATCCGACAAATGCCGGATATTTGAGACGAGTGTTGTTCCCTCAATGACAGCGAGGAGGGAAATTATGAGAAATCAATAAGTTAAAATCTATTTGCCAACCAAGCCCCATTTAGATTTTATCGCTTTGGTTCAATATTAAAGGTTAATCTAATTCTCTCCCCTCTTGCCAATAAAACACAAGTGAGAATTATTATGTTGGCAAACTCTCAAGGAGATGCAGAACACATTCTATTTGTCATCATCCTATTTAGCTTGGCTTGGTAATGAGATGGCACAAATCGTAACAGCATTTGAGGCACAGCCAACAAGACTCCGTTTATGTTGAAATACATCTTTTTGGAAGTGTGGTAATGACTGGAACGCACATTCTGCTTGGAGGTGAAACAAACAACCTGTTAGCAAAAAAAAAAACAGCTCTGCTCTCCTGCTTGTGAGGCAGAGCTGAGCCGCAGCGGATGTGAATCCTTGTCATTAGATTTAACATCTGGTGATTCACTCAGATATGGTGTTAAAACAGGGTGAATAACGTCAAAGAAGTCAGCGAGCACGGTCCCCGAGTGTGTCAACCAAACAGCCTCTCGCAAAACCCTATTTGCTCCATCAATGACTCGAGCTTGCCCACTTGTTTTGTTGTGCTGCACTTGTAACGCTCACCAATTCCATCTGTCTCCAGCTTCAGATAACGAGTGGGGGTTCTGTCATGTTTACACAATGAAACAGGGAGGCGAGGGAGCAGGAGGAGGAGGAGGAGCAGTGAGTTGTGATGACACAGAGTCAGCCTCCCCAGCTTTGTTCGTCAGGTGGTAACAAGTTGTTATTTTAAAGGGTCTTAACATGTTTTGGATCATATTTATGAGGGGGCTGTGTTTTAATATGAAGTCCCCCATGCAAACCGTGTTATGCTGATAAACGCTCGATTACATTGTGGATCAAGCTACAACTAGCCCACAGAGGGCTAGAAGATAGAGGGGTCAGAGAGTGAGCTGAATATCAAGCTGCATAACGATAATAAAGCATTCTCATTGGGCAAAAATGTGATTAGATAAAAAGATACTTGGCAAGAAAGTATAATATTGACCTTGGAAATAGTATGATAAAAAATTGTGACTCAAGGTGCACTTACTAACTTCTCCAAAAAAAATGTTCATCGCCATTTTGCCTTTATTAGATAGGACAGCTGAAGAGACTTGCTTCAAGGACTGTAGCCTCTGTATATGGGGTTCCTGCTCTACCAACTGAGTTAAACTAGGTATGGGTATTTCAAGCAAATATACTATTCAATATTCACTGGGAATACAATTATTGACAATTATTTGAACACAACATGAGGAGCGAGAGAGACTTTTTCACTTTGTTATCATGTTAAAGTGTGCACCAAAAAAGCTCCTATAAAACACAGGTTATAATTAACTGTGCATCTTCCCTATATAACACACAGACGTGGATCATTCCTCTTAGAGGGACAATCAGCCGGTCATACTGTGCATTTTCCTTTATTTCTAATCGACTAGTTCCACACAGATTTCTTTGACGGCTGCAGAAGTCTCTGGATTTTTCTCCGGTTCTGAATCTCACAGCGCCACACCCGTGTTACCGGCACCTAGCACTAATGCTTTCTTCTTCTTTTGTTATTTAATGGCATTTGACGGCAGGGCCGCATTACAACCAGGCGCTGGTAAAAACAACAAAAAACATACAGTATATTTTTTCTTTTTTTAAAGATTTTTTGGGGCTTTTTATGCCTTTAATTTAGAGAGAGGACAGTGGATGGTGGCAGAAATGTGGGAAGAGAGAGTGGGGATGACACGCGGCAAAGGGCAGAGGGCGGGAGTTGAACCCGGGGCCACCGTATTGAGGACTGTAGCCTCTCACCGATTTAACCACTGAGTTAAACCAGTGCCAAATTTTTTTTAAAAAAAATTAAAGACTATTTCAATATTCAAAATTCATTACCAATCCCTAAGCTAAACCAGCGCCTTCAGAGCTCTGAAGTACATATGGTCTTTGTTGGTGGCTGGAGCACGCTCAGGTGTCATTGAGATCTCTTAAGTGGTCATGATGTTGCTAAAGACAGGAACTTTGGAAACTACAAAATTATTAAGATACATCTTTTAAATAAATATATAAGAAAGTTTTTCTGTAGTTTTTGTGTGAGAATATTTTTTCAGTCATGTTTGGCTTATTTTTTGTGCTTTTCACTTATGTTTGTGTCAGGGTTAAAGTTCAAACGCATCATACAAAGCCTTTCATAGAACCTCTCTGTGTTTACTGTAATAAAAAGCTTTTCTAAAAATGTGATTGGCTTTTATGATTGCGGCTTCCCTCTGTTTAAGGATGTTCCTGCGCAGTAGGATCACTCTGTTATGTTTCCCTCTTGTGAACGGCACACTGCTGTTCTCCCACAGCTTTTTAATGTATTATTCACTCTCAGTTTGTCTCGTTCAAATGATGAGGCTAATTATTTCTGAGGCTACGCAGGAAGTTGTGTAAGGTACACGCAGAAGGGCAGGAGAGGAGTCGACTTTGAGACACTTGTTTGTCCAACCTCAATCAGGTGCGTCTATATGAGGGCTCTGAGGTCTCTTTAATAACATTCAGCCATCTGCTCAGGTGCCCAGAACGGTTCTGCTTCTTTGCCTTTGAGGCATCAGCAAACCTGGGTGTGATGCGCAGCAGCACTTACAATCAGCTGATGAATTGTTCAAATGTAGCTCATGTTACAAAGACAAAGATGCTGGCACCAATGCTCTCCTCTATGATTAAAACAGGCTGTTTACTTTTCATTTCCAACCAGCCACGTTGTGACAGTGTAGCATAGGAGATTTATGCGCTCTTTGTATGTAATTAGAGATGAAGGATTTGATCCCTCATGCTGCATTTGTACATTTTTACAGCCCTGTTCATGAAATATTAATAAAACAATAGGTACCCTTTGTAAGGAGTCACTTCTTGTTGAAGTGTAGGGCAACTGCTTGATAGAAATACATGTAAATATTAGAATACTTCTCTGTTACTGTAAGGAAAGTTGCAGCAACCAGGCTGTAACAGCCCTGTCACCATATTTGAGGCCTACAAATCGTCCTGAAATGGGTCAGTGAACCCGAACACAACAAGGGGGAAAAGTCTTTCCTCTCCTCGTTACTGACCACCATAAAACACAAGACGACAGTATTTCAGAGTGACAGTGTGCCGCTTCATTGTGCCGCCATTGTCCCTGTCTAACAGAAATGAAGAGGATGGCAGGAAAACATTGATTGTCATTCAGTTTCTGTGCTCTCAGAGCCTAATGACCACATACTCTGCAGGACCTGCTGCACCATGACAAGCTAATTAGCCAGCGAGACTAAGAGCAAATTATAATGACACTGTGTTAGTGCTGTGCTAATGTGCTAGTGATGCACAAGGGTGTTTTCTTTCCCTCTCCTCCACTTTCTCTATCTCTTTTGCCTTAACAATGGCGTGTTGAAGACCAATTAAAAATACAGAGCTCTCGGCACACTCAAGGCCTGTCTCCGCAACTCTGTAAAGGCCAGGGCTCGCTATTGTCGAAGGCATTCAGAGGAACAGATTTATTATTATTCCAATGTAGGCCACCTTCACCTTCCATTACAATGATGGCTGAACATGGAGAACATCGAGACTGCTAATGAAAAATGAATTAGTAAAAGATTAAGTGTTCCTGCTGCAGATGCCACATACATTCATGTTGCTGCTCCTTAGAAATGAAGGGCACCTGGCCGAATGGAAGCGTATAACAGTCTTTATAATAGGACATTTTAGACGTGATTAACAAGGACACAGTAGCTGTAGAGGGGCTGGTGCACAGGCCAATTTAACCTTACACTAGTTATAAGAGAATTCATTGTCAGAGGCCATATATGGGAGGGTCGGGTGGTTCAAATGGCTCATATTCGGTAACCCTCTCTTGAACCAATCTCTTTATTTTATTAGTCATGTGTGTTTTTTCAGATTTTTAATAACTAAAACACTACTTACAATTATTGGGGAGTACTTTTACACTACTACCTGTGGAAATAGTTGTAAAATAACCTTTATTGTTCCACAGAGAGCTGCAGGAAATCTGACAAATCACGCTAAGAGAAGTTAGCTGGTGTGGAGTTGGAAAGATCTGAGCTTACCACACCTCAGTAGCCTTTCTCCTTATCCCTGCTACATTAGCCTTTACTAGAATACCACTCTTAAAACTGCTGTCAAATTGCATCATGGGTAATGTAGGCAAAAGGACAAGGAAGAACAATGCGTGGAATAAAAAAAGATGATATCTCCGGCTCCTTTACGTTGGTTTTGACTCTTTGGACTCTCTATTGAATATCTTATCAGCATCAGTGAGGTTTAATGCAATTGAACAAGTGTCTTTCTACTACCATAAAACCTTAACCAGCAAATGCAAACCCACTTATGTTGATGTTGAGATGTTATTCAAACCAACAGCCGTCGTTGTTTAATGGTACAATGCGCCATAAAGAGAGAAACAAACAAAAGGTAAGGCATCCATCAGGTTAATCCTTTGACTCATTCGCAGAGCAGTTGGGAGTTGGTCACAGCAACACTCAAGTTCCTTCAGCTGAGGTCAGAAGCTAGTGACAAATATCACCAGAGAACTAAATACTAAAACTAATACTTTGTTTTAATGTTTTTTTCTGGCGCCTAATCATCCAATAAAACAAGTTCTGAGTGGCCACTAGAGCCCTGGTCTTCTCTGATAGAGTTTATTGAGCATAAATGCTCTGACATGATTTGAAGGTTTGAAAGATTTAAAGAATAATATATAATATGAATTTCTGCTTTAATACCCAATTTAGGAAGAACACGATCTCAAGTATATGATAAGATCACATCCTGATGAATAATAAAGCTTTGTATTTAGAGTCTGTCTTTTTGTAGTCAATGTCAAAAGCAGGAAGTGGCTCGAGGCTGGTGGGGAAGGAGAGTGAGAACCTTCACTCAAAAAGGACAAAAATAGCTGACTGCCAAGATTTAATGGTTATCTATAATTGTTGATTTTCACTATGTAAGGTTTAATGTTTGCAATTTTTTCTCTGTTATTTGTAATACTTTTGGGGGCTTTTATTTTGAAGGCAGGTTTTTTGCTTACCTGCCTCCAAACCTTAAATATAATGCTGGTCAGAATACGGTTACAGTGCGTGCGCGGCTATGTGTTCATCGAAGATCATCCTCATCATCTTACCCAACAAAGTGCTATCCTGCTAGCAACACAGCCGCAGCTAGCTTAGCCTAGTGCCTTTGCTAGCTGAGGCCGATGCTTGTTTAATATGTGCATTTGTGCGAGTGTTTTCTTTCTGTCTTGTTTTTTTATACAGCTCTTACGGTGTGTTTTATGGAATTACAACACGGGTAACGCAAAATTAAAAGTTTCACACACCCTTCAGTGACGAGAGTCTGATCGTTGCTCGAGCTGGGGATGCTACAGTCACCTGACACGGTCAGCTTTGATAGTAAAAGACACTACGCCAAAATGACTAACCAGCATCCCATGTATAAATTATCTGATAGTGATCTTCCCAAAGGACACATGGTTGTACTAAAAACGCCAGAGGAAATAAAAAGGTAGGGATACATGTAGAAGAATGGTTCACCTATTTGAAAGCAAGGTAGGCATGGAAATCCCCCGGGCTGGTTTTGTGGGTAGATTTTTACTTCCCCCTCCTTGGTTCCTTTTCTTCATAAAAGGCAGAAAACTCCTCTTGATGGGAATACAGTCTGATATAATTTAGTTCACTCAAATAGGGTGCTGTCTTATCCTAACCATCAAAGTCTATAGGTTGGAGGTATTTAGATTAATTACGAGTTGAGTGATGGTCTGAGCAGAGGATATAATTTGCAGTAATGACTAGCGCTCATTATTTCTCCTCCATTCAGGTCCTGAACTCTGTGAAAATCATTATGTGGGGGGAAATCAGAATGAAGGGGCGCTCTTTAAACCCAAACCCTCCAGGTCTCATTTGCTAATAAAATTCACAGAGGTCACCGCCGCAGAAAAGCACGGCCGCCGCTTCGGAAATGTCAATGAAGACAGGGCTATTCTCACTGTCTGCCACCAATCAAAAGTGCTCTCGCTGCGCGGGTGAGGCTGTTAATGTGAGCAGCCGTGGCCTCTGCTCAATTTTCCAGAACTTTCCCTGCGTCCTTTGAAACATGAAAGGGGCCTGATAAAGTAACACTGAATAAGTTTGGGCTCTGCATATGAGGGACCTGCCAGGTTTCTTTGACAGTGTCATCCAGGTTCACCCCGAACCATCCATCATGCCGAACACGTTTCAGCGCTGTCATTTCAGTCAGGTGGAACAACTGACCCTTATTATGCTCCATGACAGCCTCCTTTGTTGCTGTGTGTCAATCAACAGCAATCCTCAATGGCTTAATATGTCATCTTAATATGCACTCGGCACTATTGGCGCTCCGCTGCAATAACTGGGTCATATAATGGCCCATTTGGCGTATGCAAACCCATTACACAACACAGAGCCTTCACGTGAGTCACCTCGCTGCGTCGTTAGCCTTTAATTGTACGTACCATGCGCGCTAATAGGAAAAGACACCATGCAAATATGTCCTCCATCATGACAGTACAGTGTGCGCTCATAATCCTGTTTATAGTTATGGCAGCAATCCCGTTTGCTCAGAGCGCAGGACACGTCTTAACCCCGCAAACATGCTAAATTGAAAATCGCAGTCTGTCATTCCCAGGAATTAATTTATGAATTGATCAGACGCTGTAATTCGCTGCTCTGTTTCGTCCCCTAATCATATAATGGGTCTCTCCTTAACCTCGCAACCTTGCCAACAGTGTGCAAGGTGTGATTTCCACACAAAGTTGTGAATGGCTCAAAAGCAATTAGCTTATTTTCACAAGATGGTGCCCCCCCCTCCTTCCTTCCTCAACAGCAAATCCCATCTTTTGCTGATGTGATTTAAATTCTGATTAAATTTCTGACGTCCTTCAGTCAGTGGGTGTTCTCTCCCCTCATAGTTTAAGTGGCTCTCCTTCTCCTCTTTCATTTGAACATCACGTAAGGCTGGGTAAACAACACAGGTTGTCCAGGTAAAGGCGGAGGGGCTTTGTCGATTCGAGTGAAGCGGTCAAAAAGGTGAAGGGTTTGCCTTTTAAAATGATCCAGGTTATCCATATGCAGCAGTCACACTTGCAGAAAGGCACCACAGTGAGCTGCATTTGCATGAATGCATTATAAATGTAGAATAAGAGACCTATGAAGGACCTCATTCTGCCAATCCTTCACCATTGTCTAGGTGTCATTATCGACCAAGGGCGTGCTATCAAAACAAAGACCCTGCACAACAAAGAGACAAAAACATTCAATTTCTCCCGCAACATATTTAGTACAGACATTAAGAATACAACAATAAGTCATTTAGCGGGAGCTGCATTTGCTATTGTGCCTAGCATAATACAAAAAGCCTAATTAATCTCAGTTAGAGGACCTTCTTTCTCCTCCTCTTGCCATTATTTCCCAGAACGAGTCTCAAGGGAGAGCAAGGGAGCAGCAGCCCACTGCTGGCAACATCCATGACACCATCAGAGGAGTGGCAGCCTTTGCTCCAGCTGGGGCTCACTAAAAAACGGCCTTCTTCTTAATGGCATCTGGACTTCCCCCCTCCAGCACCACGCTGGAAACTTCCTCAACAAGTCAGCTTCGTCCATTCGTCTCCTAGACGGCTGCAGCATGTTGGAGAACTTATAAAAACAGAGGGTCGGGCGGAGTAAGAGAAATATGGTTTTAAGAGATGATATAAATGTCTCTAATTCAAGTGTGGTGATTTCCTCTTCACATAAGATCCGTTCCAAGCCAAGATCTGACTGACAGAAGTGCGTCCAGCTCCGCTCTCAAGGGCGCAATGAGTGTTGTCTTGGCTGGGATGGGCTTTAGGATCATTGTCCAGGACAGATGAGGCTTCTCGGTAATAACAAGACTGACAGTGACAGGTCTGCCGGGGGTTCCTCCAGTTGGCTCGGGAGAGGGAACACACTGGGGAGTGCCCAAGCAGACATTTAGAGACTCAGAACTGGGCTGAGCCACCCTAAAGGAGCCAAAGCATGCAATCAGAGCCGTGCGGAGGGATAAACAAGACTACGCTCCATCCAGACGTAGCAATTAGGCAGGGAGCGGAGTGTCGTAAACAACCGAGAGTTTCAGGCGCTGCGTGTCTCTTCCTCGTGTGACCACAGGGCTTGTTTTTCCGTGTTGCGCTTCCGTTTTGGTCCTCTTTTATTTACATGCTGGGATGTAATCGGGCCGGTTTGGTCGATGTAATTTAAGATTTTAGGGGTGAAGGACTGACATCAAATTCTGCAGAAGGCCTTTCATTAATGTGTTATCTGCACTTACCGCACCGACAGTCAGTTTCTTTTTTGAAAGCAGATCACAGAGTGCAGATTCCAGGGCTCATAACCTTTCAAGCTCGGGTACAGGTTTATTTCTGAAGATTTTTTGGTTTAATTTGTTGAATTTTTCTTTACATTCTGAAGGCAAATAAATGAAAAAAGTCTGACAAAAAAATCGACCAGTATCTTTGAGTGCCTGTAATAGGCCTGTCCAGTCCAAATTAAATCACTGGACGGCTGACCTGCTTGACTTCCTGTCTACCTTTCTACCTGCCCACTTGCATGCACACTTCCAAAAGCTAAAACCAGTGAGACCTCAGACAAGAATAGCAGAAATAAAGTCTTTCTTGTTTCTCCCAAGGTATTTTTTTTACGTCTGCCGCAAACTTTTTAAATTCTAAAATATCTTTGAGCTGCAGCTTCTAAAGCGTTATGGCTGGGAAGGATTTTACCCATAGATAAACTATAATTGACGTAAATATAGTGTTAGAAAACTAGTGCTCTTAGTTAAAGTAATAATCTTAAAGATTTTCTCTTAAATAAGTCACTATCTAAGTGACACAATGGTGATTGACTGATGAAAGCCTTTGCATTTGCAATATTACAGACTGGGTGTCTGTGGCAACTTTCACGGAATAAATCACAAGCGGCGCCCAGTTAGTGACGCGTTTTCCATCACCAAGCAGTGGTTGGTCTGCCAGAGAGTCACACATGCAACACTGTCTGGATATCTGGGGAATTGTGCTCCCGCAATTACTGTTTATCACCATAGGTGCCGCCAAAGAGAAAGAAACTGAGATCTTCGAGTTTATAACTTTAAGGTTGGGCAGAGATCATGCAAACAGTTAATAAAAAGTAGAACCATACTTGTAGGTCTTGTTAGGTCATGTTTCACGATGCTGACCTCCACGACATTACTTTAAGCATGGTAATCTCCCCCGATTCCCCCCTTCCGACCAAAGTAAGCCAAGTCCTGATTTTTTGATGGTTCTAAAGATTATCTTGCCAAATGTTTCTGTGGTGTGAGGTATGTTAAAAGTGAGTGTACTTCCCTCGATCTGCACGGAAGAATGTCGGGGCCGCTCCGATTTCGAAGCGTAAATGTGAAACATGTACAATATTTACTCACCCGATATCCTGTCATGTGGGGGAACCCCGAGGACAACAGAGCACGCACTCTGTGGATTGAAACGAACGATAGCCAACTAAGCAAGCTAAATGAAGGAGGAAGCACAACTTGTGCTGTAACATGTGCAGCCCATGTTCAAACCGTCTCCATGACTTCATCCATAGTTTTTTCTTCGTGAATTTTCATGGTTGGCTCCGGTTGTAACTCTTGATTTTCCTCGCTGACGGTCGCTTTCCTTTTTAGACTGTTTCCTTCATCTGAGCGTCGAATTTGTTTCTTTTTCTTTGGATTTTCACTTATTGTTGAAGTTGTATCTGTAGTCATCGATCTTTTCTTTGTTTGTTCAGCCATAGTAGATTTCTGTTTACTCGCAACACTTGCAGAGACCGGAAAAGCAGCCGCTTAGCTCCGCCTACCCTCTCTAGCAGACCAACCACTGCTGGGTGATGGAAAACGCGTCACTAACTGGGCGCCGCTTGTGGCTTTTTCTGTGAAAGTCGCCACAGACACCCAGTCTGTAATACTGCAGATGCGAAGGCTTTCATCAGTGGGCCATAGGCTCAATCACCGTTGTGTTACCTCATTCAGCGATAGCAGAATTAACAGACATTTATTTAAATGAAAATCTTCAAGATTATTACTTTAAACTTGCAAGGAGCAGATAAAGTTTCATTTTCATTTAAATCACACATTAACATTGGCATTAAGAACACCCCTATTTGAACAGATACTGTCTACAACCAATTTGAAAAGTGTTGGAGGTGGTGACGCCTTCGGTTCGGAACAATCTGTTCTGTGAGTATGATAAGGTCGTTTTGTGAAGATTCATAAGTACAGCTTGAGAGTGAGACAGCAATCAGAGGTGAGATAGCTTTTCCACCAGTGTGGCTTTCACCTAAATGCAATTCTACCCATCAACCCCCTCTCCAGTAGCCCTAAAACAATTTCAGCCGTCAAGCACACTACATTTCACATCCCTTTCAATGCGGTCAAAGAGGAGAGATTACAATTTCGCGCGGCAGGTTGAGTGCTCACGCTGAGAAATGGAGAAAGAGCTGCAACCTGTTAATTACGCACAGTTCAAGATGCACAGGTAGAAAACACGCCTGTCTGAAGTGTGCTTAGAGGAGGAAGCACAATCAGGGACACCACTTAACCAGACATGGGTTTTTAATCAGGTATGTTAAATTTAGACCAGGCGCGAGGTGTTAATTTGTAGGTCAAGGCTTTTCCAGATTTCGCTCTAACCTTTGCCCAGCCTCCGTGTGTCCCAACATTAATCAATTGCGATAGAAAATAGTAGACACTTCCCCCGCCATGGAAAGCAATTTCTCCGGGGCGGTTCAACACACATCATCCTGATCTGCACACAAACAGGTCTGGGCACTGGCTGCTTAAAATTAGCGAGGGCCTGCTAATTAATTCTCCCTCTGTCACTGGGGGGGCCCGGTGCAATCTATCTGTGATGCAGCCTTTGTGAGATTAGGCGTCAGATAGGGGAGGAAAACAATATCCATTAGTTTGCAACGCTACCTTTGTTATAACACGGGGAAAAAAACGTCATTCCATTAGTCTAATTCCTGAGGTGCCTTCTGCTCAGTGGCGGTGATATCTCTGCATTTCAAATCAAATGAAAAGCGATCAATGGAACATTAAAGAGACAAATTGTGTGTGACAGACACAAAATGCAGGGAAAGCATTTTAATGAATTTCAATATGTGGCGGTTGAAAATACGTCTTTAATCAAAGGGGATCTGAGTATTTGGAAATCAAATGTTGCCTTTGTCTCAGCTCATGTCGCAAAGATCCTCTCTAGTAGATCCGCAAGATGCATCAAAATTCCTTTAATTGGTAAGAAAATAAGAAGGATGTAGGATTTCTCTTCAAAGTTTGTGTTTACAAGATCAAGTAGTGGTACATGGACATTTAAGCTTTAATCAATATTTATTAGTCAGTGATGCTAAGTTGTTTATATGCAGCCTTACAGTATATTCTAATTAAAGTCACACTTACAGCCTAATCAGAAAAATGTCTCTTGTAAACACCTAAATCATCAGCCTGAACTGGCCGTTCGAGATAAATTGCATTTTGTGGAAAAATAACGCAGCAGATTAAATGTTGTCATGTAATTGCTCTGTCAAATTAGTCACATGTTTGTAATATTTATAATCGTTGTGCGTATAGCTTGCCCACTTTAGCCCAGCAATATTAACTACTTACATAAATGGCTCGTCTTCCTCCCTGTAGAAGAGAGGAGCAACATACGGAGCCGCTGTGTGGTATGATGGTAGCCTGGCATCCCCAACCCTAACCCTAACCTACCAACAATCGTCCAGTTTGTTAAATACTGACGCCAACCAATGCAGAATGTTTTGGAATGTTATGCATCAGCAGCAGCCATCTTGGTTGTTTACCTAAACGGGTGAAATTTAGCTTGAATTTGAGAAAATGTAAATATGATATCAAAATGTAGCGTTCGATCAAGCGTGCCACAAAAATCTGTCAAAAATAAACGTTTATACCTGGTGGAAAACCTGGTTCAAACGTAGCTCATTTTAGACCATTTGACAGCCCACACTCAACCTATAGCCAAAAATAGACTTCCGCCATCACCACCCACGGCTGTCAATAATCACCTATTAAAACACTCATGCTGGGTCTAATTAGCTGAACAGCTACCATTCGACTATTATGATTGGTTTGCAGAACTGATGGTGCAAATTTCATTATAAATATTTAAGCAAAACAACGCTCAATTCAAAAACCCAAGACGTTTTAAAGAGGCTTAATTTAAAATTAAAGCTTGCATGCTCTGGACACTGTGTATCATGAAGCATTAAGGTTCATCAGCAATTTTAAAGCCCTCACTCCTCACTGTTTGCTGTACGCACGTGTTGGAAGGTCTAACTGGTCCACACGTAGACTAAAACACTGGCTTATTTACAAGTCTATTTTAGGTATGCTTCCCTCGTACCTTCTAAACTACATCAGTCAGAAGAGTGCAGGAGCTTACAATCTTCGGTCCCAGGACCTGTTCTTACTGTCCGTCCCAAAGGTCAGAACTGAACGGGGGAAAAAAGCTTGTTTGACTGGTTTTACTTGTTATTTCATGTCTTTTATTGTATTATAGTCACATACTCTGTGTTATGTTTGTATGTATGGCTGCTGATTGTTTGTCTGAAACATTGTTAATGTGCTGCTGCCTGTCTTGGCCGGGACACTCTTGAAAAAGAGAGATGCTAAGTATTATGTACCTCAAACTATTTAGTAAGAAGGTAATTGTGGACATGGGTTTCCAGTGCCTAAAATCCACCCCCTATTAGATTAATGGTTGTGATTGGCCTGACATTAAACAGGCCAGAGGGGAAACTGTCTGTACTGGAGAGGGGCCAAATGCATCAGCCATAGTAAATAAAACATAAGATCACAGATTCATCTGGTTCCCAGTCTAGACGGATGAGGTCACAATTTGAAAACCTAGAGGTGTCAGTTTTTTAATCTGATTGAAAACCTTTTTAACAAGTGGGTTTTTCTGTTTTCTATGTAGAACATAATATTTCTGTATCCAAAAAAATATTATTTAGTGTACAATAAAGCTTCTTAAATCAAAATAAAATGTGCAAACTATTGCAATCATGTATTCATTTCACAAGCCAGCGTCACCTTCCTTACCTGAAGGCATCCATGGGTCCGAAGAAGTCTTCTCCCTGGTAGTGGCCTGCTCCCAGTCAAGGTCATCGTCTCTGCCTTGGCTGTATCCACAAGCTGCCAGCGGCTTCTCAAAGTTACAATCGCCTGTGACAAAAGGAAGAAATTTATATGGTTATACAGTTTTTCCATTAACTTGCTGCTCAAATGAATGAATATATAAATTAAATTCTCCCCTTTTTTCCCCAGCGGTATTCATAATGCAATATGCCAGACAATGAGATGCATTTAAGTGAGACAGAGTGAAGGATTACTAGAGTAGGCGAGGCACAACATACATTACCATCATTAGCAACACGGCAGTCCAATTTCACAATGACAAGTATGAAGTGTCTAAACTCCATCATCGTTAGGCATTATGTTCCAAAACTGCACCACCATCAGGGATAAATTGATTTATTTTCCTTGCCCGCCACAGAACTTTGCTGTTCATGCGCCCTTACTCCACAGAGCCACTCTAATCCTTTTTACCAGCTGCTTGTAAAATGACAGCAAGCAACCATTAGGGCCAGGCTTCAACAAGGCTTGGCGTGTGATCGATTAATACAAATGTCCCTTTATTCCTCGCACCTTAAAGGCCACACAGAGAATGTGAAAGTTGAGCTATTTTCTCCCAAAGTGCTTTTCAATCCACTCATAAATCTACAAAAAAATGCATGACAGAACAATATGTGGCCTGAAAGGAGTTCATGCTGGTAAAAAAATGTGCAACGTAAAGGTGGCTTTTACACAGTGGGAGGTCGTTTTCAGAGAAGGCGCATGACTAACAGACGGACTGAACAAATTGGGATTATGCTGCTTCAGAAACATGATTGTAAATTATCCTTCTTACCAGAAATCAATCCCTAATTTTAATCTGAAAACATTTGCTTGCACATTGTTAATAAGATTCTAAATACAGATGACATGCACCTTTTATAGCTTCTTGGGGGTGTCTTTTGAGCCAGAAATTATGCCAGGCCAAAACCAATATCTCATCTCTTACAAGCTCCCTCTGACATTCTGCTGCATAAAGGCTACGAGCTGGGGTTTTTGTTTTCCCATTTATCTCTCTGGTGACATTTACAGTACACGTGCAAATGAGTGGCCAAACGAGGAGAACACAGGATAATTAATATCCAGCTGCATAGGGCAGCTGCTAATGATATATTTGCTGCTTTGTCTGGTTTTTGAGTGGGTGGACATAGAAACGGGAGTGAGTGCCAACGTATCACAGGGAAAAGGATGAAGAATTGTTGAGGGCTGGTCCAGAAAATCATTGCCTCTTCTAGCTAACACAACAACAAAGCAGCCTGTTAGAACGAGAAGCTAACCTGTATTTTAGCGAGCTAGGTTTCCTGCTAAGTGTTTAACACCAAAGAGAAGCTAACAATCGACAGTGGACAAAGCTAAATATTATTATCAAGAGTTAGAATATGAAACCAGACGAACTTTGAAATTAACAGAGACAGACTTCAGTCTCCAACACGTATGTCCATGTTGCCTTGTTTTATCTAACGCAACATTGTTTGCGTCACCAGAACAAATTCCTATCCTAAATTAAATTTTATTTGGTTTGCTCTATCTAGTGGTTAAAACTATTTAATTTAGCTTTAACTGAATCTTCATACCGCAACATGGATGTTTTATGTAACTCCCTTAACGCAGTCATTAGAAGTTATCAGCTCCTCAACATACACTTAGTGGTGGTGCGCTAAATGCTATGTGTGAGTTTAAAGTGCTCTAGCTAGCAAACATTTGTAGCTATAAGCAATCAACAGGTCGTAGCAGGATTACAAAAAAGTGCAGGTTTAATTAAAAAGGAAATTATAGCTGAACTTGAGTACAATTTGGAGGTACTTATGATTTACTTTAGGAATTTCACCTGAAGCTAACATTGTTTGCTAACATGTTCACCGGAACAAATTGCTATGCTAAAAGAAAACTGTTGGGATTTTGATTTGGTTTACTTTAGTGGTGAAAAATAAATAATTTAGCGTGAACTAAATGTTCATACCATAACATGAATATTTTTATGTAACTCCCTTAACTCAGTCACTATAAGTTATCAACTCAACCCTTAGCCTAATGGTGGCACGCTAAATGCTATGTGTGGGTTCATAGTGCTCTAGCAAGCAATAATTTTAATAACATTGGAAGCTATAAGCAATCGACTGGTCTTAGCAGGATTACAAAAAGTTCATATGGAGTTATAGCCTACATCAATAATTCAAAATCAATATAATAATCTATATTATTCAGAAAAGCGCAAAGTCTACAAAGAGAGTAGTTTTAATGTGGATAATTCATGTGTAAATTGATGCAAATACTTTTTGCCTCTAGTACTGGAGCAACATTTTGGATGTATGATTCTTGTATTTGAGTATTTTTACACAGTGGTAGTGTAGTTTCACAAACGTGAATGAATTAAGTGTATGCTTTCCACCACTGATAACATCTTCAGCTCAGTTTTGAAAGGGTCAGTCTAAAGCTTCGCTACCTCGATAATCAAAGTCATGGAAGCACAATCTGTACTTTTTTAAAACAATGATTGTGTCAAAATGTGTAAACATTTCCATATTTACACACACAGAATGTCTGTCTCCATACCCTATAGATTACGTTTCACCTCCGAGCATGCTAAGTTCATTAGCAATCCCTAACAGCTGTTTACTGCCATTGTATAATTGGTTGCAAGTTAGTTCATTATTCTGCAGAGGCAGTGAAGCAATGGAACCCCCTACAGCTGCCTGTTCAACCCGTAAGGGCTATTGTTGAATAAATGTGAAGCAGCAGTAACAGGAGGCCAAAAACTTTTACCCAAGTCTAGCTGAAAGGAAGTCTGAATAAGCAGCTCTCATAAATCCACATCAACATGCCCCCAAGCAAGGCTCTTCACCCCGGTTCAGTTGGAGCTCTTCTGTGGCCAACAGTTGGAAACTGCGGTTGTCTTCCACCACCATGGAGTGATTGTGTGAAACTCTAGGAGTATGAGGGCGTCACTGAAAAAGAGCTTCATGCTAAGTCAACTTTTTCTGTATATAAATAAAAATGTCTGTGCTGCCAAGATGTAACTTGGAGAACATTACCATGAGTCTTTGGCTGCAGCGTCACGGGGACTGGCTCCGTTCCATCAATATTTTGACTCAATAGTTCCAAGATCCTTCGCCCCATGCCGCCCACCTTCCTCTCACAGCATGGTGGTGCTCAAACAAACCCAAAGAGGTGACTTTTATTGGTGTTTGATATTCAAATCGATGGCATTGGCGAGGAGCGGAATGTATTCTGAGTCAGTGGGTGACGGGAGTGGAGGGACAATTTCAAACACTGAAGGAGAAAAAAAAGCCATCAAAAGGAATATTCCCGAAGCTGAGCCCATTCCTTTTTTAATTTTGAGACGTTTCATTTTTCAAAATGTCACCTCTTAAATAATGAATCCGGAAAATGAGAGGGGTGAGCTTTCAGTTCGGATCAGTTTTGATTGCATTCATATTGAGACAGTGGTAAAACAGTATATAGGTGGTTGAAAAAACATATAGCTTACATCAAAGACATTTTCCACTGGCCACCTGTAGCTGTAACTGACTTTTTATTGGGGAGTATGAGATATAGATACGCTAAGTGTTGCATTTTTATGTTTTGTGATCGAGTGTCAAGATCAAAACACAATCAATTGATTGTGATGATTTGCAACATTCAAAAGTTTATGATATGATATGGCCAAAATCCCATATCATGATATAAGATTTTTCATATCTTGATAACGATATATATCACAATATATCATGTTTTCTGGTAATTAAACAAATTATTAGTCTATATGTAAGAACGACATGGTAACGCCTATTTTTGGATAATCCTGTGTAAAGTAAATATTTGACAAATAAAAAGTACAGAGTATCCGTTTTCGCTTGGGCTGAGCCTGGACTGGATTGGAAGGATTAGAACATTGTCAAAATGACACCAGCCGCAGGTTTTGTGACATCACGATAGAGATGATATAGGAAAAAACATACAATAGACATTTTTATATTGTTTTAACGATACATATTCATACATTCAGTCATATTGCCCAGCCCTAATTGCAATATAATATATGTATCATAATCCTGTATCGTGATATGCATCGTGATATGTATCATGAAGTCGTGATATGTATCGTGATATATATCATGATATGTTTTGTGATATGTATCGTGATATATCTTGTATTGCCATACACAGGTCTACTTTTTTATCAGTATTTCACATCTGGAATTAAAAGAGTGACATTAACTATTAAGAGTAATAATAAATATACTCCTAAATTAAAAGTATTGATTCTATACAAAATTACATGGAATAGTCTGTTAGAAACGTCTTATTGATTCTGTATGGATCTGAAAATAGTGGGTGGAATGAACCCACTCTACTCTTTTATTGATGACACTGAGGTACAAACATTGGTTGCTTTATCTGAACTGTTTTGACCATTAAGACGGTGTTAACAGGGCTCGAAGAAGCAATAAATCAATTTGCATTGCTTTGATCGGTTATGTATGGATCATGGTATCAGATTGGAGCACTGGGAAATTCTCCAATAATGCCTGCAATGTATCGTGATATGTATTGTATCACTATACACGGGTCTACTTTTTTTTATCAGTATTTCACTTCTGGAATTAAAAGAGCGACTATAAGATACTGTAAGGTTCTATTAGAAACCTCGTATTGCTTCTGTATAGATCTGAAAACAGTGGGTGGAATGAAACCATTGTGCTCTTTCATTGATAACACCTCAGCACTAACAACATTGGTTGCTTTAGCTGAACTTTTTTGACCATTAAGACAGGGTTAACAGGGCTTGAATAAGCAATAAATCTATTTGCATCGCTTTGATCGGTTACGTATGGATCTTGGTATCGGATGTAAGCACTGGGAAATTCTCCAATAACGCCTGCAACTTGGTATTGATCTGCTGTAGAACTGTTCTGTCCTGAGGTAAACATTAAAGCATCGTGTTCTGCAGAAATTACATGGTACCATAAGCGTCCTTAAATGTGGGAATTCGCCATTATGAGCGGCATAAATCAAAAGCAAAATGTTTCAATCACATGTTGCATGCCATCAATACAAGCGTCTGCCTCCGAGTCAAGAGACTGTACACATGAATGCAGATGAACGCATCAATCAATAGCATCATAATAGTCCCTCTCTCAGTAGGAGGTTTATATCGCTGCCAGTGTGTGGCACAACCCCCATATAATCAGCCTCGACAGCTGCTGAAATAGATATCCCAACGAGAGGCTGCCAACTCTCTGAAGGAGATTTAACTTTCAATAAAAGCTCCTATGAGGAGTGGGTAGTTTGGCTCTACAGATGAATGTGCTCCACCCTGTCAACATTCCCCTTTCAAGAGACGCAGGCAGCTTGAAGCTAAAAAGGTGGCCCTAGATATGTCATGAAACAATTTATTCCTGAGTGAGAACACACAATAGTCTTTATATTCTCACGCAGAGTGCATTTCAAAGAAATCTATCCATCTTTTCCTGGACTGAGCCAGAGGCCAGAATCAATATCTCAACCCCTCAATGCTGGAGCCAATTTCTCCTAAAGATTTTCAAGTCCGACTTAAAAGGCCTTTTGTTATTGCACCTGTAACGAAAGTAAACTTTAAGCATTAAAAGCTGCTGTGTTTGTGTGTGCGTGTGTGTGTCTGAGTGAAAGTTTGGTGCTGTCGTGGAGCGCCGTGCACACAGTCGTCTCTATGAATGCCGTTGAATGGGAGTGGGAAGATTGTGAGGGAGGAAATGGAATATTGTAAAAGCAGATCCGTGGTAAGGCATTAAATGAAAAATAAGGTGTTTTTGAACATGTTCAGAAAATATCTCTTTGGTGAGGACGTTATTGACTTTGCTCTGTTCCATTTTTTCGTTTAGTTTGGTGGATTCCTGCTTTCATATTTTTGGTGTCTTTATGACTGAAGAATTGGTTACCTCGTATCAAATTCAGGGACACTGTTGTGATGCTAACAGTGTTTGCTGGTCCCTGACTGTGTGAGTGATTTTGTTTAAAACTTTTTATAAAGGGAATAATTTCGGTAAACACAAATATTTACCTGCTTTCCTGCTGAGAATTAAATTACAGAGACCACTCTCTAAGCTAGCAGCTGGTTAGCTTAGCTTTGCATGAAAACTGAAAGCAGAGGGAAACAGTTAGCCTGTCTCTATACAAAGGTCACATACTCAAACCTCTACACATTATATCTTGTTAAGTTTATTTGACACAGTGACTTCCTGGATCCCTGGCATCACTCCGCAGATGCTAGGCAACCAATAGAGACTCAAGGAAGGCACCTACCTCTTAGCTACAAGGCAAATAAACTTTGAACTTTTCATTTACATATATTTTTTTTTTGTCTTTTACTTTTTCTGACAGGAGGCAATTGGAATGTTTCCAGGCAGAACATAAACTCAGGACATTGCAGGTACCGAACATGGTTAGCACCTGTTAGATAATTGCCAGCCATTACATAATTGTTGGTCATTTTCTAAACCCAGTAATTTTCAGACTTGCATAAGCCATGTAACAAAGCAGACAAATGAACAACAGCACCATTAGTGTGGTGTCTCTAGCTTGAGTGGCATTAGATAGAATATCCTCCCTGGGAGGAATCCGAGCCCTTTCCCAGCATCACCGCTGCTTCGGTCCCAGTGGCAGATATCATTGCTGCAAGACCTCCTTAGCCCCTCTGCCAATTCTGCAATTACCAGCCTTCCAACCTGCTCTGCCTGGCGAGGAAATCGCAGGTCTGCTCTTTGCCCCAATCTGCCTCAATGTCTGCACTTGTTTTAACAAACATCTTGTCTGCCGGCGTCCCCGCAGACTGAAACCACAAGGCAATCTTGGGTAATTTAAAACCAATGTCGACTATCTCCCTCCACCACCGCCAGTTTAGAGCTCTAGAATCCTGCGGCTAAGCCCCTTAGGGACTGATAGGCCTTTTCACTCTGGCCCTATTTCACTTATCTATTGGCAGCTCCTGCCAAGTCCTATCTCTGCACTGAATTGCATGTACATATACTATCTGTTTGGGGACTTTGAACTGTGGGATGGGATTTAGACAATCAATCTCAATATCATTATCAATCACGTCTTGCTGTTCGCCACATTGATTCGAGGGGAAATAAAGAGGTTGGAGTAGAGATTTCCACTGATAATCTGCCTGGCTGAGCCGGGCTCTTGTCAGCAGTGTTGTGCAAAACTAAACCGACAAATCACATCTTGTGTGACGGGACAAAATCAGGGCTAAAAAAAGGAGTTTGTTAAGAGTTTAGATGCTGAAATATGTGTGATGACGTACGGAGCTATGAATATTTTGATTTAAAAATATAAATTCACAAAATTAGAGGAAAAGGCCCTTTGGCACTGTCAACTCAAACCATCTCATTATAAAAGAAACTCTCTTCCTCTCAAGGGCAGTTTTTTGTCTTGTCAACCAAATATCTACTTGATGAATGTGCTTTACATCGGGGTACAACATAGCTCCTGATCAAATCCGCCCTTGTGCATGGTTAGATATACATCGAAGATGACAGGCAGCCGTCTCCTTAGATATGCTACATTTTGACAGATGATTTGCAGGCTACGTGTGCCAGCACAGGCCCTGACGTTCTCTTCCACTGCGCCTGTCAAAAACTCCCAGTAAATGACTTCAAATCCATCTCCATTCAGCACAACCTGCCAGGCACCAATTAAGATGAATATGGAATCTAACTCGGAGACGTGGAAGATCCTTATTGTCATTTCTCTCTAAGCAATAAAAATGAGGACTTCGGGTCTGTCTGCACAGAAGTGCCCTGCGGTGATAACACCAAAAATTATGCTAATCTTTCACTTACTCCAGGTCCAATTTTGAATCACAGCTTGCCAGAACTTTTCCAAGGGAGGTTGAGGTCAAATAATATAGTTCAGAGGCTCATTTGCACTAAAAAGCTCGAGAACTCCCAAATGTTGAAGATCAGATTTAATCGATGTCTGAATCTTAGGACGACCACCTGCTGTGATGGGTGTTTAGTTTGCAGAGAGGTGGCTGAGGCACATCCTGACTCCGACTTGACAGCAACAAGACTTGTTAACAAAAGCTTGTCTCCCTATTGTTCCCAGCATCCTCATTCTCTGTCCACAAAGAGAGTTAGTCTGTCTGTCTCAGTGCGTCTGCCCTCCAGAGAGTGGGAGAGAAAATAAGTCTGTTTCCTATTCAGCTTAATGCCTGTTGATACACTGAATGGCAGAACGAAATGGGCATGTTTGGCTTCCCATTTGCCTGTGTTCAACATGCCCCCAGAAATGATATGGTGACTGAGCACAAAAGGCGCTCCATTAAAATCGCTGTTTATTTGTTGCACGAGTTAAAGCTGCGGCGAGGAGCAGACGCATTTTGATCAGCGAGGTGAGGAGAAGCTGAGAAAACTGCTCAGACTTTGATTGTGGAATATCCTAAATAAAAAAACAAAGAATCGCCCGGCTGTGTCTGAATGTTGTTTGTGTGAATCCTGTGCTGCAGAATCAACTCGTGAAGACGGTTTAAAGCGGAATTAACCCGCCGCATTGATTCGCACAGTCGTAGCTCAATACGAAAAGATGGGAAATTAAAACTTCCTCCAGTGTGCTTTCACATTTGATCCAGGTGTGATGGGCCACTGGCCGGAGCTTCAATCAATGAAAGGCAGTACAAGAGAGGAGAAAATAGATCCACAGCTAGACAGAGAGAACGGAATAAGAACTCGGTCTTTGCTCGATGCTTAAACCCCCCACTGGCTCACTCCAAAAGAAAACAACATCCCCATCCCACAGTGGACGACCCTTCAGACTGAACCCCTTCAATCCTCCCAAAACCTGCTAAGTCAACAAACCTTTGAATCCTGCCTGAAGAGTGTAACAAAGAAGGGATAAAATGCTAATGTCGGTATCTGTTTCCCCCCCCCCCCGTTCTCTCAGAGTTTCCCAGAGTCTAATTTGTCAAACATGCAAGTAACAATGCCAGAAATTAGCCCAAAGGGAGTTTTCCTCCAGAGGAGAGAATGATTATGTTTGATCATGGAATAAACAAGAATATTAACATGCTTTGTTGGTTTTCCAGAACTGGAACAAATGCTTGTTTTTATGTGTGGAGGAGGGAATAATTCAAGGTTGAATGTCAAAGAATTAGGAAATCACTAAAGCTAATTAGAAAAATGTAGAAGAATAGAAGAAAAGTTGAATCAATCCCTCCTGAGAAAGAGCGAGAATCTAGGCCACAAGGCAAAAAAGGCTGCGCATTCAGGCAGAATTATCAGCTTGATGAAATATCATTACTTTGCTTTTGTGCCGTGGCATGTCGTCAATCACACATGCAGAGCCCGCCACACACGGCAGCGTCGAACTTTGCTAGTCTGAGACCAGATGGTGCGCAGGTGGAAGGTCGATCCAAGCCCAGGTGAAGGGTTACTGTGTGGATCTAAGCGTTGCCTTGACAGCTGTGGCTAAAGAGATCTAAATCCCAGTGGGAGCTTTTTCAAAGTGCCGTCTTAGGGTCTTCACCTGCACACTTCAAACACATTCAGACCCTTTGTTTCTCTGCTGAAGCCCCATAAATCAGGAGCTACCTGAAAGGAAAACCCCACGGCCAGGCCAGGTTTAATCCTCCTGGGTCAGAGGGGGGAGCCAATGTGGAAGGCATCAGGCATATGAGCCCCCCCTTTTCAAATTTAAAGCGTGTGTCGAGTGCTTGTTGTGCATGGCAACAGCAGAGTCTGCAGGCTGGTCAGTGTGAAGCTCAAAACAAGTGGGAGGAATCTTGTCTCCTTGTGTTTGACTACAGCCTCCGTACTTGTGCAGCCATGACATTTTAAACAATGTAGATAATTATACCCATAAAGATCACCAACTGCATTAACAATGACATTTCTCTTCTATATAAGGCACCTCACAATATCAGGTGTAGAATCAGAATCAGAATAGGCACATTCTGTACCCCATTTAACGTTAACTTAGTCTGCAGACACACGGGATTCACCTTTAAAGTTTTGCCCTGTTGGTCGACATCGTTGTTTGTTGTGTCAGCTGACAATTACACTGTTGCTGGTGGAGAGATTACACTCCCGGCCTCTGTTGCTACATGCTCCGGCACACTGAAATGGACTTGAACAAGCTACAGGTGTCATGTAGCCTCTCTCTCCTCCTCCTTATGCTTGATTCGCTCTCAGGTATAACCTACCATAATTTGGGGTCAACTCATTTAACAGTCCTTGTCGCACTGATCGCAGGTTTGACTCCCGGTCTGCTGATCATTTGGTGCATGTCATTCCTCACTCTCCACTCCCAACATTTCCTGTCTATCCTCAGCTGTCCTATCAATTAAAGGCAAAAAGCCCCAAAAAATAATCTTAGAAACAAAGAAAGTACTTTATTGATCCCCAGAGGGGAAATTCGTTGCTAACCTGGCTCTGTCAAAAGTAACAAAATCGACACACCAACTCTGCTAAACGTCACAGATTTACACATAATATCTGGTTATATATATATATACTAGCAACATGCTAGCAGCTGGTTAGCTTAGCATCTCATAAAGACTGAAAAAGGGTGGGAAATAGCTAGCCTGGCTCTGTCAAAAAGTAACAAAATCGCCATACCAACTCTGCACAACATCACTGATTTACATATATCTTGGGTTTTTTTTTTTTCGATATAGCAAAATGCTAGCAGGTGGTTAGCTTAGCATCTCATAAATACTAAAATGGGGAAAAATAGCTAGCCTGGCTCTTCAAAAAGTAAAAAACGTGACATGCCAACTCTGCTAAACATCACTGATTTTGAACATAATATCTGGTTATATATATATACTAGCAATATGCTAGGAGCTGGTTAGCTTAGCATCTCATAAAGACTGAAAAGGGGGAAAATAGCTAACCTGGCTCTGTCAAAAAATAACAAAATCGTCATACCAACTCTGCAAAACATTACTGATTTACACGTTTTTTTAGATGTGTATATATATATACTAGTATTTATAATAGCAATATGCTAGCAGGTGGTTAGTTTAGCATCACAAAAATACTGAAAAGGGGGAAATAGCTAACCTGGCTCTGTCAAAAAGTAAAAAACTCGACATACCAACTCTGATTTACACATAATATCTGGTGTAATAGAGGTTATGTAGACTACTGGAGCATTTCTTAGCAAGATGAAGTCATTTCCTGGAGTCTCTGCTGGCACTCCATGGTGGTTAATGTACAGATTACAAAAGCATGATATAACATGTTAATGAGGGAGCTTTGGGCTGTGCTGCTAAGGAGATTTTGTTACATCTGGACAGAACCAGGCTAGCTCTGCAACCTGTCTTCACTCTTAATGCTAAATAAAGTATCCTGATGGTGAAGTAACAATTGCATTCTGCTGCTAGCTAGCACTTGATTTTCCAACCCAGTAATAGCTATTTAAAATACATATATTGAGGATTAATTACTCACATCAGAATAATCATTTCAAGAAATACATGCTATCTGTCAAACAGCATATTTAAAAGAATAAGAACATCTACTCTTCGTACCCGGTGCAGCTAACACACTTATAATATGATAATGCATGAACAGGTCACCCCTATGCTCTTAGTGACAAATGAGACTTTCCCGCTGGTTTATAATCGATTCAGACAGTCAAGTGTTATGAATAAGTCAAAGAAACAATGGAATTCCCCGAGTCTCATTAATATTATTAAATTTTAAATCCAATTATTGTATGACGGCTCGTGACCTATTTTCTATTTAAGTGTCCTATCAAAACCTAACACATCACGGCGAGCAGATAAACCTTCACAGTTTCAGGTGGGTTTGAACCTCCTGCTGGAGCTCCTTTGGGAGACTTTGCTCGTGTCCCCTGCAGGAGGATATTACGATCCGGCTACAGTCCCATCCAGGTGAATGATCGCAGGTATTAGACCAGTGCACACAAACTCAGCTCCTCTCTGATATCTCTTTGCACTGCAGGTTTTTTTCATTAGCAGTGTGACAAACGTCCATATAAAGTCACAGTGCAGCACATTCTCGCTGGACACAAGAACAGTTTGAACCCAGGAAGAGAGTCAGAGCAAAATAATCTGATTGTTTCAGTGCAATAAAAAAAAAAAAAAAAACCGCAGCAAAAAAAAAAAAATATTGTAGAAGTAATTATAATGATTAATACGGATATTTTTTATTCTCTCTATTATGTTTAGCATTAGAGCTGAGGTTAGATTACTAACTAGCTCTTAGTATTGCTATTTTTTACCCCTTTTCTCACTCAATTTATCCAATTTAAGTCATTTTTGAACAAAAAAACAAACTTTTTCTGGTACCAGCATCTCAAATGTAAGGATTTTCTGCTTTCTCTAAATATATGTCCTCTGGTCTTAGGCTGTTGATCGGACTAAACAAGAAACTTGGAGATGTTTCACTGGTTTCACAAATGATTTCCTGATAATTAATTAAGAAATTAATTAAGAAATTAATTAAAGCCGGTCGTCTCTCAATTAGGAGGTTGGGGGTTCGATCCCTGACTGCTACAGTTGCATGTCCAAGGGTCCTTGTGCAAGTTCCAAGTTGCTCAAATGAACGTGCATAGATCCTAATTGATCTTGGCTCATAGGCCATTAGTGTGTGAATGCGAGTGTGAAAGGGTGAATGTAGTGTAGAAGAGCTTTGAGTGGTCGGCTAACTAGAAAAGCGCTATATAAGTACAGTCCATTTAAAATTTTAAATATACTACGTGCCCATCAATAACATGCCAGTCTACTAAAACGACTGTTATAGTGATTAATGACTGCAAACATAATAACACTAGTTGGACTAATTAGATAAAAGTCACTTTAAAAAGGTCAATTTAGTCTGTTTCAAGCAATGACTGCATATATGTGGATGACACGTCTCCATCTGCTCTCATTGTATGAAAGTGATGACGAAATAGCCCCCGTGTCAGGCGCTGCCATCTTGCGACGGTGACGTCATAAAGAGCCAGAGCTGTGCAGTAGAGATGGGCGAGTGGAGCCACCATAGCCACTTCTGCTAACCAAAACACACACACTTAACTTACCGAAAAAACAACAAGGATCCCGTTTAACAGCAGAACAGCTTCTTGTGTTGGTCTGAGGTTAACGTTCACAGATAACATGACTGTAGTGATTGTTTTAGTTACGTCTCCGCTCGCCGTTCCTCCTCTACTCTGCTAATCAGGAACAGATCAGCTGCAGGAGCCGTATTTGTCAACAGAGCTGTCAATCATCCTTTTGACAGCATCAAATAACTAAATAAAAATAAACTCGTCAGAAAAATTAACACTTGGACATGGAGGAGGCAGGCTTTATGACCTATACAGCAGCCAGTCAGCAGGGGGCGCTAACCACTAAAACCATTTCCCAACAGGTTAGTCCTGGGCGGTAGAAACACTTAACATGCTAGTGTAAGAATAGCCTAAAAAGGGGCATACCCTAAAATAGTCTAATGACATGTATTGTAAATTACACTGTTACAAGTTCATTTAGCAGATGCTTTTGTCCAAAGCGCCGTACATCTGAGAGTTAATACAACACAAGCAACGATCAAGACGGGAGGGAACGAACTCAAACTTGTGCCAACAAGCAGCTTCAAGTGCGATCGGACACTGGTGCTGACCAACAATGTTGTCATCATCATCATCATCATAAATATCCTTATCAACATCAACAACATCCTCAATACCATCATCATAAGATAAGATAGAAATGTATTAATCCCAAAGGATAGCTCCAAAAAATACAGTATAAATAAAAAAAACAAAAAACAACTCAAATAGTTAATGCAAAAAAAATCATCATCATCAATATTATTAAGTGCAGAGGTGTTCATAAAAGAGCTGGGTCTTCAGCTTCTTGTTAAAGGTGGACTCTGCAGACCGAATGGAGTTTAGTAACTCATTCCACCCCCGGGGGACTGCAGAGGAGAAGAGTCTAGCTAGCACGACTTAGGGCCCTGTTGTGATGGGAGTAGCAGGCAGAGTGTAGTGGACGGGAGGGAGTGTAAAGT
The DNA here is from genome assembly GCF_022749685.1 of Semicossyphus pulcher. Lineage (NCBI taxonomy): Eukaryota > Metazoa > Chordata > Actinopteri > Labriformes > Labridae > Semicossyphus > Semicossyphus pulcher. The sequence continues at coordinate 18,710,677 of NW_027211748.1, read as the reverse complement.
GTATTGAAGTGCTAATTCACTTCAGAATCTGAAAACCAATAACTATAAGCTAAAAGTCTCAAAGTAGGCACCAAAGAGACTTAAAAATAGACGTAATGTGTATTTTGGTCAGTTAGCGTGCTGCTGCATTTTGAACAATCTGGCATTTATCTTAAGCATTCTCTGACAGATGAGAAAAAGTGAAAGTGGCCTGAGCAGCACTAGTCATGGATACACTGCAGGTCTCAGCATCCATAATTACAGACTGCTGTGTGTGCTGCACATTGTTAAGTAGGCAGCTTTAATACATCTCTGCAGTGAAAGCAACTACAGCCCTTAATTAAAGTAGCAAAATAAAAGATGTGTTAGTCATCAGTCTCTTTATATTGTCTCAGCGGGAAATGTCACTTATGTAATTTAGTCGATGCACTAATATTTTCCAGTTTTTCAACACACTTGAAACACACTAAAATACTTCGACTACAGAGTTAAATCAATATTATTACCAGGAGGCTTATCAGTCATAAGAGCTGTGACATCTGTCAATCAGTGTATCCGACCCCTCTGGTCTTTCTTAAGTGTCATCATCTGAATAACCACAAAGGTCATGATACTCACAATCCGCTTATATTCGAGGAAACGTCTCATCCAGTCAGACATCGCTCTGAGCCGTCTGCTCTGCTTGACCATCCCACGGGCCTTTCAGCCTATATTGGTTTGGCCAGAAGAGCTGTATCAATCATAGAACAAGGACGGCTGCCAGAGCCTTCTTTCACACCCCAACAATGCAGCTCTCACTGCCATGTTAAGGATATTTTGACACGGTTTGAGAAATGTCACAGACATTAACATTCAAACGTGGCGGGGCGTGTGTGAGTCGTGAATCTGACCATGAAAACACCCAAAAGAGGAGAGACAGACGCTGTTAAAAGATAAGAGATGATTAAATATTTAACGACACTTGGACCAAAGAAACTATTAAAACGCTGTAATGACTAATTTATGGCAAAAGCAGTAACAACCCGAAAAGTTTGACTTTATATTAAATTAGTTAACATCTTCTTCTTCATCTGAAGGGTTCCACGACAGGTTCAGAGAAGTTCACATCAAGTGCAGATAATCCAGGATAGTGAAAGAATGATCCCTTCGATAACGGCACAGATCGACGAGTTTAACCTGAAATTAAATCACAAATCGCACAGGAGTACCTCCGGGCAATGCGAGATAAGAAAGAGAGCCAGAAGAAGAGGGAGACACAGGGAGAAAGAGACGGGGCATGCGGGTGCAGGGGTGCTCGATCTCACCTAAGGCAGCTAGCTTCAGGGCTACTGAAGAATCGAACACAGCCACAGGGCATGATACACTGAGACCAGGAAGCACAAAGCAGGTCTAACTAAAGTCATTTTTTCTTATTTATAGATTCATGTTAATTTATTACATAGATACTATATAGACAGATGTATGAAGATATAGATAAATTGACTGATACTGTAGTCACCTTAATAAATCAAAAGGTCATAAACATGGATATGCTTCCACACAGAGCACAAGTGATCACTTGCATTGAGTGATGCACTACATTTTATCACTCATTGAGTTTGATGAGGGTTAAAATGTAGTCTTTTAGTCTTTAGATCTTGACCCACCTAAAGGAAATTTTCGACGTAGATGTCATACAGCGCTCTCCACCACCATTAAAACACCAAATACTGTTTGCAATTCAGTGAAGAGTTCTAGAGATCAATACCAAGCAGCACTGAAGCTGTGAAGGAGGCTCATAGTAGCCGGACATATTTGCATCTAATATTGCCACTGCACTGAAGTCAAAGTTTAGCTATGTGATACTTCAAGAAACCTTGTTGTGCTAATTTCAAGCTTCATATTTCAATATGTGTGAAGTAGCTTAGCATAATTTTGTTAAAAAAAAACAACCTCTTCCTGATACGACTGAGTCAGCTCTGTCCCTTTAAGAAACCGCGCCCCTACAAGGCCACTTCCTTCTGATTGGCCAGCTCTCTGAAGCCCGCTTTGTGACATCACAAAGTGCAGCGTGTAGAAAAAACTTTGTGAAACCTGGCGTTCACAGCAGCCTGCAGACTGAGCTGAGAAGCCTGGGGATTACTCCAACATACTTTTACCTACAGATTTGAAACTTCACCCACGTTTAGTCTGGACATCTAACATTGTAACATTATATATACAGTATGTCTTAAAATGGGAAACAGCATAATGCCCCCTCTTTAAAGAGTCTTCAAAGTATCTGGATGTAAACATTTTGCCAGTTTGAAACAAAGATGGAAGCCATATCTCCTTGCTTAATTTGTCAGTGTTAACCAAAGTCCAGTCTTTATCAGTTGTATTGAGGTTGCGTTTTTATGCAAGGTTTCATATTTAGCTTATTTTTTCACAAAAGGAGCATGTGCATCTGTGTTTTACAAACACCTGATTAGAAATACAATCTCAATCAAAGGCTTTTCTTTTTGCGCCACATGCTGACTTTATGGTCTGGCAATCACCAGACCAATTTGCAAATTTTAATTAGTCTGGAACCTCTCTGTTCATTTTCAATTTCCAAGGGGCGTTATCATCAGGCGCAGACCAAAATGCTTCTGGACGCTACAGCCAATCAGAGCTACCAGGTCGGCTAAGAAGCTAGTTCAGACATCCAATTTATTTTGCTTCTAGTTCGACATAACACACAGACGTTTGACGTGACACGATTTTGTAGCCAACACTTTTTTATGTAAATTGGACTTCCAGCGAGTCTCTTTAATGCTGACTAAATAGCCGATTCAGAATGCTCCACATCAGCGGCAGCCATCTTTGTTGCTTACAAAAATTGCCTTACCGTCACCTAAGCCTGCCCCATATTAAATAAATGATTGTGATTGGCCTGACCAGGATCATGTCTGATGGAAATCTGTCTGAATGGAGCGAGGAACAAAACACATCTACTACAGCAAATAAAACATGAGCTTGCAGAATGCTCGCTTCAATTTTTACCATATTGGTAAAGTATGTCGAAACAGTATTTGGCAGTTATAGCTGTTGTTCAAAGCTCACTGGATAATGACTTTTAAGAAAATCAGTGGCCTACACATAACACCTTATCAAGACACAACAGCCCTGTCGCAATCCACGGGCTGCAGCCTTCGAAGGAGGCGGTCCATAGAGGATGCTCCATTCATAGCCTGCGTAGACCGTTAAAGCTGAACTGAAATGAGACGGTCTGGTCTACCATTGCGTCACCAAACGCTGCTACTGTCGCCTAGCAACAGGAAGCTAGCAGGCTAACTAGCTAGCATAACTAACGTTGAGTAAGTTAACCTATTATTTTAAAGATAATATGTTTCAAGAGCCCTTTCGTTTTCTTAAATATGTGTAACGCTAGCTATTCGATTGAGTTGAATTCCTCGGCCGTTTAGAAGTCTGCCATTTCATTTGTATTGGTGCGCAATGCATCTCGTGGGCCGCAAAGGATGCGCCCGATGGATCCTTCACGGCCTGGGAAACGGAGGACGCATTTGTCGGCCTCATCTGGAGGAGCCTTCAAATTGGGACAGCGTTCGACGCGCTCCTGTGACGCAATCGGCCTTCAAATACGGCCTTCGAAGGCCGCAGCCCCTGGATTGGGACACACTTATCGTCTGTCTCTTGGAAGTCTTCCACCTGAGTTTACTTTTCACATACGCTGCTGCGAGTCACATTAAGAATAACAAAGCAGTAGAGAGGTACACAAGGTACAGATGGTGCTGCTGTGTACCTGTCATAGTTACATAGCAGTATTGGTTATCATCAGATGGTCTGAGTATAGAGAGAATAACTTCAGAGATGGTTTCAGATTTATATAGTTGTATATACATAGCTGTGAGGAAATGGAGTTTAAACTCTTCAGATGGAGACTGAGATAAAAACCAAGCATTACTTTCACACTTGTGAGCACAGAAACTTACTAGTTAACCTTGTGAAGCCCACTCCCATATGGCAAGGGAATCTGTAAAAGTACTTGGTGTGATTACACAAAATATGGTCAGCTAGAGTCACAGCGGATATTAACTCCAACATCCAGATGTTTAAGTGAAAATCGGATGAGGAATTTTACACTATGACCATCTGTAGTGCTGACCTGACTCTACAGGGAAAAAAGGAGGGCTGCTGGGTTTGAAAGTGAGTGAATTTGCATCTCCTGCAATTAAAACAGCACGTATTCCAAATATAAACATGGATTCTGTGCGGAAACTTTTAACTAACACTCCGGCACTTGGGATAAACCGTATGCACACACAAACAAACAATGCACAAAACACACCTTATCTAACAGATTGAGCGTTGGCAAACTTCCCAACGTCTCTAAACATGACAAATCTGAATATGATGATAACTTGCTCCTTGAAAAGGAAAATTCAGCTGTATTTCCATAAAGATTCCAGCATAAATGCATTATCCATCTTGTGCATGAAATTAACAAGCTGTGCCTCACTTCGACACTCACATGCTTTCATTTTCTAATGATTGAGGTGAGATGTTGCGAAGTAAGCGGTAAATTTAGTCCTGGATCTTTCTTGTGGATTGCGCCTGAGGCTTCAGCTCGTAATGAATTAGATGTGTGAAACTTTTCAAGAGGCGTCTTCTATTTCACACACACATTTCATTAACCTGTAGTTCATTCATTATTGCTGTGGGTGCAGAGGAAAAAGGCAGCCCCAGATATAATTGTGTTATTGGGGTGGTAGGGCTGTGGCTAATTACTGGCTGAGAACACAACACAGGCACTTAGACGTCAGCCTGATGGAACGGACCACAATGGCTTGTGACAAGAGCTGTCCTCCCTGGAGTTTCAGGAGAAGACATGATAGCACAGTGATCCATGACTCATGTAACAGAATCACATCATCTGCATAGCATGAAGGATGACACCGGGACGCAGAAATAAGACGACAAGTTTACTACAGCTCAAATGAAAAACCAGATCTGACAGCAACCAGCTGAAACAGGAGGAGTCAAAATTTAGAATTGATTTTATTACCGTGTTCAAGAATTACACAGCAATTTGTCGAGGTGGTGCGGCTGCTGCAAGCTAGTCGTTACGCTAACATGCACCCAGTAACCTGGCTGTGAACCATGGAGCTATTTAGGTGTCATTTGAGTTAAGCTGTTTAAGCAAGCCTTTGACCCTGAAATTAGCTCTTCAGAATATTCCCTTAAACCTGTAGCGTCCTGTCCTCAAATGCAACGGTTTACCGACACCAAAGGCAGAGAGTCAGGACGGGTCAGTTTTATTTATAGAACCTAAAATCACAAGTTCGGTATTAAACAATTGGCAATTGGTAGTATATACCACCATCTACCCTTTTACAGTACAAAATAACCTTTAAAAGGAATTAAGTCATACAAAGAGTATCTTCATAGCATACACATTTAGCAAACTAGCAGTGGTAGAATATTGTGGAATACCAGGAATGAGACATGAATAAAAGTAGTTATCTTAAAAGTACAATAAATAGAGTACGGAGTGTTCTACAAAATAATCAAGAGTTAGAATATGGCATACTGTCGAGAATAAACAACAGTGATAGTCTACAACCAAGCTAGCAGGTCTGCGAGGCTGTATTTTAGCTAAATGCTAATGTTAGCTTGCTAATATGCTCCCACTGACAATTCCTTTGTCCCATAAGCATACTACATACTTCACACTGGAAAAGCGACCAAATACAGTAGACAGCTGGCATGCTAAATAAAAAAGGTACCATGAGTAGAGTATGTTGATATTTTTGTATGCTAACTGCTAGCCTGTAGCACACAGTACATATTGTATAGAGCTGAGTATGTAGTCTGGATTTTGACACATGTTGAGACATATGACCTGATGTTTGCACTATATAAAAAGTTGTTGCAGTTCATCTTGAATCACCAATGTCTGTAATTAATTCCATGGCAAATATATTAAGTACAAACTTTTATGGCTATAGACCCAACAGGTGTTGAGGTGTTTCAGTCTGGACCAAAGTGATTGACCAACACATCTGCACCAAAAGTTTGGCTAATAACAAAAACAGAAAAAGTAGGAAAACAGACTCCTGTCCCGTGTTCATTTGGGCAGCTATTTTAGATTTAGTCAAAGATGAATATGCTTATTAGTTTCAGTCACATTCTACTCATTTGTCTGTTTTTTGTGAAACTTTTTATGCTGCCATCTTGGCCAGGACTCCATTGTAAAAGAGATCTTGCATCTCAATGGGATAATTTCCTGGCAAAATAAAGGTTAAATAAAAAAATCTCAAAACATTTAAGTCCAGTTTAAGTCAATAAAAAGTCAGCAAAGTTAGTCTTTACTTTTAATCAAAATGTTTTCTCTCTGAACTAATTCAATTAGCCTGATACAGGTTCAATCTGCTGTAAAGCGTCGTCCTTTCATGAATAGTTTGCCCAGGCAATATCCTCAGCTGAGGTTATATGTATGTGGAAACTTCTGCAATGTAACGTTCCTTTTTGTGCGGACGTAGCGTCAAATAATGTAAAACGCCCCTGTGAGCACATTTTAGTCCCATCTTGTGTCCTCTCGTCTTCGTCATAGAAAAAAAGTTGCTGACGAACATTTTTCATCATAATTTTCGTTAAGGAAATTAACACTGCTCCTGTCTCATCTATTAAGCTGTCTTTATTACAGGGGAAAAAAGACCATAATGTTATCGCTCAACTCCTAAAACTGGAGCTAAACCAGGTTATTCTAACTGCATGTAAATGTGTGCGTACTAAATGGTTATATACAGCTTATATAGGTCCTACTCTTAGACATACAACACAACCACAAATACAGTGCAAAGGGAGAGCGTGATGCATTTCAAGACCAACAGCCGCAATATTTCCTTTCACATTCATAATCAATGTTCAACAAGTAGGAGCTCAATAAGCGCACGGGCAAAAGACCGAGTGGTGGGTCATAGTGTCAAAATAATTGAATGTATTCCAACATGTTGTCTAAACACTGCTTGGTAGTCTTTCAAGTAGGCGCAGTTCCTTTCAGCCCATTCATGTAAAACTGAAGGCAATGGCCCGACGTGAACAGCGCTTATCCCACAATTCAGAGCGAGCTGAAACATTGTCTGTCACCTGGCCTCCCTTATCTTGTGGCCAACACAATGACTGACTCATTGCAGCTCTGAAAACCCCCACATTTGGAGCTGGTGAAAAGGACGAGACACGCACAGCAGCATATTTCCTCACAATCACATCTTCACAAAGGAAGAAAAGGAAAGCGCAGACGCTTGAGAGTTATCCTCATGAATATCTGGCAGAGGTATTTTTTTTTGTTTTGCTTTATCCTCCTGTCGACAGCTTGTCTGATTCTTATAAAACCCATCCTTCACTCATGTCTGTTTGTCTTTCATTGAATTGGCTGGAGATATCTTCTCCACTCATTGACCTTGAGAAACAAACTAAGAGAGTTTCTAAGTCTTTACAAATTTCAAGAGTGAAGCGTTCAACTTTTTTTTTTTATAAGAAGAGAAATAAATGGGAAATCGGTAATAGAAAAGGAAGATGTACTCTGAAGATGTAACTGTCTCTTCTGAAAACCAGTTTGCAAACCTCACCAGCCCCAAAAATCCTGGTGCTGAGAAGCCAAGCTAAACTCAGACTAGTTTATTTTCCTTCTGCCATTTTTATCTCTCTGTTCACATGCTGTTCAGTGTCCATTTATCCGTGGCGAGGGTTTCTCCTTGGCAGGAACGATCACTTTCAACAACAGTCCCCGCGAATCAGAGCGACGTGTCACATCGTTCCAGTGACAACTAACGACTACCAATGTATCCGGGCGAGCTGCCAGAGCGCTGGGCTAGAGGCAGCCGCGGGGGGGTTTAGGGGGGGAGGGGTTGGGGTGGAGGAGAAGGGCGGAGGCTGCACGCTCCAAGGAGACAGAGGTTTAGCTCAGATGTGGCAGCATTAAAACCCCACATCACATCCCCTCAGTCAACAAAGTCCCTTACATATCATGTGCCGAGAGATTAAATCAATCTGTTTTGAGAGGCTGACTCTGATACTGTATGTCTGGAGGCCGGCGGAGACAGGAGTCCAATAAGCAGACTCAGAGGGGGGGGCAGCTGAGACATGGGGGTCATCTGATTCAGCCAACAGTCAAGCCATCTTTTCCTCTCCTCCCGTCTGCTCATTTTAATTCCCAAGGTCAGAGGGGTCGCCAAAACTTTACTTTGCGGGTATATTTTTTCGGCACTAAGACTGCGAGTAAAAACACACTTTTCCCATAAATAAACACTAATTGGTGGCTAATTTTCTTAGTTCTTGCCTGGTTGATTCATTGCCTCTGGGCTCGTATGAATTATTCATCCGAGTGGCAAAACAGCTTTATGTAGAAACCTACAAGGCACCGCATTCATTATGCTATCATGCCGAGTAATTCCAGGCACTGACGGCTGGTATTAGAATAATATGCATATTGGGTATTCTTTTTTTTTCCCGGGGCATTGGCAGGCAGTAATAGCGCTTCCGCTGGCAGGGACTGAGAGGGATGCGACACCCCTCATGGCTGACAAAACCCCCTTGTTTTGACAGAGGATTGAGCGAGGAGGGGGGAACGAGTGTTTTCGGCTCTGCCCTCGTGGTGAGAGGATTAAGCTGTGTGGCCGTGCTGCCGGGTGGCGCAGGGAGGCTATGTTATCATGTCAATCCTCTCTCCCGTGGAACCGCAGCTCTCGTTGCCCCCCCTGACTGCTAAAGAAGCACCTGGCCTGGCCACGGGGAGCTCATCAGGCTCACTGTTCTCCCTCGGGAGGAAGGCTGCATCGCGCTTTCCGCAGTATCCCAAAGTCTGGCTGACTGCAGGAGAAGGACAATTCAAAGACACAGAGGCTACAGGTTCTGTTTGTGCACGGGAATAAGCTTTCCATTCCTGCTATCACATCTAGATCCGTGTGTTTTTTTTCTGTACACAAGTTTACGATGACAGCGGCGGAGCGGGGGCGATGAGTCGGACGGGAGATGGTAAAACAGAAATGTCAGTTCAGAGCAGGGTGAGACTCCTAAATGGCAGCAGGCGCCTGGCTGAGGTATCCGTCATCCCAAGTGCTCCCTGTCTCCGCGGATCTGTCTCCGCGCCGGAGATACCTTGCCTCCGGAGGCCCACGCCGTATCCTCAGGCTATGGCAACATTAGCGCAAGGAGAACATGCAGGGAACATGGCGTGTGGGGGCTACAGCTGGATTTGTCTGCCGTGTAGACGTCGCAGACGGGAATACAGTAGGAGCTTCACTGTAAGAATGCACGTGCTGGTTGGAGGTTTAAATATGTCGTTTTAATACAGCAGATCATCCTTTCCCTGAAGTTCCTGTCACTCTTCTTAAGCAGACAGAAGAGCAGGCTGAAGGAAAAGCAGTGGTTGCATGTTAAGTCAGTTAAGTCACTCTCTCGAATCTCGAATCATCGAATGAGTGAACACAATGGTGATTGAGCCTGTGGCCCACTGAAGCCTTTGCATTTGCAGTGTTCACAAGCGGCACCCAGTTAGAGACACGTTTTCCATCACCCAGCAGAGGTTGGTCTGCCAGAGAGGGTAGGCGGAGCTAAGCGACTGCACTTCCGGTTTCTGTAAGCATGGCGCGTAAACGGTAATCTACTATGGCTGAACAAACAAAGAAAAAGAAACGAATTTGACGAAGCGAGGAAAATCAAAAATTAGAACTATGACGAAGGTAGACGTCTGGTTAAATTGCGAAGCGTGCTTGTGTAATTACCAGCTTTTGCCAGGGGGTGGCGCTCAAGAGCACATAAAATGGAAACATTCAAGATTGTATCTTTAGGAGATCTCAGGTCAATTTGTCATTGTTATGACCTCCCAACAATAAGACGTGATCTGTCTAATAGAGCATGCATGTTAGGAGGAATTATCTGTATTTCAAGTGTTTCCCTCATTATACTGAGTATCCGACTGTGTGCTGCCACATATTAAGCAGCATTAACATCACGCATGCCCACCGGGGTGGAATCAGTCTGTCTCAGGGCCTGAAGTGGCGGGTATTTTACATGACAGTCATTTCAAGAAATTAGACAACCCAGGGCCAGGTTAGGTTACCGGCTCTGCCTTGCAACAAATGTGCTGTCAGACTCTTATCAATCTAAAGACAGTTGTAACTATACCCTCTGATTCAGAGGCCACTTACATCCAAGGGAAGTGCTCTCAAGTAGTTTTGATTCAAGAGCGCACATGAAGGACAAGACTTTCACAGCTAAGACTTGCTTGCATGAAATTCAGGCCTGCGACTCTGCCTGCTGTTGACTCCCTCCTACGAGAGCAAAAGTGTAGATATATTAAATATGTTAAGCAAATCTCAAAATATTCCCAAGTAAATTGAAAAGATGTTTAAAAACTTATTAACGGGCAAAGGATAATGTCCCTCCTGGAATTAGGGATTGACAGAATTGGAGCAACTCGAGCGAAACGTTAATTAAGCTCAGGGTTTGAATGTTCTGCAGCCAGCGGATTGTCTGGCACCCAGTCCGACATCATCGCGAGAGAGGCCTCCGTGCAGGCCCTAATGCACACATCTTAAAATGTCAATGCATATCTCTGCCACGATTACATATTGCGTACACTTTAAAAGACATCGCCGATGCAAGACCGAACCATTCAGACAACTCCATCTTTGCTCTCGGAGGGCAAATCTTACAAGCCGTGACAGCAAGTCACACGCTGCTGGAGTACAACGGTAATGAAAAATTGTGATGGAATCTAGATAAGAGTGATATCATAAATCCAGAGGCGGAAACCAAAGGTGAATTCTCAGAGTAAATGTCAGCTCCTCCCACAGGAGGATAAGCCTGCATGCCTCGCCACTGTCGCCGCTGCGTAGTGTGTGCCAGTGTATTAGTGTGAGATAAGACGCACACATCCGAGGGCACATCCCATTTAATTTCTGAAAATAGTTCTCTTTTACAAGTGTTCGAGATGAACTTCCACCTCGCCGAGCTACTCACAACGATTAGAATGAAATTTCAAAAATTGTCTTCACACACACAATTCCAGATAATAGTCCAATGAGCGCACAAAACAATGCGACCCCCTCGGCTGACCCTCTTTGTGGCGGGGAAATTGCCTCTAATGACGTGCTGTTGCACAGACGCATTAAGAAGATTTCTCTTACAGCTTTGCCAATTGACACATCTTCAGAAAAATTCTCCACATGCAATAAATATGGTAACCCACTGTAGCAGAGTGTAGCAAAAATCCATTTTGCCCTCAGCAATAATCTTGCATCACTCACTCTCAATCATACTGTAGTACCTTGATGTAATATGACAGCGACGCATGATTTTGAACAGCATTCAAAGGGTGAAATAACGTCGAATTTAAAGGATGAAATAACCTGATTTTATAGGACGGAGGTGAGTATGTTTAAGAGCTTTGCTGCAGCACACTTGGGCATACAGAATTAGGAGCCTTCAAAGTAAAACATGTAATTATCTGAATGTGCATGAATGCATTAACTAAAATTAATAAGACTAATCCTAATCTACCCTTCCCTGAGTCAGGTGCTTCTAGAAAAAGCCGGACAATCTTTGGGGATTTCTTCAATTAAAAAAGTGACACTGAAGCTCAGACCTGGTTATTATTAATCTCACCCCACCTTCCTTTCATCTTCCAGCCAAAACCACATATTTTCCTGTTGTCACTGCCGAGCCAGGCGCTAATTACGACTCATACATAATCTTTTATGTAAATGTTTTTGCCTTCTTTGATCTCGCCGTGTATTCGGGGACAGCCGGATCACACACACTTGGGCTGGATCTGTCACTTCAGTCTTGAAGGAGAGAAGTGATGTGGAAGGAAATCTGATTTGTTGTGGTGTTTGTCAGCGCGTGAGCACCGGGGATGTTTGATCAGGTCAATTCATGTCGGGGTCTGAGACAACACGGTCAAACCAACCGCATCTTTCATCCCGATCTTAAGGGACAAACAAGCTTAGCCTCAGATGTGAACCTGTGAAGATCGAGGATAGACGGGGATTTGAGCACCTTTTAGTCTCTGGATTAATCTTTGTTAAGCTGCAATGCAATCGCTCCTTTACACAGTTCTTTAACTTAATGAAATGCTGGCTATATATTAGAGTGAGTAATTATTCATAATGATCTTTTAAATGGCTTCTATAACTCTAAATTTCACTGACAGATAACGATTGGTGCTAGAAATAAATGGGGCAAGTAGCGGCCATCAGTATCAGAATGAGCCCAGCTGAGCAACTCAACTCGTACTGTACCTCATTTGCTAATACTCAAACTCCGGCCCCTCTGGTCCTTTCTGAGGCGTAAACACAGCTGGGGGCATGACAGATAGAGGCCGACTGTACGTTACTCCTCCTACCAGCGGAGAAAGGTCAGCTCCAACGCCCAGGAAGCAGCCCTCAAGCTGTGGTGGACATAAGGAAGCCAAAACTGGCTTTCTGGAAGGCAGAGGGGTCAGACAGCCGGCCCAGAGCGAGGCAGGAAGGGCTGCGGACAACCTCTGGCACCGCCAACCGGTCCGAGCTTAAAGGGCCGGTTAACCCAAATTTACAAATAAACAAGTTAACTCACTCATCCATAGTGGGGTCTAAATGTGCGGATATTATTTCAAGACATCCCTGTTGCATTCATGTTACGCTAAATAACAAACAACGTGCCATTTTAACAGCATGGTATCATTTCTTGGAAAAAAAAGTAGACCCAGTAAAAACTATACACAGCAATGTGTGTGAATAAAGCAGGGAATTGTTTCTGGGATGGAATATTGCAGTGGATTTTTTTAAATGTCAGTTTTAAATCCACCCATCAGTGTATTGACGCGGCAGAATAAAACCAACACGTTCTGCACGGCTTCATACTAGACTGGATGTAAGAAACTGTGTTTTTCTTGAATGCTAAAGTGGCATTTAATGGTAATACTAAAGGGAATGTAAATGGTAAAAGCTACTGTATTAGTGGCACAAGTACAGAGGAGATATTAAGAAATTGGTCTGATTCAGGATCGGTGTCATACAGCAATATATACTCTAGTGTAGTGTAATAAACTAGAGTAAAGGTGCACTTTGCTGAAGAATGTAACTTTATTTAAAGAGAAAGCATGCATTATTTTGTCTTTTAAAACTAGTCTCACTTTAAGGCCTTGATAAATGCACAACTCACTCATAAGGAACTTTCAGTTTGTGTTGATTTTGGCGCCCCCTGTGGACAACGACGTACCTCTTATCTCTTGCTGATTTCCTCCTGTACATACTTAAATGATGGATTTTAACAACAAATCTCATCCTGCTTTCTTTAACAGTCATATGTATCTCACTTTACATTTTTGCCCTGGAAAATGTAAACAAAGGCAGCGTGCAGTTAATCGCTTTGTCTGACACCTACCACCCGCCAGCAGTTTCAGGCATTAAAAATAACTATGTAGAAATAATCAATCTTGTCGCTGATGGTCAGGTTTGCTTTTGTAGGTCATATAGAGTCATCAGAATTAATTTCAGTCTGTTTCATAACCAGAAAAAAAATCCTCACAGGAGCTTTAAAGAGAAATTTTACCGATTTTAACCTTAAGTCCATCTATTCATGTTAGGTATACAGTAGGAAAGACGCCTGTAGTTTTTGCCGATGTTCTCTGTTTCTCTCAGGCGCAGCTCGGCCACCAGCAACGTCATTTGGCAGAGTTGTTGATCCGGATGAACTAAAGACTTTTCTCACTTGGACTGAAAAGCAAACCAGCTGTGAATTATGACACAAACTGCAAAAAAAAATGTAAAAACAAGTGCAGAAATGTCATGGACGAGTTTACTTTCGACAGTGTTTTGGCTAACTGGATACTCAGCTGCATGTACTGTATGTCTACAACCAATGAAATGCAACAGAGCTCTGCAGAGGTACTAACATCTCACACGCGATGCATCCAGGTGCAAGTAGGCACTGCCAGAAAAGCTCTGTGAGCAGCTGAACTCAGCTTTTCTGGTCAATTTATTACATTTTTACCACATGAACTGTCTACCTTCACCATCAACACTAATTGGACATCCATGTATTAATGGGAAGAAAGTTCCGTTTGAACGCGCCCGTGATAAAATCTCGCACAAAGAAGAAAAAGAGGCCAAGGTTCATCCCAGCCGAACCTGGCCCTTTGAAAGTGGGAGCAAAAGAGAAAGATGTGAAAAGGTATCATGAAAAGGAAAACTCTGCTCAGTAGAAAGCGCCGTTTGCTGGGGCTATCTTTGGTCAGCCAGCGGGGAGTTTTCCATTTGCAGGATTTTGATAAGAAGAGTGTAGGTCTCCCATCCTTCTGCATGTTCTACAAATGAACATGACGGGCTTAATTCAGTGGCCGGGCCCGCTGTCCTCTCTTTTTGGTCCTCCCAGTGTGGTTACTGCCTCTCTCATTCCCTCACGCCACTGTGTCACCAATTAGCCAGGGCCCAGGTTTCATTAAGGCGCTGGAGCTGCTGTCTGCCGCCTTCTGTCACATCACTGATAATAAGCCTGAGATGGGTCTGTTACCTGACACACGGGGACGAGAAAGGGAAAGCGCGCACACACACGTAAAAAGGGACGCAGACACAAGACACCAACACTGGCTGTGCAAGACAACACACTGCAGACTTGTGGCCACCCTCAGAGACTCACTCACACATTACACACACAGTCTATGTGTTTGTGTGCACAAACGCCTACACGCGCCTGTTAGACGCAGTCAATCTGTCAACGCTCGAACGTCTTTTGTTCAGATAATTATAGAAATGATGGCTGAATGATGAAATCTAGAGTGATAGAGGAGGGGGAAAACTGGAAGAAAATTCAGCGTGTTGATTGCAAACTGAATTGTCGTGGCAGCTAGGCTTTTGTTCTGCATAAAACAATGACACCTGACTACAAAACCCAGCAGAGAGAAGACATTTAAAATAATAAACCTGGAGTTCATCAGCAGTATGTGCACTGCGTTTATGGCAGGGTAGAGTTTGAAATATCTCTGTACTTGTGCCAAATAATACCTGAATGTGAAAAAAATTGCCAATATGTTGATGTTTAAAGGTCATTCTTGACCTTAGAATCAACAGTTAAGTGAACAATCTCACCACAAGGTACATTAAGTAGCTGACACATGAACCGTTTTTTTATAGGGATGGGTCATGTATTTCGAATATTCAAAATGGTGTGAACACATAGTCCCTCCCCCCACGTGTGCGATCCCACATGGGGCTGCGGCTGCACTGTACTGTCAATCCAAAGTTGTAGAAAACATGGCTGCTCTCGGATCGGTTATTCGGCCTTATATGTACGAGCCAGAATTGCCAGGAGGTATCAGAATGGTGAGTTGAAATCTTGACAACGACTTGACTACAAGCTAGAGCAAGAAGGCAGCCTGAGGTGAGTGACGCTGAATGACGATTGGTCGATTTCAGTGAAAGCAAGGTTCTACGTAGAAACCTGCAGCTGTTCTGAACGGCCCGTTTCAGAGGCGACCTTTTTAAAAATGTCATTCTGGAAAAACACGGAATTATGATAAACACCCAAAAATGTGAAACCCATGAAAATATGAGAATATCGATTTATAAGATATAGCCTCTTTAACAATATATTTTTTCCATTGTTTTTACCAGCGCCTGGTTGTAATGCGGTGCTACCGCCAGGTTGCTGTAGCTCATCTGAAAGCTGTTTGCTAACCGCCATTAAATAACAAAAGAAGAAAAAAGCATTAGTGCCAGGTGCCGGTAAAGCAGGTGTGGCGCTGTGAGATTTGCAACCGGAGAAAAATGTAGAGACATCTGCAGCCATCTAAGAGTTCTGTGTGCGGGGCACTGGTTTAGTTCAGTTGGTAGAACAGGCGACCCATGTATGCATCGATCGCAGGTTTGACTCCCAGTCTGCTGATCATTTGGTGCATGTCATCCCCCACTCTCTCCTCCCCACATTTCTTCAGCTGTCCTAAAAACTTAAAGGCAAAAAGCCAAAAAATAATCGTAAAAAGAAAATCAACGAAAATGAAGTGCAAACTTGTAAGTGGGTTGATGGGGGTTTGAATAATCGTTGAATAGTTACCAGTGTGAATATCAAATAGTAATTTTAGCTTGAAATGCCCATCCCTGGTTTGAAAGTTATCCTGGAGTAGAAGTCCTTAAAGTGCTCTTTAAAATAATGGAAATCTGAACATCTAAGATTCAGTGACAGCCAGGCAAACTCTGCTGACGAAGATCATATGATATGATAGAATATTCTGCTAAATAGACATTGTGGTGAGATATTTTTCTCATCAGGAGAAATATTGATCTAAATCAGAGAATATATGATAAAATGATAAGTGACAAGACATCAGATTTGACATGAAGCTCGATGCCAGCTTGGTGCCTGATTGTTTTCAAAGCTCTGTGCTGCAAAAATATATTTCTGTCTGCACCGAAACGAGCTTAAGGCTCGATACCAAGCTCTAATTACGTTCAAACTTTTCTCAGCATTTTCAGAGTCCAGTCACACAGCAGCCGAGTGTAAACTGAACTAACTTTCGTCTGTTCTGTCATCCCAGCATTCCAGCCACGGCGGTGCTATTCTGACAGTTTGGAGGAAGCACAGCTGGGGTGATGCGGGGGTAAGGTTTTCCCCTGAGAAAGGAACCTGGTGGGTGGAAGGGGGGAGATTTTCAGACACACAGGTGCTGTTGAATATTAGTCTCACGGCAAGAAGTCTGGGCTCATGGGAGTGAATTATTCATCCTCTGAACCCAGGCTGTGTGCCTCTGCCTCACTTGGCTACTGCAAACCCGATCTGTAATGTTTGAAGCTGCTGCTGCTGCACACTTTCCAGCGACTCAATATCGATGTGGAGCTAAAGATGAGCCACATCTGCCTGTCTGAGGATAATTCACTGATACAATTCTGCTCATGTTCAATTTTAATTACGTTTTTTCCTACTGTTTGCTCTGTAGAAATTACAATAAGTGACATTCAGTCCACTTATGTCAGTCTCAAGTTGAGTAAATACAAGCTACAAGAAAAATACCTCAGTTGTTGTGACATTCTTGACTGTAGATGTCACATTGTTAAATAAATAAATGATTTAACTAAATTAGAAAGGCTGACATGGACATGGAATATGTTGAATATAAGAAATGCAACTGAAATCATTCACTTCAGGCATTTTTGCTCTAACTAATGCAATGCAGAATCAAGCGTATGCCCAATACATACTCAGACAACAGTGCCTGCTGTCAAAGGGAACACAAGCAATTTGTTAAATTACTTGTTATAAACACCTAATTGACAAAATAAATGAGAAATGCGAGACATATTGATTTTGTAATTGCTGTTAAAAGGTCAGCTCGCTTTGAATGTGCTGAGAATGAGAAAATCCGACATGAAACTCCAAGACCTCGCCCTCATTTGTTTTGAAAAACCTGGCAAGCTAGCATAAAACGTGTGTCATCTATAGGGAGCCATACTGTCTTCAGTAAAACAAACCAAACTGCCTGCCTAGAAATAACTATGAACGCTGTTGAAATAGGACATTTAAAGCTACCAGCGGTACAAAATGGATATCCATGTTAGACAATCTAAACAACTTTAGCATTGTCTGTGGCAGGTTAACTAGCTAGATTAGTCATTTCACAAATGTTGCTCTCAAATACCTTGTCTAACAAATATTTAACAGAGTTTGAATAAGTATCCAAATACTTTGTGTCTAATTTTCTGTCAGTTTGTTTTTTATGTTTATTAGCTAGCAACAAGCTAACTGTCAGCTTGTAGGCTTCTTTCTTGAAAGCATATGTAGAGACTAATTTTACCTTTTTACACAATTTGGTGAAAGAAATAGAAAAATCTGAAAGATAAATACACTGGACAAGTAACAGAAAGTAAAACGGTATAGTATAGAAGGTTTAAAGGTTTGTCTTGCTTTGATGTTAGCTAACAACATGCTAACTGGTAGCTAGCTGGCTTTCCTTCCTGAATACATACCCAAGACTACTAATAACTATATAAACTCTTAGCAGGGAGAAATGGCAAAATAAATATAGTTTTGGTTTTGATATGTAGGCTATGCTAGCTGGCAAAAAAAACCTAGCAGTAGCTAGCAGGCTTTTCTTCCTAGATGTACATTCAACATGTTTACACAGTGTGCCAAAAATGGCATTTTTTAAAGAGGAAAAACGTTTCTTTTGATATGCTAAGCATCAGTGTGTCGGCTGCTTTTCTTCCTGAATGTATTCAAACCACTTGGAGGTAAATAATGAGCAAATTAAAAGTAGTAGTACAATCATCAGTACCATGACAAGCAGAGGAAATTAAGTAGACAAATAAATATTTAGGTGCAGTAATTGAAAGCCTCTTTTGTTTCTTTTTCTTTAAATGTATTTAAGCTAGCCACATGCTAACTGAAAGGTAGACAGGCTACTGTTTTTTAACCAAACAAAAGGTTTAAAAGGTGTAACCTACATCAGCCGACACCATAATGTGAAAAATAAAGCAAAATAGAAAAATACAGACTTAGAATTGGGTTAACCGAGCGTATCATGTGGTGACAAAACAGGGAAACAGGAATTGGGATTTGTTCTTGTCCCTTTTAAATGTCTGTACTGCCTACCCTCAGCTGGGATCCTATTATGAATAATGCCCCATTTAGAGATCTGGGAATGGCAAGAGGGAAATCCTCAGTTAGCCTTGGGAGTTGCTCAAAGACTTAGTAGGACAGAGAAAAGATATGTTTGCATTTTACTTCTTCATAGCTTCAGCAATGGGTAATGATATTCATACAGAACATTTAAGTTGTAGTTCTTGAGGCTATTTAACGCAGAAAGACAACTGAACAAATAATCCAACAAAAAAAGATTGTTACACTTAAAGAGTTTCTGAGAAATATAACAAACATGTTAAGTTAATTCTGTTGTATCTTGTTTAAGTGGAGTGCAATTTGTCATGATGTGTTAAGCTGAGGCAGGCGTACTGATGATAACGTTGCTGAAAACACTGATGCTCAAGGCTTTCCACATTAATTACTCCTTTTGCCCTGATACCAACACTAATACGTCTCTGAGACATCCTATCCAACTGAATTTATCCTTCCGCCCGGCAGCGGACTATCATTACAATCAACTTGTCAGATTTTCACTTCTTTGTTTATTCAGATGTGCATTATTCCAAAAACATGTGTTTTCAACTTTGTTTCCGTTGCGTATAGCTGCACCCACACTTCTAATGACTCCAGTGCCCTGTAATTTCTTAAGCGTGGCAAACTCTGATTACAGGGTGGGAGTCAAGCTTCAAGGCGAACGTCATCTTTTCCAGTTATTGTTTGGTGTTTGCTCTGCCTTTAACACGGGGCCCTGCAGCTGTGTGTCTCAATGGCCGTGTCGGTGAAGCAGTGTTTAACACCAAAAGTGATTTACTACAACAGTTCGCCGCAGTACAGCCCATGGCTACTGATTTTCAATGCATTGTTTGCTCAGGCGCGCTGGCAAATTAAACAAGGGACGTGTTAAAAACTGAGTTGACATCGGCGGAGCTGACTGATCGAGCTTGATAGTGGACTGTCCAGCAGTTAGCCAAGTTGTCCCCAGAAGAGCCATTAGTGCACTTGTCTCTTGTCAGTTTGCAGCGCGTTAACAGACTGTCACAGTGACAAGCACAAGTGAGGAGATAATTTATGTTGTGATAAAAGCCTTGGCACATGCTTAAAACAAAATTGGTGATTGACATTGAAGTAAAACTCCTCCGAATCATCAAATAATTCCTTTCCAGACAAAAACTTTTAGGATAAAGCGGTCATTAACATTTTTATCGACATTTTCCCAAACATTTAGCAGGAGAAACATTCCCGTCTTTCCTCATTCTCCCTCTTTTCCTCTGCTTCCGAAGGCAAAAAACACCGCCCCTCGAGCTCTTGCAGCTCCGGAGTGACCACCCTGCCTGGTGCGGAGCGTACAGTAATGCCATTAAACCTCCCCCCCGGGGAATCAGTCACGCGGAGGTTTGAGCTTCCGGGGGCCAATACAAAAGAGAGCCGTTTGAAAAGGAGCCAAAGCCCAGCCTGAGGAGGTCAGAGGGCTGTTTACAGAACAACAGTCTCTTATCGGCTGTGTGCTTCCCCGAGGAGTCTCCACCGCAAACAGATAACACCCTCCAAATAGGCGCCGGAGTGTGACCGATAGGAGTATAATCAGGTACATTCTGCTTTGGGAGAAGAAGTGGAGGATAAGGGGGTGGATGATAGCGTACTCAGCTGTTAGTGGTGCGATCATATGCTGGAGGGATAAAGCTGTGTTAAAAACATACAGTAGGGAAAGGGAAGTTGGAATCTTTCCTGCACGTCCCTCTCGATAGGCCATAAAAAATGTATATGATAGCTCATGCTTTTTTTCACGTCCTAATAACCGTTATTCAACGAGACCATCAAGGCCTAATTCGTTCTCAGGGATCGCTTCATTATTGAACAGTTAAATGGTCAATAGGTGCAGCCGAAGCAGCTTTTAGCACAAGGGCAAATAGACAGTGTAAAAGCCAATGCAAATAACTGGCGCTCAAACAAGGCCTAATGCATTAATGACTGCATGAGGTGCGCTAATGTGACGGCAACAGATTCACACTGACAGTAATGGAGAATTTTGCCGCTGGTTATACTCACAAGGCCCGGATGGGGAGAGGAGGAAGAGGAGGAGGAGGAGGGATGTACACCTGCCTACTGCCTGAGTCTTGACAGAAGCCTAATAAATAACAGGAGACAAGGTGAAACAGCAGTAGCAGCCCCCTCCTCCACCCACGCTAGCGCCGGTTGTGTGAGGAGCATCAGCCCACGCAGACAGCTTTTTGGCATGAAACAGAGTCTCCTCCAAGTTTGCAAGTGCACTCGTCCCGTGAAGGAGGCAACTTGACTTATTCATGAAATTACAGGAGAAACTTTGCACCTTCCTGACTCCGGCGTCAAAGCAGCGGCGGGAGTTTTATTTGACAGACTTGAAATTAAGCTTCACGCTTCAGGTCGAGGCTAAAAGCTCGCCTGAACCAAGTATCAAAGCGAGCTCCATCAGAATCAATTTCAGTCAACATAATAAACCCCTGGGTTTTACAGGACGACGACGCTGAATAGAAGCCAGCTGATTGAGCAGCAGGTTCTGAAGTCAAGTGAGGAATGTGCCAGGGTTCGGGGTCAATTCAATCTAAAGGATTGGTGCAACTGACATTCATTGGTCACCGATACTGATTCAACTCTCAAGGCAGCAGAGAGAACATTTTCCAAACAAAACTTCATCAGGGCTGACCCCTAAGTCGATGATTTGAATAATTAGTCAAGAAGACACAAGTCGGCTGGTTAGTTAAAAGTCAGGCTTTCTCTGGCGCTCTTCTCCAGACATAGGAAGTCAGGAGGGTCTGCGGTTAGCTTGTTTTTAAGCTAGGATTTTTTTCCACTGTTAATCGTTTAGCAGGGTTTTTACCGAGCTGAATTCCTACAGAGGTCTCCTTTCTCCAAAAAACAAAACAGGCCAGGTGATTAAAATCGGTAAACACACTGAATAAAGCAGTTTCACGTTAAAACTGTTTTTCCGATGGTTTTCTACATGCACAGGATTTCAGGAGGGTCTCTGAGCTGGGCGGCCGTTAGCTTGTTTGACAGTGCTTAGCTTGTTCACTCTTCTGTTTTTTCCAGAGATTCATTTACGCTGAGGTCTCACAACACTCCAAATCAGAGAAAATTATGTAAAAAAAAAAAACACTGAATAAAGCAATTTCAAGATAAAAATCTGTCTTTCTCAGGTTCTCTTTGGACGGGCTAGTTTGGCTGTGAGCCTAACAGCCACTTATTTAAGCTAACTAGCTGACTGAAATCCTTTATCAAGTTATTTCATTATGTACAAAAGCATGACTGAAAACATAACATGGCTTGTAACACAAAACTTTATTTAAAGCCCCCTTCCAGTGAAAATCAAGTGTTTAACCTTGTAAACATCTCCATGTGGTGTTTTTCATGTGCTACAAGACATATCAGGGACAACATCAGCAGTCATCTCCATGGCTGGTTTGCTTTTAAACTGCAGTGTACCAAGGACAGGCTGAACAACACGTTTTCAGATTGGCAGGTTTGAGACGTCACAAACCTAAGGAGCCAATCCCGTTAATGGACGGGGTGACGCTATGCATATCATTATGTGCAACCGATGGCAACCACTTCGGTGATGGGCGAGCCAGCTGTAACCATCATTTTTGCAAACTCACTACTGACTACTAACATTAACGTTACTACGACTAATTACAACATTTCAAGCTAGCTAAGTTTCAACAAGTTTCCGCTAGACGATGGCATAGACGCGTTTTGTTTTCGGCTGTAATTTCCCAAAAGGAGAAACGTAGGACATAGTGGGCGGGGACAGATTCATGAATATTTAATAAGGCAGAAGGAGAAGATGCCTTGGGAGGATTTTTACAAGGTAATTAAACGTATTTAGCAGAAAAAAACATATCAGACACAATGTATTATTTCAAGCAGAGCATTTTATATGTCTTAAAACACGTCTGGAGCTGGTCTTTACAATTTTGAGCAAGGTAAGACATCATCCACTCCTGAATGTAGAAAGGAAGCCTTAAAACTCAATTGAGTAGACGCACTTTAATGTTCCAATTTTAAACAGCTTCTCCCGCTCCTCCCCCGTCCCTCCTCCTCATCGTCACCATTAATAACAATTGGGACCCTTGGAGCATTAATTAGTGAAATTTTCCCCGAGTTCCCAGTCTCTCCGAGCCACCTACAACGAATTAAAACTACTGTAAACATGATCCGCTGCATAGTAAGTTGTTTTTCTACCAGTTTTTTTTTTTAAGACATGTTGATGAGATCACAGAATTGTTGGAGCATGCCTCACACACACACACACAAACACTTTCTCCCTCTCTCTCACACAAACACTCGCCTCTCTGTCTCCCGCTCTCTCTTCATTAGGCAGCCCCTGTGCTGGCCTGTGTGCGATTCATTAGCTTTTATCCTCTTCATTTGAAGAAGGAGCTGTGTATAATTAGAGCAGCTCTGTTTGTCCAGCATCCTTCACAGAGTCACATCTCAAGGCCAATTATCATTCCGCCGCAGAGCGCGCAGATAACGTAGCCACATCAGCCGCCTCGAGAATGAGCTTCAAACTATTACTGCCTCTCAAGAATGTAAATAAAATCACTTGCAAATCAACAGCTAATGATTGAACGTGGAGTGGCACTCCAGGGATATGAAGATGATGAACCGTGTTGGTAGACTTTGCGTTTCAAGATTTTTACTCACTTTCTTTGGTGAGTGGCGGCGACAAACCAGCGCTTAAGCAATTTCCATACTTTACAATGCAGACCAGGAGCGGTCGAAAGTCTGTTGTCAAGTTGGCTCTTGAAGCCATCGTTTCATTTTAAAGGACTTTAATTTGAGCTTCAGTTTCACAGTGACCCCCACTTCTGCAAGACAATGAACCTAAACACATGGTGAAAGTTCCCAAAGAGCTGTTTACGGTCGAAAGGGAATTTTCCTAACTGCCAGGTCAGTCATCTGACTCACTCTGACTGTCCAAATTATCATGTGCTTCACTCGCTGAGAAGCAGACTGAAGGTTACTGAAGCGTCAGCTGATGTCTGGAGGTCTCTGCTGTGAAAGGATTCAACACCAAAACATCACACAGGATGACAACAGAGAGAAAGAGACATTTCTCATTCGCTCTATGGAAGAGAAGGAAAATGAGTTACGTTAAAGTCCAACTGGGGACACGGTTAGTTCACCCTTTTGGTAGCCTGATATATGATAGGTGTTTTTTAAAGGTTTTGTTAATATTTTTTTAATATTAAAAGTAAGAAAAAAGTTATTTTTTGTATGTAAGTGGACGGGAGGGTGAGTCGCATCTGTGTTTGATTGACAGCAGCTGGTGTGCTCCCTGTAAGTAGCTAGAGGAAAGACAAAAGGTGCACTGTAGCTTTAAGAAGTGTCTTTAAGCGGTGGCATTAAAGAGTAAAGACATCAGCATCTGACAGGACCCCAGTGACACTTTCAGATGCAATTGCAAACTAAAGTGAGGACTTTTTACTTCTTAAATGTCTGTTATGTAGTTTGTTCAACAAGCGAAGGTGCAGCAGGACGAGACGTGTGTTTGTTAGCTGAAGACTGTAGCAGGAAAGCTTACGTGCTTGTTGTCCAAAGTCTGCGGCTCGTGTGTTTTGTCGCAGGGTGCTGTCTGGCTCGGTGTGAGCGTCTGCTCTGCCTGCGATAACACTGTGTAACTGCAAAGTTACTATTTCACTGAATTAATGCAAAGCGGGAAAGTCATGAAACTAATAAAATTAAAGAAAAGACAAATTCCTTCTTCCGCGATCAGGCTACTGAAAAGTAGCACTTAATGTCTGTGTGTCTTCAGAAGGTTTTTATTGCTGCTACTTATTTATTAATTTATTACGATTGGTTTCGAGGGATGAGAGGGCCTCAGGGCAGCATGTATTCCATGGCATTGACTGTACACTGTACTTATTAATGTATAAGACAATTCAATAAACTGTATAGAATTTTCTCAAAGGAGAACAAAGAGCAGCTGATTTACAGAACAGATATGATTGGCAGACCATAAATAAACCTTATGCCAGTTAGTTTCAGACTCAGAGTTTTAGAGTCTTTTGGGGTAGAAATGTTTGACATAAACATCTTCGACAGAATAGATAGAATACGATGATTTTGTTTTAGTTCATGTCAACTCATCCTATTACCGTCTCTGCCCTAAAACTGATGTTTAAACACATCAAACTTAAAGGGCAAGTTCGCTGATTTTCAACCTCAGTCCTATCATTCTACTATGGTAGTATGTGCCTTTAGAGGACGCTATCCGCTTCTCCAATGGGCCCTGGAAAACCTCCACCAGACTATGTAAAACACGTCACCTGGCGGAGGCCAGAGAGCTTGCTAAACTACACTTCCTCAATGTAGGATGCCCGTCTCCGATGTCATATCTCATTCAAAATCGTCAGGTTTGAAATGTAGACTGCAGACCTGAAGATTTTTTTAGAGGATCCACCGGTATATTCTCGTCCTATTTTGGATTCTGTTCCGCTCTGAGCCATCGCCTGCAGTGAAACGGTAGTATTTCACTCCAGCGTCTCTTGCTGGGCCGTTCCTTTCAGAGCAATGCATGCTGGGTGTTGTAGGAATGTAAAATGGGCGAAATCACGAGCTGCTTGTACAACTTTCTCCACAGCTGTGGCGTTAATTTCAAATATTATTGCTTCTATCGATTAGAGAGAACACCAGCTTTGACTGACAGTGGCTTTTTCCAGGGGCTGAAAGTTGAGACATTAAAGTCGAGTACAGAACAACAAATAATGTGTAACTGAGCAAATTTGAACTTTACTTTTCCTCCTCTAATACCACTTTTATTACTTTTGACTTTGTTCTTGCAGAAGTCAAACACTATGTGCCCGATGTGACGATAACTTCTGTAAGTGGCCCAGATGAAGCAGCTAGTGCCTTGCATCTTGTGCCATGTTACCTGCCGTCTATATTGAGTGGAGCCTCAGTTACTCATGCAGCACCATCAGTCTGCGATGTTGAGCGTTTCTCGTGAGTTATTTTGTGATGAAGTGCTGTTTACTGGTTTTTGGCGTGTCGACTTTTCCTCGACCTCCCTTATCTATCACTGATTTCCTACATTTCCAAGAATGCCTCGTGGCAACTTTCATTGAACAGATGCTGGCTTTTCCCAACGACACAGAGCTGAATAATGTGTCAAGCTGTGTGCCCTTTACTCAGAATGCAACGTGGTTTGTTATTCTGATATAATAGGTCTGATGAGGATAGCAGAACTGTCGGTATCTTCTTCTTATACGACGGATTTCTCCGGGAAAATGTTGAAATTTAGAGGAAGTGGAGTCAATTTGGAGTTGTTGTTTTTTATTGTATTTTGTAACTCGGATGGTTTGGAAATGTCTGATGTGATTTCAAAAAATAAATGTGTAACAGCCAAATTTCGCAGCTGTTTTGTCGAAGTGTTTAGGGTGTAATTTTCCTTAAGTCATTGCAATGTTGCTAGTTTTTGGGGTGTAAATCTAAGATACTGACAGGCAAAGCGCTATGTAACATAGGGTGCTGAAGGCTTGTAGTGAGCAATCAGCCATTTTCCACACATAAAAGTGTGTTAGACCTCTGTTCTACTTAAAAAAAAAAGGATAATACTCCGCAGACACTTCAAACAAATGTGCTGCAGCACTTAATTCTGCGAGTTCTTAAAAGTTTTGATTTTAAAGTGACAAGTTTTAGGACGGCCGCTCCGACAAACTCAGCAGACCCTTTTCTCGGAAGTCACACGTGTAGCCGTCGTGTTTGAACAGCTTCAGTAAATCCATGTGTCTCCGCCGCCTTCATTATCATCATAATACAAGTGTCTGAAAAGCAAAGTTACAGAAGAATGTAGACACCTCACTTTCTGCTTTGTACTATCATCAATCACCATGGTGCCGCTTTTTTTTTTTCTTCCTCCTTCCTCCAACACTGGTTGAAGCCATGGAGGAAAAAAAAAAAAGAAAATCGCATGCATATTTAATTTCATTCTCCACTGGCTCACACAAAGGAAACTGCCACCCTTCAGGACACCTTTCGGAAAAGTCTCTATTAAGTCTGAGTCAGCTGGGAGGGGGAAAAAAAAGAAACATTTCATGAGTGAAAAAGTATCTAAATTATCGCCAGACTTCAAATGAAGTGCTGTTTATCTTCCCGAGCAGCCGATGTGTTGTTTTTACTCCTTAGTCACAGCTTGGATGGCAATCAGGATCGGTCAACCAGGACGCTATCAGCAGCAGTCACTCCGCAATGACAAACTACAGCTCCACACTCGGAGCATGGGCATTATTCTCCACACACGGCTCACCCCTATCAGAAAACAAGGCAGGTTTTATGGCTGCTGGAAAAGGTGGTAAACATAACAAAGCACGCTGCTCCCTGGAATTTAATGTGCTCGGTCAAAAGACAGAGTATAGATATCAAAGGCCGGGCCTTCTGGAGGAGAAAAAAAAAAGCTGTCCTCGTAATGTAGAAAACACAAGCACTGGCCATACACAACGAGTGATTTATAGTGCTTTTTTTCTTTCTCTCTGAACCTAGAGCATCCAGTGAATGCAACAGGGAGGAAAAAACAACAACAAAAGAGCGCATCATCGCCACAATGGAAACTGAAAGCTGCACATTTCCAGGTGCATCAACAAGTTCACAAAGGATGAAGATGAAACCGATACAGTGCGATCCTGATTGTGGAGTCGTATTTTATGTGTAAATTAAAAGACCTCCAAAGGACTCTCCTCTGTGATCGAATTGAGGCTGCACAGTCACAAGACGCTGAAGGAGACCGGTGGTGCTCTGGTTACCTCAGTGATCTAATTATCACATGAGCTGTTATCACATACTCCCCATAACAAATCTCTCCAGCCCCCCCGCATGCAACAGCTCTCATATTTAGCCTCCATACTCTCCACCCGTGTGTGGCTAATCCGTCACCTAGCCAGAGAGAGGAACACACAGCCAATTGATTTCTTCCTGGTTTACATATTTACACACACACTCATGCAATTAGGAGCACATTTATCGATGCTTTTGGCACCACTGGGAGTCCTGCAGTGCAGCCCGCTCCGATAAATCTCGCGGCCCTGGGGTTGCCAGCGGGCAAGACTGATGAACCTCATGCCAGAATGGACTGGGGATACTTTGAGCTGCAGGGTAAGAGAGTTCAGGCGCTCAAATTGACCCCTGGTGTTCATACTGTTTGTTTTTCATGAGCACAGCTTCTGTAGGTCTCTGAATATACATGGTAAAAAGATCCTCGATATGACTAGGACCAGTTAAAACTAAATGGACCGATGTTGAAGTTTTTAGGAAGACTTATAGTCACTGCAAAGTTGTTAGTAACGCATGTAAATCTAAGATACTGACAGGCAAAGTACTATGTAAAATAAACTAAAGGTTTGTACCAAACCTAGTGAAGAAAACATGAATTAAAAGAATGTGGTTAAGTTGTTTTATTGAATCAGATCTGTTACCAAATTGACATTTTGTCCCGGCACACAGATTCCAAAGTGCATCTGAATTCTGATCTGTGACTCCGACTGGAGAGCAGCTTAACTCCATCATCTGGGTATCATATTAAATGTGTACCATGCTGCCCCCTACAGGCTCTCAGAGAAGTCCATCTCTTGAATCAGCATCCACAAGCCACACATCACACCACAACTTCCCCTCACACATCGCTTCCTCGGAGTCTGAGCGGGACGTAAGATGAAGAGCAGATCTGTGGCCGTGTTTTTATCAAGTTTTTAAATGCAGCTCTAATTGGATTGACAGAATGCATCAGCCTCAGACTGCACACTCATTGTCTATATATTGATTGAACATGAATATAGGCTAATGCCCCTTTTTTCCACTTAGATAATGCCATTGTGGAGACGGCAGAAATGACCCCTTTAGGGGCTGAATTAGACTCCTAACGTTAAGTCCCCAAAGGCAATCTGCAGCCATTATAACACTGACGGTCAAAGTCTGCACTATAATTTCAGTCATTCTAATAAGTCAATTTACTATCTGCTACTAATCCCTCAACTTTTTTTTCCTCTTCACAAAGCTTTGAATAGACTTACTGCAAATGAAGTCGCCTATGTATGAATATGATTAAGCGAAGCAGGAGGGATGTAGTGTGCATCAACAATCAGGCAAACAGTGAAACAACTAAATTCATCTGATATGAAGTAAATAAAAGGCCAAAGCAAACACTTTTCAGAGAGATCCAGAAACATGCATTCACAGCTGAAAACAGAGCTCATGCAAGGGAAACACATCTATTAAAAAATATACAGGTTCATTAAACTTTTCACTTAATTCAAAAAACTTGTGTTTTTGAATGTTGCACACAAACAGCTGCAGAAAAAAATCAGTGCATATTCTAAAAAAGATCTCTTCTTTTGGCAAATGTTACTAG
Organism: Semicossyphus pulcher; assembly: GCF_022749685.1. Classification (NCBI taxonomy): domain Eukaryota; kingdom Metazoa; phylum Chordata; class Actinopteri; order Labriformes; family Labridae; genus Semicossyphus; species Semicossyphus pulcher. The sequence goes on along the minus strand of NW_027211748.1, from coordinate 18,681,735 downwards.
AAAAAGAAGATAACAAATACACGTCTAAAAAAAATGTTTAAAGTAGACGTGTTTGACACGTGGAATTTGACATTATGCGTAAAAGTTGACTGTTTTTTGCACTTCTAATGATATAAAGAAGCCTGCGCAACAAACATGACTCAAATTGGGCATTTTAGACCCCGAATTTAACGTAACAGTGACTAAATTACGTCTTCATAGTCACTCAAACATTATGAATCAAGTTCCGTTAGAGTTCTTGGTAAAATAATTTACAGTAGGTCTCGTTTGGCTTAACACCTCGCCGCGTGCGTGCACATGCGGTGACACTTCGGTGCGTACATCCCCTAAGGTTAATCACATTAGACAGCTATTATGAAGATAAAGTTAGACACAAAAACGGAACTCCTTAAAGTTGTTTTCATCCAAACAGCGGCATTGGAATCCACAAAGCTGCCCCCGGTGCCCTGAACGCACCTGCTCGTTACGCACAGCGAAACTATAAAGGTGAGAACAAAACTACTGATGAGTGCCAGGTTTGTAGCGGCAAACTGGCACATTCTGATCATTACGAATCAAATGTGACACAATAATGTCATGCGGTTGTTTGTCTGCATAATGCAACCTTCATACAACTTGAATTACTTTTACGCTTCCACAAATGCTCGAATTTACACCACAAACATTATCTAAAGCCTTAAAATTGCGAGGAAACTGTCAGACAAAAAAGTGGGCAAAGTGCCTTTCCCCTCCACTTCGTCTCCCGGCTGAGCCATACAACAGGACAGCGCTAATGTTCCGTGCAAACATGCTCAGGTGAACGTCCTTACCTTTAAAAACTTCCCCTCTCGTGGACAACAGCAGCGTTAATGCAGCAAACAAGCAATTAAGAACTTTATCCATGTCGAAAGCGCCGTCGTAGCGTTAACCCCCAGCCGCGGGGTTAACTGGGAACTCTTCTGTCTTTATTGCAACTTGAACGCTACCTACACTTTCACGAGTGTTAAATCTAAAGTCTCTTTTCCCCTCTCCTCCGTCCCTTCACGTGCTGCCGGGATGTGAGAGGACTCTGTCGCCGACACGGCTGCTCCTTGCCGGCTTGCTCCACACTTCTTGGAGGAGGAATGTGTGAGTGAGTCCTGATTCCTGAATTACGCGTGGATTGAGTGGTCCGGCAGCTCCAGGAGAGCAGCGGCTGTGCGCGCGCTGTCTGGCCGGTAGAGGGCGCGTGTGAGCACCGCCTGTGAGGTAGAGGACAGGCGGCGGTGTCCCCTCCTCCAGCCCAGAAAAGTGACTATTTTGTGTGTTTTTTTGAACCAGTTGTAGACACTATAATCGGTTGAGGTACAGTGGTACAGTAAACAAGGCCATGTAAGAACATGTGGGGTGTAATTCCAGTCAGACATCATTAATTTAACGTATTTAAAAATTGATAGTAAAAGATATTGTGATATCTTATTAAAATCAACAAAAATAGTCATAATAGAGTGTCCTTGCTCTTTATAATGTGATTTGATGATGCTTACTTTACTTCCCCATAGTTTGGAGTTCCATAAACTCCACTGCTAGATGTGTAACAAAAACATGAATATAAAAATCAACCAATAATTTTCTTGTTAACATATTTTTCCTTACTAAAACTCAATAGGTAGTACTGACATGGTAGGCTAACCTCCTTACCTTTGCCCCAAAATCATATTTCCATCTCTTATTGCTTCTAAATGTTGCACATGAAGCAGTTTAGCTTATTTGATGAAGTTAATGTACCTGCATGATTCATGGTTGTATCAATATGTAATGTTTTGTGTTTTACAGAACATGCATGAGCGTATATAAACTCCTTTTGTAGGCAAAAGAGTGAATCAAAGTCAGCATTGTACAGAATGTTATCATCCTGTATGCTGGTGTTATTTATGTCTAAGGTCAACATTAGAGTCAAGAGAACATGTGATAAGACCTGAAGCTCCGACAAAGCTGAGATAGTTCTTCAGCTGCTGTTTTCAACATCAAAAACAGCAGAGACATTGTTTCAACAATGTGACCTGGACATTTTTTACAGAGGTTTTATTATTTAGAGTTTGGCGAACAAGTTACAAAATGCGTAAATTCAGTAAGCTTGGTGTACCTGAAACAATGTCATATATCATTGAGTGTGTTTACATTCTCATTAATATTCCACTTTTGAGTCTTATCCTGGTTTTGATCTTGTTTGGGATGTTATCACAGAGAACATGAGAAACCTGGTTATTGGTATCTGCGCATACAAGATCATATCACTATCCAGGTATCTGAACATCTGTCTGCAGCTGTGTCTGGATTTCTCAGCATCTTAATGACCTGCTTCTGTACCATTCAAAGAATGAACAGAAACATCGAGAAGGTGTTTACATGCCAATGTCTTATGGTCTCATATCCGAGGTTCTCAGATTCATTATCCTGTATGATGTTTATGTGCACAACACAAAGACACAAAACTTGGAAATTGCAATAACCTGTTTACCACCCTGACACTTGTATGGATGTAAACGCACTGATTGATAATCACTAGTAAATCATTATTTAACACAATGCTAAATTAGCTATTTCAGCCATACTCGACTTAATGTATTTCCTTAAAGGTGCAGTTCGTCCCCGGAAAAAGCCACTGTCAGTCAAAGCTGGTGTTCTCTGTAATCAATAGAAGCAATAATATTTGAAATTGGCGCCACAGCTGTGGAGAAAGTTGTACAAACAGCTCGTGGTTTCGCCCATTTTACATTCCTACAACACCCAGCATGCATTGCGCCCCTCCCTCTGAAAGGAACGGCCCAGCAAGAGATGCTGGAGTGAATTACTACCGTTTCACTGCAGGCAAGGGCTCAGAGCGGTACAGAATCCTAGATAGGTCGAGAATATACCGGTGGATCCTCTAAAAAAATCTTCAGGTCTGCAGTCTACATTTCAAACCTGACGATTTTGAATGAGATATGACATCGGAGACGGGCATCCTAGATTGAGGAAGTGTAGTTTAGCAAGCTCTCTGGGCTCCGCCAGATGAGGCGTTATACATAGTCTTGCAGAGGTTTTTCAGGGCCCATTGGAGAAGTGGATAGCACCCTACCATAATGGCATTAGCTCCCCATAAAAGCATGATAGGATTGAGGTTGGAAATCGGCGAACTGGCCCTTTAATGTTTCCTTATAGTCTGTGCATGCTCAATTCTCAAGTTCACCTTCTTTGTCCTTTTGGATCAAATTCACACATTGATCCTATTAAATGGGAACCCATGCTGACCTTCAAAGTGACCTCATCAGTTGACCTGGCAAAACAGGACCCCATCATCACAAACATGTTTTCCAGCTCTGATGAATCAATAATGAGCCTCACTTTTTAATATATGCAAATATTTGTTCAAAATTAGTCTTATCTGAGACGGCGAGTGCAAACAGACGGCAGGATATCCTCAGAGCGACATCAAACAGAGCGATGGAGAAGCAACTAATGACAAAGTCAACCAATGTCATTCCATTATTGTTTTTGCATGCATAAACACACATGGCTGTTTCACTTGTACCAGCAGTTTTCATGGCTAATTAAAATGCAGACAGATTGACATGGGTCCACATTTAGTTTCTAAATGACCTCCTGTTGTCAAGGATATACGGCTCCAGTTGTTGTTTTTCTACATAAAGACACCAAACAATGGCTGAAGCGTTTCATAGAAGCGCCACATGTCTTTTTGTGGTCTTTAGGTATTGTCTTGGCTGTGACCGTCATGTTGCCAGGAATGCATGAATACCAGTCTGAGCAGAGCTGTCATGGGAATTGATGAGAATGTAAACTCCTCCGATTGGATGGAGGAATGAATGGATGGCATCATTGTTTGCACCCATGAATGCAGAAAGAGAGAGAGAGGGTGTGTTTGTGAGTGATTGAGGGCTGTGTTTCTCCATAAACACAGTTGTAAGTCATGTCCAACAAACATGTAATGTCCTCCCACAGTGGTTTGCAACCTCTTTTTTTGATGTTGGCTACTCTAACAGACCTATCAGATTAACCTAACTGCCCCTTTATCAACACCGCCAGCCATGTTCCCAATATGTTAATTTAGATTGATTTAAACTGGATTTTACAGAGAAGCACATATTAGCAATGTCTTCATAATGTTTAACTGTCAAGTGTAGCTCAGTTTGGTTAAGTTAGCATTCATACAAGGCTACTTGTAGTTCTAATACTTGAATTATTTCAACTGTGAATCCATTTGCCTAACCACTTTCCTTTGCTTTCAGCTAACTTTTTGAGCCATTTTCTTTTAGTGAATTTTTAAACAGTTGATCTATAACTTTAAGCTAACTATTCCGACCGTTGAAAAATCTTTACCAACAATGCTGACCATTTATTCTTTTAGCTAACTATTTCCTCCCTTTACTTAAGCTAACTATTTCAACTGTCGATCAAATATTTTTAGCTAACTATTTCAGCCATTTAGCCTTTCAGCTAGCAGCTAGCTGTTTCTCCCCATTATTCATTGCTGTCAGCTGACAATTTCAACTGTTGATCCATTAGCCTACTGTTAGCTTAAAATTTCGCCCCTTTATCCTTTTTCACTAACTATTTTGACCCTTTATCCTTTTAGCGAACTGTTTTAACCATGTATCCTTTTACCTAACTTGTCCAGCCCTTTATCCATTACTTTTAGCTGACTATTTCAACTGTTGATCCATTAGCATACTTTTAGCTTAATATTTTGAACCTTTATCCTTATTCACTAACCCGTTATCCTTTGAGCTAACTGTTTTGACCCTCATCCTTTTTTATCCTCATCAACTTTTTTAACCCTTTCTTCAGTATTTTAAGATAACTATTTCTACTGTCACTAAATTCCTTTTAGCCGGTGTTGCTTAGACCATTTACCAATTACTTAAGGCTACAGTACTTTCAACCATGTATCCATCCCTCAGGCCTCTAGCTAACAGTATTTCACCTGTTAGTCTAGTAATTTAGCTCACTATTTTGACCATTTATCCACTACCATTCTAATTCAACTGTTGATTTATCCATTACATTTAGTTTACAATTAAACATTTATCCATTAGCTACTTTAAGCTAACCATGCCGACTTTTCTTGCTAACACTTTACCCGTCTTAATCATATAGTCTTAAGATGTTACACATAACTATGTGGAAATTATTTTAGTCAAATCACAATTCCTATCACTGTTTGAACATTAGAAGTGTCTGAATCACTGTACCTCCATTTGAAGTGATATAAAGAAAAAAACGCCGCTGTTCTATTTCCACCATTAAAATACTGCATGTTGGTTTCTTTTACACGGTGACCTTTCACAAGCGAAACTTTCATCACACCGTCAAAGCAAGACACAGAAAAGCCATGACATCACACTGATTGGATGGGAGGATGTGCTCCAAAATGGATGCCAGACGAGGATCAAAAGAAGCCATATTTAGGCCTCAAAGGTTACGACAGTGGCCCACCGTTTCAGTGACTCACTGTTGCTGATTTCTGAACAACATCCTGAGCTACTGAGTAGGTGTTATTGACATTTCATCGCAGAGAGCCACCACCAGCCAAGGAAGAACCTGTCGGCCCTCGACAAATCTATTCTCCTTTATTTTTCACTCCGCAGGAACCCTTTGAATCAGTTAAACATGAGAACGATGAGCTAAATAACACCATGCAGTAATTGACATAAGTGGCAGTATAATACTGTTTGTCAATAAATGCCAATCAACTCTCCCTATGCGAGGAGCCTCAGTGTGACTGAATAAATCAAAGAACTCAAACTGCACTCCAAAGAAAGACTTATTAAGCCTCTCCTTGTGTGGCTGCCAGACAACAGTGATTTTGTCATTTAATTCCATTGTGATTATCCCGTGCCTTGATTGTTAAAAGCTCGATATGGGATTGATTAGCTGTCCTTCATTACGGGAAGTCACTGGCTGCAAGTGATGCTAAACTGTTTCCGAAGCTTTGGCTTATGAATGCAAAATACCTTTGAACAAAGAACAAGGTAAGCCAATTTCTGCTCACCCAGTTGTTTCATTTTGCAGTGTCACATTAAAAAGCAAAGTTATTTGAGCATGCAGCAATTAAATAGGATCAGCAAATACTACAAAGCCTGCCAGCTGCAGTCATGGCTGATCCCTGGTGAACATCTGACCACTAGTGAGTGAGTACCGTTCATTGTAATGAAGTTGATTGCCAGACTATAAAAGGTTATTTTAATTAATTGCCATCGTGTTTTTCTGACTGATCACAAGGGACTGTCTGCATTTAATAAGACAATCCTAGAAATGAGTCTGGTTACTAAATTAAAAGTCTGTTTGAAAATCTGTGTGTCTATTTATGTAGACTGAATGCTCACTTAAAGTTCACCTGATGAAGAGAAACAGGCAGACAAAGTCATTGTATAAAGTATTCTCACTAGAATAGTAACAACACCACACAACACTGAAAATTCAGGTCATCTGACTGACAGTGATGCAATATCTTTATAGGTGCTTTATTTGACAGCATGTCCCATGATCACTATCTAGGACAAAGACTTATTCAAGAGGGGTTCATCTATCATGAATGTGTGGCTTGTGTGTGTGTGTCTGTGAGCATTGCACTGAGAGAGAGGCTACGGCGAGCTCAGCATTCACATTAATGTAGTAACAGGTAGTCACCAACAGAGGTCGCTTTTCTGCCTTTTCCTACGGCACCTTTAATCTTCACTGTGAAGGGTGAAAAAAATATGCAACCCCTAAGCGTCTTTATGCAGCAAAGTTGTCAAACACTTTACAGGACCAACCATGTGGTATACTGACAGAAATAAGGTGTGTGTATACATTTACTCATAAAGCAGCTCACTTAAAGCACCTTAATGTGACTTGTAGGATAGTTGGAGAAATGTCATCAAAGCTGTCCAGAGATTTTACCAATCCCAACAAAACTTACATTTTGAAGAACAGAAGATGTAATCGTATGCTGGAGATAAAATGCTACAGAAGAGAAGTTGTTTCTGAATAGGAGAGGATTAATCTGTGTTTAATCTTTGCTTTGGATGACGTCTTTTTAGATTGTGCTATCATGACTGGGAACCAAATTCATAAAAACAGATACGACTCAAGACAAAGGCAAGTTGTAGGCCTAATAACACCTACAGCTTTACAGTTCTTAACTGCTAAGGACAATGAGTCAAATAATTAAAGCATCACTTAAAAGTTCGCATAATCACTTTATAATCAATAAGTTAGATTGTTTTTCTTTATGTATGATATTTTGTGTGCTCCAGTAATTGGCAATAGCTTCATATAAAACAAAAGCAAATCTCAAATGTCCCATTACTAGCTATCTCAGCAGTTTGCTTTAAATTATATGAACTGAACTGATTAGTATATCACACACAGTAGTCCACATTTTCTCTATTTTAAGAAGCAATTTCATCATAGCATGCACTGTAATTTTTTTTCCCGTAGCTTCAAATTGCTTGTGTCACAACAATCGACAACCTCAGGAGCTGCTCCCAGCAGCCCTGCTCGGATTTGACGGAGTGGAACAACATTTAATCAGAGTCTAAGTCCCTGTTGTCTTTTGTTGTATTTATTTATTTATTTAGGTAGATTTTAAGCTCCCCTCCACTGTTCTTTCCATTGACTTTACACACCTGATCCCTGTGACCCGAATGCAACAATGAGGCGGGTGAACGTACTCCCGTGCCCCCCTCCCTGCCACAGATCAACAAGATCAGCTGGCCCGTAATCAGCCCCCAAATGTAGACCTGTGAATTTTTGTGTGAGCTGAGCGTCTCGTCCGGTTATGTATTAACAAATGTTTAGACATGACACAGCACTTACTTGTCGTTTATTTTTAACCCAACCTTTACATTACATAAAAAACAGGACTTATTAATAGTTATATTGCATAATGGCCATTTGTCTTTAGTGGTGGAATCTAAATGCGATCCCGCAGTGTGTGGTAACAGCAAGGACTCACAGCATGACTACCACGTGCCAGGGTCAGATTTGTGCCAACATCCCATGAGGACACCAGTTTTAGATGCAGACACACAGTAGTAGTCCCTCACGTGGGCTTGAGGTAGTTGTAGAGGGCACTGAGTCCTCCTTGTAGCACCTCTTGGATAGGCTTGAGTAGGGGGTTGTGGATAATATGAAGTCCTTTATCCAGCGGGTGGCATGCCAGTCTCCCGAGCTTGCTCAGTAGGTACATTTCCACTGGCACATTTTGCAGGTCATTGAAGTCCACATTGAGGAGTTCTAAAGACTCCAGGAAGCAAAGAGTCTTAGGCAATGTGTGGATGCTGTTCCCCTCAACGATGAGGATCTTTAGGTTAACCAAGTCTTGGATTTGGTCCGCAATGGTCTCTAGACGGTTGCAAGCCAGGTGCAGAAAGACCAGGCCCTTCATGCTGTAAACGCAGGTTGGGATGTGAACGATACGGTTGTGGCTCAGATTTAGTTTGGTCAGAGTGTTCATGGTGGCCAAGCTTCCAGGGAGGCCCGTTATCTGGTTGTTGGCAAGGCTGAGCACCTCCAGGCAGGCGCAGGAGCCCAGCTCCTCCGGGACCTCACTCAGGCGGTTCCGGCATGCGAAGAGCACCCGTAGCTTCTTCAAGAGGCCGATCTCCGGCGGTAGGCTGGAGAGGTTGTTACCCCACAAGTTGAGGACCACCAGGTTGTCCAGAGTTCCCAGGGCAGGGGGCAAAGAGCAAAGAGAGTTCATGGACAAGTTTAGCTTCTGCAGTTCTCTTAGCTCCCAAAGCTCAGTTGGGGTCCCGTTAAGCCCCCGCATGGCCAGGCTGAGGGTGCTGTAGCCAAAGTGGACCGTGGTGTGTCTGCGGATCTTCTCAGCAGCCGAGGACAGGCTGGGAATGTCATCTTTCCCTGCACTCTTCCTCCTTTGACTCACCTCATTGAAGTCCTTGTTGGTGAAACCGCGAGATTGCTTCCCACCCATCGTCCTCGCAGTACTGTCAATCTAATCGCAAACTAATAATGAGATGTCAGCCCGCAATTAGCTGAATCATGAACACTGAGAAGATTGCTAAGTCCTGCTGGTTGATCTTCTGGGTTCTTGAACAATCCACACAAAACATGATCACTACTACGGGTTTGTGGTAGAACTCCTGATGTTTGGCAGCAGTTCCACTGAGTCTTGGCTAAGTTTTCCCTCACAGAGTTGGGTTGCAGGCTGCTGTAACTGAGCACTATGAGGGCTTGTGGCCTGCGTCTCCCAGACCAACTGCCTGTCTTACTGGATTTCATACCCCAGCTGGTCCTGTCACTTTTCAAGTCCACAGATAGCACCCTGCTCTCCACCCACTTCAGGAGGGAAGGACTGGGGGATAGGATGCTGCGTGAGCTCGATCAGATGATGTCACTGCCATGATCTCACTGTGGAACGAACAGAAATACATCAGTGTGCACAAACAGGGTCACGCTCGCTGCATGTTATTTTGTTAGCAGCACCTGCTATCTTTTGAAAGTGTAATACATTTAGCATTTAAAATAATTCAGATATTTCACATGCCATTCCTGGCCAACCATAATCTCTTCTCGCTTTTTTGCAAACGTCGGCCCCTTTGCTTAAATATGGAACCAAGCTGGCAGCCGTGAATCACCTCTCAAAAAAGAAAACAGATCTTAGAGGTATTAGTGGAACCTTATGCACAGACATGTGCTGCTTTAATCTCAAGTGCAAAAGGACATAGGACATTTTGGTATGTTCCTAGAAAACTCCACTGTTATTCAGATGCTCATTCATGTGGCCCCAGGGGGATTACCTCCCTTTATGTACAAGCTCATACTGCGGTGCATCTACATTTCTGAATTTGTCTTTCCCCCCAGCAATTTATGGGCTGAGGTGAAAAGTTTTCAAAAGCTTTTTTCTCTAAAGAGTTCTTTAAGTATCTTTGTAGTTTTCACTGAGAGATATTTTTTTCCACTTCCTTTTAAGATGTCAAATTAAATAAAGATTCAAACATTATACTTTTCCAGTATTTACCTTGAGTCGTCTGAATAGTTTCTACTTTGTGTCTTTCAGTCAGTTCAAGGATAGAGCGGTGGAGATATCCCATCATGCATCTGTTCAAAGGGACAAAGAGTACTCCACTTTAACTTTTAATTTCAATGTCACGCTTCTTTTTACCTATAATGTACAACAATGTGCAGTACTTTGACTCCTGCTTGTCTTTGGACTATAGGAGGAAACTGCACATGCCACATAGGAAGGCCATAGCTAGTTTGCACTCAAGGCCTTTCTGCTGTCTTTGTAGCCCTAAATCACGTTACTCCCACAGGGCATAACAGTCTATAAAGCACATGACAAGAAAAACACCACCAAAATCTTTTCATAGGGAAGACAGACACCCATGAGAAACTTTAGAGAAACATACACTGGAAAGCTCCTTTTAAAAAGGACACACAGACATGCTATAGGCTAGATGCCGTATGTACAGAATGTACAGTACAGCATGTGCACTGGGCTGCTGCGCCAAAATATCCGTCTTGGTAACACTTTCCTTTCTATTTTAGTTATTGTATGAATTGTGATTCTAATTTTATTTTCATTATTCTTTCTAATAACATGGTAATAGTTTGATAATAAAGAGGTAACATTTAGGTAATACCAACTAATGACTACAGTTATAAGCAGGTAAAGTGATGTATCAAAATGGGCATATCTGGGTAATATTAGAATGAAATTAATGTACCATGGTATAAAGAGCAAAAAAAGAGTTACAATGGGGAAGCACAAGATATCTAGAAATGCTTTTGGTTGTTTCTGTTTGTAATAACCCCGCATAATTACATGGTAAAATATAATAAACCAAACATTAAGACGCATAGGGATGACCTGGAGACACTTGTGGTAGTTACTGTGTTATTACATAGTATTACCTGATTATTACCTACCTATCTATTATCTATGTATCTATTCACATATCATAATGTTGTTATAAGAAGATAATGTAGCATTGTATGTTTTTTATGGTCTTTAACATTTCGTAAAATATTTCTTTTATACTAGCATACAGTATTGGAAGCAGAGGAGTCAACAACACTAAGAAAACACTTAAAAACACCTTATATTTGCTTACAACTAAAATGCGGTGTGTTATACACTATTAACTGTTTATTTATGTGAAACAGGGGTAAGTTAAATAAAGTGTTAGCTTAATAATTGCAAAAAGTAAAACTGTCATTTTGCCATATATACGGACAAAAATGAACACTTATCTTTCAGAATAAATACGATCTTCATTCATGTTTACTTCATGGCACCAATTATTTTCTAAGAGCTGTCACTTAAGCGATTAACATGGTTTTTGCAACAGGATATGTCCACATTTATGAGCCGCGAATACGTTATATAAACGATAGGGGTGTAAATGGGACCTTGGACTTGATCCACTTTCCTGGACAGGCTTACAGAGTCTGAGCAGGACTTAGAGTGGCCTTAGTCATCATTCTTTCCCCCAGTCCAGTAATCAAAGTACTTGGATGACAGTTAGCAGTGATATCCAACTCTGGGGACTCGGCTGCTCGGCACTGAGCGCGGCTACATCAGCACTTATGACTGACAGCTTGAATCATGTGTTTGCTGAATTGGACACTGGAGATGTGAGGCTTGTTGAGGGTGCATTGTCCATCCAGGCATCTGCTTGTGCAGCATGTCTCATCTGGACATTGTTTGGGTAATGTTAACAGCTTCATATCAACTTTGGGTAAAAGACAAAGAGATGATCTGTACGGCTGGTTTTGTGTATGTGTGTGTCACGGCTAATTTCTCCAACAGCAGGATATCCATATCCTGCCTATTTATATGAAAAATGACACCTCGACGGTAACCATCAGAGCATCCCCCCATGTGCAAACACATCCCCGGAGTGGCTCAGAACACATGCTGTCAAATTCGTGAAACCCCCATGGCTTCATATGCATACGCCTCATTATGGGTTAACTGTAGCATTGCAATACTGGCGAAATGCTGAGATGGATGGACAGATGGAGACAGGAAGGGGGATAGAAGCTAGATAGCTAGGCTGGTGGATGGACATACCGAATAATTCTTATTTCTGTGACAGAGAGATGTCATCATGACATACTCCATAACACACCTTCTCCTAATGTAATGCTGTGAAGCAGGAATCTTCATTAAATGCTCCTTTTTTACTCCCTGCAAATGAATCCTCCTTTCTACTAAAGGAACAGATGTGTGGAAACAGCTTGAGATTTGAAATTACAAGAAAATGGGATTTACCACTCCTCTTGCATTCGCACAACACCTTAATACGGAGTCCCATTAGCACCAAATGAGGATGAGTTATTCACTCTGAGAACAGTTACACCCTCCAGTCCTCAGGGTGACAAAAATGATCTCATTTGAGGAAGCTCATCTGGTTATGTGGCACAATAATGACTCCGGATGAGCTACCTTTAGAGACTCAAGTTCAAGATATATACCATTATCACTTGTTCATTACTGTGGAGGCTCCTGGCAATGACAGATGATATATGGCCTTGCTGCCACACAGTCTGCCGTAGGTGTCTCTCTTCTGTTGAATTGTAAGGAGAACCTGCCAGGACCCCGGGCTCTGTAGAGGCTATATTGAAGACACATTCCTCCCTGAAGCCAGCACTCTTATTGAAGAATATGTTCCCTCTTTAGACAGAATACAAGACAAGATCAGGTCTAAGAGACAAGAGATATGCATTTTGCAAGCCTATTGAGTATTCCAGACAAAATTAGCGTCATGAAATGGAAGAGAGCATGTGAATGGGGGCCACCTGAGCTGATAATCGTCTATTATTCAGCAGGTGCAGATGTGAATATTCACACCACTGGACACTTTCCACTTTTCGTTTGTGCACGCGCACACGCATCCGCCCCGCTAATGGAGTCTGTGGAAAGTGGTCGTGCATTTTCGTCATAAAAATTGAGGATAAGTCACACATTTGAATCGCCATCTGGAAATTGGCTGCAACATTGCTCAGCCCAAACCTCCAGGTGACACAAAGGATCTACTCAGCAATGCAAATTAGCAGAGAGGAAATTTGAGGGAGTGTCCGTTGAGGCTGCTCCGAGGCTGAATACAAGGCCAAAACATTTCATTCCAACGTTTCAAATGTTCATTTATTTACCAGATTGGACACACTGACGTTGCCCCTGGCTGGATTTGCAAATTCACACCATGGACTTAGTGTTTTAACATATTCAAGCCTACTTTGAAGACAAATTGGTGCTAAAAGAGCACAAACACAAATCCATAACCATTGTACATCTTCTTAGAATATTTTTCACCTCCTTATCAGCTCTTACCGAAGCACCTCCGCTGAGTATCGTGTAATCTTCTAATCTCTCTCCCTTAGGCCACACATATCCAGGTATGTGTAGTTAGATCTCTGGTGAAGCAGCCAGATTCATCTTGAGATAAACTGGGACAACATGATGAATAGATAATAAAGGCACCCAGGGGAGAGCGCTATCCGGGTTAACTCCGCCGCATAAAGATACCATTTGTAATGATGGCTGGAATCAACAGGGAAGTGCAGTGAGCAGAGCTAACTGGGCTCCAAAGTGACCAAATCAGTCCTGACTTTGCTGATGCAGCAGATGGGGAGTACAAACCAATTGTGGCTGTGACAACAACAAGCGGGGTGATGAAGTACCAGCGAGCAGCCTATCTGGGTCTCACCTGCCCACTGCTAGCACTGCTATAGGCTAACGAGCACAAACACAAACAGTTGTACATTGAGGTGTAAAGTGTCTTGATGCCAATACTTTGAGATGTCAATAAGGGCGATTGATTTATTTGGAGTTCAGGCTCTGACCTCGACACTCCCTGAAATCTCAGCAGAGACCCAGCAGTGACAGTAATGAACCTCTTCTTCCAAAGCTGCATTAGATACAGTATCTGATGACAGCTGTTATGTGAGGCACACATGTGTGTGGGCAACAGCCAACATGTGGATATTCCCCTGCTAGTCACCTCAGACTGCTGAAGGATTGTAGTATCAGGTGAAACCTCAGGGAATAGAACAACCAGAAGAGCCTCCACCCATTACAAGAAATATACTGTTGTATGTACTGAGGTTGGAAAAATCTAACCCTAAATACAATGTATATCAATCAACTGCAATCAGAGACATCATAACAACAAAGCAAATCAAATCTACAGGAGAAAAAGAAGTCGGCATGAGAATGTTTTTCTTAACCTAACAATGGTAGTTTGACAATAAAGCTAGTCCATTAATTTCCTGCTCAGCCTTGGATTTAAACCACTTCAAGAGAACCAATTTGAAAAGAGTTGCATCAAACTAGGGGAAAACAGTGCGTTTTCTTTACCTTAAAATCAGCACTTCATATCTACAGAGGGAGGAAGTGTCCGCTATTCCGCATCGTCATCTTTCTACAGAAACCCATTAAGGACAAACCAAACATTTGCTTTAGAACGGGCATGCCGCGTTTTTTTTGCGAGTTTCTCGGCCACCGTAATAAAGGGAAGCGGTTGACAGTTACAATCTGTAACTCTCACCGCTAGATGTCGCTTCCCTTACAGACTTGTCTCATTTGAATAAACAACTGGAAATAAAAAAACATACCTCACGCGAAGGAAAAATGGGCTCAGGCATGACGATAAAGTAAGTGACAATTTATCTAAACGTTAATACTTAATGCAGAAACACGAGAGTTACTAAAATATAGCTTAAGGACGTCAAGACGTGGCCTGGTTAGCCTAAAAGCTAATTGATATTACCATAACACGCACCGGTTGAACACCTCAGTTAGCTAGGTGATTGTAAGTTGTGACTCTAGAGAGCTTTAGTCAATCCAAAGAAAATGTATGTAGCCCAGTATCACAAATTCCAAGAGTTAATAGGCATTAACTTTGGGACAAGTTCCCAAAGTCTATACAGGAAAGAGTTGCTTCAATTAGGCTGTATTGTTACATCTATGATGCATGACCAGCAAATGGAGTTTCGGACTGTTTTTAAAGTTGATCTTTGTTATTAAATTAACATAATTGGGAATTATAGATAAAGAAGTTTGACTTACAGGGGTAACACGTTTGCAAATGAGCAGTGCAGCATCACAAGAGCAAAGCTGGAGAGGGCAGGGAGCCCTGTCACTTTCAATAGACCACCTTATTGCCTTGGGTGGGTTGTGTGAGTGAGTGGAGTGCCATGTCAGTGTAGCAAGTGAGCCACTCCACTATGCCGGTGTGTCAGGTGTGGTGGAGAAATTCACATTAAGAAGTTTTTGTTTTAACCGCAGGTGGCAGCACAGTTTCATCCCTGATACTTCTTCTGTTCATATCACCAGGACCTGCAACAATAGGATCTGTCAAGCTCTGTTTGAGAAATTAGGATGCTTGCCAGGCAGTCACTGCCAGCAAGCCATAAATGTTTCATGTGGTGCTGATATGGTAATCATTGGATCCCTACAATGACACCTTGTGAGAGTTGGATAACGATGGCTGTCTTTCAGGCCTATGTGACTCTGGACTCGGTCCAACAGCTGAGGCACAGCCTGAGGAGTGAATCAGCCGGTTAAAAATGCCTTCGAAAGGTGAATAAAACTCTCAAAGATGAGTGAATAAAGGTGCAGCGGGTATCTCTTGGGCATTATACAGACCTACCGGGGGAAGATGCCACACAAATGCATTCCTCCAAGTTAAATATGCATTCTGTTTCATGAGGTTTGCGAGTGGGTCCAGGTGCCCGTTGGTGGCACAGACCCAGCTGGAGGATGTGGCAGACTCGCTCTGCTGGCGCTCAGGCTGGCATACTAACAGAGCCAGGGGTGCTTTCACAGTGAGTTGAAAGACACCAAGGGTTCAGAAAAACACAACTCCAGCTGCATGTCCACTAGCTCGCTTAAGTTAAAATGCCTGGAAATCTAGAAAGTGGATTTCCAACCTGCAACACAGTTTGCGACAAGGAACACTGATCCTGTGACATCTCCCTGTTGTTGCATGCAAGATTAATTGTTGGGGTGAAAAATAAAGACATTTTCCAATCACAAGGGATGAAGCAATAAAAGGCCAACATGTCTAAAAGAGCTTAATGTATTATTTCTGTGAAGCTTGTGTAAGCCTTTTATTAAAGTGAAACAATCTTGTCAGACACCTGTTGTTCCTGCATGGGGGTATTTATTGTCGGCCTGTGTCAGCACACTGTAATCCCTTGCTAGAACATGGCTGTATTACTAGTGTGACCTATTCTTGGTCATCATAATTTCCTCCGTGTGTGTGTGTGTGCGTGTGTGTGTGTGTGTGTGTGTGTGTGTGTGTGTGTGAGAAAGAGCAAGAGAGATTGAGAGGCAGAGATGGCGTCGAGTGTGTATTTGTGTGTGTGTGGAGTCATTGCAGGCACCCTTCAGCCGTTTCAGTTGAGCTTTTTTTTTTTTTTTTTTTTTTTCCTGACACCCAATGTCATGCAGAACAAATCGCCTATTGCTGACACCAGTGATTTCTTGTCTCCAGTGCTGAGAAGTGTGTGTGGAGGCAAAACAGTTGGGTCTTACTGACGTGGGGAGTTGGACGGTTCTGTGATTAAGTAGTAATGGCCCGGGACGTGACAGGGAAACAGGGGATTTCATCGGTCACGGGGCAGGAAAAACTGCACACCCTTGGGTCCGGAGGCTATTTTTTGAGAAAGTGTGTAATTATTTTTTTTGCTTCTTAGCTGTATGAAAAATATTAAAGATTTCTGTTTTAAGTGAAATGTATATTGGAGACTCTCATCCTCTCACCACCTTTGCCATGCCTGTTTTGAATTCCAGTGTCTGCCTTTGGGCTTAACCCACTAATTGTGGCGTGAGTTCCTCTGGTATTGTTGCATGCCTCAACTCGGTTTGAGGCCACATTTATATTAAGACCTGGGTATTTTAACATCTATAATGGAATATGCCATCAGCTCAGATAATCAGGGATGTGTGCAGGCTGATTTATGTGTGGTTGATGTGCAGTGTTTCATTGTTTGTAGGAGTTTGTGTTGTTGTTACGAAACAACAAGCAAAGATGTAAATAAATAGTAATTAGAAGGCGACGTTTCTTTGGGAATATATAGCCTTGAGTTATTCTAACATTTTTGGATATACTCTGGTAGTGTCAGTGGTTCCTGTGTGAGGTATAAATAGTGTTATGGGGACCTCTAGTGGACATCTACTAGTATGTGAAGATTAGTTTTTCTACTGTAGAGCAGCCTATAACATCATCTGGTAAACTTCCATTAACATTTTTAGAGTAAATCTTCATGTCTGTACTGATATCATTGTGTCTGTTATTAATGCTATTGGCACTTATGGTTTATATGTTGTATTCATCAGCATGTTTTTACTGTTTTACTTTTATTGTACAGGATCATTGCCGATCATAACCATACTCTTTCAGACAGTTTATACTAGCCTATAAAAATTCATCGAAATGATCTGAATATTTCATTCAAACATTTATAATTTATACTCTCTGTACATGGTGCGCAACACTTAATGGTACTCAAAATAAAGTAGTCAACAGGTCAGACTTAAATAGAAGAGAACAGAACAGAACTTTATTAATCCCGGAGGAAATTTTTGTGCCAGGTTGCTCCAAAGTTACATTAAAAAAAAAACAGAAATACAAAATAACTTGAATATAAGAGAAATGTACAATATAAAGTTTATAGAGATTAAATGCCAAGAGACAGTGCCTAATATAATAACAATAGTACAATAAGATATTTATTGAATTAAACTCAGTAATAGAAGTAGGCCTAATGGTGGCAGTTACATTGACAGTTGTATTTGTAGTGAAAATAATATGTGTAATAGTGCATGTATATATGTATAGTGTAATATGTAATAGTGAGATATGTAATAGTGCATGATAATTCGAAAAAGTTGTTAAGTAAGTAAGTTAAGTAATTTGCACATAGTAATGAATAAGTTGCGGTGTTGCACGTAATAATGCACACTATAAATGCATTTAACATAATACATTTATGCCCATGTATAATGCATATTGCATTTAACATACAATTGTTGACATAACATTGATGTTAAATAACATGTGATTTAGTTGCTAATATAGGCATAATACATACATACATACAAATTTTCATTCAAATATAACACTTATATTTGAAATATTGTTTAACGTCTAGAATAGGGCTGAATAATGCTAACAAAAGATGAAATGTGTGTTAAAATACCTTTTTAATATAAATATTGTGCTGCAGAGGTGTTCTGGCTTACACGTCATACACAGACGTAATTATCATATATCTTTGTTTGGTACAGATCCCTGCAAAAACCACGTTTTTCAATGAAAATAAGAAAAATGGCGTAAAAATGATCCTTCCTTTAATATTGCAAATCATATCGAAATTGCAAAGTAAGTCAAAATAATCACAATTAGATATTTTTTCAAAATCGTTCAGCCCTAGTCTAGCATCAGGACCTTTTTTGCATTTGTAGACCTTTTGACTAAAGGGCCAAAAGAAGAAGTGATGCTTAGTTGAACGTGATCACAGAATACATGTGCACAAGACATTTTGGTGTTTTACTTCCAGGGACTTTACAGTGACATCATCACACTGATAGTGGACGTTGAAGCATCAGTCAGTAGTGAAATGTAACCAATTGAATTACACAAGTACTTAAAACAAAGTGAGGTGCATTTTCTGTACTCGAGTATCACCATTGTCTGCTACATTACACTTTAATTCTATTAGATTTCAGAAGATATATTGAACTTTTTACTCCAGTTCAGTTGCCTGACCGCTTTAGTTATCCGTTCCTATTAAGAGAGTTATGATGTATTAATGTTTAAATAACATTTTCATGCTGTAGCTGGACGAGGTGAGTCTGATTTTGACATATTCATGCAGTTGCTGGTTTATTCTGTCACAATGCATTGTGCTTTGAAAGTTGATTATATGTTTGGCATGTCATTTCTTAATTTGTTATAGGCCTAGTTGCTAAATAAATATAGCAGGGTAATTTTGGAATGTGTCCATCTGAAATGTTGTGAAGAATGCTAGAGGTAGCAAATACTATTTAATTTAGGTTACCCTACACCACTATTAGAATGCTGTAGCCTACATCATGGTATTTATTGTAGTTTTTTCCACTTATGCTATCACCTGTAATAGTCCTACTGTTATGAACCATTTGGCTGTAAAATGTCAAAGGTTAATACCCATAATCATTCTACTTTTATAATGTTTTCAGGAGAAATAATTACTTTCATTGGTGCTACATTAAGATTTACAGTGATGTCATTTTAGGCTCTTTAAGGGTAATGTTATAACCACTAGGCCTATACCAAATGTATAATATTAACAATCGTATGTAGAAGGCTGGATAATTATTTCAATCTGTCCGTGTAAATAAATAAATAAATATATATATATAAATGACGTATTGGTTGGAGTATTGAGGCCAGCTGCTCCCTGACCCTACAGATATGAATGACATTCCACTCATCCACCCATTACGTCAAAACGCGTGAGCAGCCAATCATATTTCAGGAAAAGGAGCACTGTTTCTCGACGAGCAGCCGTCCCATCCAATCAGAGTTTTACAACAGGCACCAACGTCCGCCTTCATTCCTCGTTCAGCCAATTAGGACGGAGCACTAATTACTAATTCATTACATTGCAAAGGGGAGTGACGCAGTTATTGTACATCTATAGATACTCCATGCTTTTTTTACATGACCCAAAATAACACTTTTTATTTCAACATTTGAGCGTAAAATTCCTCATAAACCGAAGAAAGAAGAGGGATTCCTGTCGTCATCTGGAGGCTGTATGTCGAACATCTGCGCCCCTTGAATTTGGATGCCATTCCGGTTGGAGGTTGCGGTAGACCCCGAGGACTAGATGCGATAACCAGGACGAGATATGCCGCAGCCGAAATCACGAAAAATCGCCATCCTCGGGTACAGATCCGTAGGTGAGTTCCTATAAGTAAGCTCGGGAGGTTAAATGACACATTGAGAGCCTGGGATGCGACGCAGATGCTCGTTTCAGCGGCCTAAATGGGCAATGTAAATCCATCATAGGAGCGGTTTACGCCTCCTATAATAGACTTAAATTATAGGGAGTAGGATATGTCACGCAGCATCTCAGCGCGTGCGAATGAGCGCCACCAGGTGAGGTGCATGGCCTTGTTGGGTTTTTTTGTACGCGAGGCCTTCAAATAATGTGCTCTAGATAGATATTTTTACGGATATAATTGATACCGCTTCCCATCAGTGACCCTCACCCTGGCGGCGTTCGTTAGTGCCATGCTGAGTACAGGCCTGGAGCAGGACCAACAGAACTGACGCATTACTGTGCAGTTTATTTTAACGTATTTAACACAGAAGAAGCGCAGTTTTATAGGGATGCTCAGGATGGCAAGATGGCAACACGGATAGCTCGACTGGAGGCCCAGATTGCATACTATTAACAACGAAAATCCTGTAATATTCCCATAGGCTACGATATAATGAGCTGGTGTAGTGAACATCTTCCACGTTGCTGCTATAGGGTTTTTTAAATATGTTTTTTGTGTGTTTTTTTTTATTATTTAATAGTAGATAATAGCTTTCTATAGTATTTATTGTTTCATAATGCAGGTATAGTTATCAGCTCTCTCTATTGTTGTTAATTATGCTAATCATATTCCTGAGCCACACTACATGATGGATGAACACTAATGTTGAATGACCTCTAACTAATATTATGTAAACTTATGAGACAATTTACTCTCTTACATAATTCTTATTATAATTAAACACTCTAATGTGATCCTTCAGCTCTGCCAAGAACACTACCTTTATTAAGCTTAAAATGTTTTAGTTTTGGTCACACAGAAAGACATTCATTCTACTTTGTTATTTCATTGAGGTTATAGTTTGCAGTGGTGCTAAACTGTACTGCATGATATTAAGAGGTATTTTCCCCAAATTATTATAATACATGAGAATATTGGGAAAACCTTTCAATTTAATACAACAACACCCACTACAACCTCAATAATAACCAGAAAGTAAAAGTATTACCTTCGGACAGTGTCCACAGTTGAAGAACTCAGTGAGTTTATTTCCACTTGTCTAATGATATCCAAACATTTAAAGGGTCTCTGTTCACAATATTTCTTTTTGTTTCGCAGGAAAGTCCTCCTTGACGATTCAGTTTGTGGAGGGCCAGTTTGTTGACTCCTATGACCCAACAATAGAAAACAGTAAGTGTAAATGTGTGGTCTCTTACACCTGAATAAACTAATAGGGTTTCCCTCAGAAAACTGTCCAGCTGAGGTGAGCAGCCACTCACATCCTGCTGCATCTCTTATTAGATAACAGCTTAATTAAAAAAAAAAAAAGCAGAGGTGGTTTTCAGGGAAGGAAGCCGACCTCTACTGTGAAACATTGTGGGAATTATGACAAACATCTTGGCACTGCAGTTTGCAATGCATCTTTTCGCTGTGCACACACAGTGAGGTAGAAGCTGCACTTTCCTTTCACTTTCGCTTTACATACTCTGCTCTGTGTTTTTCCACTGTGTGATCCATTTGTTTTACCTGTGTAAAATCATGTTCAGTTATTAAAATTACACATTTAGCTCAAAGGCTTTACAATCTAAAACATTTGACACACTGTATCCTTTGTCTCTCATTTCTCATCAGGAACAAACTCCACAAAAAGTAGTAAACATGATGGAGATTGGTCAGTGTAGTTAAAGTGAATATCATAAAGGTCTTATTACTTAGTGTTTAAAAACTTTCCATGGAGATGGTTTAGTTGCTATCATGTAACCTAAGTATGGGATTGTCACATGGTAGCAAATGGGCTGCAACTAGCATTTATTTTCATGATCAATGTATCAATTTCTTGATAAAAATGATTGATTATGTGGCAGTATTAGGAAATGTTTCCCATGGTGATTTCTTTATATTTCTATTTTGTCTGTCCAATAGTACAAAATGTTTTCACTTACTATAATAAATAAACTATAAAACAGCAATTTCACATTTAAAGAAGCTAAAACTAGAGAATGTTTTTAACATCTAGCTTGTTATTATGACACCTGATTCCAAGGATGCACCAATCAATGAATTGAATTGAATAGACCAGACTTGTGGTCACAGATACAAAGTCCAGCTATTTAGAGGCGGTCATATCTTTTGAATTGATATTTTCATATTTTGCATGTGTTTCACATTTTTGTGTGTTTATTGTTCACAGTGAAAAAGTGAAAACTGCATAATTCCTTATTTTTCCAGAACTACATTTTTAAAAAGGTCGCCTCTGAAATGGGCCGTTCAGAACAGCTGCAGGTTTCTACCTAGAACCCTGCTTTCGCAGAAATCAACCAATCATCATTCAGCGTCATTCACCTCAGGCTGCCTTCTTGCCCTCGCTTGTAGTCAAGTCAAGATTTCAACTTACCATTCCAATACCTTCTGGCGATTCTGGCTCGTACATATAAGGCCGAATAACCGATCCGAGAGCAGCCATGTTTTCTACAACTTTGGAGGGACAGTGCAGTGTGGCCGCACACGTGGGGGGAGGGGCTATGCAGTCACTCCAAATACTGTCAGCCAATCGTGTTTAAGGTCTGACCTTTGAACGGCAAATGGCTTGTTTGTTTCAGGAGGAAGGAGAGGCTTCGAAATAGTTATTTTAAAATATGTGTACAATTATTAAAACGAAGCAAAAACTTTACCAACGTGATTCAAAAGCACATTAGAATAACAGAAAATTGATTGCAAAGCTAAAATATGTCCCCTTTAAAGCCTTATACCTGATATCAGTAGCTGATTAGATCAGAATTATAGGGTAAATGGATGGAACGGACTGTACTTATACAGCGCTTTTCTGACTCAAAGCGCTTTCACACTACATGTCACATTCATCCTTTCACTCACACACTGATGGCAAAGGCCTGAGTGCCAATCTCCAATCAGTATCTATATGCATTCATACCCGATGGCAATGCCCAAGGACACTTCTACATGTGACTGCAGCAGTCAGTGATCAAACCCCCACCTTCCGATTGAGAGACGATAGACTCTACTACTGAGCCATAGCCGCCCCCTCAAACTGTACTGTTCCCTCTAAACCAACGTGAACAAATACTACACCCGCTGTTTTCACCAGTTTTCACACTTTGAACCAGAAAGAGAGAACTTTCTCACGTCTGGTCAGAATTAACCCGAGCTGACTCTCGTGCTGGTATAAGCCTGCGCATCTCCGGCTCAGAGAAGGAATCTTTCTTGACGGTACTTAACCAGAACATTTCGCTGAAGGACAGAACATACAGTAATTCATCAGTCTTCTAAACACACAGATTCCCAGACACTCAGGAGATTTGAGTCTAAACTTCCCCTGTAGGCTGTTTTTCCCGACATGTTCGCTCACATATCACCCTGCGTTTCTGCACTGTGTGGTCTGTGTCTATAAATAATGCCTGGATGGTTAACATATAGTGAAGTGTCAGCGTTATCAGCTTGATGCTGCAGGCAGAGCGATGCTTCAGTCCTGCTGTGGATAATGTGACCCATCTCCCGGCAGATATTGACGTTTCTGTGCTGAATGAACTCAGTGGCACCGAACAGGATCCATAGCGGGGTTGTATCTTGTGTGTCTCGAGATTTGCAGACTGAAAACGTAGTAGAGTAATGAAGATGCAGCCGGCTGTATAGTACTGTATAGAAGAGATGTACTGTAGTGTTTTTTTAAAGGACATTTCTGATTATATATGTGTTTAATCCCTCATGTGTGTTCTCTTTTACCTGCAGCATTCACTAAAATGATCACAATAAATGGACAAGAGTACCATCTTCAGCTGGTAGACACAGCAGGACAGGTATGACTCAGTGCTTTAATGTAGTGTGTCAGTCTGTTCTTGATTTTTATGTAAATTTCTGTCGTACGATTGTGTTATTTCAATACTTTAGTGTTAATTCTGCTTCATTACTTAGTCAAAACGACATTTAATTCATTCGATTCAAGCTTTGCATATTAATTGCTTCAAAATCTCTGCCTCTGCAGGATGAGTACTCCATCTTCCCACAGACCTACTCCATAGATATCAACGGTTACATCCTGGTCTATTCAGTTACATCTAATAAAAGGTACAGTCCTCTTTTTGTACAAGCATATAAATATCTTTTTATAATGAGTTCATTTATACATTTTATGAGTGCTGAAGAAACGTTCCCCTCGTGTCTTCCAGCTTTGAAGTTGTACAAGTTATCCATGAAAAACTATTGGACATGGTGGGAAAAGTTCAGTAAGTGCTCCTTCTTCTTCTTTGGAACGCCGGCTCTCCAACATGTAATACATCACGCATAAATGACAATGTGCCGTTTCCTTTTCCCTCTAATCCAGAGTACCAATCATGCTTGTTGGGAACAAGAACGACCTACACATGGAGCGGTATGTCCCAACACACACCTAAATTGTACACTATACGCAGTAGGTCTACACATTGGTTGTAGCCCCTCCGAGTTAAAGTCATAATTCCTCTACCATTTGTCATCATTTTGTGGCCTATTTGTGGTAGAACTGCGCACTAAATATAACAGACACAGAGCATACAAAAATAGGAATACAGACCCCTGTTTATATTGGGTTAAAAGATCACACAAATGAAGGTCAGCTGTTTGTGTGCGCAATGAGAGCGTTTAAATAAGAGCCGATGACAGGAGTTGAACCCTGTGGGTTAGTAGGAAGCTGACACTGCAGGCTTACTCTGAAATATTCATGTGATTTATTCTGACTGACTGACTGGCCGGCTGTCCCTGTGTGGCTTTTTGTGTGTAATTTTTTTTCTGTAGAGTAATCAGTTGTGAAGAAGGAAAAGCATTAGCTGAATCCTGGAACGCTGCCTTCATGGAGTCCTCAGCTAAAGAGAACCAGGTAAGAGCCACGGGCTGCAGGGATCATGTTCAGCTGCAGGGGCTTTGTTTATGTTTGATGTGGTTGTTATAAATCCCTTATTAGGCTATGTGATTACAATTCATAATTTAAATGACATTTTCAAACTTAAACTCAAACTTTCAAACTCATTATAGTAAAAAAGAAGGTGGCCTAAATTTAAAGTTGTAATCTCGAAGATCTCAGTGTCGTTCTCTTTGGCGGCACCTATGGCGATAAACGGTAATTGCGGGCACCGCACCCTTCCCAGATATCCAGACAGTGTTGCATGTGTGACGTCCACAGTTGGCTCCGGTTGTAACTCTTGATTTTCCTCTCTGGTGGCCGCTTTACCTTTTAGACTGTTTGCCTTCATCTGAGCGTCGAATTTGTTTCTTTTTCTTTGGATTTTCACTTATTTTTGAAGTTGTATCTGTAGTCATCGATCTTTTCTTTGTTTGTTCAGCCATAGTACTACTGTATTACTGTTTACTCACAACACTTACAGAGACCGTAAAAGCAGCCGCTTAGCTCCGCCTACCCTCTCTGGCAGACCAACCACTGCTGGCTGATGGAAAACGCCTCACTAACTGGGCGCCGCTTGTGATTTTTTCCATGAAAGCCGCCACAGAAACGCAAAGGCTTTCATCAGTGGGTCATAGGCCTGTTACCTCATTGCGCGATACATAGTGACTTAACAGACATTTATTTAAATGTGTATATATATTAGATATTTAAAAAGTGTCACAAAGGTTTGGTGTTATCAGTATCATTTAAGGTCAGAGTCCTTAAAGGTGAACTGATATTACAGATCAAGATCAGTTTACGAATCATGTAAAGGATCCTGTTTAATAATTTGTATATAGTCTTGTGTTATCTTAGCATGGAACAGAAAGTGTTTTGAGGACACGGAGTTTAAACGACGCTGGTGTTTACCAGGCAGGAAGGGTCTAATGCTGCAATCCATTACAAGTCAGATGTTGATAGTTATGAGTTTTTATTGCAAATGCGTCCCAGCCCATCTGCTCGGGAAAACACGGACACCCACAGCAAACTGATGTTTGTGTGGCAAGTCTCTGAACTTCACGAGCATCTGCTGAGGACACCACTGCTTCTGATTCGGATTAGCACACTTTAAAATAGACCGGAGGAGTGGGCTGGTACCACATACTCCCAAAGACTTTTATCAAGCACAAATCAGCTGAATGAAAATTGAAGTGGCAACGTTGTAACAGCACGTTTCACAACACAAACCCGACATGAACTCCATCCATATTGCTGTAACCTCAGCTGTTTGTTGGAGACTTTGCTTCGGATAGATGGATCTCACAAGTTTTCAGACTTGACCATTAAATTGAACCTTACCATGGAGGTTGTTTTTGCCAAGTTCTGATTACTATTCAGTCGCATTATGGGAAGTGTAGTTTTCATTTTGGAGCTTGACCTATATAAAGGACTAAAGGTTGCAGTCTTTAGAATGTTCCGGAAACCAACTGCCAGCTCCACACTGCCCGGACATCAGCTGACATGACAGACTTCTGTTGACTACATCTTCTTAGTTTTGCTTTATTTTACATGGACGAAGAGGAGGGCTTGTTAACTATGGCCAAGGTAGTCATGGTATTGTCACGTTTATCTGACGCGGTTGGAAAATGCCTGGGTCCTTACGTCATAGAGTTGAGGTTTCTCCTCCCTCTGCTCTGTCAGGTGTTCTTCACGTTCCTGGGTCCAGCAATAAGACATTTTAAAGTTAAATGTAAAACCTAAACCAAAGTGAGTGCTTAACGTACAGATAGTTAACATTGTCGACATTAAAAAAAGAAAGTTGTGCATACTGATGTTCCGCACGAGAGTATAGGCTAGTTGTCACGGAAACGCACTCTCAGAATGTTGCAGTTTGTTTGGAAAAGGCGCACATTGGATCTGACTTTCCACTCGAACAACTCCATCTGACAAACAGACTGTCGGCGCACGCTGACCCGTTGGTTGGAGTTGGTCTGCGTTTGTCTGGGCAGTGTGCAGCCACCTTAAAGCTCAGGATATCTCATCGTCCTCTTTGTAAATTTTGTCTTTTTCAAGCTCAACAAGTTCATAGAAGTTCAGATATAAAACAATGTTGCACTTTGTCTGATGGTGTAGCTGATCAACACAGTTGCCTCCTTGTTAGTTACAAATGTAATTTAAAGAGAGCCTCTGGAAACTGTATCATTAAACCAAATTACTGCTAAGTGTTGCAAACTATTACCCAACTCTACAGCTCTCCTACAGCGTCTTTCAGCTAATGCTTTAATGGCACACAAGCTTTGTTTTTCCCATCAATAGCATTGTTTCTTGTCACAGCAGACAGCTGCTTTCAGCAAAAAAAGCAATCAAATTCCAATGTAGGCTAGCTGGCGACACAGCACCAACCTGCACACAGGCACAGTTAGCATTAGCTGCTAAACAAAGTCGAGCATTTAGCAGCTAAAGATTCAGATATTTACAGCAGATTTGCCTCAGGAGTTTATTGGAGCAAAACACAGCAGGAAGAGAGTGGATATTGGTATTGTGTTCATAAAATGGCCAGAAGCGTAACTCCAGCTTAATGCTAATGTTGCTCTGTGGCCTTTGCAATATCAAGCAGCAGGCCCCAAGGCGGCAGTTGTAGTTATGGTTCTAACATTTATCCACGAATGCCTCCAGAATACGGCATATTTTATCCACTAATCCATTTTCTTGTTACAGATAGTTTCACATTCATGAAGTCGGTGTATCTGCTTCTAATCAAACTTTAAACACACATACAAACAACGGCATCTCTGTTGGATGTAGTGTGTGCTGCTGGAAAATTCAAAGTAGTGTAACTGAGACATGTGACATCGTCCTCATTGTGGGTCTCCCTCTCTCTCCCTCTCTCTCTCTCTGTCAGACGGCCGTTGAGGTTTTCCGGAGGATGATCCTGGAGGCAGAGAAGATGGACGGCGGCGTGCAGCCAGGAAAAACCTCCTGCTCCATGATGTAGAGCCGGCCAATCAACACACAGGACACTGCACTGGGAAATCCCGTTACTTGAAGGCTAGCTGCCAGTTCTCCTCCACCTCAGCTGACTCCACCCCTCCAGGGTCCTAAATATCCAATACTGTCTATTTATGGCTCTGATTCCACTGTTATTTATCAGTATTCCCTTTTGTCATCCTCGTTTTTCTTTGTGTGTTTCATAAAAAAAAAAACGGATGAGTGGTGGTTCCTGTGTCTTACATTTCCCACAATCCACCCTTCCTCCTCCATCTCTGTGCTCGGCACTGATGCAAAACACAGAACATCATCTAGGTGTATCAGAAAAAATGTTTTCTTGTGCTCGGTAATGACGACAGCAGTAACCAAGGCCGGAGATGATAGTGGCTTGATGCATCTTAGCTTCTCATTATGCAGCTCCCATATATAGGCAACGAGCCCTTTGCTGTTTCAATAACCAGAGATAAGAGAAATGTCATGTCTGCCATGCACACGCTCTGAGAATGGATAATAATTACGGACATTTCTTCTGATACATCGTCAGCTGTTTGGTCTTGCCAATATATACAGCTCTTTTTCTACTTCATTTCCACGCAGTGCCCACTCCTCTGTCCCTCGGTTTGTTTTCATAGCGGTTACTGTCAGCCAAAACAAAAAAAATCTGCATCCATTTTCTAATGTTGAAAATGTTGTACAAATGTTTTTGATTGTAATCATTAAAGCAAAAAGTGGTTATGTAAAGCAGGGCTGAGTGTGGATTCTTACTTTGGTGGATGACCAGGCACCTTTTAAATATGGTTCAAATTGCTTTGCAGAGGAGACAAAAAGAGAGTTGTAAATTGAGTAGATACACAAACTCATAATTAAAAAACTAATTATAAAAGTATTGAGATTCAGAACAAAGCAAGAAGAACAAATTAGAGCCAAAGAGAAAATAAATAATAAAAGATAAATAATAGATAATCAGAGACAAATTTTACTCTTCTTTTAAAGGGCATGAAAAATTCTCTTTCAAAGAGTTTTTATGCTGTTGTGAGTGATGTGTTTAATGAGCACATGATCATTGTCATGTAAAAAGAGAGCAGCTAAAAAGAGAGCAGTGTTTCTTCTTTAGGATTCCTGAATTCTCTGCTTTTTTTGTCATTGGGACGACAGTATAAATATAACACTACTTCAACACAAAGCAGTTTTAGTTCCCCTGCCATCCACACATGTTTTGAACTACAGTTTGGGAGAGGTTAAGCGTGCATATAGAAACACAACGCAGGGTATCGGGGGGGGGGGGAGTTCCGAGGGAAAGAAAAAAGGAAACAAACAAAAGGTAATCTGATCCATAACATAAAGGTTATTTACTATATCCATCCACTCTTGTACTTTGGGGGGGGTCAGGAAGCGAACAGCGTCTTTGCTTTTTTACCAGCAGAGATCAAAATCAAAAACTTTTTGTCATTGTTTAAAGTACGCCAGTGCACCTATCAGGATTTAACTGTCAATCATATCTGATCAAACCACACCCACACAATGAAATTTCACTTAAATTGTTGACTTTATAGTCATAAAGTTTTGATGCTTTTAGATAAAGGAGTCAAAGTTCATGCAGTGCCTGAATCCATAAAGTGACCTTTGTGAGTATGCTTGAGTTAAAACCACAGAAGAAGAGAAGGGATAAGAGTTTGTAACTTTTGCCATCACAAGAATACTCTTATTTGTAGTATTTTAAGCATGTAAGTCGGCAGATTTCGTTCTGAACTTGATGCTGTAAGAAGAAAAACTCCATAAGAATAAGAAGATGCACTTTCTCTTCTTTCAAACGGTTTTATTTGTCAATTGTTTTTTTTAAAGTATCTGTTTTAAATTCATACATGTGTTTTCTTGATGTGAAACCAGCAGCAGCCGCAGTCTGTAGGACTCTTTGGCTTTAAATCTCTTGCTAACCAATACTCCAGTATGCTCTCATTTACTCCGATTTTCTTTAACATATCATTTAAAAGGTGTTGCACAAGTCTTCAGTACAGCAATTTATGTCAATGACGGAGTTCATCTTCAGCATATCACAGTCCGACAGCCTCATGCATTTCTGGTACTGGCCGACTAAGAGAGTAAAAAATAAAGGAAAAGATTAGAAGTTATGTTATGCTGCTTAACATCTGGAGTCCATGTATTTGTTAGACAGAATAGTTCAAGGATGCTGGGAAACTCACATGGTTCTCTGAGGAACCTGACGGCACCACAGGCGTCCTTCTCTGGGGGACAGGTCTCTACAGTGAGCTCGCAGGGTCCTCCAGCCTTCTTGGAGAAACAGCGGTGACAGTCCAGGGCTTCACCTGAAAACAAAAAGCAGTATGA
Organism: Semicossyphus pulcher; assembly: GCF_022749685.1. Classification (NCBI taxonomy): domain Eukaryota; kingdom Metazoa; phylum Chordata; class Actinopteri; order Labriformes; family Labridae; genus Semicossyphus; species Semicossyphus pulcher. The sequence continues at coordinate 18,651,520 of NW_027211748.1, read as the reverse complement.
AATCATTCAGTGCTTTCTTTGTGACCTGTGAATGTTGTCTATGTCTGTCAGAGTCTATTAAGTCTATAAGGACTATTTTAAAGTTATTAGTAATGTTTAGTCTATTTAGATGACCAACAAGCGATGATGCTGTGCTGTCACCGTCACAGGTTAGTCATTTGCTTCTTACATAATTTCTTCGATATGACTACCTGCAGTCTGTTGGGAGAAAAAAAAACCCAATGCCTTTTGTGTTCCTGACAGGTCTGCTGAGATTGTGTTCATACACTGCGTGTTTACAGTAAAGACAAAAGGAGACAGCAGACGTCCCTGTTGCACGGCAGCAGAGGTTGTGTTTATTCAGTGGAGAATCAGTGACAGACTCACCGGCTGCAAACAGCAGGGCGACGCTCAGAGCCAAGACCAACAACTTCATTGTTCTGTCCAATTCTGCAGCCTATGAGCGAGATAACGCAAGGATTTGATAACACAGTATATACAATATTCGTCGTGATATATCTCCCGTAGAATCTAATTCTTTTTTTAAGGTGCTTTTCTCATTTCTAGGAACTGATTAAAAGTCTAAATTAGGAAAATTCAGAGCACAATCAGGCTTATTAGCATGCATGCACACCTCTATGCAGTTATACTGACATTTGATAGCAAATATATGGCAAATACTTCAAGCAAATATTGATTTTATATTCAAAAAGGTAAAAAAGAAACACACAAAATAAGATTTAAAAAGCATTGTTTTGTGTGCACATACCTCGCTGATTTCTCTGTCTCTGTTCCTGCCAATGACTGAGACAATTTCATCCACTTCCCCTCTTTTTTATACCCGTTCATACTTTGTCCTGTCATGGTAACGTCCCATGAAGTGTCGTATCTCTGCTGTGTCTATATGCTCAGCGGCTCGCTCGCCCTGGGTACACTGTGTTCAGGGGTTACAGTTTCCCAATGCTCAGATTCCTGCATTATGCAAGAGCTGTCCTCCCTTTGTCCACTGCTTTGGATAATTTATGAGCTTTTTTTTAGTACTCATGTGTGCATTTGTCACAGACTCAAATAAAGATTTATAATAGTTGGCACCTTGAGAGGACAGGAGGATATTAGCCAAAGGTACAGTATATGAGGTGTTGAAAACTGACTTGCACTCAAATATGATGAAAGAGAAAGCTGCTAAAAGACTCAAATATTTCCTATACAAACGAAATATAACTTCCATTAAATGCTCTTTATACCCAATTCAGACAACATAACGGCACACTGAAAAAGAGATCTCAACTGCCGGCATGGCTGGCTGAAAAATACAGCCATTAATGCTGTGCAAAAGAATGTTACAAATCAATTTCAGTCTCTCAAAGAGGCCAACTAATGAATAAATGGACTGACATCTATTTGCATAGGGTGCAAAGTCCATGTGGTTTATAAATAATAACTTTGAACTACTGCTTTAGGGTGAATGCCAAATCTTGATGTTTTTTCTGATCTGTAAAAAAATCCACTCAAGTGCAATAAATCTTTTCAAAACGTGCCTTTTAATTGCCGCCACTGTAGACGGAGACTGAAAGATAGAGGGGTTAAAGTCATGCCGTCCATGAAAAGCAGGTTTTATTATATGTTTTCTATTCTGCGCCATCTGCCTAACCTTAAAACTGATGGTCTTTTGATGTTGGGACCCCGGCCCCTGTTTACACCTGGTAGTAACATGCGTCCCGGGGGATCTGATCACAAGTGGACAGCTCTGAGAATAAGATAAGATAATCCTTTATTCGTCCCACAACGGGGACATTTACAGTGTTACAGAACTAATAAGATAAGTCAACAATGTATAGAACATGTCTCTTCCCATGTACAGCATCTCCTGTGACCACTTCCCCTCTCTATATGCAAATAAACATGTCGCCTCAATCACCTTCATTAGCCTTAAATAAAAACATGAAATGATAAGAAACTGTGATGCCTGATGTTCCTCCATAGGTGTGTGGTTTATCAGCGAAGTGCATGAACTCCACTTCAGACAGGAGTCTCTGTTTACAGTGAAAAAAAACAGGTGAATAGATCCATGGTATACCCGCTCGTCTCCTCTATGAAACGTCTACATCCTCACCTTGCTGCATTGTTATGCATTATGATGAGCTGCTTGTGGGTCATACCACTCACCTGTATCCAGGCGCCTATCCAATCAATGCAGGGATTGTTTGTCTCTTTGTTCACATCCCGCTCTTGAGCATTCAATACGACTGCGCATGAAAATGGAAAAAAAGGAGACGCAGTAGAAAAGTATTAAATCACCTCAAATCAAGAGTCAACGAATGTGACATCTTTTGTTGTTGCCGTTTCTGTCTTTTTAAAATCATTTTCTGTTCACATTGATATCTTACCTGGGTCACACTAAAATTTAGATATGAACAGTGACCACAAAACAAACAGATGTGAGCCCCACATTGGAAATGAGCATGCCTCAGTTTACACCTGTATTTAAATTCTGTACACATATGATTGTATCACTCTGGACGCATGTTAATACCAGGTGTAAACAGGGTCTGAGAGTGTCCTGCCTAATGTTCATGAGTCAAGGGCTAAATAGATCCATGAATCGTCTCTGGATCTGCAAAGAAACAACAACAGGGAGGGATTGGAGAAGAAAACCTGCTGGGAAATCTGCTTTGGAGTTTGATAACCGGGCTGTTAGATTCAGTAGCTTGTGAATCGACAGGGACCACGCCTCATTGTGTCTACATTTCCCAGTAATTCATCCATCTTGTCAGAAGACAGATTTCTTGTTTGCATTGTGTCATTGCTTAAACTTTCTCCCTCCCTGTTTGTTTTCCTCCCTTTCTGGAAAGGATCCAAGTATTAGTCTATAACCACAACCCAGTGCAACATCACCCCCAAAGCCCAATCAAAGCGGAATGTCTCTCGTATTGTTTCGCCCCTCCAGAGCCAAACTCCAATATCAGCACTGGCACATGTAAAGGGAAACTGTCCATGTGGCAAAACGTCTAAACCCCCCATTGTTGTGCTTTTGTGGCGTCGGCCTCGCGATACCACCACTCTCTCTGTCGTACATATATATCTGGGTGTCCAAATTTTCCCACTCTTATACTGTGTGTTTGGAACAGCAAACAGTGGAAAATGTCTCAGTACTCAGGAAAGGTGAGTACCACGACCAGGAAGTGTGATGCAGCAACAAAAACAAATAAAATGACAATCACAAATCCAACCTCTTTTACTCTGTTGAATGACACTTTTAAAAGCTAACGTTGTGACTCTGCTGACTTTTTCCAAGTAAGAATTTGTTTGAAAAGAATTTCAATTTTTATCAGATCGTGTTCTATGAGGGAAAATGTTTCACTGGGAGGAAGCTGGAGATCTGCAGCGACTGCGACAACTTCCAGGACCGCGGCTTCATGAACAGGGTTAACTCTGTGCGTGTGGAGAGCGGGGCCTTCATCTGCTTCGACCATCCGGATTTCAAGGGCCAGCAGTACATTCTGGAGCACGGAGAGTACCCCGAATTCCAGCGCTGGAATGCCCATAACGATCACATGGGCTCCTGCAGGCCAATCAGGATGGTAGGAGTGTGTGTGTGTGTTCGTGTGTGTGTTCTTGTGTGTGTGGACAAGGACAGACAAATATTTGGTTGTTAAAGAAAAAAAAATCTGTTTTTCAATTAATCAAAGTCAGAATAACGGTAATGACTTTTTATTATAAAGCAGGCTACAGCACAGCAGCACGTGTGTACCTCGCAGTTTTTCATATCATATACTGACACCAACAGCTGAAAGAAAACCACCATTTAGTGCACTTGAGACAGACTGTGGGCTCTACAGATTGTCCTTCACACACATATTTAACCTTTAGATTTCTATAGGCGTGTTTGTATAAGTGTACGTGCGCACAATGCAGTGCCCCCGTCACATAAAGATGGAGGCCTTGCTCCCTTTGTCGCTATGATTCACAGCGAGGACTTTTCATTATCCTCCCCAGCATGGAGAGCATTACAGGATGGAGCTGTTCGAGGGAGACAACTTCAGCGGCCAGTGCGTGGAGCTGTGTGAAGACTGTCCTTTCCTGCAGGCTCGAGGCCTCACCAAGAACTGCATCAACTCCATCAAGGTCTATGGAGATGGAGCGTATGTATCTCTGCAGCAGTGGATATAAGTCAATTAAACATGCCAGAACACTTAACTTTCCTCTACATGTAGTGGACTTTTGTAGTATAACATGTAACATTCATTATGTATAATTTATTATCTATGTTATTACAGCTGGGTGTTGCACGAGGAGCCTAACTACCGTGGGCGCATGTACATCGTGCAGAGAGGAAACTACTGCTCCCACACAGAGTGGCAGGCAGAGAACCCCAACATCCAGTCTGTCCGCAGGGTGGCAAACTACTTCTAAAGCAGCTCACAGTCTGTGGCAACGTTACTGCAGGGATGAGATCATCCACCGAGGGAAAACACAGCGTACTGTCAAGTAATCTCACGCTCACTCTGTGGGTCTGTAAAATAATAAAGGATGAAGAAAATGTTTGACATTGCTCGTTGTTTTATTTTTGTACTGAATTATGACTCAAAGGCTGAAATAAACGACCATGTCTTCAATCCTATTTCCATTTCTTACTTTTATGCTCTCTCAGTGTGAAACTCTTCACCGAACCATCACATTTCATTTGTAGAATAAAACAGGCTATGATTCAGGTAATTGCTTTCTTTTATACGCCACAATTACAAAACCTTTAAGTGTTTGGCCTTCCTTCATACTAATGGATCCATTACCAAGTTACATGACATGTAACACATGTTAACATTTACATGTTTCTATTGGATGGAACATTGTATTTATCCAGGAAGGAACAGAAATTAGTTTAATAATAAAAAGCATGCAGCCTGATAAGAAAAAGAAAAAACTACATAAAATGCAATTATGATAACCTGCAAGGACACCAGAAAGCAGCAACTTTTTAGCAGACACATTACCACATATAAGTGCATGTCTGGCAGCCGGCAGCGAACAATAGATACCGTGTGTCCTCCCTACATATACAGAGAATAAATCAAGAGTGAAAGAGAGATATTGCACAGGTTGAAGCAGCAGCTCCACCTGCCCCGGGGAGCTCTGCTACCACCTAGTGTCATTTATCTATTTTACTGAGAAGTCGTGACGCTCACCTCAGGGTTTTCAGAGTTATTTCAATGGGGACTTTCTACAACAATGACACAAACATATAAAAAATATCTGGATTTTCTTCTTTTTTTGGATCTACCTTGAATCCAAAAGCGAAACAAAGGAACAGACACATGAATCTTGCATAATGTATTACTTAATGTTGCCTTTTCAGCCTTAATTAATTCATGAAACAAGCTTATATCCAGTTTTTTGATCATATTTCGCACACAACATACATGCATTATGTATTTAATTCCACATATAGTGACATAAGTTGTATTCAACAGCCTTTTACAACACAATTACCTCACACTTTTTATACTTTATGCCCCACTGCATCATTTCCCCACATGCTGTCATTCTTCCATAAGGTCACACCATGGTTGTGTCTCTCTCGGACCTTTAATGAGCGCTCATGTGCTTTCTCTTCCAACTGTCATGACAACAGATCATCTATCTTTACCAGGTTTCGCTCACAGCCTCTCTCGAGTTACAGGGGTCAATATAGGAGAGCTTAATGAGGAAATGCTTTGTCTTGGGTTACACTCCCCGGCACTGGTTTAAGGACGATTACCTGTAGCTAACCTTATTCCTGAGCCATTTGCTGCTTGAATCGGCCCGGTGTCACCAACATGCCATTAGTCTGGATGTCAAAGACTAGGGAGAGAGGAGAGACCTGTGAGCAATAACGCTTAATGGCACCTTAACAATGTCATTGTTGATTTTCTCTTGTGTTTTTCTACACAAATTACTTCAGTTTTTAAATAGTTTGTCTTTAATGCCACAAAGTGCATTTAAGACAATATGTTTTATTGTTATAGACATCTAGGCGTTTCATAGACATGTACTTTGATAAACAAACCTTGATCATTTGCTCTAATGGAGGTAAGCGCTTCTTCTTAAGTGGGGGGATAACAAAAGCATGGTAAATTAGTTATTAAGAGAAATGACTTGAACTTTAACTTTGTTGAGTAAAAACTGGATGAAAGCCTCGATAAGCAGAGAAAGCAAACACATAAAATATAAATATATATATATATATAACATAACTATACTTAAAAATATATATGTCTTGATCCTGGGGGAGATTATTGTCATACACTTCCTGTTTTGTTATATTAATAAAAATACTTCTCTATTTCGGTTTTGCTGTGTGAGATGTATTTTATATTTAACACTGTCTGGTGGTGAAATGAGTAGCCTAATTAGAACGAATACATTTTAAATAGCATTTATTGTATCCTGATACTCCAAATTAGGTCAGCTATTTTTAGCACTCGCATTTATGCATAAAAGATCATTGAGATAGAATATTTTCGGGAATTTATCCTGACATTTGTGGGGCTTTAAGAGATAATTATCAATCAAAACGCCTCTGCACTGGAAGAAATGCCGTGCTAACTAACATATTTATGAATTTAAATTTGTTAGACATGTATAATTATATGGGTGAACTCGAAAAACATTAAAATACAGGCTGGGTGTGTACCTACCTCCCCCTATGGTTGGCTTTGTATCTGTACATAAAGCTGTTCTTTCGCATTCAGAATATTACGACACATTATTTCAATATAAGGTTAATCTTTTAATAAGAAGCTACAAATATTACACTTTTCGCTGCGTGTAAGCAGTGAAATGAGTGGGCAGGACACGAAATCTCATTTAAACCGCGGGCTAAATGATAGGAACCGAAAAGTAGACTATAAAATACCAAGTCTGACCACAGAAAGTGCAAGTAGTATCTGCTGGAAGCGGGACAAAAAAACAACGTGGGGAACATATATCTTCCCACAACGCCTTATATTCCGTATGTGTGTGTTTTTTATGGTGAAAAACGGGATAAATGTCGATACAAGGCAACGAATAAAGTCATTTCAGGCGTGTATCTACGGTGTCGTGTTAAGGTCACTCGCTGGCTGCCTGAATTCCCCTCTTTGTGTTTACACATCCGGGTTTCCCTGTTTGCAGCCCATTCCCCATTTAGAAGCCATTTTGGACACAGATCAGTAACATGCATGTAAACCCCGACCGACCTCCCGATGCAGCGGTGCTACTATTCAAGTGAATAACCTCAAAAAGAGCGCTGGGTGTTCGTCTCCGGTGGTTTTACGGCGTCCTATTCGGTTTCTGGATCCAATTCGGACGCGAAATGCCGCACCTTTTAATGGACTAACAGTCTGGCAGTCAATTAATCGCTCCTATCTTTTCTTGCAACATTGTTGCAGCGACGCGGCTACTGACACGCGCTGTGGTGGAGCTGCTGCTGCTGCTGGTGGTGGTGGTGGTGGTTAGGCTGCTGAGGGGACCGGAGGCCTGTGGTCGGTTTGATCCTGGACTGATGTTTTGGACAACCTGAGTTTTAATGCTCGCGACGGAAAGCGGGGGAAATCTCTGTCCTGTATTTAAAACGGAACATGTCTTTTTCATGGCTGACTTGTTCACTTCTTCTGGGAACTTTATGCGCAGGTAAGCGGCTATTGTTAAAAATTTTGCAACAGTTTTTAGCGAGTCCCGTGGAAGAAGCATTTTTTTGTGAGTGTTTGAAATTTCGACCCGCGAACGAGTTTACGATTGTTGGCTGATTAAACTTTGTTGGCAGCGGATACCGTCGTTCAGCTGTGGGGATTTTATTCTCCAACCCCTAATCGCATTTTCTCTGTTTGCCCCTTTAACACGTCTATTTCACACGGGGGAATTATTTCAGCAATACCTTCCACTTTTATGTTGTCAAACAACATCAAAAGACATTAAATTCAGTCCTCGATTCTGAAAAATGTCACAGGATTATATCCAAATGGGAAACTGTTGCGTCCCTGTCGCCTTTCTTTAACAGTGGCAGGAATAGAAGGCAGCAGCTGCATCAACATCCTGAAACCTTATATTCTACATCTCAGGTCTTGTTTGTGGTCACAGCTCGAACAAAACACACTTTCTCTCCCACTCTGTGTTGTACAGATTGTCATAAATCAATTTGATTTGAGGAGACAGCAGCTGTTAGTTTGAAGCCAGGTCTTTACCCTGAATTGAGGTTACTGTTACACAGCTCCGTTTCCACACACACTCACATTGTGAATTTGTACCACGTGAAATTGAGCATGAGGCTTGTTTTTCTTTTGTTTGCAACTCATATGGGAGATTTTTGTGTGTGTCCCAAACGTCTTCACTCCCACCCCTTAGCTAGGCAGCGCATACTATGGCCAAATACTTGTTCTGTAAACAATGACACCCACTTTTTGAACCTTTTTTTAGCTATTTCCTAGAACTGTGATACAAAATTTAATTGAACCACAGCTGTCTCTTGTGTCCCAAACAGCGCTGTAGCCAATGCCTTTATGGTTTACAGATTAGAGTGTATAGTAAGCTGCTTCTCCAGAATTCATGTTGTTGTGGTGTAAGCCTCGGTTAGTGACAGAGGGAGGGGGGTTGGGGAATGATCTTGTAGTAAAAGTCCTCGCGGATCATGTGACCACAGATATCAGAAATGCCATCTCGGCTCAATGGAGCATTGAGCATTACTGCTCTGTATGTGTGTGTGTGTGTTGTCTTTACTACCTTCCATCCTAAATAACGAGCACAATGTTTGGTGCTTGCATGCATCCCTATGTGCTGTAGTGAAACCCCATTGTATGCTGCTGGACAACTAAATGCATGTATGTGTAAGTGGATGCGTGCCTGAGTGTGTGTAATGGGTCGGTGGGGGTAACGCTGGGGGATGGGCAGCTCTCCTATAGGCAGGGATTTAAAGAGACACGCACTATTTTTTCTGTGAACAAAGATGAATGTCCAAGCTGTGCTGTGAATGACATGTACAGCACGTTATCTGCTCTTTTATTCATCAAAACACACCTTACATGTGCTGCTATAGTGTGTGCCAAACATTGAATCCATAAAGATAAAACCCCTTTCAATAGGGAGTTGTGCAACAGCAGGAGACTGACAGCTATTGTTACATATCATCCTGGTTATAGGGGACTATTTCCTGCTAAAGGACAGTAAAAGCCCTCAAAGAAGAAGGTCTTATCTGTCCTTCCAGATGTGTCACACTTCAGCAGGATACAAGAGTCCTTATCTATAGAAGTGGCATCCCGGTGTGTGCTGAGTTTCTATACCACAGTCGGGCATACTATTGTTTTTCTATAGCTAATTAAATTCTGTCATTTTTCCTCCTTTTACTTCCTGAAAAGATATTTTACTGAATGGGATTATGCTGAACTACTATTCAGCAACAATTCCTTCGCCCAGAGGAGCTCCCTTTTTACTACAGAGGGCTCCCAAACTTGGCCGTGTGCCAGAGAGATGATAGAGGCTCTGCTCAGAGATGTCTCTTCTTCGTGGCACTGAGCGGATCCTGCGCCATATGTCTGCGCTTCCTTCCACCGTTGAGATGCAATTCATTACCATGTGAGCTGACTGAGGCCTTCTGTCTGTCTTTAGGGTACAGTCTGGGCGAAGCAGAGACCCGGGAGTGTGTGTACTACAATGATAACTGGCGTACGGAGAGGACCAACCAGAGCGGCTTCGAGCGCTGCGAGGGGGAGAAGGACAAGCGACTGCACTGTTATGCCTCCTGGCTCAACTCCTCAGGGACCATCAAGCTGGTGAAGAAAGGCTGCTGGCTGGACGACTTCAACTGCTATGACAGGTGGGGTCAGCGAGCGAGGTCACGGCCACCGAGGTTTTTACATTTATATTTCAGGTGTCTGGCTGGCACCCAGAGTGAGTGGCAGCGAGTACAGCAGGAGTATCTGCCTCAGTACCCACATCTAGTACAGTACGTCTTCTTGTGTGTGACCTGGGGCATGCTCGGGGAGAGGAACAACAACTCCAAGGAAACACTGTTTAAATCATTGATAGGTTGACAGGAAATTTGCAAAAGTAAGCAACAATAACAACAATTTTGATAATGAGTGACTTGAGTAAAAGTAAAAATGAAACGTATCCAAGTTCTAGCTGCTCAAATGTGAGGATATTCAGATATTTTAAATGACTGTAAATTCAATATTTGGGTTTAAGCCTTAAAGGGCCAGTTCGCCGATTTTCAACCTCAGTCCTGTCATGCTGTTATGGGGAGCTAATGCCATAATGTTAGAAAGAAATGCAATTTTGCTCTGTGCCTTTGGAGGACACTATCTGCTTCTCCAATGGGCCCTGAAAAAACCTCCGCCAGATGATGCATTTACTTAGTCAGGGAGCTTGCTAAACTATACTTCCTCAATCTAGGATGCCAGCCTCCGATGTCACGTCTTGGTCAAAATCGTCAGGTTTGAAATGCTGTCTGCAGACCCAAATATTTTATAGCCGATCCACGGGTATACTCTCGTCGAAAACGATAGTTTTTCACTCCTGCGTCTCTCGCTGGGCCGTTCCTTTCAGAGGGAGGGGCGCATTGCATGCTGGGTGTTGTAGGAATAGAGAATGGGCAAAACCAGGAGCTGTTTGTCCAACTTTCTCCACAGCTATGGCGTCAATTTCAAATATTATTGCTTCTATCAATTACAGAGAACACCAGCTTTGACTGACTGTGGCGAATTGCTCCTTTTTTAAGTATAAAATTTATTTGACATCATGTTTTCGAAAAGATCCGCAGATTTATTATTAGGATAGAAATGTTCTGTTGCAGCCCTAAAATATAACATGATATAAAGAGATGCAAGATGTACCGAATAACTTAAATGATCTTTTTAATAACAGAGCTTTATATCACCAACAAAAGTATCAACATGTCGAGGGCCATGCACCTATGGACTGTATATTCACACAGAACTACCAACACACTACACATGAAAATAAGAATATTATCTGCCTCATATTTTCTAAATGAATCAGTTTCTATAAACTGTGAGAAATAGTATAATAAGTCTAGTTTGTCTCATTGATTTAGAACTCTAATGAAGAGAGAGAAGCAGAACAATGGCACAATAAAGAACCAGATACCAGAAAGTGACCAGCGTTTTCCCCTGTAAAGTCTCTCAGACATCAAATGGTAATTGAAAATAGCTGTGTCTTTGTGATCATACGTAAAGACCTTGCTGCGCTTCTACTCTATTGTCTTTCGCTATGAAGGCTAATCTTGATCAATTTTCTATCACTTGATGAATAGTTTCACAATGCAGTGCTCTAGACTTGATGTGTAAAGCTACATTTGATATCGCAGCCATGTAGCCTACTGGAGCTGCACGGTCAGAAGCTTCACAACACAGTGTACAGAGCGTAAATTATTGAACACGTTTTACAATACAAACTGTCCGGTCAGCAGAACGGCTTGACTTTGCCTCGACTAATAAAAGAATTAAGGTTCATTGTGGGTGCAGAGCTCGGCTTAGTGTCCACAAGCTGATGCTGGTAGAGAGGATGCAGTGACACCAGGCCGCTCAGGGTCTAACCTGTATCAGTGCAGGGCTAAGCTTCTATTTACAGATTCTACATGCAGACTCTGTAGGCTGGGATGTGGATTTTAGGGACGGCAAGTGTTCTGATTTCCATCTACTACGCTTGTACTCAAGTAATATTGACCAATCATGTATCAGCAGGCTGCGGCGTATGCAGGAGAAACAGTCATGTGCAGAGCAAAAGCAGGCTGAACTTAATGCGCTATAATGACATCCCGGCTCCCATCAGCGGCTATCTGGTCATGATTTAGCTTCTTATTGATCTCTATAAACAGACATCTTCAGCAAGTTCAGCTGACAATCCGTTCTAGATCTAAAATTCAACTTGAGATAAATTCTCTTGACGCTGTGTCCCGAAAGCCGCTAGGCATTCAGATTTCCTGACTTCTTCGAATGCATCAGAAATGATCGATCTGACCTCCGTTCAACAAAGGAGCATTTAAAAGTAGTTTTCTTCTCCTCTTGAGGACAGACCTGACAAAGCTTCATTTTTAACGTCTTACTGCATCATGATGTTAAACTTTGGGCAAATTAAAGATCTGTTAATTAAAAATAAATCACTTTTTTTGTAAGCAATGCAAGCAAGTCTTGACCTGATTTCATTTATCGCTAACCGCTGGCTACACGCCTGATAAGTTTACCATTGTCCCCAGAGGCTGTATCGTCGTCAGACTGGTGCAGGGCTAACTGGCACAATCAAAACTTTTTAGTGTTATATTTTAAATTATATAATATTGGCCCTAAATGACACATTGGTGTATGTTTATAAAACTCACTGTCAGCCACCAGGGAAATTGGTGTGCAGCAGCCTTTAATGTATAAAAGTAGATTAAAGATCAACCTGCAGTTTGAGAGATATTACACATAAAGACTGCAATTATGACCGACAATGGCGTATTTATTTTAATCAGCACCGACTGCATTAAATCAAAAGCACATTTTTAAAAGGGTTGGTGAAATGGGATGTGCACAAGTTGTAGGTTTAGATGCAGGGACGGGTTCTGTCGACGGTTTCAGGGGACACGGCTTCTGCCTGAAGTGCTGCCAGCTGTAATTATAACTATAAAGGGAAAATAGAGAGACCTGGAAAAACTTATTTAATCCTGGTCAGTTTAATAAAAGCCAAATGAGAAAGAGAAAAACATGAGGGGAGAATAAGCGTAGTTATGAGACTGTTAAAGATTAATTATAGTATTTAAGAGCAGTTCTGCGGTGTCTGTCAGTCGCATAAAGCCTGTGATTCCTCTGAGTTTGGGACATGGGCTGACTGTATGTTGCAAATTAATTTAACAAGCTTGTATATTAATGAGAGATTTTGCTCCTTTTAGTAGAGGATAAAATGTTCTCTTTGTCGGCTCATGAAGCGGCAACATTAACAGTAAAAAAAGTGCATGGGTTAAAGAGTCCAGGCAGTCAAACATTGCTAAAGCTGAAGCAGAGCGTATACAGAAACAAAAGCCACACTTGCTTCTCTGAGTTCAAATCAAGATCACAGAACCCTGTGTTCTCTTTACTGTACCTCAGCTTGACATGTATCTGCCTGTGACATTTGTTTACCAAAGCAATAATGCAGGTGTGTCATCTTCCATTTTAGGCAAGAGTGTGTCTCTATGGAGGAAAACCCTCAGGTCTTCTTCTGCTGCTGCGAGGGCAACTACTGCAATGAACGATTCACCCACCTTCCTGACATGATTGGCAGTGGCAACCGAGGTGAGCCGCAAATGCATCCCACGTACAGTATAGCACAAGCACAAAAATAGGGCTCTGCTTTTCCCCCTCCGGTAAGTGCGAGTGCAGCTTAGCCTTGCACCTAGTTGTAAAAAAGCATAATGTATATACATTATGATTAAACGCTGATGCATTGTAGTAGAAGTAGACATTAAACACGGCATGAGTCGCCTATCTGAGGCACTTTTACAGACTCATTTTGTCGCATCAAGGTTGGGCGATCTACATAAAGTGTTACCGCTCTCCTTTAGCAGGTATGTGAGGGACGCTCGAGTCTCTGCTGATAACCCACCCGCCATAAAGCAGACGTGCAGTAATTTCTCTCTTCCTCCTCTACAGTGAAAATCCGGCCTCCACCCCGGGTGCCGTCCCTGCTCAACGTGCTGGTGTACTCGCTGCTGCCTCTCTGCGTGCTGTCCCTGGCCCTCGTTCTGGCCTTGTGGATGTACCGCCACCGCAAACCTCCGTACGGCCACGTGGACCTGAGCGAGGTGAGAGAGGCAGTACTTGCAGTCTGACTATCTGTGGCATCTTTTAATGCATATTTTTAGTTTAAAAAGTTCTTGAAGCCCTAAATTCTGCTGCTGTTTATCCAGTTTTCTGCAATGTTTTGATGAGAAGCAGAACAACTCTTTACTGGTTCTCATCGTCTGTTGTTCAGGATCCTGGACCAGCTCCTCCATCCCCCTTGGTGGGTCTGAAACCCCTGCAGCTGCTTGAAATCAAAGCTAGGGGGCGCTTTGGTTGTGTGTGGAAGGCCCAGTTGATGAGCGAATACGTTGCTGTGAAGATTTTCCCTGTTCAGGTACGTAACTTTATCAGTTTGATAAAAGAATACGCTCGTCCAGTTCGTGACGCTCATGTATAAACATTACATCACAGCACAGAGCATTTGATGTTTTGAAGAATCTGGATGAATAAGTATCCAGTCTGTTGTATGAACAAAACAATATTAAAGCCATTTCTCAAGGTGAGACTGAGTTGCCTAAGTCAGAAATGACGTGTCCTTGCTTTTTTGTGAGACGCAAGCAACATAATACAATTATTTTGTGTGAAAATATAAAATAATGGAACAATATAACTGAGATTGAGAAAGGACATGTTGTGAAGTAGTCTTAAAATAAAATGGGCAACTTTGAAGTCAGGTTAAAAACCTTTATTGTAGACAGGATATGTTTTCCATCCAGGTAAAACAGTGTTGCTGAAAATGCCTTCATAACAGTGGTCAGTATTGTTAAATGAACTTTTGGGTTTATTAAAGTGGTAATCTCGAAGATCTCCAGAGCAAGCTACTGTTTCCTGCCCTCCGCCGGTTTCTGCTGCAGCTCTGCCTCCCTGTGGACGTCTCTCTGTTCCACTGATGCAGCTTCTTTTGCCACAGCGTCACGGAAACTGCAACCGCACTTAGTAAAATAATACAAACAAGGAGGGTATACTGACCACGTTGGGGAACAGTTTGGGATTAACACAACCAAGATGGCCCAGATGTTTTAATTTCTGTCTTAAAGTTGTAATTTTGAAGATCTCAGTTTTGCTCTCTTTGGCGGCTCCTATGGCGATAAACGGTAACTGCAGGAGCACACTTCCCAGCTATCAGACAGTGTCGCATGTGTGACGTCCACGGTTGGCTCCGGTTGTAACTCTTGATTTTCCTCGCTGACGGTCTCTTTCCTTTTTAGACTGTTTGCCTTCATCTGAGCGTCGAGTTAGTTTCTTTTTCTTTGGATTTTCACTTATTTTTGAAGTTGTATCTGTAGTCATCCATCTTTTCTTTGTTTGTTCAGCCATAGTAGATTACTGTTTTCTCGCAACACTTGCAGAGACTGGAAAAAGCAGCCGCTTAGCTCCGCCTACCCTCTCTGGCAGACCAACCACTGCTGGGTGATGGAAAACGCATCACTAACTGGGCGCTGCTTGTGATTTTTTTCCGGAAAAGTCGCCACAGACACCCAGTCTGTAATTCTGCAAATGCAAAGGCTTTCATCAGTGGGCCATAGGCTCAATCACCATTGTGTTACCTCATTCGGCGATAGATAGACACTTAACAGACATTTATTCACATGACAATCTTTGAGATTATCACTTTAAAGACCAGCTGGTGTTTTGGGAAAATCTGACTTTGATTTGTAATGTCATGAGAGGGACAAACTGGGTTAATCTGCTTTGTGCAACATAAAAGATATGACCCCAGTATTTCCATTAATGCTCGTTCAGACCTAAACCTAACTTCCTGATTCATGTGTGTTTGTAAAGGATAAGCAGTCATGGCAGAACGAGAGGGACATATTCGTGACTCCGGGGATGCGACATGAAAACCTCTTACGTTACATCGCTGCAGAGAAACACGGAACAAACCTGGAGACGGAGCTGTGGCTGATCACAGAGTTTCATGAGAGGGTGAGTGAAGTGCAAGTCTTCCCATATATATATATATATATATAAACCCTTATACAGCAAATCTTGGTGAGCTATAGGGCTCGTGTGTTTACTAGAACTGCTGGACATTTTCCAATATTGGCAGAGGCTTTTTTATTTACCTCGACAAAAGAGCATCACAGCTTTTATTAAAGCCGATTTTATTACTTAAGGCACGTCTGAAGCACCCTATACTGTACCTTAAAGTGAAAGAATTGTGCTGCTTGGACTTGAACATTATATTTTGAAGCGTGTAGCGTATGAATAATACGGGCAATTATGTCAAAAACAGCAGCAAGTGTTCCTGAAATAATAGTTTGTAATTAAACACATCCAGGCTACCAGAACATCCTGTTCATCGGCCCTCTCAACAAAAGCTATTAATATATTGTAACAGAATTAAGTCATAATTACCATAACCACAAATGCAGCATTACATTATTTGTATAATGACTTTGAAGCTTGTCCTTGTCGCACCTTCTATCCACAGCAGCAGCACCAACATATTTAGTTACAGTCATTGTGCAAGTGCCATCGCTGCATGTGTCATCTGTTTGGTTGAATGTTTGTTTGTATTTTAATGATATTTTAAGTGATGTGTAAATGTAGACTGCATACATGGCTGCTGGTGCCAGAAACGATGTGTTCAGGGGTTACGGTCGACTGACTCAGCGTATAGTTTCTGGGGAAGCGATAAAAATGACGTTTTTGTGCTGCTACTAATCCTTGCTCCTGTCTCTTCTGTGTGTTTGTGCGCGTGTGTGTGTGTTCGCAGGGCTCACTGACGGACCATCTGAAGGGTAACACTGTGACCTGGAGTGAGCTGTGTCTCATAGCAGAGACCATGTCCCGCGGCCTGGCCTACCTCCATGAGGACATTCCCAGCTACAAGGGAGAGGGACCCAAACCCACCATTGCACACAGGTAAGGTTATGGTTTCCTGAACCTGAAAACACTGAACTCTAGACTACATTTGATATTAAATCAAATATTTTAATGCTGCTGCCCTCTTCCGGTTGTGCTTGATTTAATTATTTTTGCCGTGGACATTAATTTCTTAGGGACTTCAAGAGTAAGAACGTGATGCTACGAGATGATCTGACTGCAATTATTGGAGACTTTGGGCTGGCTGTACGATTTGAACCAGGCAAACCTCCAGGAGACACTCATGGACAGGTGAGGACTCACTTCAATACATCTATTGCTATAATGGCACTCTGATGCAAGCCTGAGCAACTGACTCCTTTTTTTCCACTGATAGGCATTATACAGTTATGAACAGGCTTATGTAATAAATATTGTCTTATTTTGAGGCAACTGAGTGTGAGGTGGTGTTAATAATTCACCATAAAAACATCTGTGCTGATTCTGGCCACAGAGTGATTCTGATAAGATTTGAGTGTGCTGCCTTAAAGGAGCAGTTTGCCCCTGGGAAAAGCCACCGTCAGTCAAAGCTGCTGTTCTCTGTAATCGATAGAAGCAATAAAATTTGAAATTGGCGCCATAGCTGTGGAGAAAGTTGTACAAGCAGCTCGTGGTTTCGACCATTCTACATTCCTACAACACCCAGCGTGCATTGCGCCCCTCCCTCTGAAAGGAACGGCCCAGCGAGAGACGCTGGAGTGAAATACTACCGTTTCACTGCAGGCAACGGCTCAGAGCGATACAGAATACAAAATGCGTCTAAAAAATCTTCAGGTCTGCAGTCTACATTTCAAACCTGACGATTTTGAATGAGACGTGACATCAGAGGCGGCGTCCTAGATTGAGGAAGTGTAGTTTAGCAAGCTCTCTGGCCTCCGCCAGATGACGCGTTTTACGTAGTCTGGCAGAGATTTTCCAGGGCCCATTGGAGAAGCGGATAGCGTCCTACTATAATGGCATTAGCTCCCCATAATAGCATGATAGCACTGAGGTTGGAAATCGGCGAACTGGCCCTTTAATGTTTCCTAATAGTCTGTGCACGCTCAATTCTTAAGTTCACCTTCTTTGTCCTTTTGGATCAAATTCACACATTGATCCTATTAAATGGGAACCCATGCTGACCTTCAAAGTGACCTCATCAGTTGACCTGGCAAAACAGGACCCCATCATCACAAACATGTTTTCCAGCTCTGATGAATCAATAATGAGCCTCACTTTTTAATATATGCAAATATTTGTTCAAAATTAGTCTTATCTGAGACGGCGAGTGCAAACAGACAGCAGGATATCCTCAGAGCGACATCACTGCAATGTGAAAGTTTGAATAGCGTACTTTGATTACAAGTGTGAGATGGTGTTGATAATTCACCATGAAATAAATCTGTGTTGAGTTTGCTGCTTTCAGCAGAGCCAGTTTACTCAGCAGTGAATCAGGATGCTGTTTGATACCAAAGCCTTTATATGCATTGATTTAACTGGCTCAGGTTAAATTATGTTAAAGTCGAGCTGAAACGGCATCTCGAGAGTATCTAGCTTCCATATCGTGACGTATTTCCGAGTGAAACAGGACGTGCAGGCGGGACATATCATTAGAGGGATTTGATTTGATCGTGGAGAAGTGGGCGTAGTCAGACGTTCTCCACAGCGCAGTAGCTAGCTAACTGACCGAGCGTTCTTGGTGCTCTGCGGCTAAATGTTGCAGATTGATTGGTTGAAATTGTTTGGTGCTAACTTATGTAAGCAAGCGTGAAATTTAGTTTTACCAGAAGAAAAAATGATCGGATTTTGATATAAGAATACGAAGAAACTGATTTTCTGTATTTTTTTTGGCCTATATTGTCAAATAGATGCACAATATTACCGAGGATGTGATCTAAAAGGATTAAAATGACATTTCTCATTTCATCTCGACTTTAAGGGTTTTATTAGCAGTGGGTGGAAAGTTTCCAAATACACAAACCAGAAATGTCACCAGTCAGCATTGCAGCTTATGAAAGCTAAAAATGTTAACTCATTATTTAAAACAGACAGTTGTATCTGTATCTCAAATCTTCTTGAATCCCCTGTCCAGGTGGGTACGAGGCGCTACATGGCTCCAGAGGTGCTGGAAGGAGCCATCAACTTCCAGCGAGACTCCTTCCTGAGGATAGACATGTATGCTATGGGCTTGGTGCTGTGGGAGCTGGTGTCCCGCTGCGTGGAGACCGACGGTGAGTCAAACAGAGCAGGAATGCTGCTTCACCCTCAGGTTGAAAGGTCACAGTGCTGCAGGCTGATCTAATAAACAAAGGATTAGTTTCTGTTTTGGTCTGGGAAAGCCATCTGAGCCAGGTTAAAGGTGTAATGTGGGCAGTTACTCTTTAGACAGAGAGCAAGTTGTGGATTTTCCACATGCTGCACTATTTCCTCGACTTGATCTCTGTGTAATGCTTTCCATCCTGTTGCCTCACTGCAGGTACAGTTGGCGAGTACATGCTGCCGTTTGAGGAGGAAATAGGCCAGCATCCCTCCCTGGAGGATCTGCAGGATGTGGTCGTGCACAAGAAGATGCGTCCAGTCATGAAGGACTGCTGGCTCAAACATCCTGTGAGTAACAGTGGAAGAATAGCTGCTGCAGTTTCAACAGCAATACCAGGATGTCAAGTACGGCCCGATCATTTGAGGTCACAGTTCTCTGAATCTGCTCTGGTTTTTTTGACACTCTGTCAGTAGAGCTGGCCCATAACCTGATCGCAATAGAGATATAAGTTTTAAGTCCATAAAGATGATAAACGTTGACATTTTTATTGCAACGTATGTTTGAGCTGTCACTGGCAGTGGATGTTTTCTGTCAAGAACAGTTGTGGAACTGAGGGGCATGAAAGCAATGTTGAAGTGTGGAGTTGATGTGTGTTTGAAAGACATGAGTCTTTAGCCTAAAAATGCTTCGTTTTATGTTCTTACCAATGACTGTATATAAAGATGGATGGCGCGTCTCCATCTGCTCTAATTGTATGAAATTTATGCCATCTTGAATGGTGATGTCATAAAGAGCCAGAGCTGCGCACTAGTGATTGGCGGGTGGAGCCGCTGTAGACACTTCCGCTAACCAAAACACTCACTCAACTTACTGTAAAAAACAAGGATCCTGTGCGTCGGCGTGTTTAACAGCATCTTGTGTTGGTCTGAAGCAGACGTTCACAGATATGGAAATTTCAATGACTGTAGTGATTGTTTTAGCTACGTCTCCTCTCGCCGGTCCTCCTCTACTCTGCTAATCCAGAACAGATCAGCTGCAGGAGCCGTATTGGTCAACAGAGCTGTCAATCATACTTTTTACAGCATCAAATAATTAATTAAAACTAAACTTATCAGAAAAATGAACACTTGGACGTAAATCCGCATGATAAGAACTAACTATAATGACAGAAACCATGTTTGGGAAACATTTATTTGGCGTGTATTTTTATTTTATAATTTGACTCATGTCCCATCTGTTAACATGGAGGAGGCGGGTTTTATGACCTATACTGCAGCCAGTCAGCAGGGGGCGATAGAGAGGCTTTGGCTTCACTTTTAGGGAGCTGTCATGTCGTCCATCTTTTTATAAAGTTTATGGTTATTACTGGTTTTAATTACTGGGTTGGATGATTTGGAGAGGAGCATACCTCTGCAATTGATCCGGCTCCCTTTCAAAACCTCATGAATGGTTAACACTGAAGGAATCGTGACGTAAACAAGCTCTCCCCTGGATATGCTCTGTACATATTGAAAACACAGATTTTTAATGTGAAACTGCTTTATTAAGCAGTTTTTTCAAACTGCCAGCATAATCCAATTATAAATTGTGTTGAATACTGAAAAAAATCATATTTTTTTTTGCCCAATTGCCCAGCATTTGTTTACACCTCGATGACACAGAAAAATTTCTGTCCTGTTTTTGGCTGACCGCCAGGGTCAGGCCTCCACACGTATGTGTATGTGAATGATTGACTGACTGACTGACTGACTGACTGACGGTACTTTCAGAGCCGTATAGAGACAGAGCTGCTACATTGCGATGGCAGATCATGAAGCTGGACCTCCACTGACGCGACTCTCTGTCTATACGGCTCTGGATACTTTGTTCGGGGTGTAGGCGGGGCTTCTCCTCCACTGCTCCACCGCTGTCCTCACCTACGTCCGCAGCGCACACCTGCTTTCAAACACGTTGTCATCGATCTCATAAGGGCTGTCCTTGTAACACATTGCTCACAAAAGCGCACATTGACCTGATGCGGTCAGCCACGTACAAGGCTTTGACCTAGCCTTGTTAGTTAATGTCTGGTTACATACCTGCCCTTTAAATAAATTACAAGAATAAAACGTCCACCTTACTATCCTCTAACTTCTGTTTTCTCCCTGCAGGGTCTGAGCCAGATGTGCGAAACCATCGAAGAATGCTGGGACCACGACGCAGAGGCGCGACTGTCCGCCGGCTGCGTCGAGGAGCGCATCGGTCAGATTGCCAGGACGATCAGCAGCACTACCTCAGACAGCCCCGTCTCCATAGTGACGTCTCTCACCAACGAGGACCTACCTCCCAAAGAGTCCAGCACCTGAACCTGCGTGACACCACCATCTCTCACATGAGCTCCTGACTTTTTATTTTTTCAAATCCAAACTCAGCGGATCTCCGTGAATATTTAAAAGCATAAAACAACAACAACTAGCAACTTGAATGCAGCTGATATTTAATCCCAATACTGGTATTTTTTTTACATTTTTTTTTTTCCAGTTTAATTTTTTGTGTGTTTAAAGTCAGATTTTACTAACGCATCCATCTGCTGTAGTTTTGAAGTAGTAATAAGTTATTCGATGGGCACATCTGATAACACCCATGTGTCAAATCCTAAATGTCATCATTACCTCATGTATTTCTTTTTGTGTTAGTCTATTTTTATTACCTCATAAGTTTGTCGTTTTCCTGTCTTGGTCATGATCGTCTGCGGCCAAATGAAACGAACCTTTTCGCTCCAAACCTCGGACGACGTGCTGCACACCTCGGAGGAACCGTTTTGAGACTGTTAGACAAAATATATTCATCTTCCTCAGGGGTCGAAGCTTCTCGATTTAAAAAAAACAAAAAAACATCGAGTGTGCTCCCTTTTTTTTAAACCTGTGAATGCCTCAGAATGAAAAAAAGGTAAAAGAAATCGGAGCACAGCTGTTTTATCGCATGGAAGGAGCTGAAACGGGAGCTGAGCAGTTGTTATTGGACGTTACGGACTTTTTTGAAGATTCGGGACGAGCGTCTTGTCCCCCGGGGAACTACCTCTCAGGTATCCAGTCGGCTTCTTTGGAACATTTTCTCTATGTTGAGAGCCAAGCTATCCAGCTCGCTACCATGGACATATTCCTGGATTTGTTTTTGTTTTTAATTGCAGAAATTCAGAGTTACTCCTTTGCCAGTGCCAGGGGCATTGACGGATGCTGTCTGGAGTTGCAATGTTACACATTCTTGATTTTAACTGTCAGTGTGTGAGTGTGTGCGTGTGTTTGTGTGAAAATGAAGACTAAATGAGATGGATAAAAGAGTGTTTTTAAAGTAAGAATCATGGACAGATAGAGGGGGTTATCCTTGCGAGGGCCATACTTGAGTAAGCAACATGTCTGTTTTTTTTTTTATTTTCATGGGTTTGTTCAATAGACTCAGTCGGACATCAGTCCCCAGATACCTCAGTCACTGTACATCATGCAAGGAGAGCTCAAATGGTTGCCTTTGTCTCAAATGCAATGCCATAGTTGTACCATAACATGAATACCATACATTGAATGTCCGTTATGCTGCTGTGACTATTCCAGGATACTCAAGGATTTGTAGATGTACATGTATTCTTTGTTGATATAACGCTAATGATATTATGTGAGGCTAATATTCTGTTTTTTGTTTTCTTTTTGACCGGGTGAGCCCTCAGCTGCTTACTCCTCCAGACTGACCTCAGATATTCTGACAAGTACCTCAGGCTTTTTCTACATGTATATCAAGTTGTGTTATGTATTTTATTGTGTTTTTAGTAGTTGAGATATTTTATTGCCGGTTTGGCCTCTTTGTCTGTGGAGATTTTTTCTTTTTTTTTAAATAGAGCCTGACTTGTTGTCACGGTGTTAATGCTGTACAAACCTAAAAAGAAGAGAGGCAGATTCTTGTAAATAGACGTGTACACACAGTTGCCGATCACTGATCTGATTTTTAAAGAGACAATATCAGGGCATTACTGTTCTCATTTCACACAAGCGGAAAGGGATTTCTCAGTTCCACCCCTACATATTTAAAAATCATTTTAACAACTCGCCCTGTGATGATTCTTTTTATATTTGTATATATATACATAGATATATATATACATTTTTTCCTCAGATTTTTCAAGAATGGTGGTCGTGTTACTGATTTCTATGAATACTGGTATCAGTTCCTCTGGATCAGAAGCTGTGTAGGTAGCACTTGCATTAGAAATCTTAGTGTGTGTATCATCAAAAACAAACAAAAAAAAATCCCTGATGGTTTTGGTGCTGGCGGCTTCTGTGATTGGCCACTTGCTGGAAATGCCACATTGAACAGTATTACCTCAATATTAACCCGCTGATGTGATGTTCAGACTCGTTCAGTGATAGTTTTTAGCCACGTTGGACGACACACAGGCTCATCTGTTGTGCTTTGATTAGTGCTGTGGAACGATGGTGGTATTTTAAAAAGTAATCTG
Organism: Semicossyphus pulcher; assembly: GCF_022749685.1. Classification (NCBI taxonomy): domain Eukaryota; kingdom Metazoa; phylum Chordata; class Actinopteri; order Labriformes; family Labridae; genus Semicossyphus; species Semicossyphus pulcher. The sequence goes on along the minus strand of NW_027211748.1, from coordinate 18,628,182 downwards.
TGACGCTTGCTGTGCAGTTTTTGGTGAAGAACGTGTGGGAGAAAAAAAAAAATACATCAATCGGATCAATACGGAGCAATGTTTTTATTGTCTGGGTATCATCAGTGTGTCTCTAACCACATGATTGATTGATGTTGCAGCCCCATTCATGTAAACAGTGGCATGTGCGTGGTCCAAGGGTCCAGCAATATTTAATATACAGCAATAGTCACTTGAATATCATAGTTTTAAGTCATTAACTCAGCTGTGACTTAGCAGTTCTCTCTCTGCGGATCATCTCATCACACCTGGATCATGTTCAGACGAGGGCACAATGTTAGAATCTCCCGATGCTGTGGGTTGATTTTTTTTTTTGTGTGTGCGTACGAGCTGAACGTGACCCGGGTGCTTTCACGTTTTGTGCCAGAAAAAACGACGATCTCGAAGGACATAAAATCTGCCGCGATCGGTTGTTTACCTCCAAATGCTGTCTTACACCCAGCTCTTCTGAACAGAAAAACCAGTTACCTCATGCAGTACCTCTCTCGTTAGTAACACTAACACGGAGTCAGTCTCATCTTCAAAAAAAAAAAAAGGAAAAAAATATCAACTATCGTGTATATATTTACTTGACAAATGTAAAAGGTTTCTTCCTTTTCATGTGTGAATCCTGTGAAAGCAAAATCCTTCTTTTGATTTACAGTCGACATATTGTTCATTTCTTGTAGTGTGAAAGTTTGACTGAACTGTGTGACCTTCCCTGTTTATGTGAAGTGTGTGTGTGTGTGTGCGCGTGCGTGTGTGTGGGATGTATGTTGGTTGGATTTCACTAAAACAGTATGAATGGTAACTTTATCTGTGAGTTGAAATGCTTAGAAATATAAACTAGATGAGAATACATCCATCTTTTTGTATATTAAAATAAAGACAAACACTGATTAACCATGACGATGGAATTCTTTGCTTTTTCTGTTCACATCTGCTTCTCTGTGTTTACATACTTGCATACATGACACATCAACTCAACATAAAACAACAAATTCCAATTCATGAGACCAAAAAGGGGTTTGTAGTTTGGCAAAGCAGTCACCATTTTAAAATACAAAATGATATCCTAATAACCTAAATAACATGAGAAAGACATAAATCAGATTGCTAAGTTACGTAAGTACATAATGTATACGTCTAATATCCCTCTACCAGTCTTTTCCAGGGTCTGAAACATACTGTAAGTACGCATATGTACACTAGATGGCAGCAGTGGTGGCCTTACTTTGTTTTACATTGTATTACCATCAGATTTTTCTGGGACAAAACCCATGATCAGAACTGTAAATGAACCAGAGTAATTATTTTACCTACCTGCACACGTTAAAGCCACTTTGGTTTTTGCCAGACTTAAGACTGTGCTTCAAAAACTTTCTTTATTGAACAAGTCTAGTCCATACATCCATCAAGTTCCCAGCTTTAACATACAAAATGATGTAGTTAATGTATCAAATGCAATATTGATATTACTAGCCTACTTCTACCACCAGTAAGAAAATGAATATGTAATGAATTATAAAAACAATATAAAAATAAATAAAAACAATAATTACACGACAATAGCGTTTACATTTTATCGTATTTAGTACTGGTGACTTGATTTTAACCGATTTAAGAGAGTTGGGAAAGGATCTTTTTCAACTAAGAATTTAAGATTTCTTAGTTTACTTTTTTGTGCTCTTTTTTGGGCCAAATAATTCCGCCATGAAACGCGAAATAGTAGCCCAATTTAGGAATTCGGGCAATACGGTATATTACAACAAAAACGTAAGGGTGTGACACACATTTTACAAATGAGACATGCTGATTCATATTCTGCAAACCAGTACTTTAATCCCACAACTCTAGTGCTTTTCAGAACATTCAAGGGTCATCGTACAATCCATTTCTAGTTAACACGGTATGATAATGTAACAACAGGCCTTCTAAAAGTTTCCCCGTGTTAGGTGAGGCAGAAAGTCACAACTTTAAAGAGACTTTTTTGAAGCGTCCTCCTAAATGTAATATAAAAAGACATTAAAACATCTGAAGTTAAAACTAATCAATTTAAGTTAGTTGTCAAAACTTCCGATTGAACCTGAATGCATCATAGCTCTTTTCCCTTGAAGAGGATCTGTCCAATCAAAACGTGTCTGTACCGTCATGTGACAAACCGACTAGTAAATTACGATTGACTTGAGAGCTGCTGATTGTAGGCTACTTTTCGATGTACAGTGACTCAAAGCGGACAACTTTCAGCCGTTGTTGCAGTTTGGTTTAACTAACGGAAATGCTGCCGGGTTCTTACAGGCTAACTTGAGCAAAGTTTCGTTCGGATATCGGGGCCATAATGTCGATAAACTGCCAAACAGGTGAGTTTAAAAAACGTTTTTTTGGCTATGCCAGCAAAGCAGTTAATGACCCCGGTCGACTGTTTTTGCCGGGGCAGAAAAGCATCACTTCTCACCGTAAAAAAGATACAGTGTGGTCGTCTTGTTTTTGGTGTTTTTCTTGTAAAGTAATAACCTCCCGTGATTTACTTTTTTTATATTTTAAATGTTGCTATTTGCATTAGTATTTTCATTTTGGGAAAATGTCTGGGAGTGCATTTAACGGTAGCCTACGTATTGGCAGATAACGTTATTTTATATGCAGCAGACGTCAACAGCAGAACATTGCTAAAAGTTACGTTGTATTTAACATTAACAACAACCAAAAACAAAACGTATTAAATCCAGTTCTGACACAAAAGAAAAACTCCCAAAGACTTAAAATAACTTTTATTGGCAGACAAAAGATCATAAAACATGTAATATTTTCTGTAAAACTCTACACTAAGTATTTAAGAGACATATTTTTTGTTTAAAACCCCCCCACAAATAAGACAAGCGAATAACTGTGAAAAAGTAGATGTGATTATTTATAGAATATGAATTTTAGAATGTGTATTTTAGGTCATGTGGTTTAAGTGGTTACTATACATGTGTAACATGTCTTTAAAAGTCCAGATATAACTGTTACTGTAGATTTATGTGTTTGGAGAGGAGACCACACAGACACAACTACATACATCATCTTCTCCCATCACTATGTCTTTCAGTTATCCAGGAACCAGGGCAGGGCGGTGAGTTCAGGGGCTAGCCTACCTTGCTGCACCCCCTGTAAAGGGTGGCAGCTGCAGTGGCTGCTGGGATGCTAAAGAAGAGCATCAGCCACGGTGGTGGTGGTGCTGGTGGTGGTGCCGGTGATGGGACGAAGCACACCCACGGTTTGCCACGATACCTCTCCAAGCCCCACACAGGGTCTCTGTCGGCTGGCTCAACCAAGACCTGGGACATGGGCCGTAGTTCCAAGAACTCCAACCCTCTGAGCAGCATGGGGCTGACATCTCACCTGGTGGGGGCCCCTGGAGTGGATCCGGAGTATGTGATGCAGCTGGTGAATGATGTACGGTGGTTTGCTGACGTGTTGCTCAACCTCAAGGAGGCTTTCCAGTGTAAAGGTGAGTTCAGGGGTAGCTGGAATGTGGAGGTCAGGGAAGTGAAGCATCGTAAAATTACAACAATAAGAAAACCCTTTTTTGGATGCTAGTTGCCCATTATCACTGTTGCATTTTCAGTACAATCTAAGGGTCAATTTCTGATATGTTTTTGCCTTGTTCTTCAGTTGGGATTTCTGGGACATTCAAAATAGATATGTCATCAACAACCCCGAGATAGTGGTGGGGAATGTGTTGCATTCAGGTGATAAACAAGAAAAAGCAAGAAAGTTAGACTTTTTCCTCTTGAGTAATTCCTTTGCTTAAAATCGAACATGTCGATGAGCTGCCTTGCGTTCTGGTCCACTGTCTATGGTGAACATACCTCTACTCTATCTCCTCTGTAATGGATTTCTTCTTGTATAATTGCTGACCATTTGTCGAGAAAGGCTGCTCGCTCTTTGAACTGAGGTCTTTAAAACCTGATGGTTGCCAATGGTGTTAGAGATAGCTACAATTCTCTGCCATCAAATTCCATTGTAGATACAACAGGAATGTATTGAAATTTCTTTCAGTTTTTGACAGGGATTTTTCTTTGACTCATACCTAGTATATCGCACACATTTTCTGCTTTGCGCCTTCTGTACTCACGCAGCATAGTTTTACTCACGGCACTGCAAAGTGTTTTGGAATTAATGTCCAGGTTTCCAATTTCTTTGTCATGTAACAACTAAAGCCGATAGTTTCCGTCATGACAGACAGCCAGAGGAACCACCTGCGGTGCGTCAGTTTAAAGTGTAATAACAGCTTCATGCTGGATCGCTTGCAGTGTCGTTAATGTCTCAACAACTACAGACACCCCCACACACACACACACACTGCTACACGCATGCACAAACACACAGCAGACACCAGAGCAGTCACAGGTTACTTACTTTCTTTTCTCACTTGCTTTTGATGGCTTTGCTCTTGTTTGCAGACACAAACAAACACTCCACCCACACTAACGCTCATGTCACGTAGTGTTTAACAAGGCTTCATGGGAGCATATACATTGTTTGTGACTCACTGTATGCTATTTATTACTTTTCATACGTGTTAATCTTTGTATTTTTAGTTTCAAGAGCCCAAAGTGGAAGCATGACATTTTTGTCCAGTTTTAAACTTGGCAAACTGGATATAACTTAATATTTAAATTTACTGAACAATAAACTGACTAATCCTTAGATTAGCAATCTCATTATGACAGATATATTACCGTATGTATTGTTATAATGAGAGGAACTCTGATTTTCCTTTTTGGTGTGGATATTACTCACATCGTGGGAATTTCCCCTCTGTGAAAGCAAAAACGTGAGACTGCCGCTTGTACAACTACTACTCCTACCGTTCTGCGAAAAGACACACTTACTTACCCACAAAGATTCACACATGCTGGGGTCTAACTGCAGGTCTGGCAGTGGGAGTGAGTTGTTTAGCCATTCCTCTGGCTGGAGGAGTGAGGCCTCTGTGAGTGAGCCTTGGCTTGCGTCGTGCTGAGTGTTGCTCTGAGCCATCACAAAAACATTTAGAAGAGAGCCGTCTTTAACACAGCTAGCAGGTGGGGATGAAATCATACCATATGACCCTAAAATGTCATCCAGCTATTTGTCATTCGGATTAGGGGTTTATTTCTGTAATTCTTTTCTAAGACTTGCTGACACAAGCGATATAGAGAAACAAGTCACGCAAGATGCTTCCACTATAATGTGGTTTGCCGGCCGGTCAAAAGTAAACATTGAGTCATCTACTTTACTAATTGCTAACAAAGTCTGGTGATAGTTGGTCACAGTTTAAATCGAAGGCGCTTTGTCAACAGTCCTCCTTCAAATATAAACTGTGATTTTAAATGACCAATAACAGCAAATTAAAAACGTCTTAGCATTTGAGCATGTGTTCTTAACTGTTTTAAGGAGTTTCCTGTGGCCCTAAAGCATGCTGCACATCCTGAGTATTCTTTGAGATCAGCTTGGTTCCTGTTTGCTGGCACCGGAGCAATCCTGCCTTCCAAAGACACTGATTATCACCTTTTTATTAAGGAGGGTTTCTGATGACCTGCAATTTTAGTCTACGGTTTGTTGCTTATGACATTCCACATGGTGGTGATGTGTTAATTGAAACCTAAGTATGTCTTCATGTCGTCCAACTTTTTGTTTTCGAGTTTGTATTCATGATTGGATTAAATCACTGACTTATGTGATATCTCTTATACCCCTTTCCTACCGAAATTAGCGTGTTGACACAGGTTTTTCAGACCCAGCAACACCCACTTAAAGATGCCGATTGTCTCTTTTCCCATTGCCAGTGGAGTATACTGCTTTTCTGACGTCACAAACGCGCTGGAGACAGGGTTAGTAAACAGTAAAGACGTTACGGTGGTTAGGTCTTTATTGTAGCTATTACTCATTCAGTCTGTTTATCAAACACGCGCCAACAAATTTGGAACGACGTTCGAGCGCTGCTTGGACGAAATTTGTAGCTGAGATGACAAGCAGTCGTAGAAGTTAACGACGGAGCATAGCATCGCGCCGGGAAGGGGGCGGAGATTAGAGTGTCGACGGGATTTGTGTTCCCATCATTGCCGATCGGAGCCGAGGCGATAATTACCCGGGTCTACTGCTACCGAACATGTCTGCCCTGCATGTTGTCTATCAGTCCATATTACTTTAAACGGAATTTTAGATCATGACGGCGCATGTCCTTTAGCTAGATTATTGTGCCATCATCTGGGTAAAATACCGTAACACAGTAACATGCCTCTCTCTGCATTTTATACTGGTATATTGGTCGCACCGTGAATAGGAGGCAGCCCACTTTTCAGATGACATTTTTTTTTATTAAAAGTGCACCGAATTTTATGTTAGTCAAAATTGTAAACTGTATGATGATTACAATTGGTATTACAAGAATATTTGTTTAATATGTTTTTGAATAATGACTGTACAGAACGATTGTACCTTCTACAACAGCTACACAGCATTATTAGCAGAGATGTAAACTGTAATTCCGAGTTAAGAAAGGGTTAAACTTTGCTTCGTCTACCCATAATGAAAGTATGGGATTAGCAACATGTGTTAGCTTTTTGCTTTATTAGATAAACAGCCTGACAGCAACAGGCCTTCATGTGGTTTAGTCAAGCTGCAGGATACAAAGTAGTGAGGGAAGCAGGGAGGAGGTTTGCGAGGCACATGCCAGCTCATGTGTTATTCTTTGAATGTTTGGAAACCTCTGTCACTGGAGTACTGTGTGAAACCGATATAATGTTTTTTTTAATGCTGAAAGGCGTGTGCCCTGTTGTGATCTGGCAGGTTCGTAGCCCCATCGCAGAGAGACTTGCTCGACTCTGCGTGTGTCTCATAGCGCCGCCCATACCCAGAGAAAACCTGGAGAGTTTAGCTTGGACCGTGCTTATTTTCCTTCTCAGGGCACCCTCCAGTTTGTAGCTGGAGGCACATGCATGCCGCATGTTTAGTTGTCAGAAGCCCACAGGGGAACTCCATCAGTGGCCATAAGCTCGAGTTAACTAGACCCGCCACGTTCACACCCGCAACTTCACGCTTATAGATTCCCCGGGGTCAGATCGTGGTGTCGATTTACACTTTCGCTCATAACTGGGCCCTTGGTCACACTGCTGCAATGGTTGTGGCCCAACAATAGGCGAGCTGTCAAAGAATGTAACCCAGGAGAAGAATGTGTGGCTTATGGGTTTTGACTGCGTAGGTGACCCCTGTCCCCATCCCCAACCCTAACCTCTCACCGCTCTGCATCACACTCAGATTTAATGTGATTGTTTAACCATAACACTTCCAAAACTGGCAAATTGCTAACATGTCATTTTGTCAACAGGTAGTCTCGCACAAATCATTATTATTGCCTTGAAAGGAAGCACAATGGAGACAAACAGCAGGACTTTGGCTATGAATACACAGCTTGTTGTCTGCAATGTAGAACTGAAACATTTTCCAGTTCCCACAGATGTCTGCTGAAAGAAAACACAATCATAAAAAGATGCTTCAGTTGTCTCAATAACATATTTTGGGATTTAACTTAACTTAAAACATTCTCTTCAGTTTCTTATGTCTTCTGCTCTTAATTCAAAACCACACAGAGAGCTGCTTAAATTCCCCTGATGGCAACGTTACAAGCGTGTAATGCTAATAGCACAAGACTTGTAATTGTAGCAGCACTTCACGGCCGACATAATAAAAAGAAAAATGCAATAAAAATGTCAGGATGTTTTGGCTCGTTATGATTTTTTTTATTCGAGCGTTTATGACTGTGCAGACGACAGCTTTGGTTAATGGTTTAAATGTGGATAAAAAATAAAAAAAGAAGTCCTCCACACACAGCCGAGCCGCTGTCCCCCTCCCATCCCCCCACTCTCCTGCATACTCTGCATTCCTTTAGAACAAATGTTCACTTGTAGCTATAGTGCCTTCAATAGACTAATGGTAGATGTAAGGCAGATGAGCTTTAAAATCACTCTAAAAATAATGCATATCACATAAACACCAGTTCCAGGACGCTATATAGTCAAGGGTGTCAATCATTTAAAATTTCCAGGTTAGGAAAAGTGGAACATTGATGATCCAAGGGAAATATCTCAGGGGAGACCTTGCAACAGATTAAACATGGCAGAAATGTAATAGTATACAGTGATTAATCGCTCCCTTGGGGAATGACAACATGTGTGGCAGTCTTAAAGGACACTTGGTAGAATTCCACCCTTAACTTTGTGAACTATTTCGCAAAATGTTGCTCTTGCACAAGCCCCGTTTCTTCATCATTTCACATCCTCGTTTTGTTTTTATTTCAGAGGACCCCACAGGAACATATCAGCTGTACACTTCACTTAGAAATGTCCCTTTTTTTTGTGCTGAAACAAAACTAAATGCGCTTTTCCGTCATTATCAAGCCAAAAAAAGTTGAGGAATGCGTGTTGAGAAATGTGCGGTGGAAGCTATGGATAGTGTAGAGGCCGACGGGGGCCGAACAGGATGAGGTTTTAACTTTAAACGTCTTTTGTTACAACAACAGATAGCAATCGGGGCACTGTCTGAAATTCTATTTCCTCTAACGTTTCTAGGCTAAAGAGAGTATGGGTTACTTATTTTAGCCTTGTAGCCTCAGGTGGTAAAGAACAACAAAAGTGTTTCACACCAGCTCTTTTACAGTCCCACTTCAGGGTAGAACAAACATTTCAAACAGCATACCTCAGGAGCATGTGGCTGAATGTTTTCTCACCAAAGGTAAACTCTGAGACATGTTACCTCCCAGTATGCTGCAGAAAGTGTTATATAGTGTAGTATTGTGTAAGAAGTGTTAATAGATGAATAGAGGAACACGTCCAGCTGACTCACACGTTCATGTTGCACTCTGAAAACTCTGGCTTTTTTTTTTTTCAACTGTTGGTGTCATCCTGACACTCTGATAAGATCTGGCAGTCGTCCAGTCAAACCGCATTGTTCTGTGTTTCACAGTACCAGCCCGTATCTGCGCTGTTGTCAGAAGAGCAGACTCTTTTTTTTTTTGTGCCGTGTATGATAAAACTTTCACTAAGTGTTTCTTTGCAGCTTACAGGGGCTTGTTTACATTTCTCATTAGTGTAGCAAAGTTGTTTATTCAGGAGCAAGTTTTCTGTCTGCTCGAAACTTTCAATGCTGTTTTACAATGTTTCGGTTTTTGCAGTGAATTCATATTATAGTAGGCTATATTCTGACTTAATATCCCCTTTACTCTTGTGTTAAAAGGCCTTTTTTTCCATCTAAAATGTACCCATTTTAAAACCTTGTTTACTGGCCATAAACGCCACCCTCACTCTCCAAAAAAACACATCCAGCAATAGCTACCACATCTCCTTTGCTCACACAAGTGCTCCTGTGCCAACTGAAGTGGCCACTTGCGGGTGGTGCCTTCAATCGAGAGAAAAAGCTGAATTCTCACACATAATGGTTTAATGGCCTGCTGCTCTTAGCAGAAAGAAAGGAGAGATTTGCTGGGCAGTAACTTTCCCCTGTGATGCTGAAGGATGTTTTTGTGCAAGCTTGTGGTCGGGGTGTGTTTCCTGGGGTGGGATTTATGGTTATGGGCCCTGGATGTTTGTGTAGGAGATTGGTCATGGCGAGGGGCGGATTGGCCAGTGAAGCTCCTGCTAGCAGGGGGGACGTCACTTCTGGCGATTGGGCAGACCTGCTGAATTTTACAGCTGTGGATCAGGGTCTGTGCTGAGAGGAGGGGGCTGAGGCCTGTCGTGCTGCTTTGTGAGTTTTTAATTTTATTTTGTAGAATACCAAAAAGATGTTTGCTCAGCTTTAAATTACGAGACACAACAAAAACATTTACGCCTGTCCCGACAAATTCTTAGATCCCTCGTTTCACACGTCCAAAGGAATTAGTCATTCCTCTTGCCCAATCCAGCACACCGCAGCTCGCATTCCCATACAGTAGTAAGTGACATCATCGTTATTGAGGTGGTTTGATATTCACTCACCCAGTACCACAAACTTCTCAAGCTGAAGTCATCCTACGCGTTGGGACATCAGGGTATTAGTGGAATAATACTCGCTAACAGACTTTCTTTGTTCCCAGCAGTGTAACAGTATGAATGGAAGTGATGAGGTGCTTAGTCATTTTTAAACCAAAAAGGCCGAACATCAGGTTTCTGTTTCTCTTAAGTGAAGACTTTCTCTTCTTCTTCATGATAGTAAATTTGATTCTTTTGGGGTTTTAGGCCGTTGAAATGTCATTTTGTGGACCAATTAATTAATAACATACATAACTGACAGACATATCGTCATATTGTTTATAATTGCAGCCCTAAATACAATCATACATTCAGTTATTCATCTTTCTAAAAATGAAAATGAGAATCGAAATCCACTTTATTTGCCAAGTATGAGCACACGTACAAGATATTTGACTCTGTTTTCATTGGTTTGAATGTGCAAACAGGCATAACAACAAAGCTGAGCAAATACAGTTAGAGAATAGACTAGACTGTGTACACAAGCATGTGGAGGAAAAAAGTTGTTTCAATAAATACAGAACAAATATACAGAGAGAGCATCAATTACCAACATGTATAAAAAATGAATATATACAAGTGTTACAATTAGGGGTGGGACAAAATATCAATATCGCAATATATCGTCGTTCCAGCTGGTGTAACGCTCTAAACAGATCTCCCTGCCAATTTGAGTCCCTGCATCATTAGCCCCTTTCACACTGCCAGTTCAAAGGTGGGTTTATTTCGTCTCTTTTACTTTCCATCTTCTATGTAAAACGGCGGAATGGTGGGGTAAAGTCTTTCCCTGTCTGAGTCGGCATCGGAGGTAGTAACAGAGGCAAAACAGCGTCTCTGTAAACCAGCAGGGTGGAACAGTATCGCGTATCGTATCGTGAGTTACCCTGCGATTCCCACCCCAAGTAACAATACATCCTTTGGATATACACAAAGTGAATGATTTTGTAGGGTATGCACAGTTTTTACAGCATGCAGGATTTGTATTGACGGTGACAGTGCATGATATTAAGTAAGCAGTGCATTTTAAACTGTATGACTGTAACTAAACAAAAGCAGAAAAGGTACAGGAAACAGAAAATAAAAGCAAAGCGGATCAGTTATTTACTTAATGGCTTCAAACTGCTCTGGAATCTTGGTTAGTTTCCTCTTCTGCCTCGTCTCACCTCCCTGACACACCGTCACACACTGATTGTTGATTCAGGAATGCGCTCTTGTTATGCACCTGCTGTAAAGTCCCCTCGAACATGTAATGAAGTGTCAAAGAATTAGCCTGACTGTGAATCCCCGGACCTCACAGAGAGCTGTTCACTAATAGGCTGAGAGCAGGTAGCTGTTTATGGAGTGCCTGCTGTTTACTGTCTGTGTGATGTCTGGGGCCCTCTCTGTCTCCAAACAAGGCATGGGATAGACGGAGAGGCACCCTGCAATGCCGCGTTTGTTTGGAAAGGGGGGGAAATTAGTGTTTGGAGATGGAATCCTGACCAAACAATTCCACCTGTCGCAGATCAGGTTGCAAGCAGCTCAGCAATGCAAGCTGAGTCTGTTACAGAGAGTGTTTAAAGTTGTCTGACCTTGTGGTTTGTGATCGAAGAGACTTCTAGTTTAGCCTTTTTGTGCATGTGGACGTTTGCATTCGGAAGAGGGCATTTGGGGTGATGACTGAGCCACCAGTCACCATCCTGGAATGAGGCAGACAGACACATGTATGAGACAAGTTGGAAATAATCTGCTGCTGAGGGTGTACATTTTTTCACCCTCCCTTGTTGCAGAAAAGAGGAAGAGGGACACTGATGGAGAAACGTGGCCTCTCAGTAAAACCCTTGCGGCTGTTTCCCAAGCAGCACTGTGTCACCAGAGCTGCCGAGGCTTGTTTCATGTGGAGAAGATCGCGTGTCCAGACAGGCCAGTTGATTGCCTGTTGTTATCTGTGAGGGGAGAGGGGGCTGTAACCTCTGTCAGGCCACCTGAAGATTTGGATTAGATTGGTCATTCTCTGCACCAGGCAGACAATGAGCTTTGTTAGACACAATGGGATCCCCCCACCCCACACACACACACACACACACACACAGAGAGCAATATAAGGGGAGACATTAATTTAAAAGGCAAATGTTTGAGCAACTGTATTGTGTTAAATGTGAGTCACCACTTCAACACAATATGTGTTTTAAGTATCAGGCAATATTTTGGCAAAAACTCAGACTGACAGCAGTGAAGTGGATTATTGTGGATGAGCGATTTAAGTCATTTGTGTTGACGTTTATATTCCTTCATTTCCTGTGAAAACTAGTGGAATCCATTGTAACTGACAGGACTAGGGGGTGAATATTGATCGATTTTGGGTGGTTTATCACTTTGTTGATTGTGTTCAAAATCAATGGTATTATTTAAAGAACATTAGGGACTAATTATTGCATACTTAAAGATATAATGTCAAAGATTTTTTGTCTATTAAGTGACTATCTATCGCCGAATGAGGTAACACAATGGTGATTGAGCCTATGGCCCACTGATGAAAGCCTTTACATTTGCAGTATTACAGACTGGGTGTCTGATGCAACTTTTGTGGAAAACATCACAAGCGGCGCCAAGTTAGTGACGCGTTTTCCATCAGCCAGCAGTGGTTGGTCTGCCAGAGAGGGTAGGCGGAGCTAAGCGGCTGCTTTTCCGGTCTCTGCAAGTGTTTCGAGTAAACAGTAATCTACTATGGCTGAACAAACAAAGAAAAGAGGTCCAGGTTTCTGATCAGTGACTGAAAGAAGGGAAGTCAAGAACCCTGTAAACTGCCAGACATGCGACTTTTTAATTCCAAATTGAGTTACAGTTTGTGCTAAATTGACTTAACATGATAGTATTTTTAACAGCTGTTGTCAGGAGATCAGGAGCGTCAAAAGGGGACCAGAAGCATGACCAACATAATTATCAGTTTCATGTGATGGATCCGCTGCAACATCCTAGATTAACTCCTGAAACAAAGTAATAAATCAGCAACTATTTTGATCATTGGTTAATCTTTTTAATAAATGTTGTTTCAAGTGCCTTTAATTATGATTATATGTGCCCTTTTTTGTTGCGGGGTTGTAGTCTCCAACTCTCACACTACTACTTCATTTTGAACTAATATTTTGCATAAAGGGAGGGAGGACTTGTTCTTGTAGAAAATAAACAAAGCAGACCGAGCGTGAAGTGTGGCTGGGACTCCAGCTCATCCCACCTCTGTAAAGAAAGACATGGCAGCCTTGAGCTGCGTTGGCGTTTGCAGGGGGTCCTCCTTTAAACAATATGGCCCGGCTCTGTGCCTCGGCGCTGTTATATCTACCAAAACAATAGCATGGCCCCTACAATTGGCTGCAAATTTCCAGTGCGCTTTTTGATGCCATTGTTGTGACAAAAGCACTCTGGGCTGATCTTCAGCAGCTTTCACTCAGCTGTCTCACGCTGCACTGAGCACAGATCCTCTCACACTATTCAAAGGGCAAACAATGGTGGTGATCAGTATGAGCTGTCACACGAAATTTGACCTTGTTTTGATAACTTTATACCCATTTGTGATTGTTGAATATGAATCTTTTGTTTGAATTTTTTTAATTCGGGTTTTTAGGGTGAAGAATTAACGATGATCTAAGGAGCCTAATTGCACACAGGCTATGCCGAGTCATTAACATGCTCATCGTGGTGTGAGCCATGTGCTGTACTTGTATTCAACAAAAAGGTTATTGACAATTTAAACCTCATGAAATAAGCTTTCTACTGTCTTTGAATAAAATGGTTTAATTGTAAAAAAAATATTGGCTAAGATCTGAATTTAAGTCCTTGCTTGAATTCAGTATGTTCGGATTTTTGTCATGATCCATTTATATACTCCCTCATAACAACAAAGAGCATGATTAGCCCAAAGTAGGCCTGCATTAGAGCTAAAGGCCAGGAAAACATTTCAAGTGTGTTTGACAGCTCTGCATAAAAAATGAAGTGTAACTGTTGCTAAATCTTGCTGCAGTTTATGCATGATAGCTTGTGTCAGCTCTGCTCTCATTAGGAAGGACGTGTTCTTTGTGCACTGAAGGTCGCTGTCACAGTGCATATCATTAATTGAACCTACCGGGTGCTATTTATTTGTTTTTGCTACTCCATTACAGCGTTATAACTCTGCACAGTGGAGCATCTTTGACAGCTGGCAGTCGGTGACAGTAAACAGAGGACACCGCCAATACCAATCCATTCAAAAGTGCCCTCGGCTTCGGTTCCAGTCCAGCAGATCAGCTCAGGACATCTCTCTGTCCTTGTTTTCACAACGTTGTAGCTATAGATATATTTCTTTTGACAATTTGGCCCCTTTCCTTTATCAGAACAACACATTAGTCTAATTAACTTCCTTTCTATTCAGAAGAAATTTCAGTTTATACTTACAGTAATGTAATAACTTTATTGTTTAATTCCTTGAATTGATTATGTGCATGGAGTATTTGAATGTAAAACGTCACTAGTAGTTAGACGACTTTATTACTTTTTACTGGTAACTGCTCCTTTAAGTGGCTTTGATCTAGAGAGAGAAGCCGGCAGTCAGGCGACAGAAGTAGAGTGGAGCCACACCGTTTTTTGACCTCTCTCTTTTTCCTTTTTTGGCCTGTGTTGGAAAACCTTTGAAATGGACATTTTAGTTGTTCCTGTTACTTATTTTATTTAAGTGAACAGTTTAACCTTTTACCGAGTGGTCCTGTGGATTTTTTGGTGTGGAATACAATCGAGGGAATTGTTAGAGTGTCGAGCTAGGGCTTCATTCAGTGGAAAGCTACAATACCCCTTTCCCACCAAAATTAAGCGCGTTAGCGCAGGTTTTTCAGAACCGGGAAGACCCGCTTATAAATGCCGATCATCTCTTTTCCCATTGCCAGTAGAGTATACTCCTTTGGGTCTCTTTTCTGCTGCGTCACCATCTGACATCACAAACGCGCTGGAAACAGGCTTAGTAAACAATAGTAGGCACAAAGAACTCATATTATACTCTGGTGGCTAGTGAATATGTTACGGTGGTTAGGTCTTTATTGTATCTATTACTTGTTTAGTCTGTTTAGCAAACTTGGCGCCAACAAATTTGGAACGATGTTTGAGCGCATCTCTGGTGGAGACGGGTGGAATTTGTAACTGTGTGCGTCATTGCATTGTGCCAGAAAGGGAGCGGAGATTAGCGTGTCGACCTGGGTTTTGCGTTCCCATCATTGCCGATCAGAGCCGAGGCGATAATTGTGCGATATTATATCTGAATGCCGATTGTAACCTTTCCCACTAAGCAAAAAAGCCGGGTTTTAGCGGGTGTAAGCAGGTTTTTTGACGAGTATGAAAGGGGCTATAGTTGTCCTAAGTGAAAATACTCAGATGCATGCCACATTTGGTCTGTCTCTCCTATGTTAAAGGGCAAACCGCACATGTCTTTGATAAGAAAATCTTCAAACACCACTGCGCTAACCAAAGTACCCTAATGACCACAACTGAGAGAGATGGTTAAAGGAAGAGAAGGGGGCTTAATGAAGGCCCATTGTAAGTGTCGGCAGGGAGGGGGACCTTCAAAGTGGGTTTTGCGGGGTCAGGGACTTCCTGCCTTGGGGCAGGAAAGCAGGTGAGTCCTCCTTCTCTACAGGACACTAATCCTGCGGATGGAAGCTTAGGACAGGGATTGGTTAGTCCCTGACCAGCATGGTGGGCCCTAATGATGCTTTTTTTTTTGTATTCAAAAAATGTATTTACATTTATTTTTGTTAGTTTCATTTTCCACCGAGATTCACTGTCAAATACTCGCTCGCCTAGAGTCTCTATTATTTATGTCTATTTCTCCTGCCGCTCTTTCAAATACATTCACAGATGGCCAGGGCTTATGTCTCAGTTGCGGATTAGGCTTCTTCTGCTATGTTTTACCACCAGCCAATTGAATTAGTGTGTGTGTGTGTGTGTGTGTGTGTGTGTGTGTGGTTTTGAATACAAGAAAAAGTCAAATGGGTAACACACACTCAGGCTCTCATTTTCACACCCGCTGTGATTCCTTTTAACGTTCCAATAAATTCTGTCTCTCATCTCACCCTGCTGCCTGGTGGTGTGGCCTTGATGAGAACCAGATGACTTTTCTGTTTCTAGCCGGTGTCCCAGCTTCTTCCACAGCAGTGAGTTACATATGAATTCACCTATTGTTGCCAACTTCCAGAGTCTCCACTGATAAGCCTTCATCAGTGCGGGAGACGGACAGATCTTCCCCTCCTGTTGTTTGGACAAGAATCACTCTGTGTCCAGTCTCATGTTCGGCTTTTAATTTGCCAAAAGAGCTTAATCGTCATTTAAAATGCTCTGCTTGAAATAAAGAATTGTGTCTGATAAATATGTTTAATTACCTTGTAAAAATCTTCACAAATCATCTCCCTCATTAAAAATTCCTGAAGCTGCATAGGCCCCACCCACTATGCAAATTTCCAACCGCCCCCTCTGTCGTGAAAACAAAACACGTCTCTGCCATCATTTAGCGGCAACTTGTTGAAACTTAACTAGCTTGAAATTTAGTAATTAGTAGTAGTGACGTTAACGTTAGTAGTCAGTAGTGAGTTGGCGGTGGTGGTTACAGCTGGCTCGCGCATCGTTGAAATGGTTGCCATAGGTTACACATAATGTCGTCATTAAATAGCGTCACCCCGTCCATTAACGGGATTGGCTCCTTAGGTTTGTGACGTCTCAAACCTGCCAATCTGAAAACGTGTTGTTCAGCCTGTCCTTGGTGCACTGCAGTTTAAAAGCAGACAGACCCAGCCATGGAGATGACTGCTCATGTTGTCCCTGATATGTCTTGTAGCGCATGAAGGACACCACATGGAGATGTTTACAAGGTTAAACACTTGATTTTCACTGGAGGGGGTCTTTAAGAAGAGGATTGGCGTTCAGGGAAACCCTTAATTGGATTTATTAATACAGATAAATGGTTTACTACCTTTAACTGCTCTGCCTGGCTCTAGGATGCTAGGCATGCCTTTCATAGCACTCCTGACAGAATGTGATATGGTTTGTAAAATAAGGGGAGGGATGTAATCTGAATGCATTTTGTACATTCTTTTCCTTCTCAAGTGTCATCTCTCCAACCTCAATGGTAACTGAAAGAAATGCAAGATCCTTCCTTCCTTTTTTTTTTGCTGCTCTGCTCACGCTGTCTGATGATTGGACTATTCTTGCACAATAGCTACCATGTGTGCTACTATACCAACCTCTTATATTGGTATGCATTTATAAATGGTATCATTTACAAGCCAGGACTCAAAGACAATGAGAAACAAAGAGGCTGTTGCTTAGATAAAATATGTGGCTTGTTAACAGTGTTTTTTTTTTCAAGTATAAGGTTGACACAGCCTCACTTGTAACCACAAAAGCACAAAAAGCATGCCATATTTTCTGTATTCATCACCGTCACCTGTCTGGGAATGTTATAAGCATGGCTGAGACAGAACAACCTGTTTACATAGATACAGCCTCTTCCGGTGTACATGGTGTCACTCTCTGCCTGAGGGTAGCAGAGCAGAAGTTTCGTCAGTAGTTTTATTCTGCAACCACTGAGTTAGTCACCGTCTCTCAACTGCAGCAATCTTCCACGAAACTGAACGTGTACTTTATTATTTGCCCGGAGGAGAATTAGATTAGACAAAAGATGACATCGAAGAGTCATAGTCTCAAAATGACGAGTATTTTCAGAGTAACGTGTGTGTCAAAGACAAAAAGAATGCCAAGAATTTAATATGACACTGGTTTACCTGTGACTCAAAATGTCCTGTGATGGGGGCGTCTTTGACTAGTAGATAAAAAATGTTGATTGCAAACTGTACATGGTAGGATTTCTGCTTTAATGAAGCCTTTCATACCTACATGACTAAGTGTGGCTGACCTGCGTGTGCCCTCTCTTTTTAATCCTCCAGAGAATCTAGAAGGTCTTCAGGAGGTGGTGCAGGAACGTTTGGCAGAGTTACTCCGCATCCTCAAGGCTGTCATCGGCAAACACCCAACACTTAACTCTGCGGACATCCTGGGAGCGGCCGGAACGGTCATTGCCAAAGTCAAAGGTCAGTAGTTGCTCACTAGCATGCATGGTTTCACACAGACATACAGGTAAACACACACAGGCGCCCGTGTGATGCTCGCATACCTTGGCGTGAAATCTTATTGTTGCATTACTGCTCGGGCTAAGGGTCTACGTCAGTCTTTCAAACCAGTGTGGGAAATGCCCTGCAGTAAGATTTCATAGCTCTCTGCTTGGTTAGCATTGGCTTGGAGATTTGTTTCTAAAAGGTCACAGTATGAGAAGTTATTATTCCTTCAGCAACAGATCCATTTCCCGTCTTCCTGTGAATACAAACAAAAGGAATCTCAACTCAGGAGTTCAATCTGCTCGAAATGTGATCTACTGCAATGGTATTTCTTCACTTGACTTGCACACAAGAATCTGCACCGTGGAGACTACATGGCTGTAATTTGCATTCCATATTTCAGCAACCGCGGAGGCCCCTTGGCAGGCTGCCTGTCAATCAGGCACATCCACGTTTCTTCCTTCTGTTCCCCGTGTTGTAGGGTGATTGTTTGCCTGACAACTCACCTGCCCTATCTCGATATCTGAGTTGTGACCGACTCCTAAAGAATGCGTGTCTGCGTCTGCCGTCCACTGAGTGGTGCTTGGAAAATGTTTAGAATGCAAAAAGGAAACAAAAGAGATCCAGTTTTAGATCAGCCAAAGAATCATTGGAATTGTTGAGACTTAAATGACAGAGCAGACCGTCATTTTAGTGACGGTATGAAAATAAGACAACATGAGTAATATCTGAAAGTTTATATCTTTTATCTACTCCATCCATTACACAGTAAAACACCTTTGATAAACTTAATTGGTTTCCTATGAATCCGGTGAGTGCAAAGAAATAAATTTTTTCTAGAAAACATAGGGCTGCTGCAATCCAAAATAGGGCTGTCGACAAATATTCAAAATTTTAATATATAACCGAATTGTAATAAAAAAACATTCGAGTATTAAAATTATATTCGATGTGAAAACAATCAGCTCTACTGTGGCTGTCTCGCGTGTTCTTTTATGTCCTCGTGCGCACTCTCTGGGTTACAGAGCATCTTTGAATGCATCACAATGTCACTTTATATGTTAATAACTAACTTAAGTCTGGCTGAAACGAGCTAATCCAACAACCGTGTGCTAATGAGGGCGGAGAATTCAAATCCAGAGAGAGAGAGAGAGACTCACCCCCAGCATGAAGGACTGGTAGGCCTAGGTAGGCTATGTTGAACAGGTTTATGTTTGAATATATGAACGCGCTGAATGTCTGTTCTACCTTTGCAAGGTGTGTTTTTTTAGGAGGAATAATGGAACACCATTTTTGGCTAATTTTGGCAGCACTAATCCAATACACTGAGTCAGTACTGGGGCTAATAGTGACCTTATAAAATGGATTAGGTATCTGCCATTAGGGTTGGGCAGAGGGAGAGTACAATTGATCAGAGCCAATGGTTGTCAGACATCGACCACAGAGCCGTCTATCATTATATTATAGTGACTTTGCAGCCCTCCCTACTTGACTATTGCTCCATTTTTATTCAGCTCAGCACCACAACATTGAGCTTAAAACAAAAACAAATGTGTAACAATATCATTTCCCATCACGAGGTATTACTGTGGAGATCGTTATTTGCTCATTTTGGAGACATATCTCAACCTTATCTGGCACGAAGTCTCTTTGTCAATGTCTCTAAACTATCTTTTTTCCACTGCCAGTTACCAGTAGATTAATCCCGGCGCTCAATTTCCTTACCATGTATTAACTCTTACACTTGCATTACATTGGTTCTGTTCAGTTAGGCGTACAGATATTACATATTTTTAATGAGAGGACTGGTGTCAGGTTATTGTTTAGTATGTGCAGATACCCTGAATTTAGGTTAAAGCATTGTGAGGGAAAAAGATGGACCAGTGCATCCCTGAAGTCAAACCAGCTTTCAGGAAAGATTACTGCCAGCATATGTACTACATTGTCAGCTAAATCATTGTAATGATGCTGCGGCTGTGCAGTATGGCGGTATACAGTATACAGTGTGCCATTGATTGTATACTATAAGAAAAGTCCTGTCAACAAGAGGTGTTACAATTTACAACACCTCTTATTGACAAGTGGAAACTTAAAAACATGCCTGTCCACAAGGGGGTGCCTTACATCAGCACGCATGGTGGCTGAACTGTCCCTGATGGCCAGTAGAAAGCACAATGCAGACACAGTGAGGGGAGCCCGCGGAGGACTGTGTGGGGGAGAGACTGACAGAGGAATGAATCAGCGAGACGTCAGAGATGAAGACTCAAAGGTTTGGATGATAACAGGCCTTGTGCGCCTCCGTGTCTTCAGAGTGCGCCGTCTCCTCACTCGCGTCGCTCTTTGATGCTTGCTCATGACACCTGGGGCATTTGGACAGCTGCCAGAGTTTACTGGGGGCTCTCCCTCCCTCCCTCCCTCCCTCTACAAACACATGGTTGCCTAACCAGTTTCAGATTCCATTTACATGTTATCCACTCAAACTATTCTTTTGTTTTCTCATCTGATACAGTATGCAGATTATAATACACCTGAAATGTCGACATGTTGAGCTCCACTCAGCTGTGTAATGCCACACAGAGATGAACATTGTTTTATTGCTCATATGTCCTCTCTGTTCCTGTGTCATCAAAGATATGATCTTCTCGCAGACTCTCATTGGCTCAAACCAGACCCAGACATGGTCTCTTTTCCTGGTCACATTTTGTTCATTTTCCCCTCCTCCTACCGAAAAACTGCAGGGCACTGCAATAAAAGTGTCAACATCCTAAACTTATTGAAATTCTTTCCCTGCTCTCTGTCCTCCTTTGTCTGGGGAAGATTCTGGCAGCCGAGTGTGTTTGTTTACTGCAATCAATCTCGCATGTCAGAGGCATTTTTCAGTCCCTACGTAGATAAACCTCTTGTAGATATATTCGATTATAAGAAAGCATGTTGTCTGTAATCATGCATACTCTTTTCTGCCGTAATAACCTACGATTATATTGTAAACTTTTAGAATAGCATGTAACACCATTGAAATCAAGTTATGTCAGGTTAAGAAGGAAAAATATGAGACGTTCTTAACTTACAATAAAGACATTTTTCAGAAGCTTCTAGTCCCGCTCAACCGTGAGAAACAATGGCCCTTGTACTTGAATGATGCAGTTTCCATATTTCAATCGTGACAAGGGGGGCAGAGCTCTGGAATCATTGTTATGAGACCCACAGGATGTCCTGAGGAAGAAGTCAGCGCAGAGTTGTACGCTAGCATTCAGGGCCAGGGAGGTGCACGGCAGGGAGGCTCGCACCGCTGCGTCTCCTCTCTTCTGGTGTCCTCGAGAGTCTCCCCTGGAACGTGGGGTTGCCTCCAAAAACCCAGGATGCCATGACCTGGGATCTTTGCTTCATCATAGGTTGGGAATTTACAATTACCCAACCACCTCTGACGTGGATTAAATTCGCTCTCATGAAGAGAAAATGGAAGCACAAAAGCTAGAAAGCAGCCTGGGAACTGGAACTGTACAGAGCTATTTCTCCTCTACACTGGTTTCACATTGTTGAGGTTTTCTCGTCCCCTTTACTAGACGTCAATGCTCGGTGACACAGAGAAAAGGTAAGTGTTGTCATGGTTATCTTTACATGTCACAGAACCCAAGCTGTGTGAGTGTTTCCTGTTGCGGGCAGACAGGAAGTACTCAGCTTAGTCGGATTTCACTGCCTGTGTCTTTGGTTCCTCTGATTGCTTTTCTGCAAAAGTCTTCTTGCTGAGTAAACCGTTTCCTGACGAGGACAGCTCTTTGCGCACGATTGCACAAGATTTGTCGAACCGCAATGGCCGTTACGGTTCTATGCATCTTTATCGTCTTGCCGTCAATAGATCTCAGAATGAATTAGTGGAAGATGGACTGCCTCTGGTGTGCATGATCGACATGGACGATGGCATATGGGATTATAACAACTCGGAACAAAGAATGGGAACATTTGTGATCGTTTCTGAATATTCTTTTAATATTAATTCTTGAGGATCCTTGAAGCTCTTCAGAAGAACTCGTTGTGACCTGGTAGGAAGACACGGACTGTACACATCGTTGCCTTTGACTGCTACTGCTTTAACAGTTGTGGTTTTTAAGCTGTTTTCACAGCCTCGTCTTTAAAAGTCTTGACCTGGTGTCAGGGCTTAGGGTGGTTGACTTTTTGTCTGTCATCGAGGAGAAAGTCAACACTTACCTGAAACAACTTTAGCACTTGTAGAGGTGATAAACCGCTCCCCACGAAAGCAAAACTGTGAACTGTGGTCTCTTTTACTTAAGATCACGGAAAGCTTTGTTGCTAATTCAATGCATTAAACCTAGATTTCATGTATTTGTTGTTTGTTTGATTTTTCATGCAACTATCGCTCCTGTCTTTATCATATCGGTGGTTCTTAACGCCCAGCCTCTAACAGGCCTAGCCATGTATACTGTGGCTTTCATGATTTAGATTTACAGAGGTTTGTTTGTAACGCTACTTTATTTTTTACACTGGATTTCTTGTGTTTTTTATCTCTCCCCACAGCTGTTAACTTCAAGGAAGTGGACCCAGAAAACACAAAAGCTATATTTGGCGAGATACACACATCCATTGACACTTTGGCATTCACATTCGGCAATGTGTGAGTACAATGTTTGTGAACCTTTTCAACGCGACTGGTTTTTTATTACTTTTTTGTGTAAGAGATAAGAAAGCGGGGCTGACTTCAGCCGATCTGTTATCAACCTTTCCTTCCCCTGTGTATCAGAGTTTACTCTGTTGGTCTGCTTTTGTTTCAAAGTGACATTTTTAAAGCTCCTGTGAGGAGTTTTTCGCTGGTTATGAAACAGGCTGAAATTAATTCTGATTACTCTATATGACCTACAAAAGCAAACCAGACCATCAGCGACAGGATTGATTATTTCTGTATAGTTATTTTTAATGCCTAAAACCACTAGGTGTCAGACTAGAGATTAACTGCATGCTGCCTTTGTTTACATTTTCCAGTGTGAGTGATACAGATGACTGTTAAAGAAAGCAGGATGAGATTTTACTGTTAAAAACCACTTAAGCATGTACGGGACAAAATCAGCAAAGAGATAAGAGGTACGGCTTTGTCCACAGGGGGCGCCAAAATCAACACAAACCGAAAGTTCCTCACAGAAGCTTTAAAGATATAATCTCATTTTGCGGCACCTGATGGCAATAAAAGGCAATTGTGGGCACATTCGTCCCAGGTAGACATCCACGGTTGCCTCCGGTTGTAACTCTTGATTTTCCTCGCTGACGGTCGCTTTCCTTTTTAGTTTGCCTTCATCTGAGCGTCGAATTTTTTTGTTTTTTGTGGATTTTCACTTATTTTTGAAGCTGTAGTCATCGATCTTTTCTTTGTTTGTTCAGCCATAGTGGATTACTGTTTACTCGCAACACTAGCGGAGAACAGAAAAGCAGCCACTCTGGCAGACCAACCACTGCCGGGTGATGGAAAACGCGTCACTAACTGGGCGCCGCTTGTGATTTTTTTCCACGAAAGTCGCCACAGACACCCAGTCTGCAATACTGAAAATGCAAAGGCTTTCATCAGTGGGCCATAGGCTCAATCACCATTGTGTTACCTCATTCAGAGATAGATAGTGACTTAACAGACATTTATTTACATGAAGATCTTTGAGATTATCACTTTATCACAGCCTTTTTAATGGAATAAATTTGGACCGTATTAAACTGCCCTTTCAACATACATCTCCACATTTGCCCCTCAGAGTTTCTGACTTCCTTATGGGAGATGTGGACAGCGGCTCAGGGTTGGGGGTCCCCCAGACCAGGAGAAGCAGGGTGAGTTCCACTTCCTTCTCTCATTGAATCTAAGCTTTGTTTTTAAACATGACAATTATCAAAAGCGTTCACTCAGAGCAGTCATTTTACCATGCCTCCTTTTAAAAAAAGCCTCAAAGACTTGCTTTCTGTTCTTAATCAGGGTGTTGGAAACCCTGCTGCTTCTGATGTGTAACTTTGATTGTATGTCTGCTTTTCCCTCCTTGTAATCTGAAATGTCTTTTTCACAGTCTTTTGACAACCTCTCTGTGGGTCCTGAGGCATATGTTTCAGAGAAAAGTGACCTTGTGGGTAAGTGTTATTAACATTCCCTCATTTACCTCTGAGCGCTGTGTGTGTCGAATGAATTAATCCTGAAATGTAATAGCTATTAATGGCCTCTTACAAAGCATTTAATGGTTGCCTTTTATCCCCTGGGCACCCCAGAGTTGTGTCAGCTCGTGAGTTAGCTGAGTGATTTAGGCTTTGGACTCTTGAATGCCTGAGGTAGACCCGCCTAAACCTCTGCTTCCACCCCTGTTATTTCTTGCTGCTTTTTTCATGCTAGCTGCTCGTTTCCCTCTTCTCCGTCCACATATCTGACATTCCTCGCCTGTTTGGGAGTAGTTCCGTGTGCGATGGGAAACACATGCGGTTTTAGTTAAATCAGAAGGCGGATTGCTGGGAGAGGTAGACTACAGTGTAACCAGTGAGAGTAAATAATACTGTTGGGCTATTTTAAAAGATGCCAAGCACTTTCATATCCTCCCACACCGTCCACTTTAACCTTTAATGCTTTTTTTTTTCATTTACCTCCCACACACGTCTGCTGGGATAGTAGCACCGAGACACCTCCATCCAACACCTGGCGATTTTGTTGAAACCACATGTTGTGATTCACACACTGTTCCTTTTGCTGACCCTCCAGGCCCAGAGGTGCCGCTGTCACGGGAGGAAGAAGTCGACTTGACCCTGCTGAAGAATGACGGTGGGGTGGAGTCTGCTCTCCTCTACGCTAAGGCCTGGTCCAAGTACATTAAAGATCTCCTGGTGTGGATGGAGAAACGACTGGCTATGGGTGAGGCATTAGGACTGTTGTGACAGTCGGGTGCAAACAGTGGGCCGCTATTAGGACAGTGTATTAGATATTATGTCAAAGGATTTTAGTTAAAAAAAAAAGTACAGCATCTTACAGTTGCAGTCCAGTTGATACAAGAAAAACAGAGTTATCCGTTAGTTGTAGATGACACAGGGCTGATGCAGGATTGTGCAAATAGACCACTGAGTCATTATTAGCCTTTTGAATGTTAATTGATGTCAGAGTTCAGAAGTGGCAGAGCAGTTTGTGGGCACTTTACAACCATTTAGTCACGGCATTATGGTCTTCAGGATGAAAGTGCTTTACTGCTTTATTATCAACGGCAAACAGCTGGTTTCTACACAGCATTCAGGAGTTGTCAAAATAATTGCAGCAAATCTGTCTTAATGTGAATTTGCTTTGCTTCCATTATGTATATGCATATATCGTAAAGTTAATGTATTCTTATGTGTCAGCTAACTTTTTTGCTAAACGGGCACCGGGGATGAATTATGTCAGGCTGCCCCCTGAAAGTCGCTGTTAATTAACTGAAGGGAGATCACAGATCTGTGTGCGTTTTTCATGCTCTGTACCTGGCTCAATAACGTTGCGATCTGTCCGTATTTCCGTCACTATGAAGTATAAAGTACGTCTCACCATGCTGTGAATGACACGAGCAGGAGCTGTAACCTGTGATCAGTTCATCATAGTTTATGATAACGCAGCGCTGGGAGGACAGACGTTTAAACGTGGATCTGTGTTAGTCACTGTCACTGTTAACAGAGACTCCAGTCTGCTGTGTAGTTAATATATTTCACACAGAAGTTTTAAGGAGCATCAGGCTTCACGATCAAACTTAGTTTTATATCACGTCATCACTTCAGTCTGCAATCACCCGCTCCCTATCTCCCCCTCTCAGAGCTGTCTGCATCACAGTTTTTTTATGATGTTTTTTAAGGTCTAATGAAGGTGAATGAGGCTCCATTGTATATTCACAGCCTAAGGTTCTAATATATTTAATATGAAAAAAAAAAGAAATCAGTGAAAGGTCAAATCTTCATATTGAACGGCCAGATCCGATTCGACTCAAAGAATCCTGATTCGGGTACAGCCCTAGAATTATGAAAGACTGTAGTATTGATAAACTCAGATGTTATCGGTACTGCTTTCAGTACGGGAGAAATGAAGAAAAAATATTATTGCTACAAAAACCTTATCTTGCATAGTTAATCTCAGCAACTGTTTCTAATTTGCAATACGATTCGTCTATGACGCATATTCCCAATCCAGAAGAGAGATCTCTCTCGCGGAGCCTGTGTGCGAGGGGCGGGGGCAGCTCTCTCTCACACACGCTACGGCACACACAATCCTGCTCGTGACGATAGCGGAGAGAACTAAACGTTCAAGAGTGTGGTAATACTTCTCACTGGACGCTTTTTATATTCCCATCATCATAACATTGGAGTCTATAATAGTGATCTGTTCTAAACATTGCTGTTTCTTTCACTGAGAATAATTGTTTATTTTACATTTCAGAAAATAAAGCAATCTTAATTATCTTAAAAAATAACAAAAATAACCGATAAGAATACTGTTAAAGTACCGGATCATTAAGCTGTATCAATAAGAGTAGTAATACCGTTAAAATCCTAACAATACCCATCCCTAGCTACATACGGATCCAATAGGAGCTGCTGCTATGTATTTATTCAGAATCTGTATTTATTGTTCACATGAAGCAGAAATCATTCACCTGTTTGCCTCACTGTTTGTTTCCATAGTAACATCTTCCTAGCACTTGTTATTTTTTTAGGGTGAGGTAGACATGCATGCAATATGCTGTTATAATCTAATAACCAGAATGAGTTCCAACCTTTGTCAAACTGTTTGTCTTTCAGATATCGAGTATGCCAAAAACTACACCAAATTGGCCGAGTCTGCAAAGACACTGGCCGGTCAACAGGTAACAGAAGCACTTCTTATATGAGCACTGTAGTTTTGAATTGTTACCTCATGTCCTTATGAATATTTGTATGAAGTTGACATTCAGATTTTATACTCTTTATTTCATTTTTCTACAGGACTACATGCCATTCAGTGATATCTACATCTCCAACTTCAAGAGCGACATTGAATACTCACAGCTGCTGATTCAAACTGCAATGGCCCTTCAAACAAACAAATTCATACAGGTAAGAGGGAAACAGGAAGTAGACGGTAGCGTACATCAAGCACTCGTGACTCTGTTACATTATACAATTATAAACCGGTTGGGTTCATCTAAAACCTTCTGTTGGATTAATTTCAGCATTTCACACACGATGACGATATGTCTAATGAAGCTGAGGCATCTTTTTTATGCTTTAACAAAGATGCACATACAGAGTGCACAAATATGAAAAAGGCTTATTGTAAAGGAAAATTACCTGTCCCTCCTTTGCACTCTTAAGGTACATTTAAGTGCAATGTAGCCAGTTTTAACTCTATTGAGCATTCCTTTTGTTTGTGTCTTGTGATAAGAGGCTCCTTTGAGTCTCGTTCTTTCCTTTAAGAATTCTGCACACTACCAATTCTTCAGAAATTTGAGTAAAAAAAACGTTAGAGAAGAAATTCTTCAGAAAAAGGATTTTGGCAAATGTTCACCTGAGTGTAATTTTCTTCTTTCAGCCTCTTCTGGCTCGTAAGAATGAACTGGATAAGCTGAGGAAAGACCTCAAGGAGCAGTGGCAGAGGGAGCAAAAGAAAATGGTATGTAATGAGACCTTGTTTAGGTACACGCTAATAAATACACACTTTTAGCTTTATAGCAATGCTCAATTTTAACATTGTAGCAAAGACAGTATTCGATAATATATGCTATAATGTTGTCATGGCACAAGATTCTGCATGTTTTTTATTTCATTGGATAATTTCAGTGCTTCTCAATACTCTGGCAGTTTTAGTGTGTCACTTGACATAATCAACCATTAAAGTGTGTCTAATTATATATGCTATAACTGCTTCACACCTTTTTTTAATCTTATCGGTGTCTGCGGTTGATTTGTGCGGTTTTGGCAGCAAGAAGCAGATACAACGTTGCGTAAGGCACGAGCGCTGAAGGCCCAGAGGAGAGAGGAGTATCAGAGAGCCCAGTCGTCTACCAACCGCTCCCTGGATGAGCAGTCTAATGCTGGGAACAAACAGCTGGAGAAGAAGAGGAAGCTGGAGGAGGAGGCTATGCAGAAGGTGAGAAGGGGAGAACAGACAGGGGGGAAATAATAAGAATGATAGATATATTATATTGACATGTCCTGGTATGACTGTTGGTAAAGTCATTTTACTTAGCCGTTTAGCATTTCTTCCACATCCTCACACTGTTGTCTGTATCCGTTGTTTCCGTCAGGCGGAGGAGGCCCAGGATCAATACACGAGCTGTATGGCTGACGCAGGCGTCAGGAGGATGGATCTGGCCAACGCCAAGAGCACCATCCTAACGCAGATCCGAGAGATGGTGTTCCAGTGTGACCTCACGCTCAAAGCTGTGAGTGGACTACAGTTATATTTTGAGTCCGCTCACAAACCAATAAACTGAGAGGAAACTTGATCGTCTGCTAACACTTACTTCTTGTTGTACACGAGTTACTAGCTTCATAGCTGTTTTGTCTTTCTGCAGGTGACAGTGAACTGGCTTCAGATGCAGCAGGCGCAGACTGTGTCACTCCCTGCCCAGCACCAGGCCCTGAGTGAGAGTGCCAAGTTATATGAACCGGGGGAATGTTATGCTGAGTTTGTCCGGAACCTGGCCAAAAATTTGCCTAAAGAGCGTCTGCACTCTGACTCCATCTCCTTTGACAATACCAGGTACTTAGGACTGTGGATGCACACAAAGGCCTTGTTTAGACCTGGTATGAACATATGTATTCGGTGATTGGATCACAAATGGAGAGCCTTAAGTACAGGTGTAAACGCACCCAAGATGCATTGAGGATGTATAGAAATCAGGTGGCTCCGACCACATTTGCACCTGCTATTTGGTTTTAATATTCCTCAGGTCATTCGGACCGTGCAAATGCATTAGAATGACGTGCAGGAAAATATGGGACAAATCACGCCTCGTATCGATTCAGTGAGGGAAAGTGCCTGGATGTGGGCCAGAGATGTGACCCACTAGCGGTTCAATATAGATTATAATAATGCAGGGCAGGGAGGATTCAGCTGGCCATTATGTGGCTCTATCTATCATTCTCTTTGTCATGCAGATCTATTTGTTTGTTCTGTTTGTCAGCCACTGCTGACAGAGACTCCAGAATGCAGTCAAGTTCATACACTCTACTGATAATCCACAGAAGTGTAGAGTAACATTAGGCTTAATGATCTTTATATCACGGCGACACTTCAGTCCATAATCACACACTCCCTCTCCCTCAATCTCTCTCTCTGAATGAAAACAATGAATGTGTTAATTGCATATAGAGTGAGGAAATGATGTGATCACAAATGGTCGCAGGAGGCGCGTTCTAATACACGTTTGAACTGCCGCACTTTGTGCTCTCCACTTTTGATCAGATCACCCAGGTACATGTTATTAGCAGCGTAAACAGGGCCTCAAATCCTGCAAACGGTCTCTGTCACACACAGCAACATGGAAATGTTGGCTTTATTAATGTGGTAATCGCGAAGATCTCAGTTTCGTTCTCTCTGGCGGAACCTTTGGCGATAAACGGTAATTGTGGGAGCAAACTTCCCAGATATCCAGACAGTGTTGCATGTGTGACGATCACGTGATGTCTAATGTGGTGATTATCACTTTAATTTCTGATAAAAGACATCAGCACTTCCCAAGGCACTCCTGGTTTATTATAGATTAAACCAGTCGTCACGAGGAATAAATGCTGCACTTGCACACATAATTAAGACCAGCTTTGGTTTCTTGGTTTAAACTTCCTTTTCAGAGAGTTTCAAAATGTCTTATAGTGACTCCCGCCTGTGTAGAAGTCGTTCATCACTTTGTTCTTCTTTCAGCAAAAGGTTACTGTGAGTCAGAGTGGGAGGAAGCACGAGAGAGAGGGAGAGAATCTAGGAGAGACAGAATGCATGTTGAATTTGTTGCCCTTCCTCAGGAAATATCTGTTGCGCAGGCTGAGTGCAGCAGGGGAGATTGTGAGCGTGAGAGTGTGGCTAAGAGCTTTCCCAAAGTCTCTTCTTAGGTTGTCAAAGCAGTGTCACATTCCGCTTCCCACACGTACATACTCACTACCACTCAGATCATAATGAGAAATGCCTCCTATAAATAAGTTTAGATTTATGATGCTGTTCTTTAGGCTCAATAAGGTTAATTAAAGATTACAGGCGATGACTTTGATTCTAAATGCTTTTATAGATTTCGTGCTTGAGGTTAGTTTATACTTCCGTGTTTGTGAAGCCACAGACGTGTTAAACGTGTCACTTTATGTTGTAGCGGTCTGCTGGCTTGGCCTATTTCAGTTTCTGCTCCTAATCCTCTCTTTCAGTCTTAGTAAAGCCTATAGGACTTCTGAAAATTCTTGGAGATTAGCCTGTTATAGACAGAAACATGTGCCCTAATACAAAGCTAAGTATAGCAGAGATCCTTCAACTTACAGGTGTGTGTGTGTGTGTGTGTGTGTGTAGTGAAGAGGTGATAAAACACAGCGGGGCCCTCTCAATAATGTAGTTATCAGTTACACATTTGGCTTAACAGATTGAGATGTGTCATGCTCACTTATTCATAACAGTCTGCTCCAAGTCGTTACAAATGCAGAGAGTCTTTGTGGTGGGTGAAAGCAAAACAGATTACATGCCAGAAAAATGAAAGCCAAAAATCACATTGCCCGGGCAGAAATGGTTGAGTCACTGCTGTTGATCAACAATCTTGTCAAATCCCCGCGGATACACACTGTGTAATACAATAACACTGAGCTTTCTGACAGTAGAAATGCTGACTTTATTTCCCCAGGTTTGTGTTCAACAAAAGGTCAGTGGGCAGCACTCATTCCTCCCACGGCAACCTGTCGCAGGCATCCATCACCTCCTGTGACGTGCTGAGCGGAGACGAAGTGGACAGTCCCCTGCACCGGGCTGCAAAGATGAGCGAGAGGAGGTCCAACAGCAGCACAGACATACAAGGTGCTTACTTAGACGTAAAGCGTACTGAAGTGAAATCAGAGGGATTATAATAAGCCTAACAAGGATGGTGTTTGTGTTTATAAGCTCTTAGCCAAGGCAAGGCAAGTTTATTAATAGAGAACAGCTCGTACATAAAGCAATTCAAAGTGCTTTACACAGTTATAAACATTAAAAGAAATGTGACACAAAGCAAAAAATAGATACAAAAAAGCTAAATATATTAAGACATAAGTTCCGGTCCAGTCAGAACTACAACAGTATATTCTTACTACCCCAAGGACGCTTTCTAATACGTTTTCTCAGAACATTTTCTCCCGTAAGGGGTCCAAACCCCTCAAAGTTGTTACAATCACACACATTTTAAAAAGCAAAAAATAGTTTGTTGTTTGATCTGCCTTTTTCTCTGTAAATCGCTGAATGCAAACAAATCTTTTGCTCTTTAATTATAACTTGTTAACTAGTTTTTAGAATTCCCAGAATCCTCTTGGGTCCCAGACTCCTACTCCTACAATATTCAACCTTCCCCTTTGTTATAAAATTGTATAGAAGTAATTAAATATTGATTAAGCTAAAAGAATTAAGTAATACATTAAAATATAAAATAAATAAATATCAATTAAATAAAAAGAATTAAGTTAAATCAGATAAGAAGTTATAATAAAAGCGTTTTTAAGACCAGTTTTAAAAGAGAGAGCTGAGAGAGCCTCAGGTACTGCGGTAGTTTAAGAACCCTTAGAATACTAGCAGACTTTGAAAAGATTACATTTAATGATTGAGAATGTAAATATTTCTATGTATATCATCTGTCAGACATAGATACAACTATCACTGTAGCAGATATGGGTGATACATGAAGAATAATACACAGAGCAATTGTTGCTGGAGGTGGTAAAGCTGAAGCTGGCAGGCTCTCTGTGGGTCAGATCAGCCAGCTGTCTTTACACGAGCCTTTCAGGAACTTGCCCTGAGTCCTGAGCTGTGGACTTTTTTTCAGAACTAAAAGCAAAACAGTTTGAGTTGCCTGTTACTTACTTTTCACAAGCCTGGAATATCTGTGTGACGCTTGTATCTGAAAATAACTGAAACTGACTAAATGGGAAGTTGTCACTGAGGTGTAATTTTTGGTGTTATCCCGTGTGTGACTGGGTATCTGTGTGTTTTCTTTTAGCGCTGAGAAGTCAGGCCACGCTGAGAGCCTGGGCCTCCAGTAGTCAGGGCAGCCAGGGCGGGATGTGTAGTGACTCTGAGAGTGCAGGAGGCAGCAGTGAGTCAAGGTCCATGGACTCCCCCACTGCCAGTCCAGGTAAGAGGATTTTTTAAATGTATGAACGGTCTTAATTCACTCATGTAAATAATGAAAGAATTCATTGGACAGGAGCAGGAAACATTTGTGCAAATAATCATAAAGTCACGTCACGTAGAAGATGAAAAACCTGTTTTGAGTGAGCTGACAAAGATAAGAACAGAAATGAGAAAATAGCTTACAGATGATGAAGGCGCTCATGATGTTTTTCTTTTTAATAGAATCTTTTTCTTGTAACTTCCTCATTGTACACCAGACCCACGCACTACTCATTTCTGATTGCACTTCCCTCTCCAGCTGAAACTACTTACCACACTGTGCAAAGCCATGAAATAGTCGACACTTTCTAGCTTATCCGTCTCTGCGATATTGTCCTTGAGACAAAAGTGGATTTTATTTAAAGTGTACAATTGGAAAAAAGTCTCAGAACATTATGTTCAATTTCATGACGACTATACATACGTGTGCGCAGGTGACTTCAAACGACGGCTGCCAAGGACTCCCTCCACTGGGACCATGTCTTCGGCCGATGACCTGGATGAGAGAGAGCCTCCGTCGCCCTCAGACAACGGTATGGCCTGTGTTTATATCTGAGTGTGTGTGATGTCTTTATATGTGTCCTCAGGCAGATTCCTGCTAATGTGTATACCCATTTTGGGCCTGCAGTTACAGAGCCAGTTAGTATGTCTGTTTAAATGACAGCAAAGTTAATGTAGAGAGAGAGAAACACAAAGTGTAGTGATTTTTTATGAGCCTGATTCAGTGGAGGATTTCGCTTTCATCAAATGTTTTTACAGTTGAGGGAGCTTCACAGATTGGGGTCAAGTTAGTGTTGGCGTACGGCCTCAGCTTACACTTCCTGTATCTCTACGGAGCTCTCCCGGTCATGGGAAACGTGTTTGTTTTCCTGTTGTGAGCAGATCTTCCTCTATTTGACCTAATTTTTAAAATAGTTGTGAATTGACATGTAAAAAGGTGTGATCAGGGAATAAATGTATGCTTACATGTGTTGAATAACAGCTCCTGTATTTCTGCAGCACCATATGACCATTATGACTTACTTATATACACAAACTGATGTTGTTTTGTCATCAGGTCATTATAAACAACCAGAAAAGGAAATACACAAAACAACTTGACATCAACAAAGTCTTTGTCATCTCTCACAATGGTTCAGTGTTTGCCGCCCTGCTTTCAGGAAGTCACCTGTCCACTAAGTTCCCTAACGAGCGGCTCTGTTTTTTCAGGTCTGGCAGAGATGGTGACGGAGACAGCCAGTTCTCCCGGTCCCTTCCGAAACGCTCAGATGTCCAAAGCTGCTCAAACCCACAAGCTGAGAAAACTACGAGCTCCGTCGAAGTGCAGAGAGTGTGACAGCCTGGTGGTTTTCCATGGAGCTGAGTGTGAGGAGGTACAGTGCATATACACTTTCATCAGCTGTAGAGATGATACTGGTGTTGTGTGTTAAGGTACTAGCTTGACTTGTTCAAGAAGAAAAATGTTTTGCTAACAAAAAGAGACAAAAAACATACTAAATCAGTTGTTTTATTTGTTCAGAATCAGTCGTCCACTACAAATTTCATGTCTTTATTTAACTGTCTCCTGTCTCCTTTCCTTTGCTAGTGCTCACTGGCCTGCCATAAGAAGTGTCTGGAAACTCTTGCCATCCAGTGCGGCCATAAAAAGCTGCAGGGCCGACTACACCTGTTTGGCATCGACTTTGCTCAAGCAGCAAAGAACAGCCCAGATGGTATCCCTTTCATCATCAAGAAGTGCACGTCTGAGATCGAGAGTCGAGCCCTCAACATAAAGGTTAACCTTCCGTTTATCATTTTCACATGATATCTTAGATTACAGTGCGAGAAGAGTTATGTCTTTGATATGTCATGACTATCTGTTACGGTACACAGTATCAACCTGTTCCTGTTTTATCCTCACAGGGGATTTATCGTGTGAATGGTGCCAAATCCCGCGTGGAGAAGCTCTGTCAGGCCTTTGAAAACGGGAAGGACTTGGTCGAGTTGTCTGACCTTTCACCTCATGACATCAGCAATGTCCTCAAACTGTACCTAAGACAGGTGGGTCAGAAATTCTTACTAAAGTGTTAAAATGTTTTTTTCGTCCATATAATATTCCCCTTCATGCGTAAGGGCTCCAGACCGTCTCCACACATGTATGCTTGTGTGCTGGGGTTGAGCCTGGCGCAGCCCCGGACTGATTGATCTCCCGATTATAATAATAATGACAATCAATTATTAGCAGACATCTATATTTTTTGATCACACAAAAGGTGGACTTGTCATCATGATCAGAGGAAACTCAGAGCGTGACAGCCCTTATAACAGTGCACCACGGTTACCACCATCTCTCTGCAGACAGTAATAGTTTCTCTTTAACTGTGCAGTGCTGTGAGCGCTGCCGTTTGTGAATTAGGTGCTTTTTGCTACGAGGCTCATTTGCATAGAAAAAGGCCAAATTATCCCCCGAATATCTGCATAATGACTCATTTAAATACTTTGGAGTGCATTAAGCGTGTGCTTTGAGAATGAGGCGGAGTCTTATTGTGTCATTTGCACAGGTTTAGCGGGCGCAAAAGTCGCCCAATGCCTCTGTGAATTCCCCCCCTTAATCTTTAATGCTTAAACTTGGGACCTAGTTTGTGATGTTTTTCCTTAAATTTATATCTATTGGTACTAAAACACAAAACACATCACTGTTTCCTGTCTGTGTGCAGCTACCAGAGCCATTGATCCAGTATCGTTACTACAACGACTTCATCGGCTTGGCCAAAGAGTGCCAGAGAGTGATTGTGGAGGAGTCTGATAAAACTCAGAGCGTCCAGACGGGAGAGAAAAGGGGGCCGAGCGTTCAGCTCAACAGAGTCATTTTCAAGATCAGAGACCTTCTCCGCCAGCTGCCTACAACCAACTACAAGACTCTGCGCTTCCTGATTGCACATCTGAATAGGTAAGAGCTATAAACAAACACCAAGTGATCATTTATTTTAAAGCTCTGTTTGTTGCACTCTGCACAAAATAACTGGTGCACAAAATTCATCATAGGCACAAGGGGAAACCGAGACTTCCCTATAGTATAGAGGAAGTAGCACAACTTGCATAAAGCTCATTCCCTATTTATAGTCGAGCTGTTTTAAAAAAAATCTGAAACCAGATATTTTTAAATGGGATTTTCCTTTTATATTCAGTTGTATTTGCAGGAGTAGTTGCAGATATTTGTTGATCATCACATGACGGCTTCTTGAGACTGCTATTGCTACTGAAGCTAGTCCAGCAGAACCTTTATACATGCCATAGAAAATGTTGACTGGCCAGTTTTTATGTTATAAATGAGTTGATGTTGGTTTGGAGCCAGATAAAAGGCTTAAAGAAAACCTGAAATATGTCAAACACAACTGAATGAATCTTCCCCTGCACTTCCACAGAGTGTCTGAGCAGGCAGAAGAGAACAAGATGACCGCGAGTAACCTGGGCATCATCTTCGGCCCCACACTGGTGAAGCCTCGGCAGACAGACGCAGAGGTCTCCCTGTCTTCCCTGGTAGATTACCCCTACCAGGCCCTGATGGTGGAGCTGCTGGTGCGACACTTCCAAACAGTTTTTGACAGTTCACTTCTGCCTGGCTCCACCATCACCACCATCAACGCTGGCCAGGCGTCCCCCAGACTCACCCCCCAAGAGAAGCTGCAGCGGCTCAGCAGACACTCTGCCTCCCTGATGGACATCAAAGAGGTGAGGAGGGATCTGACTATGTGAATTTTTCAAGTTGTAATCAGGAGTGGGAGATATGGAGTATTTCTACACGCTACAATACACCAAACTTGGTGGAAAGAATGGCAGGAACTAGTGCTAAAAACTGGGCACTGGGCAGCAGGGCTTGGAGCAGCACTTGAAATAGTAGCAGCATGATGTTATCCCTTGATCACTGCCCTGGCCAGACCGTTTCTTAGGTTACTATTTAATTTAAAAGTCTGTTTATAGGTGTTTTAAAGGGCCTACTTCCCAAGTGAAAATAGTTGCATGAAGTCTGATAAATTGCCTCAAGTAATCACTTGAATCGTGTGTTGGATGAGGTTCCCCGACCATGGCAGCAAACATCTTATCACAGCTTGAGGCTAACAGCTCGAGGCTGCAATAGTTGCCAGTACAAAAACACACAAAACTCTACAACAGAACTGGAGATGGCCAAGAAACATTGCAGGTACTCCAATCACAAGGGTTAAACAAGGTAGAAGAATATGTGGAATCTCTCGTCCTGCGGCATCGGGTTTATCCTTTACTATTTAATCTGCCTGTTGTGAGTCCGACAATGTTCTAGGAGTCAACTGCTAAAAAGTTCTCTTTGAACAAATATGAAATAAGTCATGTTAAGTTATATTGGTATCATGTTATGTAATGATGTGCAATGATATCATTGACTACTACTTGATATGTGGTGACACATATGATGACTAATTGTTCATTATGTCCCTCCAGACTGCCAAAGTATACAAAAGGTTCTCATCAGTAATCCCATCATCACACATCCTGAATGAGGTTCAGGAGGTCCAGCCAGGAGCAGACGTCTCGGCTCTGGACAGGCTCAATGGCATCCAGACATCCTCTGCAGCAGAAGTCCAGAGGTCAACCTCAGTGTTTGGCCATCCCAGTACCACTGTCCCCTCCTCCACCACCACTACCACCACCACCACTATGGCACCAAAGGTCCAACTACGCACCCAGCGCTCCAGACATGTGTCCCGACCAATCAGCATGCCGCTGGAACGCCTGCCCACCCCGGCCCAGATCAGCGAGAGGAACAGCTGTAACACTGCTGCAAACGCTGATACAGGCTCTGCTGAGCAGAACCCCGTCTCTGAAACAATACCGGAGATACCAGAGCTAGAAAAGGCTCGCCAAAGTGGCTCATCAAGGGTGAGCACGTACTACATCACTCCTTTCATCGACACACAGACAATGCAGAGGAGAACGTGGGACAGGAAGTACAAGCACTATGATGTCACGCCAAGGACTGCTATGATGTTGGCCAACCTGCCTTCTGCCAGCACTGGAGTGCAACCTGTAAAGGCAACGATGCCTGTCACTGTTAGCCCAGCAGTAACCACTGCCTCTGTGGTCAGTACAACAAGCAGTGTGAACACCATATTCTCCAACAGCCCCTACACAGTGACAGTCAAGCCTGTCTGGACTTCTAAAAGGGAAAATGACACTGATAAATCAGTCAGTGAGTCCAGCAGCTCACCAAAGCTTCCTCTAACGCTCAGGGCACCGAGAACTCTGCAGCCTCCTCCTGGAACTTTCTACAAACCTCCTGTTAGCATTAACAGCAGAGCTAGGACGCTACCGAGCTGGACTACTACTGTTACCACCGTCACCACCACCACCACCACTGCCTCATCACTCACTCCCACCAACCCCACTGAGGTAGTCACAACACCCCCTACCGTTACAAGCCCCCCACAGACACGGCTCCAGACACAGAGCTCCACTGACAGCGCCTCTGACCCCGGGGTCTCGGCCTCCGCTACCCTTTCACCCCCTCAGTCCCCTCCCCCAAGCAGCCCCGACGACCTCAGCCCCAGCGAGACTAAACCCGTCTACCAAAGACGGCGACCTCGGCGGCTGCAGGAGCTTGAGCAAAGAGAAGCCCATTTTGTGTGACGCCAAAAAACCTACAAATATTTGTAAATATTCATGTTGATCTGTGCCATAGTGTAAACTGGGAAATACATTTTTTTATTGTACAAGCTAAGAGTTGGAGAAATATAGGCCTGTGAAAATAAACCATGAAAGTGTTATAAGTACTAATATATTGTATTTTACATGTTTAAGTCAAAATGTGGTGGTCTCCTACGCATTCAAAACAGATACCAAGAGTGGTGCCAACGTTGAATGTTGAGTGTTTTGAAATATAAAAATGCATTGTCTGATTTTATGTCACAAAAAATGCCAACCACAATTTGACATCTGTCTAATAAGAATATTAAGCCTATCGTCTTTCCTTGTCTGACTTGAACAGTTGTGTTCATGTACAATGTTTGATTTGTTACAAAATTATATTTTATTGTAATCACATAATGCACTTAATGCAGGTTCAAATTCCGTTTTTTGCTTTTATGTTTTATTTCTTGAATTTGTGTTTTATTCCAAAAGGAACAGAGAGAAGTATTTTAAAGCTCCTGTGAGGAACTTTCGGTTTCTGTTGATTTGCTATGAACTATTAGCTTGTCCTACCCGCTTTGAGGCACCTACCTGTCCAACAGAAAAAAGGCGAACTCTGCATCACTCTGTCGCCATGTTCGCCCGGTCTGAATGCGGCCGAGTTACTAATTTGAACCACTCCCACACTCGCCTATACGCTGTGATTGGCTCAGGGAACCAGCGCCCCTTCTGAAAACGTCCCGTGCGAAGCAAAACAACAGAATAGATCCAGAGGGAAGCGTCTGCACACACACTCACCAACACACATGTAGAGGCCCATAACTGATGATTTATACTATATTATATTTGTAAAAGTCTGTATTTTATTTTGTAGGGAAATCCTACTTCTTATACCTTTTTAAAGTGGTGGATTTGAACCACACATCTCTTCATGCTTTCTTTAACAGTCATATGTATCTCACTTTAAATTTTTGCCCTGGAAAATGTAAACAAAGGCAGCGTGCAGTTCATCTCTTCCTCTGACACCTACCCCCCCACCAGCGGTTTCAGGCATTAAAATTAACTATATAGAAATAATCAAACTTGTCGCTGATGGTCTGGTTTGCTTTTGTAGCTCATATAGAGTCATCAGAATTAACTTCAGCTTGTTTCATAACCAGATACAAACTCCTCACAGGAGCTTTAAACAAGAGCTTCTCCGTTTTCAAACATCTTTACCTTTCAAATTTGTCCATCGTAGCCTGTGATTGGTACATATTTTCCCAGTATGTAAACCTTATGTATCTGTTTACTTTTTTGTTTTATATCCATTCATACATACATACTGCATGTTTGTCTCATTGTGATTATTGTTGTGACTATACAGAAGACAAATGACATGCAACAGTTCTTGCTGCAAATTAAACATGTAGTTTAAACTGTTACTTCTGCTCCTATTTGACTTTATTTTTTTAGATCTCTGTTCCACAAGGGTTACATTTAAAACTTGTAAAATGTTTGTTTTTGAAGCCCCATAGATGCATGTTTTATTTATGCATAGTATTCAGTGAAATGGTATCAGATCCTGGGCTGCAATGCGGATTACTATCTATTAATTTCTCAAAGAGTAAGCTACTTGTTAAGCGTATGCAGTGACGTAAAATACTTCAAATCTATCATAATTTCCTCGAGACTTTTGTAAATGACTTGTTATGTCTGACCAACTTCCATAATTTCTATTATAACAAGTATGCGATATTTTAAAACAGAGAAGTGCAGAAAAAAGTCACATTTAAGAATATTTTAATTGCTCCAGGGGTTATATTTGAAACTGCTTTGTATTTGTTATTTTCCCCCTATAGCGCTGTAGACATGAGTTCACTTTATGTTAATGCATACTACCTGTGGCTTTATATTAGGGATGCACAGTATTGGATTTTTTTGCCTATGTGCCGATATTTTCCAACCCTTTTTGCTGATTGCCGATTTCGATACCAATACATAAGTTACATGTTTTTTTCCCACCTAATTGCAGAGAGCATCAAGTCTCCCCTGTAGTGGAATTGATATCTACCTACTCTTATTGTAGTGGCCCACTGGCACATTCTTGAGATGGGCGATTACATTTGTAGAGTTGAGTGAATAAGATTTGGCCCCTCCTCGCATGAGCGATGCCGAGCACAACCTTGCTGTCCCTTTCGGAAACTTTGAAAAACTGCCATCAAGCACACATCTCGCACCCTTCTTCACGCTTGACAGAAGAGGGGTGGTGCATGCAGTCGCCCAGAGTTAATGTCGTAGCATTACGTCGAGCTTTTTTAGGGAATCATCAAGCATTTAGGCAACATTAAAGCGTTTTATCCGAGGAAAATATCGGCAGAAAAATGACGATGCCGATATGTCGTTTTCAAGCCATTATCTGCTAACCTCTAATTTGCTGTCTTTGCTTTGACAAATCTAAGAGGGACGCATCGGGTGTTTTGAACCACCGGGATCCCCAGATTTGTTCAACATTAGGCTGTGAAGTTCGCTCACTTTTAGGGTAAGCTGTGTCACATACACACACACAGTTCACAGCAGGTTCAAATGGGTTTTAATGTGCGGCTGTCAGGGCGCCACATTCTGCTCACCTAATTACCCGTGTCACCTGCTCCACCTCGTCGAGCTGCTCGGAGAAGTGAGTCATTTCAGACGTGCGCGACACAAAAGCAGCAACTTATCTCTGCGTCTGTCATGCTCCGATGTATAAAAACTCTGATTTAATTTGTAGGTGTTCAGCTGGATGACTTTGTTGCAGGCTGACAGCAGGTAAGTGTTGCTCGCTGACACTTTGACAAACATTTAAGCGCCCACTGTGATCGAGCCTTTAACTCCCCCTTCTGCCACAGCACGGTCTTTCTCTCCACCTATGTCCCTCCTTTTCTTTCCAGCAGATATCCCCCTAATTCTGCCACAAAATGGATGACTGTTGTCTTTTTTCTGCCTGCCCATGTTGAGCTGGGAGATTAGAGCAATCAGATTAGGAGTGCTGCTGACCTGCAGGCAGAGGAGAGAGAGCGGGCAGCTCGGAGTCATACGGAGCTCCTCTACCTGGCTCGCTTAATGTTTGCCATTACTTCAGCCTGTTTGTGAACCTGTTTCTCTAGATGTCGTACGACTTTTATATCATTCCATAAGAGGTAAGAACAAACTGTCTTGTGCTTTAGTTGACAAAATAGGATGTGTTGCAAGATTACAGGTTTATGACTGCTAATTACTGAGTGTTTAAAATGCTTATAGTGTAGAGAGATATTTTTTATCTCTCTGCCGTCATGTCTTCTTTTATCAGTAACTTATAAATGCAGCAGTTTTTCTATCATGAAAAATGTTTGGCAAGAAATTTCTACATGTCAGTCTCGTGTGAGGAAATGCGTAATTTCAGTTTGAGAAAGAATGTGATTTCAGCACCGTCAGACACGACAATTGCCGTTTTAGTCCCACTGTGTTTGTCATCTTGTTTTCCTCGACAAGTGTTTGTGTCCCCGCATCCCCAGTCTGCCGGTGTGCGGTAATCTGTTGGACATGTCACTCTGAACAAATTACACTTCATGTCCGACATCTCCCAGGTCATCTGAACGTAACCTGTATTGTATTTGAGTTTATTTTTAATATCCAGTTCCAAAATGAATTTGTCGTTTTGGAATAAGTCTGTATGATAGAGAGGGGACAGAGATGTACTCTTTCATGCGCATGGACACCACACCTCATCCTTATATGTTAGTTCTAACGCTGTTGAACTACACAATTAAATAGTTTTTTTTTTATCCTTTAAATTCCCTCTTTTAGCCAACATGCCTACACATACATGTTGGAGCTGGTAGTGTTTAGCTTAAGAGCATATTTCGAAGGATGTTTGTCTTCCAAGAAGTAGTTTGAAGGATGGTCTGTCGAAGGTTTTAATCAAGACAAACCTATGTTAATGCTAATTCAAATTAAGGACCAGAAAAGTCAGTTAATTTCACTACTAATTATAAATCTCTTGTCTTATGGGGTAATAGCAGTTTTAAGATCTCCATAGATAAGCGCATTAATTAGTAGTCGTACCATCAAACTTCTGATCAAACTTTTTGGATGTAAGAAGAAGTTGTTTTTATTTCACGACTGTGAAAGTAGAAAAAAAAGACCCCAACAAAGAGAAAAAACAACAATGGTCGACCACTCGAAGTAAAATGAATCTTGAAAACACAATAATCTGAAGAAATCCAACACAAGACAATCGTTGTCACATCCAAGAACTGTAGATGTGGGTCCGTCTGACTGCAAGGTCCAATCATCTTGTATGGTTTGTCCTTTCTCTCTGAGAGCAGTAAACACCTGAGTGTCGTCACTGATGGAGTCGTGTGTCTGCAGGTTTGTCACAGTCTGATGACCCCTTCCAGGGGTGAAGCTGCGGAGCAATGAACACAGGCGCTCAAATCCGCCTGTTACTGTGGAAGAACTGGACCCTCCGCAAGAGACAGAAGGTATTAGCTCTAATAATGAGAATGTAATTAGACAAAACATTATTCTGCAATCTAATACAATATCACAAACTCTGTCTCTGTGTGTATCAACATACACTCAATATGATAAACTGCAGGCTCTTTTATTGGATTAGGTTGTTTTTTTGTGTGTGTTTAACTCCCACCTGTTTGTTTCCAGGTCCGCTTCCTGGTTGAGATCTTCTGGCCAGTGTTGTTGTTTATTGGTTTGGTGTGGCTGAGAAAGGCCAATCCGCTGTACAAACAACATGAATGTAAGAATAAGCTTTATCTATTCTCAAAAGGACATTGAGGTTTCCCTCATTCCCGATGCAGTTGAGATAACAGACACATTAAAAGAGCAAAATACATTAATTATTCAAAATTCCAACCCAACAAGTTTGTGATGTAAGGAGGTAGCTTATCAATAAGGGTCTTATAAATGTACAAATACCAGTGTTTATTGCACCATTAACAAGCTGTTCAAGAAATCTCTCTATTGACAACATCTAAAAATCGAGAGATAATGAGAAAGGGATTCTGAGAATCTGGAGTTTCTTTCTTGGAGAGAACACATGTTAAGCCTTTGGCTTGCTCCAGGAGTCCTCACACGCCCTCGAATGTGTGTTTCTTCAGGTCATTTTCCCAACAAGGCCATGCCTTCAGCAGGGATTCTCCCCTGGATACAGGGCATCTTCTGCAACGCCAACAACCCCTGCTTCAGATATCCAACCAGAGGAGAGTCTCCGGGCGTTGTCTCCAACTATAACAACTCAGTGTAAGAGAAATCCTGACACTCTCAAAGTGGATCTTTCTGAATCTTTCACCATCATTTAGATATCTATTTCTTTTTAATGTATTTAGATTTGTTTTTCTCTAAATGTAAGAAAACATTTAGTTTGGTTAAGACCCCAACTGATGACATATTCAGGGTTTTATTAGTGCTGTTTGTGAAAATACTAATTAATCATTTCCATTGTTCAAAATATCGTCATTCCCAATAATCGTTAATCCCGCAGTCCTAGCTCTGATTGCAGATGATATAATATGGTCATATAAAGTGGATCACACTGTGAAACATTCGATATAAGGCAGAATACTTATTAATTAGACTGATTTGTGTGTTTTTTTTGGCTCGTTCCAGATTGGCTCGGTTCTACGTTGATGCCCAGGAGCTTCTGCTCAACGAGACGGAGGTCCAGCAGCTCGGCCGTCTTTGGCACGAAATGTCATCCTTCTCAAACTTCATGGACATTTTGCGCAACACCCCATCTCTGCTGTCAGGTAAAGGGCAAACGTGGAGACATGATTGAGACAGTAGCACTTCCCTTATGCGTAAAATGGTTTGTAAAAGCCTTTTTTTTCTTCAAATCTATAATCAGAAGAGAGAAAGACTGTTAACATACGTGAGGTTTCTTTAGTTGTTTCTTTCTGACCCTAATCACCAA
Organism: Semicossyphus pulcher; assembly: GCF_022749685.1. Taxonomy (NCBI): domain Eukaryota; kingdom Metazoa; phylum Chordata; class Actinopteri; order Labriformes; family Labridae; genus Semicossyphus; species Semicossyphus pulcher. The sequence goes on along the minus strand of NW_027211748.1, from coordinate 18,584,121 downwards.
AAAATTCCAACCTGAATTTTCTTGTCGTCTGCACATCCTCTTTCTGTTGAGTTTTGTTTTGTGTGTCTGACAGAGCACTTCCTCACTTTCTCTTTTGTTTTAACTCTATCTTGCTAATTTCTCATTTTCCATGTACCCTTCTGCTAAATTAGTTTGTCAGAAGTTTTATTTCCATTTGGCGGAAATAAAACGACTTATCCAGAAAAGTGGTGTACACACTGCCTTTTCCCTTAGACGTCTTCCCTGGTAATATTCACATTATAACGGTATGCACAGTTTACTTATGAGGAAACACGTAAAAAGGTTACTCCGTATTACTTCAAAGAGATTACCTTGACCAGTTGGCAGGGATGTGCATCCTCTTGCTCACTGGACTTTCCTTCGATTTACCAAATCCCTGCCAATCAGCCTTGCCGTGAATAATTTCCTCTGTGCAGTGCGGTGCCAGTCGGGTCATAATTGTCTTTAGTGGTTCTAACCTTTCACTAACCTTTCACTATCTCTGCTCTTGATTATCTTTCTTCCAGGCCGCGGGCTGAAGATAGATGACATTCTGAAGGATGATGAGGTTTTCACAGCCTACCTTTTGCGAGACGTCCCCCTCTCGGAATCTATAGTCTACCAGCTGGTCAATGCAAGAATACGAGTAGAGCAGGTGCAGTGTGGTGGGATGAGTGGGAAAAGTTTCAGCATAGACTAATATAACTTTATCCAAGCTTAAAACACTATCAAAGAATACATATTTTTCTGTGGTTTAAAATAGATATCCATAATAGAGATAATAGAGTCAATTTAAATGATTTTCTGTTGATTTTTTGACACCTATCTCACAATAAACATTACACCTTGTTCGTTTCCATGTTCTCCAGTTTGCCTATGGTATCCCAGACCTGCAGCTGAAAGACATAGCCTGCAGCCAGGCCCTGCTGGAGCGCTTCATCATCTTTCCCAGTCGCATGGGGCTCCACAGTGTCCGCAACGCCATGTGTGCCCTCAGCCAGCAGAGCTTGCAGAAGATAGAGGACATCCTCTATGCTAATATAGACTTCTTTAAAATCTTCAAGCTGGTGAGTTGTTTCAAACTTTGAATGTCAGTATGCAAACTGATTAATAAATAGTGGAATAGGTTTATTTATATGAAAAGTATGTTTAAAAGTTTGTGTTTCTTAAACCTAACCGTTATTTCCGATGACCTTCATTTCTTCCTGTTGTAAAGTGGACGTTGTTCCCTACATCTTTCTCTCTTTTGCTTGGTTATTTTCACTGAAATTTATATTGGAATTTGTGTTGTCATGGTAGTCAGTTCCACTGAGATCATGTGAAGGCTGTTCGTGGAAGAAAAGTCTCTTTTCCTGGCACTGAAGGCCAAAGAGGCTGCCTTTCTTCCTGTCTCAATAGATTACATTAAATCCAGTAAATTATGTTACTGTTGTTCAAAGACTATTTAACTTAAGGTCAAGGTGGGTGTCAGGCAGTAGGGATGCATGTGAGTTCAGCCTAATTTTTTCATCACACTATTTTTTATGTATTTTATGTGTAATTTGTAGGAAGTAGTTAATATCAATGACTCTGCTGGGAGTTAAGTTAACTGCAGCATTGGACAAAACAGTGATGTTACGAAAGACTGACACGCATCACACTAGTTATGTTTGCTCTCTGCTGTTAGCTACTAGCTAATAATTGTTGGTGAAAAAATCAACGCTATTTGTTTGTACCATGTATCACGTTAGCTGGTGAAGTCATTTAGCAAGCTAGCCGCCTATAATATCCAGTGAGAATTGAGCTAGCAAAAACCTTGGCTTACTTTAGCTAGCTACCTGTAACTCTGCTTTGCTGTATGGATCAGTTGTTGGTTGCTTTGCCACGTTAGCTAATCAGCTACTTAGCAAATAGCAAACTAGCTAGTTTACTAGTCATATCAGCCCAAGTCTCTGGATACAATTGCTGTCGTTTTTTCTTTATGACAGTATTTTGCTGGGTTGGGTAGCTAATTTGTCCTTGTTAGCGGGCAAGCTAGCCAACAAAACCAAACAAGGCTTCCCCAGTAAAACAAATGTCCTTCTGATGTTGAGCCTAGTTCCCCCCTTATGTTGGTCACTTTCCTGTTTGGCCGGACTGGCTTTATTTTTGCTTTGTGTTGTGAGTTTTTTGGTCAAAGCCAGTTGTTTGCTGTAGTTAGCTAGTGTTGAGCAATGTTGGCTCGAGGGAAGACAGGCAAGGCTGAGGAACGTGCATATTACCTTTTAGAGAGGGTTATTCTTTTTTCTGACAATGATGTCAGTAAAAAATGATGTCACCCAACAAATATAGTTACATTTTTCTTGCTATGAGCAAATGTTACTTCAAGGACTAAATTTAATTTTTGGGGATTATTTCCGGGAAAATTAAAAGCACATTTGGAGCTCTCAAAAGGATTTCTGACACTTAGATGAAGTCTTTGGGATTGAGTTAAGCACAGTGCGCTTGTTCTAGGTTATCAACATGTGATCCAGTGCAACAGTGTGGCTTATTGATGTGTCTTGAATCAGTCTTGGTCAACAATGGAGCTCATTGGCGAGAGGATAAGGCTCTATCAGGTTTTGGTTACACTGAAAATTCTTGTTTGGGGTTCAATTCATTTGTGGTTTTGGCCTTTTAAGGGGATTTTTTGACATTAAGAAAAACATGAAATTATACCAGGTTTAAAATTAACCAGGTGTATTGTGAAACTGTTTCTGCAGGTTAACCAGAACAGCTCTGGCTGTCTGTATGGATGTTCTTCCTTGTGATGGCACATGTTTCTCTGTTGTTTGGTGTTTAGGGACTTTTTGTTTTGTGGCTTGATGTCAGGTGACTCATGGAGCTTGTGGTGCTGCCATGGCTGACCCATTGGCTGAATTTAGCTTGCAGGTGATTGTGCCACGGCTGTCACCTCATTCTCTGGCTTTATTCTGGGCATGGTACTTACCACTGGCTCTGATTTAAACATGGAATCATGGAGGAGGTAGAACAACACATCTTTTATTTTTAAAAGAAAAGTTACTGCTTAAAAGCTATAAAATGTTTATTTGAAAGCATGTGGGAAATATTTCCCGCTTTTAGATGTATCTAAGAACATAGCAAGATAAAGTAAGACAACCATTATAGGAAAGACATAAACAAACTGACCTATATTTAAACTTCTTCTCCCTCCTACTTCTTCTATATGTGTGTCCAGGTTCAGCTGGGTGACTGGCTCAGGGTGTTGTCATGGCATTATCCCTCTTGGCCTTCTTCTCTAATTGGCTTAGCAGGGCCACGCCCACAGTCTGTGAGGCATCCTCTAAGACGTGATGCTGCGTCTTGTGTAAATAAATTACCAGCATGTGCCAGCCTTAAAGGATAGGTGAACAACACAGCTGCCAGCACACCTGGTTGTATGAAAACCAGACTGTTTGACTGTAACAGTAAGAACATTAAAGTGTTGCAGTGACTTGCATAACCTTATTCCAAAGGACGTAACAAAGATTATGAATCTAAATATCTGAGAAGAAATAACCATATGTTAAATAGCAAGAATGCCTGTGCAGTATAAGCTGCTCCAGAAAAAATTGGCTTCAAGTATTTTTCTTCATCACAAGGACTGAATAAGCAACAGCAAAGTAAACATGAGTCATAAAGTATACGAACTCTGAAAACGTTCTTCTTATTCACATGCCTGGCAGCCTGCCAACTGACATGTGATTCTGCTTTGAACATAGTTCAAAGTTTTCATCAACAACATTGTCAATCTTCTTCAAGGTGTTCTACAGTTGGCAGAAAAGTGAGGCTAATGCAGTAGTGCCTTTAAATCTTCTTCATAACGGCCAACAAGCAGGGGCGCAACTACCTACTTTCTGAGGGGTATGCAGACACATTATAGGTGCCTGATTTTTTTCTTTTTTTTTAATGTTTACGTGTCTAAATCTTATTTATTCATGGTCTTATAAAATATAAGACTTTTATTACAGACTTGTACTTTAAGTTACATATTACAGCAGGTGATCAGTTACTGACTGGACGCTGCATCTGATCAGACTTATCAGATACATCACAACAGCACTGTAGTGTTATATCTGAGTGGTCTGAGTAAACTCAAGTGTATCACTCCCAAGTTCTATAATTTATCTGTTTTATGATTCACAATCTAGTTAAAAAAATTATAACTGACTGAACAACAAACGTTTTACTAGTAGTAGCTTTAGCTAACCTGAATATTTACAAGCCTCCTCTTGATACACTGACATTACTTACCTATTGTCTTTCAACCACTTTGAAAAGCTTTTTTTCATCCCTACAAAATCTTTCTCCTTCTCCCTCTTCCGTTTTCTGTTTTGTGCCCCCGAGAGCTTTCTTTTCATTGTCTCAATTGCTAGTTTAAAGTCTTCTCTAGTACAGCATCAGGTTCGTTTTCTTTTTGTTCTTTTTAAAACATTTTTTTTGTCCTTTTATACTTTTATTGAGAGGGAGAGAGAGGACAGTGGATAGGGTCGGAAACAGGGGAAGAGAGAGTGTGGATGAAACACGGCAAAGGGCCAAGGGCAGGAGTCGGACCCGGGAGCCACCGCGTCGAGGACTGTAGCCTCTGTGTATGCGACATGCGATTTAACCACTGAGCTAAGCCGGCACCCATGATGAGGTTCATTTTCTACGTTATGGTTCCATTTAGGATTAAATAGAAGAAGCAGGGTATGTTTCAGGGCGTACCAAAAGTGGTTTGCGAAGCTGTTTTCGGTGGGTCGCGGATGTGCGCTTGAATAAAAAAGATTTGCCGCGCTTTTATTTTGAAGGACATGGGTTTCGTGCGCGCAGTACTAGTGTTGTTTAATCACAATTCATGTATCCACTGATTGAGTAATCCCAGCTACATTTACATTCTTGAAACTTGATGAGCCTTAATGTAGTTGCATGAATGTGCTTTGTGATGTTGACATACTGTGTGTAATGTTTCGTAACGTCTCAGCTCCAAACTGCACCATTTTTCATTAAAGAAATTTGAGCGGTTGAAAAAATGTTTGAATTTTGGGTCGTGATTTGTCATTAAGGAGGTGGTGGTGGGTCCTGAGGCTAGACCAATTGAGAAGCACTGCTTTAAGGGGCGTGGCTACCTTGTAATTGACGTGCTGTACGACGGCGACTCTCCAATCAGGATAGAAGCGTAGCGATGGATCCACCTTTTTGTCCTAATGTGTTTTTTGTCCATTATTTTATGTACATATTGGCAACATCTTGAGTGAATATCAGAGACGGACAGTCAGTGTCTAGTGTCATATATAAGCATGAATATAGTGCTCCGTAATTAGCATCAGTGTGTAGTACAGCAGCATCTTAGCGCCGATCAGTGCATTTAACCCATTAGCACTGTTAAGTTTAAAGCCCATTACTACGCTGACCTCTCGCTCTGCAACAACTTTCCTCCCCTCGTTACGCTCCACACTCCCTTCTCCCATCCACCTCTCAACACCCTCCCTTCCCATTCACTCGCTTTCTCTCCTCCACCCCCCCCTTCACCGCCTCCCTCCTTCCTTCGTTCATTGAAATGCAAGCGTGAGGAATGTGAGAGGAAGGATATCACATGTGCGTGTTTGTCTTTTTGCATTCGGGGTTTCCGTAGAGCACTCGACCCTCTGCCCTGACCAGGCGCTTTTCCAACACCTACTGCTAATGGTTTCTCAAGAAGATGAAGTCATTTAGGGAGGATGAGTGGAATAATGGAACATTTATGGATTTAAAATTAGACACAGGCCCAGTTCAGCCATGAATAAAGATGAAACTCAAATTGCAGGTTGCTTCATGTGTTTCCTGGGAAGTCTGGGTAAAGAAAGTCTGGGAAGAACTTTTCAATGTTTTCTTGTTAGATCTGAATGTGTTTATCTGTCTAAGGTTATCACAAGACAGGACTTAAACGGAGCAGTGATAGTCTTGATACAAAGACCAAATTGTGTTTAATCTCTCCTTGTATCTGTGTTTATCTCACTTTAAAAACACTGCGTGAATATTGCTCACTTGACTGATGCATCTTGTGACTTTATCTCCCCAGATGCCTCAGGTTGTGAACAGCAGATCGCAGGGGATCGACCTGCACTTCTGGGGTCGGGTTCTTAAGGCGGTGTCGGAAAAGATCCAACTTGTAAGTGCTCCAGAGTCGGCGTATCCCTTCCACTCCTCCTCGGTCCTGCAGGATCAGAGGCGACGGTATTTTTAGCCCTGCAGGAAACTCGCCTCTTCCTCTGCTCCCTGTTCGAGACTCGCTCACAGAGGAGGCCGAGTGATGGGCTCAACAATGTGGGGTGTACATGAGTTTGTTAACAACCTGCACGTGTGCTGTACATGCACTGATATGTCTCTGTGGGCTCGCATGATATGTGCGTCAGGGTGTGTGCGTGCACGTTCATGTATACGGCTGCATTATTCTGCCTGTATGTGTGCATGCACATACAGACTGAGTCTCACGTATGTATAGCTGTGCTCATTTGGAACCAATAAAAATGGAAATTCAATAAAACCGTAGAGAATACAGAAGATAAAGTAAAGGAATTTAATAAAAAAATAGAAAAGAAAAGAACTTAACATGATGTAATAAAAAGCAATACAATAGAACAGTTGACAATTGTTCTTAGCTCATGGTCAGCGTTGTCGCTTTGCTGTAGTTTCATTGTAAACCTGCTGATGGATTTGGCCAATGATGAAGGCTGAACGTAATTTAATTTAGTAGCTTTTCTGAAGCTGCTAGCAATCTAGAGTTGCAACTATGGATTTGTTGTGCAACAGGAAAAACAATCATCAACTGTGGTTACCTATGAACCCTTTTTCAAGCAAATATTTCCATTATTGTGCGAATCGGCTGCATTTTTTAGCTGTGTATGACAGTAAAATGTACTGGAGCTTGGTGGTTGAACAAACAAGCTATTTAAAAATATCACCTCTAGTTTGGCATCTTAAACTTTATTTGACTTTATTTATAGAACAATGACTGTATATAAAGATGGACGACGCGTCTCCATCTACAAAATTGAAGCCCAGATGTACGTCGCTTTAAATAAAAGTGTCTGCTAAATGAAATTGTCACATTGTAACATTGAAGCCAAAATAGCCCCAAAGACGGGCGCTGCCATCTTGCGCTGGTGATGTCATCTGGAGCCAGAGCTGCGCAGTAGAGATCGGCAGGTGGAGCGGGCCGTAGCCACCTCCACTAATCAAAACACACACAATTACTAAAAAACAGCACAACTTTTTTACATGTTTACATGTTTAACAGCAGAACAGCTTCTTGTGTTGGTCTGAGGTTAATGTTCACATGTATGTTAACTTCAATGACTGTAGTGATTGTTTTAGAAAGGACTCCTCACACCGTTCCTCCTCTACTCTGCTAATCTGGAACAGATCATCTGCAGGAGCCGTATTTGTCAACAGAGCTGTCAATCATCCTTTTTACAGCATCAAATAACTAATTTAAACTAAACTTGTCAGAAAAATGAACACTTGGACGTAAATCAGCATGATAAGAACTAACTATAATGACAGAAACCATGTTTGAGAAACATTTATTTGGCGTGTATTTAGATTTTATAGTTTGACTCATGTCCCATCTGTTAACGTGGAGGAGGCGGGCTTTATGACCTATACTGCAGCCAGTCAGCAGGGGGCGATACAGAGGTTATGGCGTCACTTTTAGAGAGCTGTCATGTCGTCATTCTTTTTATACAGTCTATGTTTGAGAAAACAATGAGTGCATTAATTGATAATGGAAACCATGATTGTAGCCCTGTCTCAGTGACCTTCATCAGTGGCTTCCATCCAGTTGAAGATTAAATTAACTATAATTAATGTACATATCCATTATTTTTCTACATCATAACAACAAACAATAATAAATAAATAAAACCAACAAACAAACATTAAATTAGTAGAGAAAGAGAGAAAAGAATAGAAAGAATAGACATTGAAAAGCAATAAAACATTACATAACATAATACTTCAGTATAATAACATTGTTAGAAATAGTCTGCTTGTTATGTGCATTAATGACACAACTGGAATAGTTACATATGTATTAAATGTACACACAGAGACAAGCTAGAACAGAAAGACAGACGGGGATTGGGTTGTGTGTTTCAGCACGTTCACCGTGAGTCCCAGGGGGCAGCGTGCATCCCATCATCACCTTAACCAGGGTGTGGGTGAGAGAGAGCGGGGGGTGGGCGGCCGAGGGAGACATTCCTTAGAGGTGACACATCCTGTAGGTGGGACCTCCGTATCACTGTGGTGACAGAGAGGCGAGCCAAATGCTCTCATAGCCCACATCTCCTTCCTTCATATTCAGTCAGTGTGTGTTTGTGTGAAACGCTAAATAAGAAGAGGGAGGAAAAGGATGTGAGAGTGAAATGAATTAGGAATATGTTTAGGCGTGTGTGTGTGAGTGCTTAAAGTGGGGGGCATAGAGAAGGAATGAGTCACTTTAATCAGTGACCTTTGAAACCACATTGATCACCAGTGAAATAACAGTGATTTCTAGGCTGTGACGATGAAGTCATCTGCAGCCTCCTCTGTATTTCTTTAGAAAGGAAATTATACAAACCAGAGAGAAATGCACTTGGATGAAGCTATTTCTGTTCTCTCAATAGGAGGATATTTAGTCCGGCTGTCCTCGTAACGTGAGGCGTCCGTCCGACATGTTTGCTTATAATTCAAACTATTGTTTTCTGCTGGTCGTTAATGTCAGGAGGTCACGCAGAATGAATGAAAATGAAGAATATAAATATCCCTGTCTTCGGACAAAAAGCTCAAAGCTAATTATTTATGCTGTACAGTAAAACTCAACATTCATTCGTCCTGTTCGGATGGTGATTTGCTGTGGTTGGCAGCCTTGATGAAGTTATGGTGACAACTAGTCTGGGTACATCTGAAGGGGGGCGTGTAACCTAACAAGTGTAGGAGAAAAACTTAACTTTAGTGTGAATTTAACTTAAATGTGAGTATATTATATTTCATTATTTTTATAAATGGTATCACAATCCTTATACTCTTAAAGCCATGCAATGGGCATGGCTCAGGGGATGGCATTGTTGGCCTTGTGTGGTTCTCGTGCTTTGCGCAGAGTTAGGCTGAAATATCTCAAGTAACTTTTTATTGACTGCCATGAAATTTAGACATTCATCGTCCTCAGAGGATAAATCTTAATGACTTAGATCTTAAGCTTAAGCAGTTGAATCTCATGAATATCATCCAAATCCTATTAGCCCCAATTGGCAGGGCTAAAGGACACTTTGACATAGGCTACGTTCACACTGCTCAAGCCTGATTTATTGCTTACTTTCACATTATTTTTTAAAATGTGGGCAATATCAGACTGCTGTGTAAACTGGTCACGCTCCTGAGCTGACCTGCATGCGCAAAAGAACAATAACAAACATGGGTGCCATGGAAGTCAGCTATCACGGTTTCATGTATAAATTGATGTGCCGTCCGTGGAAGCCAGCGAATTCAACATGATAAAGACAACGAGGATGAGGGGAAAGAGAGCCTACCCCCACACACTTACGAGTGACGTAAAAGTCGCATTAAGACTCAGGTCGCATTGCTAAAAATCAGACCTGTATCTGATTTAGGAGCACATATGAAAGTGGCCCTAATCAGATTTGAAAAGATCAGATTGCATGTGATTTGTGCGGTTCACACTGTCATGACAAAAAACAGACCTGAGTCACAAGTGAGGATTTAGGCCACATTTGCCTGCAGTGTGAACGTAGCCATAGTGGCCACGTTAGCACGCTGTCATGGGCATTTAGCTCAAAGCAACATTGTGCATGAGAAGCCTCCCAGAGCTAAAAAGTTAGCAGGCTAGCGGTCCTACACTTTCTGTCATCGATCTGTAATTCCCATGTTCTTGAAGGGAACCTGATGAGAAACGATACAGTGTGAACTCACATGAACATGTACACTAACCTCTATGAGAATCTCTTTCAACTGGCCCCTCTGTGTGACTTTTAACAGCTGATGGAGCGGGAGAGCTCTCAGGAGCTCCTGAAGGCGGTTTACGCTCTGTTTCAATCGGGGGGTCCCTCCACGTTCACCCAGCTGATGTCCAGCGTGTCGAACCTCTTCTGTGGATACCCAGAGGGAGGCGGCTCCAGGGTCCTCTCCTTCAACTGGTACGAGGACAACAACTACAAGGTGTTTCTGGGGGTCAATGGAACCAAGAGCCAGAGCTACGTCTACGACGACTCTGCCAGTAAGTGAATATATGGCCTGTAAAAGTTTTAGAGTATGTACAGTAAGTCTTTGTCTGAGTCAGTCAGTATGGTGCTTTATCTGGCTTACTCTGTTGTTTCTTTTCAATCTCTATTTTCTTTCTCTAACCTCTCTGTTGTTGCAATATCTCCACCCGCAGCTCCCTTCTGCAACGCCCTGATGCAGACCCTTGAGGCGAACCCCGTCACAAAAATCGTGTGGAATTCAGTCAAGCCCCTGCTGATGGGAAAGATCCTGTACACCCCCGACTCCCCTGCCGTCCACAAGATATTAAAGAGTGTAAGAGAGACCACCTCTAGCCCGACCCCTCACCTCTTTCTCTCGCTCTATCTCTCTCTCTCTTTTAACTTTTACTCTCCTTCTGTATTTCTTTCACCGGCCTTAGTATCTGTGTCTGAACCCCCCACCCGTCTTAGGAATGAGCTGACTACTGAAGCAGGGCGGAGGGAGAGGAAAGGGGAGAATCAAATAATACATTGAATGAGAGGGTGAAGCAGTGAAAGGAAAACTTTCAGTCAGTCACCTCTTATTCAGTGCTGCTGACACACAGCACGAGAACTTAGCAACCTGCTCCGGACAAGAAAATGACTTAATATGACTGTCCACTGGTTCATTACCTATCTTGAACTTAGCGTAGTATGTTATACTTTTGCCACCGTTTTATGCATTGTAACTTGTATTTGTGTGTGTGTGTGTGTGTGTGTGTGTGTGTGTGTGTGTGTGTGTGTGTTTGTGTTTCAGGCCAACACAACGTTCGAAGAGCTCGAGAGGTTGCAGAACATGGCCAAAGCCTGGGAGGAGTTGGGGCCTCAGCTCTGGGCTTTCTTCCAGAACAGCGTCCAGATGAACATGATCAGGGTGAAATTGCTGCACACACACACACACACACACACACACACACACACACACACACACACACACACACACAGATACTTTCGTATCTGTTCACTATTTTGTGCAAACCTGCAAATGCAATTTTGTACTTAATTCTGATTTATTATACTGTACATATTTTCAATAGAGCTGCCACCATCAGTACATTAAAAAGCATCTGACAGATGGTATCATGTTCAAATTCAAATAAAGTATGAGCACCATACTAGAGTTTTACCTAAATATACCATAACTAATGTAAGAAGCAATCAACAGGAAGTAGAGTTATGGACATCAATCTGTGTAAAGATTTCAGCCACATTTTATGATTCAATTTTGATACTCGTGCATTGTATTTAAAGTGTGCTGACAAATACCTAGCAAGCAGGTTTTCACTAACCATATCCAGTTATGTGTCCAGTCAGGATGGCAAGTTGCAAACAGACAGTATGCATTCAGTTTGTTTGTTTTTATAAAATTGCATTTAAGTAATAATCTCAAAGATTTTCATTTAAATAAATGTCTGCTAGTCACTATCTATCACCATATGAGGTAACACAATGCTGATTGAGCCTATGGCCCACTGATGAAAGCCTTTGCATTTGCAGTATTACAGACTGGGTGTCTGTGACGACTTTCATGGAAAGAATCACAAGCGGCGCCCAGTTAGTGACGCGTTTTCCATCAGCCAGCAGTGGTTGGTCTGTCAGAGAGGGTAGGCGGAGCTAAGCGTCTGCTTTTCCGGTGTTGCGAGTAAACAGTAATCTACTATGGCTGAACAAACAAAGAAAAGATGGATGACTACAGATACAACTTCAAAAATAAGTGAAAATCCAAAGAAAAAAAACCAAATTCGACGCTCAGATGAAGGCAAACAGTCTAAAAAGGAAAGCGACCGTCAGCGAGGAAAATCAAGAGTTATAACTGGAGCCAACGATCTGGTTAAATTGGAAAGTGTCCTCCCGCAATTACTAATATCGCCATTAGGGGTGCCCAAGAGAACGAAATTGAAATCGTCGAGACCATTAGCGTGGAAAATGGCACCGTCTGGATATCTGATAAGTGTGCTCCTGCAATTACCGCCATAGGTGTCGCCGAAGAGAATGAAACTGAGATGTTTGAGATTTCAATTAAATATTTGGTGATAATATATACAATATATCTTATGACTTGAAACCCAAAGTTGGTAGGCATTCTTCAATAAACTACACAGCCAAATAAACAATAAACACTTCCTCCTCAGTTTAAGGATCAGGCTGTGAACAAACAGAGAAAGCCTTGGCAGATTTAGTCGTAACACGTCTGTCTCTGCAGGACACCCTGAGAAACCCAACAGTGATGAACTTCATAGACAACAGTCTGGGGGACACTGACTACACCACCAAAGACATTCTGAACTTCCTGTACAACGGTCCAGAGGACTGGAGGGAGCCGGGGATGTCCAACTTTGACTGGAGAACCATTTTCAACACCACAGACCAGATCATACGCATGTTCAACAAGTATGGAGAGGTGAGAAACAAATGAGTCCGTCTGTTGGCTGTTTATGCAGGCCGGCTTTCCCCTTTAGCTGAAAAATAGGTTTCATCTCTCTGTTTTTCCTTTTGCCGCTGTCACTTTTTTGCCAAATGTTGCACATTCCCAGGGCTAGGTGTTAAGACAGACTCTCAGCTCTGCAGACAGGTGCATCAGTCTTCCCACTCTGCTCCCAGGAGATTGCAGCCAGGCCCCTTTGAAACAGATCAGACCACTTAGCAGGGCTATAGAGCCGCTCTCCCGTCCAGCAGGCTGAAAGGTGGGGAGAACAAGCCTCCTGTCACCCCCCTCCTTTGCCTCCTTTGTGGAGCCGGTGATAAAGTGGAGAGTAGGTGGGAGTGAGTCACCCCCCGTATGAGCTCAATGCTGTTTTAGTGCATGGCCCTGCATTGAAACAGACCCTTGCGCCTGCAAAATAAAAGAGGAGCAAATCGCTCGATCCATCCTTCACGCCTTCCCTCTCTTCACTCGTCTGATTTAAAGGGGGCAGGGGTGGCGGTCCTGCAGAGAGCCCTATCAGTGCAGGCGTCTCAATCTCTCCTTTGTGTCCAAGTTCAGCATCGAGACCCTCAAGAGCCCCACAAACAAACCCCGGCAGTTTAGCCAATTAGATATAGCTGTCAGCTAGCATTGGGCCATAGGATAACTGCTGCAGTTAGCATTAGGTCCTCTCACTCTGTCAGGGGGGATGTTTCTCACACTGATATCCCTTTGGAACATGTGTATCAGAGAGGGTCTTTCTTCTCAGCCCATCTCAGAGTGAACATTATTGTGCTGTGGATGTATGGCTCCGTAAAGATGAATGGGAAGTGCTCTCTCGTCTGTCTTTGAGCCCTCTCAGGGTATTGTACAGTAATGTGAATGGAGACATTAGACACGGTGTGCAGAGGGGTGTGTGAGGGGGGTGAAGAGCATCGTGTTTGTGTGTGTGTGTAGGATGGGAGTTTCACATGGCAATTACATGTGTTTCCTAAACAGGGATAGAGTGTGTGTGTGTGTGTGTACATGTGATAATGTGAGTGTGGAGGTGTCTGTTCAGAGTCTTGTGTTTATGTTTCTGCACTTATGAGGGCATGCAGTTGCTTTTTGCATGCATGCATGTGTGTGTGTATGTGAGTGTGTGTGTGTTCAGTGTGTGTTTGTGTCTTCAAAGTGAATGTTGTCTCTTAGAGTTTCCCATGTCATCAAAGCACCTCAAGTGAAAGATGTTTCTGTTGCAAATGGAAACAACAATACTCCACACAGTCTGCTTGGGAAGGGTAGCATTTTAAAATTCTGGTGCCAATACACCAAGGGTGTAAAATTAGGTAGGGATGTTAGGGACACGTCCATACCAATATACAGAAGTTACTGAATTGTCCCAACCAGTAATTTTGTCCAAAAATGTATGTATGATCAGAACCTGAATCAGAAATACTTTATTAATCCCCGGGGCAAATTCAGGCATTACAGTTGCTCTGACACGGAGAAGCATAAAGTAATATATGGCATCATAGAAGTTAGAAAAAATGTCAAATATGTGCATATGTAAACAATAAAATAAGATATATATGCAAAAAGTTATATACATAAGAGTTATTTACAAATGAACAGAGTATGCAGTATTATGTCAACGTATATAGTCGATAACTGTTGCACTTTCAACCTGCGGAGGAGTCGGTCATATAAGACTGCCATCACTCTGTGTGTCACTGTAAACAAGGACTCAAGTCTGCAGGTCAGTTCATACACTGCGCTAAACTGAAACTTATAAAGCATAACAACGTGACTCATGCTAAAATGACTTTTTGTGCAGCATCTGCGCTGTCCGTATGCATGCTCTCTCTCTATTGCTGCCCGAAAGTCTGTGTTCACAGTGGGACATTTGAAATGAAGACACCTCATCATAAAAGCGTGTGGTATCAAAAGTTGCGTTCATCCATTATAATTAATTGCTAAAATGAAGGATCAAACCTATTTACTGCTACAAACACCGGCTGCTGAGGTGGAGATAAAGACAGAGAGACTGGAGGTCATATAATAAAGAAATCTCTTCTTTTCAGTTTCAGCAATGATGAAATAATAATTTGTTTGTGAATTCATTATTCCTTCATGAGTGCAGATGGAGCAGAAAAATCATTCTGTCCTTCATCGCTGTCAATTAAACTACTCTGAGATACCAGGAGTTAGAATGACAGGAATACTCATGCTGTCTAACACAATGAAAACTACGCCCCTGCCTAGATTCATTTAGGTACAGACCCCAAATATCCAACTTTGATAGTCATACATTTCTAAAGGATCTTTATTTATCTAAATGTGTCACTTATAAACATTATATACAGCACATTAAAATAGTGTGTAAAAATGGGAAGATGGATATAATGTGAGCTTTTATTCCTAAGCATGTTTAATTGTAGGCCACAGAAAGACAACCTGCCATATTTAACTTTGGTTAAATAAAAAAAAGTCTGAATTTTGTTTCAAATGTGTGATTTAGTTCAGGAAATATCTAAACAATAAATATGTCATGGCTCCAAATTCATATCGACAATGTCACTAACTTGAGGTTGATGGTTGATTGAAGGTCTATGGCTTAGGTTGCAGCAAGCCAAATGAACGGAAGAAGGAATGTGGTGCGAGTGTATGTGAGTGGGCAGTGCGTTTGCATGTAACAAAAAGCGAAGACATTTGAAACACGCATCAAACCCGCAGCATAAAGTATTCAAATCAAACTTAAATATTCAAACTCAAAATCAAAACTTATTTGCGCATATCTTGGCGATGTGGTTGAAAAACAATTTTTTCTCGGCTTCCTCCTGTCACACACCTGTGTCTCATTCTAATATTGAGTCATCTTAGCTTGACATTTGTAGATCTTTAACAAAACAAAAACAACAAAAATGGCTCCTACAAAATAAATAAACAATATGTAAAATCTAGCCAAGCATTTATACGGCTATAAATGTAACTACGGGTACATTTTGGTCCGGATAGTATTGAGGGTTAATTCCCAGCTCTATATATAGTAAATGTCACTTACTTCTAATCCAATCCATGATCAAACAACACCTGGAAATGCTCTTACACACTTAATTCATCCAGCTGCTGTTTTTAAAATGCTATCTAACTGCTGTAATATCTTCCCAACATCCACCCTCCGATTTCAGTGCATCAATCTGGATAAGTTTGTGGCTTTCACGGATGAGTCCCAGATGATCCATCAGGCCCTGCACCTGCTGGAGACGAACAAGTTCTGGGCCGGCGTGGTCTTCATGGACATGTATCCGTGGACCACAAGTGTTCCCCCGCATGTCAAGTACAAGATCCGCATGGACATCGACGCAGTGGAGCGGACAAACAAGATCAAAGACAGGTCAGCAGCAGCTGTGTGTCCGCGTATGACTTCTTTTTAAGTGAAACGTGTCTTTGATTGTTGAACATCGGCACCCGAAAGTATATTTCACGTAATTCAACTGGAAAAAAATAACATATTTAGTTCAGCAAAACAGGTTTGTTTCTGGTTCTCTTATCCTTCAGCCCTAGCACCAATCCCCGATCCTTTAAGGGCCGTAGTTTCCAAAATCTAGTGCTCAAAAAATTATAATTTAAATGTTTTATTATCAGAGGAAAACAGCCAAGCATAGGTACTTTCCTATACATTTAATTGAAAACAGTGGTCAAGTAGGATCCAATCAGTAACCTCGAGCCAGCAAACCACCCTGACAATCCACCATTCCTTCATTTGTCCTGGTTCTGAACGCCACATAAATGAAGCAATTTATATGGATTTGTCAGATTCCCTATAGGAGAAAAAACCCTCAATCTGGCCTTAACATGTTTTCCAAAGTCTCTTGGTTGTTCCATATTAAGTCGATACCCGCCCTTTCATCCCCCTGTGTGAGGCTCTCACATGCATTTTCCCTTCCCTTTGATCTCCCATTCATAAATGGACAGTATGTCAATAGCCCCGGGGGTGAACAAGCACTTTTAGCAGTTTACACGGCACCAGCAGGCTGTAATGGACACAGTGGGAGTCCAGCCTCCATACAACTGAGTAATCTGATTGTAAGAGGGCTTTGCCTTGGACTTATCCGCTTAAGTAAAAGCAGTGTACATGTGGAGTGTGTGTATGTTTCAGAGGCTTTGGCTTTGGGATGGTTTATTATTAAAATGTTGTGAATGGAGACTGTGATTAGGATTGTTTCATACAACAGAAAAATAAATAAATGGTTAAACAGTCTTGTACAGTATATCTCCCATCACCTCCATCATTCACTCTCTGCGTCCTCTCTCAGGTACTGGGACCCCGGCCCCAGGGCAGACCCCGTGGAGGACCAGAGGTACATCTGGGGGGGCTTTGCCTACCTGCAGGACATGATTGAACACGGCATTATTAAGCTTCACACAGGAAACGACTGGCCGCTGGGGGTCTACGTCCAGCAGATGCCATATCCGTGCTATGTAGACGACCTGTGAGTAAACTGGTCTCTCTGAAGTAACACTTACATGTTGGATGCTTCAATGACTGCATGTGCAGAATACTTGAAACAAGAATAAACCCTTATTTAGGCAAATATTGAACAAATATAGCATCATTACTGTTATGATAACGGTCAATTTAAAACCACACACACAAGCCTTTGTCCCATTTAACAACAATTTATCGAGTTGTTATGTAAATGACAATAATCAGGGCACATTTGTGCACTTTCCTGTAAAATGTTCAGCCCATGTGCAGCTGACAATTATTGATACATGTATTGACTGGCTCTCTAACTCAACATTCAAGTCCTCGACTGATTTGTTGGTTGATTGATTGGGCGAGTGACAGAATTTCCACCCTCTCACAATGCCACATCAGTGCATCCTATCAGAACTCCCAGAGTTCCAAAGCAAACAAAGTGTGTTATGATTTTCACAAGTTCACGTTAAAACCACTATGAGTAGAATTTTAATATGTAATGGTGTCCTTCAAATTGTTGCCACTTCTTGTCTTCCTAATTCCACTGTCTGTGGGGTGGATTTGGTGGGAAAGTGGGTTGTGAAGTGTTTATTTTGATATTCCCACCAGGGGGGTCCAAAGTCTGAAATGTTACACATAGTGGCTTTAAGTCTGCTTCCTTAAAGTTGTAATTTCAGTTTCGCTCTCTTTGGCGGCACCTATGGCGATAAACGGTAATTACAGGAGCACACTTCCCAGATATCCAGACAGTGTTGCATGTGTGACGTCCATGGTTGCCTTCATCTGAGCGTCCAATTTGTTTCCTTTTCATTGGATTTTCACTTATTTTTGAAGTCGTATCCGTCATCCATCTTTTCTTTGTTTGTTCAGCCATAGTAGATTACTGTTTACTCGCAACATTTGCAGAGACCGGTGTTGGAGCTAATAACATTGTTTGTATAATTTTATTATTTTACATTTAGTTATTTATTTATTTGTTGTTATTTCATTAAGGAAGTTATAAGAAGCTTGAGACCATTTGTTTTACTGATAGATTTAAGTATTTATTTAGGCTTTTATTCTGAAGTGGTAGTTTGCACCATATGACGTGTAAATATATGGGCAGGTAAAATAGGATGGACGGGCACCGGGAAGATTAATGGGTTTTTACCAGGAAACGTAAGGACACGCCAGAAAAACGGCAGATTGTTGATTGTGAGTTAAGTTGTTAAATAAATATAAAGAAAACATATTTTTTGCCTGGACCTTGAAATGTCTTTTTGATCCTACTTACCATCCACTCTCCCGTGCCACAGTGGCTGGTTTGATTTTGAGTTTTGTTTTTTGACAAGCTCAAATCGCCACGACAACCTGAAAGGCAGCCGCTTAGCTCCGCCTACCCTCTCTGGCAGACCAACCACTGCTGGCTGATGGAAAATGCGTCACTAACTGGGCGCCGCTTGTGATTTTTTCCACAAAAGTTGCACCAGACACCCAGTCTGTAATACTGCAAATGCAAAGGCTTTCATCAGTGGGCCATAGGCTCAGTCACTATTGTGTTACCTCATTTGACAACAGATAATGACTTAAAATTTATTTAAATGAAAATCTTCAAGACTATTACTTTAATTTTGCTTTCGCATCATCCTCCTCCTCACTCTTCTTTGCTCTTTCTGCTCCAGCTTCATGATCACTCTGAACCGCTGCTTCCCCTTGTTCATGGTGCTGGCCTGGATCTACTCTGTGTCCATGACTGTGAAGAGCATCGTGCTGGAGAAGGAGATGCGCCTCAAGGAGACTCTCAAAGCCATGGGGGTTCGAAACGAAGTCATTTGGTACACGTGTTTCATCGACAGCTTCATCATGATGACTGCGAGCACGGCGCTGCTCACCGCCATCATCATGGTGAGAGAAAACAGGAAGGCGCCAGAAGGTCCAGAGATTGTGGTCAAGTTATATTAGCTGGTCTGGAGGGAACATGTTTAGATTGTGTCTTGGTTCCCTCTTGTGGATGATTTAAATAAGCTCCGTTTGTTGAAAGAAAATCAGACATCGTGCTCTTTATCATTCTTCCCTCTCAGGGTGGAAAGGTGCTGAATTACAGCAACCCCATCCTTGTCTTCTTCTTCCTGCTAACGTTCACCGTCACCACCATCATGCAGTGTTTCCTGATGAGTGTGTTCTTCAACAAGGCCAACCTGGCGGCTGCCTGCAGCGGCATCGTCTACTTCACCCTCTATCTGCCGCACATCCTCTGCTTTGCGTGGCAGGACCGCATCACCAAGGACATGAAGATGGTGGCTGTATGTTTTTCCTTTTGTTTATTGTATTTTAAAATCACAGAGTGAAAGAAAACTGGCAGCAAATGAATCATTAGTAAAACCCTGCCAGGGGAATATACTGTACATAAAGGTGTTTTCTTTGCAGACATTGATAGATTGAATTTCTTTATGTATATACTTGTCATGAAATGTGTAGTTTATGCTTCCCCCTTGCTTCTCTAGAGCTTGCTGTCTCCAGTGGCCTTCGGTTTCGGAACGGAGTACCTGTCGCGCTACGAGGAGCAGGGTTTGGGTCTGCAGTGGGACAACATCCAGACCAGCCCATTAGAGAAAGACAAATACTCCTTCCTCACTTCCATCCTCATGATGGTGTTTGATGCTATCCTGTACGCCGTCCTGGCCTGGTATCTGGATAATGTCTTCCCAGGTTTGGCTGCTAATATCATGTAGGATTGTAATTTAAAAGGTACTAAGTTTATTACTCTGAGGATTCTGTTTTCCGTCACAGGACAGTACGGCATTGGTCGACCGTTTTACTTCCCCTTCCAGTCCTCGTACTGGCAAAGTTCTGCCTCTTCACGCACAGAATCCTCTGATCAAGGTAAGTCACTGACCTTTTTATTTGCCACAAAAGTAATTTCTCCCTGCAAAAGCTTCGGATTCCCCAAAGAAGATTTAAGACCCATAGCTGAGTTGAGTTCCCCATGAGAAAGAGTTGTCTCCTAGAGCACTCCAGGAGCAGGGACTGGCAAATGAAGTATAGAAGGGCGCACTCTCCTGAAACCAGGTCCTTTCTTTGAATAGGGTTTTCATGCAATTCCCATACAGGCTTTGTAACAACAGGTTTAAGAGTGTATATCATAACCAGGAAATTACATCTGCGATCCGTCTCCATCAGATACCGAGACACCCGAAACAAACAACGTGGAGAAGGACGTTGAGAGCAGGGGAACACCAGAGATGTACCACTGCAACGGTTCAGCCAGCAAGAAGACCTGCAAGCACCAAAGTAAGAGGGAGCGACTGGAGCGAGAGCGGGAGATGCTGAGAAAACAAGAGGAAGCTCCGAACCAGGAGGAGGAGGGTCAGGACTCAGGGGTGGAAGGTGAGGACACAGAATCAGGAGCAGGCAGAGAGAAAAAGGGGAAAAAAAGGATGTTTGGAAACCGACACACAGCTGCATTTGTGGAGCACACTGAGGACATCTGGTGGACAGAAAGGGTCACACACCACAACCCCACATAAGAGAAGGGACTACTAGAGGGAAACAATACGTGGTTATATCTGTACTCATTATGATTAGGAAGTGTAGAGTCCTTTAAATGTTTAGCATTTGTTTCTTTGCGTTACACCTGTGTTACCCTAGGTTTCCGGGATACTTGACAACCTTTTTCAGACTCAAATTTGATACCAGAGAACAGAAACTTTTCTATTTTTGCTTGGTTACTGAAGAATATTCAATGCAAGTTGTAATTCTACAGTGGTTATGTGAAATACCCATGTATTGGTGGAGCTAAGCTATTGTGTCAGCACTGCCTGTTTGGGTTTGTTCTCTAATGCAGGTCAGTTGTTCTTCGAGGCCGACCCGATGGGCTTAGTGATGGGAGTGCAGATCGAGGAGCTCGTGAAGGTGTTTGATGGAAGTTCTCGTCCAGCCGTCAACGGCCTCAACATCAATTTCTATGAGAGCCAGATCACATCATTTCTGGGGCACAACGGGGCTGGAAAAACCACCACGATGTGAGTTAAATTTAACAAGTTATCAATCTTGGATCCCATCGGCTGTAGTCTGACAACGATATATAGCCTCTGCCTGGGGCCTCTGACTTTTATCAACGGGTCTTACCTTTGCAGAAATTTCAACATCATGATGCAGATTAGTAAAAATTAAAAATGAAGCTTTGTCAACTACTTTTAAAATGCTCGTTTGTTGAACGGAGGTCGGATCGTTCGTTTCTGATGCATTCAGGAAGTTGGGAAACCTGAACGGCTTTCGTGTCAGGGGACTACAACTTGCCATCCCTAAAATCCATGACCCTGCCTGTAGAGGACAGGGTAAAGTTTCAATCGGAAAAGATGTTAACTTAGGCCTTGAATTTGGCTGCTTCATGTATCTCTTTATTGTACCAACTTTTATCTATTTGTGATACTAAGGTTTTTATAGCAGCCTCTCTGCAGGGAGGAACTCTTAGCAATAGATTTCCATCATTCAAATATTCCTAAATTAGCTATTTTAATTAAAGGCACTATTTTTATAGCCTTTTATAGAGGTTCTGATCACCCTACTGGGATCTCTCATGAGACCCTGATGTATAGTTGGCAACCTTCCCTGTGTCACAGTCTGTTCTTCTGTCTTTCCAGGTCCATCCTGACCGGCCTGTACCCTCCCACATCTGGCACTGCCTACATTAATGGAAGAGACATTCGGACTGACATAGACACCATCCGCTCCTCCCTGGGGATGTGTCCTCAGTACAACATCCTCTTCAAACAGTGAGTTATGACATTACTGATGCTGCCGACGAAAGTCCACTGCGAAAGTGCACTGAAAGCACAATTACATGCAAGTCGTGAGAGCAAAATAAGAAGAGCTCTATTTATGTTGAAGCAAAAATATAATTACCTGTATATGTTGTTTTGGTTTATAATGTCTCCGATTGTGATAAAGTGAGGAGCAGGCTCTGTAAAAATCAATGCACGTCCTCCTGAAAGATAGAGGAAAACATTTGCTTTGACAGAAGTTGCTGGAAGCCTGAATTACTGATTTACTTCCCCTCACAGTTTTTCCCAGCTGAGAAAGAACTTGCACAGAAAGACAACAATTTTACAGTCCTTTTTTATCACTGTGACCTGTTTCTTTGCTGCAGTCTCACAGTGGAGGAGCACATCCTCTTCTACTCACTGCTGAAGGGCCGGACTCAGGCGGAGGCGGAGAAGGAGGTGGAGGACATGCTGGTGGACCTCGGGCTGCCTCACAAGAGAGACGACGAGGCTCAGAACCTCTCAGGTGGACCTCTCGACTTGTTTCTCCATGTGTGCGAGAATTTTGTTCATTCCTTTATTGTTGTTCCTGCTCTGAACGGTTCACATGTTCTTCAGGTGGTATGCAGAGGAAGCTGTCGGTAGCCATGGCGTTTGTTGGAGGGTCAAAGGTCGTGATCTTGGACGAACCCACCTCAGGAGTGGATCCCTATTCGAGGAGATCCATCTGGGACCTCCTGCTGAAATACAGAGCTGGTAAAATTAGGCCGCTCCAGGTCAACATTTAAACCCCTTTAAAGTAATAATCTTGAAGATTTTCATGTAAATAAATGTCCAATAGGTCACTATCTATCGCCGAATAAGGTAACACAATGGTGAGTGAGCCTATGGCCCACTGATGAAAGCCTTTGCATTTGCAGTATTACAGACTGGGTGTCTGTGGCGACATTTGCGGATAAACTCACAAGCGGCGCCCAGTTAGTGATGTGTTTTCCATCAGCCAGCAGTGATTGGTCTGCCAGAGAGGGTAGGCGGAGCTAAGCAGCTGCTTTTCCGGTCTCTGCAAGCGTTGCGAGTAAACAGTAATCTACTATGGCTGAACAAACAAAGAAAAGATCAATGACTACAGATACAACTTCAAAAATACGTGAAAATCCAAAAGACAGAAACGAAGTCGACGCTCAGATGAAGGCAAACAGTCTAAAAAGGAAAACGACCGTCAGCGAGGAAAATCAATAGTTACAACCGTGACAAAGATCTGGTTAAATTGGGAAGTGTCCTCCCGCAATTAGCGTATAACACCATCAGGGGGCACCCAAGAGAACGAAACTAAGATCTTCGAGATTGTCAGCTTAAATTAATATTTTCCCCTCACCAGTTCACCTCCCACGCCTCAAATACACTTTTTACTGCTACAGTCAAAAGACTAATGATACTCTGGGAGTAAAGACAAACCATTTGCAGCTTCTCAGCCCTCCTGAGGCACTTGAATTAAGTAGAGAACAGATCAAAAGGAAAAATTCATCCACACAGCTACAACAAAAGCAAAACTTGCAGTAAAAAATCAATAACCTGTTGGCAAAGGCACTTGAAAGTTATGACAACTTCCACTTTTTTTGTTCATGTAGAATGGGCTGAAGTGTTTCTTTGATTCACACGAAACAGTGAAGGGAACTTTATTAAAAGTTCAATCTCCTCGCAGGCCGGACGGTGATTCTGTCCACTCATCACATGGACGAGGCCGACCTGCTGAGCGACCGCATCGCCATCATCTCCAAAGGCCAGCTGCACTGCTGCGGATCCCCCCTCTTCCTCAAGAACTGCTTTGGAGTCGGTTTCTATTTGACACTTGTGCGCCGGATGAAGGATCTCAAGAAGAAGGAGGTAAGTTTTATTTTTTCCCCCAGCTGTAATGTGTGCTATCTCTGCCCTGTCTGTTTATTCCTCCGAATCAAACACAGACACACAAAGAGAATATCTCCTTTTCCTGCCTTAAAGTTTTCAGGCAGGAGTTTTGAATTTGTTAAAGGTGTTCTTTTCTTTGCTGTTTCCTTCAGAATGATTGCGACTGTGCCTCCGACTGCTCCTGTGCCTGCTCCATCTGTACCAAATACAAAGATCAGTCTCAGAACCAGTCCCAGCACCTAGACAGAGTTCTGGATGGTAAGTATATTCTGTTATGTTTCTACTGTTGCTGCATACTCATGAGCTCCCCAGTTTGTGTGCATCGGTTCTCCTCTATCGCTTGAGCATCAACTTGAGATTTAGTCTCTTGTGAGGTCAAGTTTGGACATGTTAGGCCTGTCTTTACTTGTTGAAAGAGTTGCTGAGGGTTAGGACCTTACTTTCTGGTCACATTGAGGTTCAGTTTAAGGTTAAGAGTTGGAGTTTGCTGTGTAGTTATGATAATTAAAGTTGGGTATGGAGGTAGGGAACTAGCTTTAGGTTTGGTTTCACATATCTATTGCTCTATATAAATATAATAAGTATGATTAAATATGTCTGTGAAGGTTCATCCCGGTGGTAGAAATTCGAAGCTAAATCCAAAAGACAACTGGACTTGGTTGAAGGTCTTGAAGACGTTTAACCTCTCATCCGAAAGGCTTCTTCAGCTCTAAACTGACTGGTGGACAGAGCTAGCATAACAAGCCTCTGTAGGTTATTAGTATGCCAATCTCAGATCCTATCGGCTATAGTCTGACGAAGATACAGCCTCAGGGGACAGCGGTGAACATGCCGTGCATGTAGCCAGCGGTTAGCGATAACCGACTTCCAGTCAAAACGTCCTTTTCTGCGTGCTGCATTGTTTACAGAAAAATAACCTGTTTTTCTTGTAATTTACTTTAATTAACGGGTCTTACCTTTGCCGAAATTTCAACATGATGATGCAGATTTGTAAAAAGTAGAAATGAAGCTTTGTCAGGTCTGTCCTCAAGAGGAGAAGAAAACTACTTTTAAAATGCTCGTTTGTTGAACGGAGGTCGGATCGATTATTTATGATGCATTCGAGGAAGTCGGGAAATCTGAGCGGCTTTCGTGACACAGCTTTAGCGGATTGTTAGCTGAACTTGCTGCAGACGTCTGTTTAAAGAGAATAATAAGAAGCTAATTCGTTGTCAGATGACGCTGATGGGAGCTGGGATGTCATTACGGCACATTACGTTCCACCTGCTGCCTGCTGATACGCGATTATTCAATATTATTCGGACTACAAGCGTACTACAAACGGAAACCAGAACACTTGCCATCCCTAAAATCCACGTCCCAGCCTACAGTAAATAGAGATTACATGCATTCGTTAACCTGGGCTGTTGATGTAATGGCAACGAGACTTGTTAGCATAGCATATTTCTAGCTCCATCTGTTTAGAACTGAAGAAGCCTTTTGGATGAGAGATGAAACGTCTTCAACTTCAACCAAGTCCAGTTGTCTTTTGGATTTGGCTTTGAATATGATTACATAAGACGTTTAAATTGTAATTGACAGAGAGTTTAACACGAAAAAACTAAATAAATGAGGACTGTGAGGGTGAGGTTTTATCTAATTTATTGACAGTGCTAGAAACACAAGCAAGCAACCCCACAGCTGTTAGCGGCCAGATTTTGATTCAAATACAACTGAACTCTAATTGGTGCATGGACGACTATGACGACAACTTCTACCGACAAAGATTAGCCAACTTAAAACCAGTAAAAGATCACAGACAAAAATATAAACAATGAAATCTCCCATATGAAATAACATTATTCTGACTGGCCCAGTTATCGCGACTGTTTAACAGAGACAGAAGAAGAACTCACTGTTGTTTCTAAGTTAAATTTAGCTGTGATATTGACCCATGTGGCTTCCCCTACTTATTCTGCCTGAGGACCCCTTAGACACAATGAGCCAAGCACAAAATTACTGCATTTAAGAGCTTGAGTAATGATGTTTGCTTTGGGTTTTTCCCTTTTTATGTCCCATTCCTAGTTAATGCCGCTATGGGAACGCTTCTGCTTTAACGATCTCATCCTCGATTTAGATGATATTCTGCCTTTTTTTCCCAGGGGATATCGACAGCATCAGTAGTCTCATCCACCACCACGTACCTGAAGCTAAACTAATAGAGTCGATTGGCCAGGAGCTGACCTACCTGCTCCCAAACAAGGGCTTCAAACACCGAGCGTACGCCAGCCTGTTCAGGGAGCTGGAGGAGACTCTCACTGACATGGGCCTCAGCAGCTTCGGCATCTCTGATACTTCACTAGAGGAGGTAAACATCAGAATACATGTCTTGTTATGTTTCTTATAGAAACTTAATGAAGGAAAATTAGGAACGTGTATTGTATAACTTCCAAAATTAGAAAAAGAAAGTTTTATTGAAGTTCTTTTTTTCACTGCAGATCTTCATAAAGGTCACAGCAGACGGAGAAGCAGCGAGTCACGCCACCACTCCTGGTAAATACCACCGCTGATATTCCACATGGCCTTTTCCTGGAATTGAATTTGTGACCCGCTGCCCCGTCTGTCTTACGTGTGGTTAATCTATTTGCCGCACACCTGTTTTTATTCAACTGTTATCGCTGTGAATTCCCTACCTCTCCCCCCTAACTCTAACATAAGCTACATGTCTAGCATGTACACGTGTTGTGGTGTATCATGTGTGTGTGTGTTTTGTGTCCCACCTGTGTGCTCTCACCTCTAGTACAGTGGATGTTACAGCGGAGAAAAAGAGACAGCAGAGTTGATGATGAAGGTCAGAGACTTCAGAGCCAACAAATCGCTAATTAGGGCTTTTTGGATTGTTTTATTTTGGCCAATCATTGTTTTTATTTTAAAGTGGTAATCTGGAATATCTCAGTTTCATTCTCTTTGGCGGCACCTATGGTAATAAACGTTTATTGCGGGAGCACACTTCCCAGATATCCAGACAGTGTCGCATGTGTGACGTCCACGGTTGGCTCCGGTTGTAACTCTTGATTTTCCTCACTGACGGTCGCTTTCCTTTTTAGACTGTTTGCTTCATCTGAGCTTCAACTTTGTGTCTTTTTCTTTGGATTTTCACTTATTGTTGAAGTTGTATCTGTAGTCGTCGATCTTTTCTTTGTTTGTTCAGCCATAGTAGATTACTGTTTACTCGCAACACTTGCAGAGAGCGGAAAAGCAGCTTAGCTCCGCCTACCCTCTCTGGCAGACCAACCACTGCTGGGTGATGGAAAATGCGTCACTAACTCGACGCTGCTTGTGATTTTATCCGCGAATATCGCCACAGACACCCAGTCTGTTATACTGCAAATGCAAAGGCTTTCATCAGTGGGCCATAGGCTCAATCACCATTGTGTTACCTCATTCGGCGATAGATAGCAATTTAACAGACATTTACTTAAATGAAATCTTCGAGATTATCACTTTAATGTAAAGTTACTTTTTCGACCTGTTATACTGGTGACAAATCACCATCATCAAAGCACAGAACTGTTTCCTGACATTTAAATGATTTTCTGTGTCCAATTTAATGGCATTTACAAAAGCAAGCCGCACATCCCGAGCACTTTAAGCGATCCAGAATGTAGAGCAGATGCTCTGCTTACAGGGATTATGCTGGTATTCTTAGTCTTTAGAGTGTTTTCTGCTGGCTTGCTCTTTTCTTACAAAGCACTGCTTCATATTCAAAATATGAATTCACTCTAATTTATTACAGTCGGATGCATAGAAAATAAATCAGCAACCTCAGATAAGTTAGACGCCTCGCTCAGTGTAATCTCAGAAGCTGATCCCAGCACTGCTTCTCCAACCCGCTAAAACTGCCTCTCTAGCTAATGCATTGTTAAATACTGACTGTATAATTTTACGTTTATCGTAGAACATAATGGTGTGGTGAAAGGTAACGGCACTGCTGGCGAACCATCAGACAGCAGTGCAGGACGGGGCTCCAGACAGGTGAAAGGGTTCAAACTGATCCTGAAGCAGTTCCACGCACTGCTGGTGAAGAGGTTTCACCACGCAACAAGAAGCAAGAAGGACTTCCTGGCACAGGTACAGGGATGCAGCGATGAGTGGACTGACGTGTAGTGTTGATGTGATGTGTTGTTGCATCTCAGCTGTAACAGAGGCTGTGAAAAACTCTTTATAATTGTATTTTGCGTATCAGAGGAGTGTGTTTATTAATGGGCAGGTTTTTGATACATATAATCTGGACAGGGCTGTGAAAGCGTGGGTTCCCTCCGGGTACTCCGGCTTCCTCCCACAGTCCAAAGACATGCTTGTTAGGTTCATTGGTGACTCTAAAGTTGAGCGTGAGTGTGATCTGTCTCTGTGTGTCAGCCCTATGATTGACTGGCGATCAGTCCAGGGTGTAACCCCGCCTCTCGCCCGATGACAGCTAGGATCAGCTCCAGCTCCCCCACGACCCTGAACAGGATAAGCGGTGTAGATAATGGATGGATAATCCGGACAAAATTTGTGTTTCACTTTATGTGTTTTGGGGGATTTCAGGTCGTCCTTCCTGCCAGTTTTGTCCTCATAGCTCTGATCTTCACCATGATCGTCCCTCCATTTGGAGAGTACCCGAGTCTGACTCTGAGCCCCTGGATGTACGGACAACAGTTCACCTTCTTCAGGTCAGACCTCATGACCACAAGATTTAGATCTCCCACTTTAGTATCACATAAACACTGAGGTACCTTCCAGATTGTTGGTGCTTATATTGCTTATGCTTCCTCCGTGGGTGGCTCTAATTCGATTTTCCTTCCTGACATTTTTTCTCTTTAGTAACGAGCAACCCTTTGACCCCAAGATGAAACGCTTCGCAGAGCGCTTAATGAACAGACCGGGCCTGGGGACACGCTGCATGGAAGGAGAACCACTCGGGTGAGTATCATTTTTATTTGATTTTAATCTAAAAAGAAATATTTAGAGAGACTAAATATGCAGGATTCTTACCTGCGTACATCCAGTCCTCTTACTACTGTCTTTATAGCATTGCTCCCCTTCTCTCCCCACAGAATGTCCTGCAGTAACATCACCTCAGAGTGGGAGGATCCCGACGTTTCCCCTACGGTCAGCGACGTCTTTGGGAGTCCCAAGTGGAACGAGAGAAACCCGTCTCCGTCCTGCCAGTGCAGCACCAACGAGAAACTTACCATGATGCCCGTGTGTCCTGCTGGAGCTGGAGGTATCCCCCCTCGCCGACGACTGGAGACCACAGGAGACACCATGCTGGACTTGACCGACAGAAACATCTCCGACTACCTGGTTAAAACTTACCCCGATCTCATCAGAGCCAGGTGGGTTTAAGTGAGGTTTATGGTGATACATACAGGAGATAATAAGGAAATGGAAGAGTGTTTAAAACCGTTTAAAAACATTTTTAAGTTGAGCGAAAAACTTTGCACTTCTACTTTATAAAAACGCTTAAAACACACATTTCTGCTTGATTAATTCTGAATTTAATTCCACAGTTTGAAGAGCAAATATTGGGTGAATGAACAAAGGTAATAAAATGCACTTTATTCCAATAAGTCTCATTATTCCACCCTCTTGTGCACTTTGTTATTCTGAGTGATAAATTCCTCTGTCCTCAGATACGGAGGTCTGTCAGTGGGAGGACAGCTTCCCATCCTGGACGTCAACCCCCAAGACATCCAAAGCGTCTTCCACCAGCTGGGACAAATGCTCAACATCACAGCGGTATGCACTTTTTAATTGCTATTCAGAGAGTGGTGTGTAGAGGCGATGAAGACAGTTAATAATGAGGGTTGTCTTTAACAGGGTTACTATTCTGGACTTGCACTGAGGGAGATTGGTCCTTTCTTACGATTCATGGAGAGTGAGTTCAACATAAAGGTGAGTGTGGGACGGATACAGGAGGAGTTTGTAGCAGCAAGTGGCAGAAATGATGTGCAAGCACTCATTATTGCTGCTCTGCCGCTTTGCTTTTAATTTACAAGCTTATAAATTCAGTGCATATCACAGGGGCTCTCACTGATGGATGTAAGTGCTGTCTCTGATGGCGTAACTTTGCTCTGAAAGTAATGGAAGGAAGTGTTGCAGTAAGAAGGTTGTGAGATGTGTTACACCGTGCTCTCCTCTGTCAGGTTTGGTATAACAACAAGGGCTGGCACGCCATGGTGGCTTTCATGAATGTGGCCAATAACGCCATCCTGCGGGCCTTCCTCCCTCCGTCTGCAAAACCCGTCGAGTTCGGCATCACGGCCATCAACCACCCGCTGAACCTCACCAAAGAGCAGCTCTCTGAAGTCACAGTGTGAGTGTTACTTTCGTAGCATTTTTAACATTTTGTTTACACATTTGTTTGCACATAAAAGCTCTTCATCATCTTTATCATACTATAACACTAGAACCGCCAGGGGTCAAAGTATACCTTAAACCGCCACCGGGTAAAATGTACCCGCTATTAGAATGTATTGATTTTCAAGGCACAAGGTTAATTTATTTATCATTTTACAACACAAAGTTGTATAGTGAAATGCTAGATGTGGTGTCTCTATGCATTTTACAAAATGACAACATGACAATGAAATATATATATATAACAATAAACTTTATTTGCAAAGCACTTTGTGAACAAGGTGCTTCACAGAAAACAAACCAAAGAACAGCAGATAGTCCAGAGACGTCCCCACCATCAGACTCACCTTCACTCAATGCACTGAGTAAATCTAATGCCTGATTCACATTCATGCATCTCTTCCTCTAATCCATGTTGAATTGGAGTTTATGACTTGATGAGCAACTTGATGACACACAGTAGTAGAAAAAAAAGGCGTTGCCATAGCAACATACAATGTATCAATCTAGACACGCGAAATGAATAGCGTAGAATTGACGGCGTTCTATAGATGGGTAAATTTGACCCGCTGGTGGTTATAGGTATAAATGGCCATTTTTAAAATCTGACATTTTTTAACAATAGGGGGCGTTACCGATCACATTTTTAGAAAAAGTCAAAGACTGGAGGGCTTGAATATTTCCTGAAAAAAAAGTGACCGACAATTAAAAGACAGCTGCTGGTAAATTTTACCTGTTGGCGGTTGTAGTGTTAAAAAAGGTTTGTGTCAGGGCGCCGGTTTAGCACAGCGGTTAAATCATGCATCCCATATTCAGAGGAGAAGCTAAAATAAGCTAAGATAAGAGAGAACTTTATTAATCCAGAAGGAAATTATAGTGACAGATAGCTCCCAAAATACAGTACACATTAGAGTAATGCAAAAAACAACTCAAATACAAGTGAAAATATAAAGTGTTCGTGTTAAAGGGTTCGACTCCCACCCTCGGCCCTTTGCTGCGTGTCATCCCCACTCTCCTTCACCCTGTTTCCGACACTATCCACTGTCCTCTCTCTCTAAATAAAGGCATAAAAGGCCAAAATAAATAAATAAAAGGTTTGCACAGGAAGATTTGGAAAGTCAAGTTAAGAAAAAACTGAATTGCATTAAATAAAATAAACAAGAGACAGAAAAACTTCAAACATTATATACAAGAAATATTCTCATTCAAGCTGTCTGGCAGTCGGCGCTGTGAACTCCAACAGACTACATTTTATACTCACAAGAGCGTAGTAAATTTTAAATGATGTTTTGTTTGGACTTAGTCCTAAAAAAAGACACATATATTTTGTAATATCATTTTAGCATTCTTTTTTTTCTACATTGAGAAACTGCTGCTATTATTCTGGCATTTTGATACCAGTTTACTACTTAACAAAAAAATAAATTGATAAACACGTTATATTATAGTTACATTAAAATTTTAAAAATTAAATTATTTGTATGATTTTATATGTATTATTTTTATTTTGATATTTTGCCCTTGTGTGCAAATTGTCCTGATTTAGGTTTAAATCATTTTCATATGGATTAGATTTGTTCCCGTGATGGCATGATCTCTAGTGAGTTGCACAAACTATAATGACCTGTATGTTTAGAAGGCTTCACAGTCCAAGGCCAGATTATAGAGCACTTTAAAACAAACAGGGTTTGTACCAGGGGCTTTAAAGCAAATATAAAAACAAACTTTACAGCAGAAATTAAGAACAAATGAAAGGAGCAATTAAAAGATTTTTACATGACATGAACATTTGAAATACGTAGACAAATACATAGTGTGCACACCCATATGTACTGTACGTGTGAACACAAACATGCACATATACACAAAACAGACACACACACAACTGAATGCTTTGTTTAAACAAGGTAAAATGCAAACCAAGTTAGGAATCAACTGCAAGGGAGTAAAAGTGAGTCTTAAGGTGTGTTTTTTAAAGCTGTTAAGAGACTCTGCTGTTCTTATATATAATGGGAGGCTACTCCAGAGTCTGGCTGCGGCTACAGAGACGGAGAAGGCCCTGTTTCTGAAAAGGTTTTTGTCCTGAGATGGTTAATAGCTCTTGATCAGACAATCTGAGGAGCCTAGCTGCACCGTGTGGGAATATGAATCTGAGCAACAGAACACAAACAGAAGAATCTTGTAAGGGATTCATTACTGAATGACTGTACAGTTCAGACTTTATCTGCTTCTGCCTACAGGCTGACCACTTCAGTGGACGCCGTGGTGGCGATCTGTGTTATTTTCGCCATGTCCTTCATCCCTGCCAGCTTCGTCCTCTACCTCATCCAGGAGCGTGTGACCAAGGCCAAACACCTGCAGTTTGTGAGCGGGGTCAGCCCGTTGGTGTACTGGGTGGCCAACTTCTTCTGGGACATGGTGAGTCAAACAGGGTTAGAGTCAATACAAAATGTGGATTAAATTACTTAATATTGAAATTGATCAGAGAATTCCAGTTTGAAGTTATTAAGAGTGTTATTTTAATGGAAATAATCTCACCTTTAGACAGAATAGGTGCATTTCGATAGCAGGAACCAGGGTCTAAATTTAGTTCCGGGGTAATTGATTTACCCCCTGAAAAGTCCCTGCTTGGGGGGTTGTACTTTCCAAAGGTCCAGGAACTTTCAGGACTGGGCCTGCAGTGCAGATCGTTTCTGATTGGTCGAGTACTTGCATCGTTTTATTTCACCCGCCTTGTTTAAAAGACTGCAGCTACAAGCTCACTGTTATCATCGGGCTTCGAGATGGATCAATCGAAAACAGCACACGTTGAATCTCCTCCATGCTAACAGGCTAACTGTAGTGTCGCACAAATGATGATACCCGCCCGTTCATCTCGTTTCATGGCGTCATCTTTGTTGTATGGCCTTCATCTTCTTCTTACCGCCACCTACTGGACTGGCGGTGTAGTGCAGTCACTTTTATTGCTTCCCCATACGTCATTGACCTGATTTGCATAATCTTCTCGGGACTTTAGGCCACTGTGGAAACGCAGACAACAATTTGCCACAGGAACCATTTAGCTCCTTGGAACCAAAAGTGTCTGGTACTTTTGGTCGAAAAGCACCTATACATGTTGTGGATTGTTCCTGTACAATTGAATGTGTATCTTACACCCGGTTATGTATGTGTCACCCTTGATTTTCCCCTAGATGAACTACACTCTCAGCACTGCCATGGTGGTTGGTATTTTCATGGCCTTTGACAAAAAGTGTTACACGTCACCATCCAACCTGCCGGCTCTTGTAACACTGCTTCTTCTCTATGGGTGAGACTTTGCTTGGTTTAATTTGAATTATTTATGTCTTTCAATCAAATAATGTTCAGAATAAAACGCCAATAGGGTATGAAAAAGAAACATAAAGAGCACGCCCCTGATCTTTTCTCTGCCTCTCCTGCCTCGCGACTACAGTTCCTCACACTCAGTGATCAGTGAGTGGACGTGCCAGAATTTCCTACAGCTGAATATAGAAAATCAGAATCAGAAACACTTTATTAATCTCCGAGGGAAATTCGAGACTGAAATAAAGACAGACACAAAATCAGCCTATTACCATCTTATAAATATATCAAGAATCAAAGGACAGCTGTCTAAACAAGACACAGAGAAACTTGTTCATGCTTTTATTTTTAGCCAGCTAGATTGCTGTAACGGTGTCTTTACAGGTCGGACTAAAAAAAAATCGATCAGACAGCTGCAGCTCATCCAGAATGCTGCTGCCAGAGTCCTCACCGGCACCAAGAAAGTAGAACACATCAGTCCTCAGATCCCTACGCTGGCTTCCTGCGAGTCAGAAGGATAGATTTTAAACTCTTGGTATATAATGGTCTTGAGCCCAAACACCTGTCAGACTTGCTAGTTTGCTTTGAGTCATCCACGCCCCTCAGATCCTCTGGGATCAGTTAGCTCTTTAGCTGCATTCCTATAACTTCTTATTTTACTTAATGCGTTTAATCAATATTTAATTACTTATATTTTAATGTATTTTGCTTTGTTTGTTCTTAATGCTCTGTTTTTAACCGTGTAAAGCGCTTTATGTCTGAACGGTGCTCTATAAATCAACTTGCCTTGCCTTACAGGTGGTCAGTGACGCCCATGATGTATCCCATGTCCTACATATTCAACATCCCGAGTACTGCTTATGTGTCGCTGTCCTGCATCAACCTGTTCATAGGCATCAATACCAGCGCCATCACCTTCATCCTGGAGCTTTTCGAAAACAATCGGGTAAGAATAAAAGTTACTCACCTCTCAACAAGGTAATAAGTCGATGCCGACTTTGACGTCAGGTCTTGTGTTTGAAACATTCCCCTTCAAATCAGCAGATTCCACTCTCTAATTACAGGCAGACCTCTGTGAGTGTGAGCCCACCTACACAGTTCAGCTGTATTACACAGTAGAGCTTTGGCAGGTTCGCTGGCGTACTCCTTCATCTGTGGAAAATGCTAAGACTCATAACAACCCATCAGGGGCGAAGAGAACCGCTGAGTGCATAGATTATAGATGTACAAATTAAAGCAGCATTGAGTGATTGGCCACGTGGGAGCAGCAGAGCGAGCTGCAAACACATGATTGACATTTAATCACTTCAACTAGCAGCTAATAAATCTATTTACACATCCAGCAGACGTGTAGCGAGATTAGCAATCATTTAAAGTGATCTTACTGACCTGCGGAAAAATGTAAATCCAATATTCAGGCTCATTTGAGCTTTTCTGTGGTCTTGGCCAGCTCCTGAAGAAAGTAGCTGTTTAATGCTCCACTCAACAGATGGTAGTTGCTAACTTTGTCTGCTGCTCAGCAGGCGGCTAAATGTGGCTTTATTAGAGCTTTTGTGCTGAAATTTCTATCTGCTGTGATGGAAACAGGTTTTATGAGAGCAGTAAACTAAACCAAAGTGGTAAATCTGTAAGTCTTAAAGTCAAAATAAATGAGCTGAAAGATGTTAAAACTGTGGAGCTGAAGGAGAACTGCAGAGTCTGGTTGATTTTCTGCCTGTTCTCACTACAAAGGGCACCTTTCACATTGAACCATTGTTGATGACGATGTGTAAACTACTTGTTTACTTTTGTTTATCAGGACATTTTTCTCTTATTGTGTGGCTTTTTGCCTTTATTAGATAGAATAGCTGAAGCTGAAAGACAGGAAATGTGGGGAGAAGAGAGTGAGGGATGACATGCACCAAATGATCGGCAGACCAGGAGTCGAGCCTGCGATCAGTGCGTCGTGCACATGGGGCGCCTGCTCCACCAGCTGAGCCAAACCAGCGCCCCAAGAAATTGTTTTCTAACATATTTTGTTGTCAGCTTGTTATGCTGCCCCAATGTGGCAGAAGAAACCCAGCTTTACGTACATTATGATCTATTCCTGAAGTAAATTCAAATAAATTCAAGATCCAACGAGATAAAGATGGCCAAAAACAAGCCTGTCAAGTGTTTTAACAAATGTGGGGAGTAACTGTGTGGGAATTTATAGTTACGAAGTAAAGACTGAGAAGTTTTCAGTGCATCGGTGTTCCCAGGGGCGGATCCAGAGGGGTGGCCAGAGGTGGCCTCGGTCCCCCTTGAAATCTGATTGGCCACACCAAGTGCCACCGCAAAATTCTAAACTAGGATTGGCTATTTGCCAATACTTTAGTACTTTAGATTGTTACTCTGTTTGAGTCCTTAAAGAATTAAGCTGAGAACGAAGGGTTAATTAATTGCTATTCATTTGTGTGTGGACACATACTTCATGCCACCCCTGCATAAGTCACCTGGTTCAGGCAGGCAACTTGAGCTGCACTGATTTCACACTCGACATGCGTCATCCTCCACAATCACGTGACACTTCCTCCCAATGTGGCGCTCTATTTAAGCTGCAAGATTTCCAGTCTCTCCCTCTGCTCCGTCATTGCCACCGCTGCCCTGCACCAATACTGCACTCATACATTCATCCCCTTCACCACCACACCAGCATCCACCTGCAGGCTCCGGCTAGGAGGGGGTTTTAGATATTAAGATATTAAGATGACGCAGTGATGCAAACTATTGTGGATAATATTTTCCATCTTTAGGATTATCTTTAAACGTTAGATTTGTGTATTTGTTTCAGGTGTATAGTCTTGAAAGTAAATTGAATGTGTATGTGTGTGTTGCCAGTCTCTGCTGATGTTCAACGAGTGGCTGAAGAAAGGCCTGCTGGTGCTCCCTCACTTCTGCCTGGGCCGAGGACTCATAGACATGGCCATGAACCAGGCTGTCACTGACGTCTATGCTAGATTTGGTGAGTATTTGTTGGGCATATAAGCCGCTAAAGTTGCGTGACTTTTCCATCAATATTTTAAGACATGAAGCTGAATGATTAAAGACAATTTTGCAGAAATTTCACATTAAGAAAGGTTCATGTTTATCTTAAGCTGCAGCTCTACTCTGCATTAAAACTTAGTCGCAAATTCATCAGTATGAATCAGGTCTTGAGGAATAGTTGCTCTGGATTTCTGGAGAATAATATTTGCACAGCTTGTGGCAGATAAAAAATGACTGATTTTGTACTGATTGAATAAAGGATTAATCTTCAGCACAAACCTCGTCTCCGTTTTCAGGTGAAGAGTACACACTGGACCCTTTCCGCTGGGACTTTGTGGGGAAAAATATTGCTTTCATGGCCGTGGAAGGCTTTGTTTACTTCATTCTCAATCTCCTGATCCAGTACCGGTTCTTCTTGGATCACTGGTAAGAAGAGACTGACTCAACACAGATCACTATCATAAGCTCCTTCAACCAGGAGGGTCAGAACTCATACCCACCTATCAACAAATAAGCAAATAAGTTGTATGAGGTGCTTCTTCACAGTTTTTTTTTGTTGCACCCTTCAGGTTATCAGACAACAAACAAACTCCAATACAAGACGAGGATGTTGATGTAGCAGCAGAAAGGCAGAGGATTTACGAAGGAGGAAGCAACACAGACGTCCTGCAGATCAGAGACCTCTCTAAGGTAACATTCACGGACTAAACCATCGATGTGACTCCTTCATGATTTCTGTTTCCTATAAGAAAATTAATAAAAGAAAAAGCTAGTTACACAACATGATATACACAGTTTTCTAGAAATCAATGAAATATAGGTGCAGTAGTTTGACATCTGGAATATAAGGGGCCTACAGGCAAGGCAAGATTATTTATAGAGCACCATTTATGCATAAAGCAATTCAAAGTGCTTTAAACAGTTCAAAACAGATCGTTAAGAGCATTAAAAGAAAAGCCCAAAAATAGATGCAAACAAATATTAGATATTAGTAATATTAGAAACGCCTTTTTAAGTTTTGACTCGTCAGTCGTGTTCCCGAGAACATTTTTTATCTGCAGGTTCCAAACCCTGAAAAGGTATTCCCAGAACTACCTTTTCTCCTGTAAGGGTTAATTTTTATTACATTACATTTATTATTCAATCTGTGATTAATTAAACTACAGCTCTTGCTTGTGAGCACAGTTTAATTCTGAAATTTCATTATTTATATATTTTTTCTTTTCTTTTAATTTGATTTGATTTAATTCTGTGGCTGTGATTGGCCTAAATCATAAGAAGTTCTTGCAAACGAAAGACAGTGGTTGAATTTTTTTTCACATTGGGGTGTGGATATCAAGTTTTTTTTTACATATATATATATATATGTACCTAAGCTGGAGGGTCAATCATTTTTTATTGGATATTCATATTTTATTCATTTTTTTTTTCATATTTTACACTTCTCTATTTTTGTATTCCCAATAAAAAGATAAGTTAAAAAAAAAAAAACATTGAGGAAACAAATCTGCAATGTTGGAGGATTAACTAACTAACTGCAGAACAAATAACTGCTATATGCTATATGCTAAAGATAAAATATGCAGGCATATTATTCCAGTAGGAAAAAGCATCTGACATAATGTATTGTTTATTATGTTGCTTTTTAACTCTAATTCTCATCTATTGTTGTAATAAGAGCTGCACAAATAGAGTCTGTTCCGATTGTTTGCCTTCTCTGCACAGACGTATGTGGGCAGGAAGAGGGCAGCTGTGGACCGGGTTTGTGTCGGTGTTCCTGCAGGAGAGGTAAAGTCACTGAGTTTGTTTACACTGAGAGCCACTGCTGTCGGTTTTATTCATATAGCTCAAGTTTTTATCTTCTTGTGTTTGCTCAAGTAAACATACACACTGAATAATCAGCCACACAGGCTGTTAGAGATGATGTAGATGTTATTTACCAGCAGCAGCTGTTAGAGTGAAGTGATATCTTGGTTCTCATGTTCTTCAGTAAAACATGCATGTACAAAGATAATTCTCATCATTTCATGTAGCTTAATATAATATAAGTGTTTATATCAGCAGTCTGTCTCTGTGTCCTCGCATCGAGAGCCTGATTGTCTCTTATCCTGTCAGTGCTTTGGTCTCTTGGGAGTTAATGGAGCCGGAAAGACAACGACCTTCAAAATGCTGACTGGTGACACTGATGTCAGCTCTGGGGAGGCGACTGTGGCGGGCTACAGGTACACAAAGATCACTTAAAACTGTCCCCGCTTGATGAAACACAAATTCTGCTCAGGGCGGGATTTAATGGAATCAGTGTAATAAAAAAACTTTGCTTTTGGTTTATCCTGCTCGCAGTTCCAGATGGGAGATGACCAGAGACAAATCAATGAGTTAGAAAGTTTAATCCCAGGAAGGTCAATCTAACATAATTCTGTTTGGTGACACTATTTGGCTATTAAATCCACCCATATGGTACGCTGAACATGGAAGAGAGGAATGACCTATGGCTTCACTGAAAGTCTCAAAATGTTGTTTTGGTGCTAAAATTCAATCTGTTAAGTATCTAATTTCATGCCAACTACTGGAACACATGCAGGCTCAAATAATTATTGTTGGGGTGAAAAAGACTCACCATTGTTGGACACTAAAACGCCATCAAACCGAGGTGAATGAAAGTCTTGATTAAAGGCAATTTAAATCATCGATTTCTGTGGTTCTCATCACAAAAAAAAAAGGTTTGGGTGTTGGCACGTGGCCACCTCTTTGTAATTTGTACTTGTGCCTCTCTCCTCACAGGTTACAGCCTCACTCTGCGTGGGTAGTCTTTCAACCAAAGAGTTATTCTCCTCTTCTTGGTTTCTTTAAAGTGCTAATCTCAAAGATCTCAGTTTCGTTCTCTTTGGCGCCACCTATGGCAATAAACTGGAATTGCGGGAGCACACTTCCCAGATACCCAGACAGTGTTGCATGTGTGACGTCCATGGTTGGCTCCGGTTGTAACTCATTTTTCCTCGCTGACAGTCACTTTCCTTTTTAGACTGTTTGCCTTCATCTGAGCGTCGAGTTTGTTTCTTTTTCTTTGGATTTTCACTTATTTTTGAAGTTGTATCTGTAGTCATCGATCTTTTCTTTGTTTGTTCAGCCATAGTAGATTACTGTTTACTCGCAACACTTGCAGAGACCGGAAAAGCAGCCGCTTAGCTCCGCCTACCCTCTCTGGCAGACCAACCACTGCTGGGTGATGGAAAACGCGTCACTAACTGGGCGCCGATTGTGATTCCAGTCGGTAACACTGCAAATGCCATTGTGTTGCGATAGATAGTTACTTAACAGTTATTTATTTAAATGAAAATCTTCAAGATGATCACTTTAATGTGTTATCAAGCATTTAACAATATAGTGTCACGGCAAACACAGCCCTGGGAACGGGTATACCAGCTCTTGTCTAGGGCTTCCAGGACTCTATTGCCCGTGCATATGAATCCCTGGTGTAAGCATTTGGCATTTGGCCTCCGATGCTCTTCACCCGGCTAGCTCACTCTCCGTGCTCCAACGCGTCCTTGTGTCAGTGCTAAAAAGTTGAAAACAAAAACTCTGTGACAAAGGGGGAAAATCGGTCCTCTCTTGCAGCACTAACAAACATTTCCTCTTGTGGTAACCTCACATCTCTCTTTTAATAAAACACTGGCCCTGCGACTAGGTAGGCCCACTCCCCCTAGCAAGGACAGCCATAAAGGACAGCCAATAGGGAGATGGTGTGCCATGACAATAGTATAACACTCACTTAAAAATACAGCTTTGTAAACAGAAGTGCACATACTGTATTTTCCTTTTAATATCTTCTATATCATGGGGTTAGGGTTTGGAATCACTGATCTATGAAAGGACATTTATTTATTCCAAAACAGGCTGGTCCATTAAATGAATAAATTCATTAGACAAAAAGATCAAATGTCATCGTTTGTATAACTTCTTCAAGAGGAATCAGCTTCCTTTCAGGTCTGTATGACATACTTTAAATAACAGCTCTATCACGCTAACCCCAGTGAGAACAGCTTTGTTTTGTTTTTCTTACCCTGTTATTTGCTCCATTGGCTCACAGCAATGATTGACACCTCGTGTCTTGTTCTGCAGCATCCTGACCGAGATTCTGGACGTGCACCAGAACATGGGCTACTGCCCTCAGTTTGACGCCATTGATGAGCTGCTAACCGGCAGGGAGCATCTGTACCTGTACGCTCGTCTCAGAGGGGTACCGGAGTCTGAGATCCCCAGAGTGAGTCTGCCCCGCTGCTTCACAACCTCTTTAACTGCCTGAGGAGGTTTTTATTCTGAAAGGGAAACTACAGCTCGGCTCAGCATTGCACAGAGAGCTTTATATCTTCATGTTACATTTTGTTTTGTACATTGTCTGTTTCCTGCTGCTCACTGTTCAGTATGTTTAATCCTTTTAATTTTGCTAGCAGATTGTTATTCGGAGATCATTTAACAGTAGGGGTTGCCTGTTCTAAAAATGTAAGCACATGCATGCTTCCTGTTCCCCCTGTAGGTGGCAGAGTGGGGCATCCAGAAGCTGGGTCTGACGGAGTACGCTGGCCGCTGTGCAGTGACCTACAGCGGAGGCAACAGGCGCAAACTCTCCACAGCTATCGCCATGATTGGCTGCCCGGCGCTGGTGCTGCTGGTGAGTGAGCCAATGACGAGGAGCCCATTGTTTGGGTTTTTGGGCTTTATGCGGGGATTTATCAATGAAATGGTCTATGGATCCAGATGGGAAGCCATATGGGCCCAGTCAAGCCTGGCCTCCAATGTTTTATACATTGGCAGGCGGAGCCGCAGTTCAATTCAAACTGGCATAAATGTGAGATCTTTGCCATATGCTGGTCGAGATAAGGATTTGGTCTCGGTTCATATAGAATTATGTGCTCAGAGAGTCAAGTTTGTTATTTGTTCGTGGTTGTGTGTGTGTGCAGGACGAGCCCACGACGGGGATGGACCCTCACTCGCGACGCTTCCTGTGGAATGCCATCATGAGTGTGATACAGGACGGCAGGGCGGTGGTGCTCACATCACACAGGTCAGACATGGAGTTATAAAATCACTCCACTGCTCACACCTGCAGCTAACCAAACAGTGTTAATGTTTGATGAAGCCAGCACTGGATTGACATATGCTTCATGTTTGAAATTATGATTTATTCCTATTAGAGATTAAAGAGCAGCAGTAAAAATAAAGATGGATTATGTTGTTTTTTCACCAGTATGGAGGAGTGTGAGGCACTCTGCACTCGACTCGCCATCATGGTCAATGGGACGTTCAAGTGTCTGGGTACTATCCAGCATCTCAAATACAAGTGAGAGGTTTTATTCTTTCTTGTGCAGGCTTGCAGAGTATTTCTGTCTTGAGTCGAACCTTTAAAACATTATAAATAACAGTTTCTCAGCCTCATATTGCCTAAAATTTCCCAGCATCTTAATTGATGTTCCACACAGAATTGAACCTTTCTATGAAATGTATCCATTTCCTTCTTCAAGATTTGGTGACGGCTACGTAGTGACCATGAAAATCAAGGCAGCTAAAGCGGGCTCGTCCCCAGACCTGGAGCCTGTGGAGAGCTTCATGGAGAGCTCCTTCCCCGGCTCCATTCAGAGGGAGAAGCACTACAACACGTTACAGTACGAGATCGCCGCCTCCTCCCTAGCCAGAATATTTCAGCTGGTGGTCGCCAACAAAGAGAGGCTCAGCATCGAAGACTACTCTGTTTCCCAGACAACACTGGACCAGGTGTGTGTGAATGCAGACAATGGGGGGAAATTACAACAGTTTTAGATAAGTATGAGGGAATTTATGAGCAACATCCTTTCCTGTTAAAGAGGGGGTATTATGCTGTTTCACATGTTAAGCCACATATATATTGTAACAATGTTGGATGTCCAGACTAAACGTGGGTGAAGTTTCAAATCTGTAGATAAAAATATGTTGGACTAATCCCCAGGCTGCTGTGAATGCCAGGTTTCACACTGTTTTTTCTACACGCTGCACTTTGTGACGTCACAAATCAGCAGGCTTCGGAGAGCTGGCCAATCAGAAGAAAGTGGGCTTGTAGGGGCGGGGTTTCTTAAAGGGACAGAGCTGACTGAGTTGTTTCAGGCAGAGGATGTATGAGGGCCTGCGGAGAGCACCAGTGTGAGAAAAATAATGAGTTTTTTTATCTGTAAATTATGCTAAGCTACTCCGCAGGTATCACAGAGTGAAATATGCCCCCTTTAACTCATTAAACTATTAGAATGTTTTGTACTTCTCTTTAAACTCAACTGTTTGATTTCTTCTTTTTAAACGTACTGTAGCGAAAACTTGAAATCTGCTAATTATTCCTCACAATAGGTAGCAGAGACATGATTCTTCTTTCGTGCCTTCAGGCAGCTTAAAAGTTATTTACTGAATCACTGTTTCTGTTGTTTTTCTGTTTTTCTTGCAGGTGTTCGTCAACTTTGCCAAGCAGCAGACAGGAGAGGACGAGGACGTTACGTTACACAGAAGAGCAGCATGTGGAAGAAAAGACATCAAAATCTCACCTTCGCAGAGAGAAAGAAAAACATGAAAACGTCATCTGTCGATGAACACAGGTGTAGAGGTATTAAACTGTTGGGCAGAAGAACAGCTTCCCACAGTCCCACTTATAACATTTCAATAGCCAAACTGCTGTATTAGAGATTGCTTTATAAGACCAGCCTTGCCAGTTATCTGCCAAAGTCACTGGTAGAACTATTCATTTTCCCGTCCGCAGAATAACTTGTTTTTCTACAGTTTATCCAGATATTATCACAAACCAAGCATGCTTGTCTCACATATTTCTGTGACTTGAAATCATGTGTTAACAGCAGAAACTGATGCTGAGATATGAAGATGAACAATATTTTTGCTTAGATTCACTGGCTTGTGTAAATTTGTACATACTGTATCTGTAATGAATACTTAAAGGGTTACTTTGTATTTTTTGAAGTGGAGTTCTGTGAGGTAGTTTTCTGCCGTCAGTGAGGTACCTACAGTAGTCGGCAGTCAAGCGCTCCCAGTTTGGAGAGACAAGTTGTGCACTGCTGTTAACAGTAGCAGCAAAAACCATAAACTATGTATAAGAAGTGAACATTGTCAACAAAGCAAAAGGACAATGTGGCTACCATTATGAAGCGTCCAGTTTTGAATCTCGGCTGCTTCCATCATGTTTTTTGCAGCTTGATTTGCAAGGTGCATCCAAAATCCAAAAAGCTATGCTTATTTTGGCTAGCAAACCTGAAAACAAAATAAAACAGTTGACTATTTAAAGTGTTTTTAAGTACAACCAAACTCTGAACAAGGTGTTTTTCAGGTCGGTATGGTAGTGACTTGTCTATCAAAGGTAGCCACGCCCTAAAGCATAGCCATCTTTAACCTCTATTTTACTTTAAAGCTCCTGTGAGGAACTTTTGGTTCGTGTTGATTTTGGCGCCCCCTGTGGACAAAGCCGTACCTCTTATCTCTTCGCTGATTTTGTCCTGTACATGCTTAAGTGATGGTTTTTAACAACAAATCTCCTCCTGCTTTCTTTAACAGTCATATGTATCACTCACTTTAAAATGTTTGCCCTGGAAAATATAAACAAAGGTTAATCGCTTCATCTGACACCTACCCCCCCGCCAGCAGTTTCAGGCATGAAAAATAACTATATAGAAATAATCAATCTTGTCGCTGATGGTCTGGTTTGCTTTTGTAGGTAATATAGAGTAATCAGAATTAATTTCAGCCTGTTTCATAACCAGCGAAAAAACTCCTCACAGGAGCTTTAAATGTGACCATAGTTATAAAATGAGCATCATGCTGTTTTGGAGAAAACTTGAAACTACCGATTGAGACCATTAACTCATTACGAAAATGTTTACAGATGTAGTAAACCAAGTGAGGAGTAGGCCTTCTATACGATCAGACTTTTTGCAACCC
The DNA here is from genome assembly GCF_022749685.1 of Semicossyphus pulcher. Lineage (NCBI taxonomy): Eukaryota > Metazoa > Chordata > Actinopteri > Labriformes > Labridae > Semicossyphus > Semicossyphus pulcher. The sequence continues at coordinate 18,539,703 of NW_027211748.1, read as the reverse complement.
ATTCGCCCCCTGCTGGTTCTTAGAGAGAATGCAGGCACTTATTCCTGAGGTTACGGCCACTTTCCTGATACTTGAAAAGCATATTTAGACATCTAAAAAAGGCCCACTTAAAAGAGTTTAAAATGTTTTATTGTATGCTATATTTGGAATATTTTGTCAACATCATGTGACCATCAGACCGCCCTTTACTTAGGCATTTAATTTTCTCTAAAGTCTTCTACTCCAAACTGGTAGTGTGCCAATCATCATCTACTGTAGCTATTACACCTCATACAACTTCACTGCACAAGTTCCAAACTAACCCTTTAGGTACACTAGAACCAGTATTTTTTTTAAATGTTTACATTAACGCTGCACCTCAATTTCATGTGACATATGTAAACAAACACCATTCAGTGTTGGTTGTCTATTTCCAAAACTGTTGCTTCCATTATTCTCAGATCTCGTACTGTTGTACTTTAAGGTATTTCATACTCCGATATTCTTTCTGCAGGATTAAATGTGAGGAAAAGAGGGTCGTAAATAAATATTGCTGTAGATAAAGAGGAATTATATTTTATATCTGACCAAATAACATGCTTTATACTTCATGCTATGCACAGTGTTAAGCTGATTCTTACTGCATCATCAATCAAAAATAAAAAGGTAAAAACTTTAATGATGTACATGCGAAGTGCAGTATTTCTTATGTATTCCTCAAATATTTCAGCCCTCTTTTACAGCTACTGGATGCTGCTGCGGGTTATTAAGAGAGAAGAAGAGTGACAGGCGACCTTCAGCGACTCCACTGACCTCCATTGAGAAGCTTAGAAAGCTCTTGAAGGTCACTGGAGTGGTTGAGAGATAGCTTTGCATCAGGGCAAAGGCGACACTGTGCTGAGTGGCTTTTCACAATTCGGATTTATCTCACACATAGTCCAATTACTGTTCTCCTGCCCCGAGTGGTGGAGTCGTTGCCTCAGGCCGCCCACAAGCCTGAATTTCATTGGCTACCTCGACAAAACAGGGATGATGGCACGGTGCAGTTCGAGGCTGCTAATGAATTCTCTGGTGTGGATCTCATGCTCCTCTCCTGCCCATATGGTCATCTGGATGAAGCTGATGAGCATGAAAAGTGCCGCAGCGGGAGAGTGAACCAGTCATACAGTAACCGGCTATGAAATGTGTGCTGCTGAATACTGAAAAAAGAGCCTACATGTCTAATCTATGTTATCCTTCTTACCAAGACTAATTGGATTTATACGTAGCCTACATTAATAATATTCTGTTTGGAAAAGTATTACACAAGAATTATAATCCAACAAACGTTTGTCATATGCACAAGACTTCAAGGACAAAACGGAGCAGTGGTGGAAGAAGAATTCAGCTTAAACATATCAATGCAAGACTATGACTCTTTGGTTGGTTTGCAGCCTCAAGTGCAAATTCTGGGATATTGATGAAGCTATTACAGTCCTCGGGCAGACACAATATGTGCATTTGTGATATCCAAAATTGGGAGTGTATCCCTTCTAAACAAGCCTACATGTGGAACTCAATCAAAAAGATTTATCAATTATGGCAATATCAAACATAAGCTACGATTAGCCGCCATATGCTATTGCTATGTGGCCTGCATGACAACTTGAATACAAGCTAACATTATGGCAAATGTGAATGTAAGGATTGAATTTAATAAAGGTGGAGAAGTAAGGGGTAGAACGTGTTTTTCCCTCTTTCAAAGTCCCTCCAGGCAGTTAGCTTAGGTTAGCTTCGGTTAGCTTATGCTCCATGTAACTTCCTCCTGTTTTTATATCTTTGTCTGCATACAAATTAAACAGACAACATAAAATGTGTTAATTTGTGAGCCTTAAAGAATTAGCTCTTTTCAAGAACTTCAACCAAGTCCAGTTGCCTTTTGGATTAAGGTATTTTACCTGTAGAGAGAGAGAGCGGCTAGCATGCTTCTATTTGTTTTGCTAAACTAAGCTAATAAACTGAAATGGGCTTATTTCCGCAAATGTTTATCTATTCCTGCAAAGTAACTAGTGTGCTGTGAAATAAATATCTGGCTAAACAATATATTATTTCGTGTTACAGTGTAGAGGAGTAGAAGTATAAAGGAGCTGAATATACAACTGAAAAGCATCAGCACAGTAAAAGAACACTGCAGGATTTGAGTACGGAAGCCCTTAGCGGACATGCATTCCAAACAGTGACGGTTTTTTTGGTTTGGAAAAGAGAGACTTTGAGACAGTTCCTGCATTCAGGAAATATGATCGACAAGTTTGGGATCAGGTCAACTATCAGGTAATGCCTTACATCAGTGCACAGCCAATCCCTCTTTCCTGTCTGTGTTTTCACTTAAAAAGTTATTCTACTAGAACATTGTTGACTTCAGACTCCTTGGCTCTTATAGTTTTAAACCTCTCCATCACCTCCGTCAGCTTAATTCCTGAAAATAAAATTTTAATGAAGTTTAATGAAATGTCAACTTGACTGTATTAAGGAAGCCTAACTAGCACTTACAGTATAACAGCTTCGCAAGTGAAGTGAATGTGACCTTTGAATATTCTACATGCAAACATTATAGTAATTAATTTACTGCAGCAGCCTAAATAATTGAAAGTTAAATTAATGTGAAACTGAGTCAAAGTAATAACAGAGAGAGGTTCAGTAAACACTAGACACCGCCACACTGCAATTTAGAGTTTGTCCAAAATATGAATCATGAATATATTCAATAAACGAAAGATAATCCTTTTTCGCTGGCATGATATGAATCAGGTTCTGAAACACAGTTTTCAGATGAAAGATTTCATGGTCAGGCTCACCTGCTGCTGTGCACAGCGGGTGATGGATGCTGCTGCAAATCCCCCGTGATATAAGTGTTCTGAGAAGAAGAAGAAGAAAAAGATTTTTCTCCATTATGACTGTGATAACGTCAGGGCTCACAGTCCACACGTTGCTTTCTTAATCTAATTGTCAGAAATTCTTGAGTTTTTTTTGCTGTGCGCGGGTACCATATGGTCACCGTTCTCCGAGCCTTGACTCAAAGAAATCAAATCGGCCTGCAGAGACAATGTTAGCCTGAAGAACAAATTAAATATGGTGATTCAGACATGCAGCAGGGTGTTTTATGCATCATGGCTCTGGATTGCTTTCATTTGTGCACCTGTGCGTAACAATTTTGTGCAAATTTGTTAGAAGTGATTGTCAATGATCTGGCTATGACTTGGTATCAATCACCGCAGTGTTGTCGTGCTGGCGCTTCTGACAGAGATAGAGCTCTACACCCCCACAGGCACCTCCTGACAGCTCCATCATAAAGCCAGAAACAGTGACTGACATAAGGGATGACGGTGCCCTTAAATGCACCTCCCTTTCAATGCCTTTCTCTCATCAGCACCAAAGCGTACTCATTCCAACACCGCCCTGCCACTCTTGACCCGATGCCTCTTCATGCACTACGTCTGTGTTTCAGTGTATGCAGCAAACTGAGTAACTTTTAATATTCACAACCACGTATCCAGCAGCACTCCACTTCAGCCCGAGCAGAGATCAAAACACATCGTAGATTGTTCAATTTCCTACCAGTGTAGTTTTACATCACGTTATTAATCTGGACAAAAACATACCTGACTCTTAAAAAAATATTTGAATGTGGGTTTTTTGTGTGTCTGACTTTTAACTAAGTCTAACTTGAAGATTTTCATGTAAATAAATGTCTGTTCAGTCACTATCTGTCGCCGAATGAGGTAACACAAAGGTGATTGAGCCTATGGCCCACTGATGAAAGGCTCTGCATTTACAGTATTACAGACTGGGTGACTGTGGGGCGGAGCTAAACAGCTGCTTTTCCGGTCTCTGCAAGTGTTGCGAGTAAACAGTAATCTTTTATGGCTGAACAAAGAGTTACAACCGGAGCTGAACGTGGACGTCACACATGCGGCACTGTCTGGATATCTGGGAAGTGTGCTCCCGCAATTACCGTTTATCACCATAGGTGGCGCCAAAGAGAACAGAACCACTTCACAGCATCAGCTCACACCTGCTAATCATATACTGTTTACTGATCCAGGGTGCTTTAGATTGATTGATTGATTATCTATTTTAAACATTTAAATAAAATAAAGTAGTAGGTCAATAACTTAAAAAGTATAACAATAACAATATAAAAAGTAAACCCATACAACAATTAAATTGCAAAGTCTTAACACAAAGTAGTACATGTTCAAAAAGGAGTATACCCCTTAGAAGTCTGTGTGCCCTGATCTATGGTTGTCTTCAAGTTAAAGTGTCCTCAAATGATTGCATGTTAAACACACTGACTTTTCCTCTTTATTGAAAGTGTGGTGTAAACAAAACTGACAAGATATAACACACAGTATTGACTTTTGCTCACTGTTAAGACAAATATGTCTATAACAGAGTTGTTAGATCACATAAAACATCTTGAGATGATCTTAATCACAAATCTCTCGCTTGGACTGTGACACATAAACGTTTGTGTTCCCAGAGAGCTGCCATTGCAAAGATGTGGAAATAAAAGGAGGGGAAACATACCGGCATTGAAGGGGTTTTTGAAAGCTGCTATCAAGTTGCCTCATGGGAAGTGTGGTCCCTTAATCTAGGGCTTAAGGGACCCGCCAAGCACTTGAAGCAAATTTGACATTGTGGCCAACTTTTGTGTCCGTCACAGCCCCCCTTTTTCTTTTTCCACTTAAGCATTTATTGTGAAAAAGACACCTGTATATCTGAAGATATTTTTTTAGACTAAGTGACTCCCAAGTATCGGGACATATAAAGCTTTATTTGTCTTACAGCAGCAGGTCTGATCTATGACAGTGAATTGACCACTAAATCCAGCTACATGAAAAAAGGATGAAAATGCGGAGAGATGATCGGGTGTTCAGTATTTGTAGTTAAAATGATGGCTTGAGGTTATAATGGGAGCTGTGATGATAATAAATGTTCTTACATCGTCACTGATGACAATTATCGTCAGTTTAATACAGGGAATAAATGAGAAACATTTCTTGTATCACTTTGTTGCTAAGTTGTAGTTTGCAGAGAAAACTTAGTTCAACTGTTAACACTGTTGTGACAGTAATTTGTGAGTTCCTTGAAGGTGAAATATGTCTGACTCTTCTTGAGTCTCTGCCTTTAAGTCCTCTTTTAGCTTGTGAGGCAGTGCTGAGATAGATTGGGTCACAAGTTTAATTGGGGGCACGGTTGGAGGATGAAGTCTAAAAAGGTTACTTGTGTATCTCTGCAGAGAGCGGATGGAAAATAAACGTCTGTACGGGAGACAAAGTTGCTGTTGAAGTATAAGCCAAAAGGAAGAAATTGTATGTGTTTTATAATCCACTGTGTGTGTGCGGGGTAAGAGAGTGAGGCAGAAAAGGAGTGATAGAGATTCACATGAACAATAAGAGAATAGATGCAATCACTGTGCCTTCAGCTTGTCATATTCATCTTCATGTGGAAGTGATCAGCAGCACAATGGTCCGATGCACCTTCAGACAGTTGAATTGAGGAAGACGAATAAAATGAAGGGAAGTATTCAAACCGGTTAGTACCTTTTGTAACCTTAAATGTAGGTATTTTTAACGTTTGCTCACTCAGTTCTGCAAAACCTTCACTTTTATTTTTCCATTTAATCTTCTTTGTCTTAGATTTAGTATTACAGAGCTGGCCATGTATACCATGTAACATGATGATGACGTAAGGTTGTCAAATTCTGCCATTAACATTTTTATTGATAAAAGTGATACACAGTGATACAAAGGAGAAAGAAAACTGACATTTCAAAAGCTCTAATTGTTTTAATCACTGAATTTATTTTTAAGTAAAAAAAAAATGAAAACATTCATTCTTAACAACGTTCTCTTTGGCGGCACCTATGGCGATAAATGGTAATTGCGGGAGCACACTTCTCAGATATCCAGACAGTGCTGCATGTGTGACGTCCACGGTTGGCTCCGGTTGTAACTCTTGATTTTCCTCGCTGACGGTCGCTTGTTTTTCAGACTGTTTCCTTCATCTGAGCGTCAAATTTGTTTCTGTTTCTTTGGATTTTCACTTCTTGTTGAAGTTGTATCTGTAGTCATCCATCTTTTCTTTGTTTGTTCAGCCATAGTAGATTACTGTTTACTCGCAACACTTGCAGAGACCGGAAAAGCAGCCGCTTAGCTCCGCCTACCCTCTCTGGCAGACCAACCACTGCTGGGTGATGGAAACGTGTCACTAACTGGGTGGAGCTTGTGATTTGATTGATTGTAATACTGCAAATGTAAAGGCTTTCATCAGTGGGCCATATAATAAAATTAGGGATAGTTGCAGCCCTATTAGACATAACTGCTTTCATCTTTTACTCCACATGTAAAAAAAATAATCCAATGCTTTCAAGACACTGACAGTATCACTACTTTCATTTCTTATTTATATCTGAAACTTCAGTTGATCTCATCTTCAAACCCTTCCAAGTCTCATTTCCAACAACTGCCATTGTTCATCCTCAAATTACTTTTGAATTGAATTGGTGCTTGTGAATAGTGGATTTTGATTGGAGATTGGCACTTTGCACAGCAGCTTCTACCATCAGTGTATGAATGTGTGTGTGAAAGGGTGAATGTGATATGTAGTGTAAGAGCGCTTTGAGCTGTCTGAAGTCTAGAATAGGGCTATGTAAGACCTTGGAGGTCCACAGTGTTGCAGAATCAGACACCTGCTCATCGATAGAGTACTGAACAAAAGCTCAGCTGTTTCCTGAATGAACCTAATCATGGTGTTTTCCCTGAGAAGGCAAGAACCATCAATCATTTATTGGTAATTGATCAGCTAGTGTCCTGACTGATTCAAAGTTGTGGATGATAGTTTACAGAGAAAGAGCTGCATGCCCTTGATCGTGTTTGCTAGTGTTTGCAGGGAGCAGCAGTTTATCTGAAAACTCTGTGACTCTCGTCAAACTTCTATCTTGTTTTTTAGAAATGTTCCCGTCCCACCTGTGACCCAGCAGCAACCACATGAGGGCAGCAGGTTTTATGAAAATACCTCGGTAATGTCTTATGTCAACAAAGTTAGGCATCTCTGCTGCGGCTTCCCTCTGTCGTCTCGTCGGCTGTGTGCCCCTCACCTTCAGGAGGCGTGTTTGAAGTCTGAGGGATGTGTGGGCTCATAGAAGGAATCGCTGATCAAGTGTTGCTTTCAAAGTGCATCAGAGTCGTGCAGCCAGCCGGCAGCTCCTCGCCTTGTGCGCGTGTTTTTGTCTTCGCCGAAGCAGCGGGAGCTGCCCTTGAGAAATTCTGAACAAATATTTCTCTCTCTCTCTCTCTCTCACACACGAACGCACACACACACACACACACACACACACACACACACACACACGCACACACACGCCATTATTCATGCAACACAAAATGAAACACCAAAAACATACAAAAGAAATCTGCTGCTGGCTTTAACTTCTGTTGTTTGCACTCCCAACATTCTCGCAGGAGTTGATCAACAAGTGAACATGAAAACATGAAAAAAAAAGATAAAATTCAAAAATAATAAATGCATATATATATATTTATATACTTTGTACATAGTCAGGTCCTGACGTCAACCCAACGTCAGTTTCTAGAGTCAACCTATCGTCAGGTTTTGACGTTAACCCAATGTCTGGTTTTGTTGTCAACTCAACTTCTGGTTTTGACGTCAACCAAGTCTCAGGTTCTGACGTCAGCCCCACGCCAGGACTTCTGGATGTCTGAATGTGATGTTGGAGGAAAATGGCCAAACGTCAGTTTTTCTTTCTCAAATCATTTGATTGGGTTTTGTATTAGTGTTGCAAACAGACAGTAAATATTGAGATGACAAAAAAATGTCTGAGTGAGCTGGTTTCTAACTTGCCAGGCAAGACGTACAAGAGAGACTATTACAAGAGCAAAACAACCCTCAGTTCAGTCTAACCCTCCCCTTACATACCCCTTGACCCTTCCCACCCAGTTTCCAAGTACTCTTGACCCTATACCAGAACCCGAATGAAATAAATAAGAAAAAGAAAATAAATCCAACGTCAGGTTTTGATGTCAACCCAACCTCAAGATCTGACGTCAATCCTATATTAGGTTCTCATGTTAACCAAACATTGGGTTTTGATGTCAACCCAACGTCTGGTTCTAAAGTCCACCTTAGTCAGGTTCTGACCTCAACCCAACATCAGGTTCTGAAGTCAACCTAACATCCGGTTCTGACATTAACTAAATGTTGTTTTTTTTGCGACAAACCAACCTCAAGATCTGACGTCAACCCAACATCAGGTTCTGAATTCAACCTAACATCAGCATCTGACGTCGACCCAACGTCACACATTAGTACTTTTGCACTAATTGCTCTCATTCCTTAATCAATCTCAATAAACGTGAACATTTCCCCTGCCTTCTCATACAGCTGAACTCTGTTCTTGGCTGAACCAGAGACACTTGGTCATTTGCATTTTGAGTGCATACTGTAGATAAAAATAAAGTCTTAAAATGAAGTCGCTTGGGACTTAATGGAAGAAGATGGAGCTCTGCTGGTGGATTACATTTGTGAGGCAGAAAAGGGGCCAAAAACAGAAAAGTTTCTGGAGTTAGTAGAAAAATCTGCGAGTAAGCTGATATGGTCGGCCGGGCTGTGTGGGCCGGTTTTCACCTCAGGGACTGAAATAAACCATCTCTAATCAATAGTAGAGTTTACTCATCATTAGTTTGCCGTTCCTGCACTCCTGCTGATGTGAACTTCCCCAACTCTGTGTTTAGACTGATCATTTACTGTGGCACATTTCCCAAGTTAGGCTTGGAAAAACACTCTGCCGCCGTCAATTTAATGTTCTCCTGAGGTGTGTCATCGCTGCAGCTCGCTATCTAGAACAAAAAAAAATCCTGAGACAGAAACATATTTTCCTTTCTGCACTCATGATTACCAAAATTCTCAAGCCAAGTTGCAGTGGTGATATAGTGAGCCATTAGAGATATGACAAATACATTCATTAGCTTCCTCGCAGCAGCTCGGCTCCATGCTGTTACTCCCCGGGGGGAAGTGGGAATAACTTTGGTGTTGCCTCTAAAGGCAGAGCTATCGACCCCAGGGGTAATAGAGGAAAAGATGATGGAGAAAGATGGATCGGCATGGCTCACCTTCAACTGCTATTCTTGGCCTATTGATTATGATTATGAAAAATGTGTGACAGGCGAGGGTTGTTTTGTCTAAGCCACAGGTCCGGAAAATAAAGAACAGCTGTGAAGATTTTTTTAATGGAAAACTGCACCCGATGTAAACTTCTGTGTGCTGCATGGCTCTGGGAGTTTTTATTAAGAACTTTTTAATGGATGTCTACAAAGCTGCCTTGGTAAATTACTTTAATACTGAATATTGACAACACACTTGTCACTTCTCTTAGCTTAGCAAACAGCATTGATTGGATAACGTGCATGTATTCTCAGTGCAGATGAATCGGATGAGTCAGATCTATTATAAAGAACCATCATTGCATATTGAAACATTGATGGTTTTAAAAAGTGATGGGAGGATGAAGGGTTTTTTTTTTTTAAACTCAGAGGAGATTTCAGCTTTGACAGTTAACATTTTAACACCCAGTTTCTTCTTCTCTTTCATCTAAACGTCAAACTGAGCTGAACAGTTTTTTTCTGTCACAGCAAATATAATAAATTTTATATATTTTTACTTATCTGTCTTTGCATTAATGCATCTTAGTACTGATCGTTTTACTTAATTTCATAAAGTCATTCATGTATTTATTATATAGAAGCAAAAACAGGAATATCCGTTTCAACTTTTCAACTGTAATCCGTTGTACTGATGTTTGAGGTACTAGTTTTGTTCTCTTTGGCGGTGCCTATGGCAATAATGGTAATTGTGGGACTACACTTCCCAGATATCCAGACAGTGTTGCATGTGTGATGTCCACAGTTGGCTCCGGTTGTAACTCTTGATTTTCCTCGCTGACGGTTGCTTTCCTTTTTAGACTGTTTGACCTTCATCTGAGCGTCGAATTTGTTTCTTTTTCTTTGGATTTTCACTTATTTAAGTATATATATAAGTTGTATCTGTAGTCATCGATCTTTTCTTTGTTTGTTCAGCCATAGTAGATTACTGTTTACTTGCAACACTTGCAGAGACCGGAAAAACAACTGCTTAGCTCGCCTACCCTCTCCTACCAACCACTGCTGCTATGGAAAACGCGTCACGAACTGGGCACCACTTTTTTTTCCACGAAAGGCGACCAGACAAAATTCTGTGAATGCAAAGGCTTTCATCAGTGGGCCATAGGCTCAATCACCATTGTGTTACCTCATTCGGCGATAGATAGTTACTTAACAGACTTTTATTTGAATGAAAATCTTTGAGATTATCACTTTAAAATGTACAGAAAGAGACAGCAATAGTGACAAAATAAGTATTTTAAAGTCAGTGGAAAAGCCATACTGAGCTAACAGAAGCAGCAGAACAGTGCATGTGGCCACGCAAGCAAGCAACACACGGCTGCAGAACACAGTGTTTTTTCTTACACGTAGACATGCAGAAAACTAACAATAGGTTATAATAAGATAAAACAATCAAAATTGTTGTTTCCTTACAGCCAATCAAATCAAAATAAAAGCAAAAAGCAGTGTAGACATTGCTTGGTTATGTGTAGATGCTGATAGTGACTTACAGCTACACTAAAATCGACTACACAACACCACAGCCACAAGGTCTGAACAACTTCCCACATTAGCTTTCCTGCATAACCTAAATGTTAGCCTGTTAGCTTGATATAAGATGCAATCACTGCTAATGTAAGTTTGCAGCTAACTGGCTAAGATGGCCAGCTGCAGCACATTAAACAAACTGTAAACTCACCTGTAAATATCACATTTGTGAGTCTCGTCAGTGGGATCCTAGACTCGACTACCACTGCTAACAACTCACAGTCGGCACATGGCCTGCTAGCATTGTCTCGACATGCTTGTTAGCCACAGCACTTGTTTCTCGCCAGCTGCTGTCAATCAACCCCCGACATGGAAACACCCCTCCAGCAGCTCAGAGAGAAAAGCAGCCTCTCTCATAGTTCTCCAACAGGCTTCTTTCTACCAGTTGAGCATAATAAACCAGAAAACACCAACATTATTTATACTGCAAAGCGATATTTCAATGTGAAAGCCAATCATTTCTCAATAATTATCACAATTATGCATCGGCTTGTTCCAACTTAACACAGTGCATTATTTTCCTCAGTTTTGTTTGACACAGTTGTGTAATTTAAAATAAAGTTGAACAGTGTTTTTTGCTGCACTGCACCAGTTTGTCGTTGACTGAACTATCTGCGGGTTCTTAATTTATCATTGAAAAGCATAGTTTAGCAAAGTCATTTACTTATAAACTAGCAATCGTAAAGACAATAATAGTGTGAAGAAAATGATAGTCGTAATAAAAAACACAGCACAAAGAAGTATTTGTATTTAGTTCTGTTTAGAAAGTCGAGTTAACGGGGTAATCACCTTTCATCACTGCTACCAAACAGCTGGGAGCCTCTAATATGGCTGCCACAATTTGCACGCAATAATCTTGTTTTTATCATATTCATTGTGATTCAAGGACAGTAATTAGTTCCGTCTTTAAGATTGTGTCGTAACCTGACACTGTCTGAAATGCTCTGCTATTGTAAGCCGCAATTTGACTCATCGGGAAATGCAAAATAGATTAGCTGCACCACGGAGGCGATTGTGGAAACTGAACTATGAACGGATTCTTTTTAAAGGTCAGTCACGCCTCATTTACTGAACATAATCGAATCATTTGCCTGGGGAACACATGTGAGTCTCCCATGAATATCTAATTAATTTAGACCATTAAAAATGGGAAAGTCAGAACAAGCAACGTTGAGCTACAAACGTGCAAATTAACTGCACAAAGGCTCTTATTCAAGGTGTACACCCATTCACTAAGTCATATAGGTTCATTTGAGACATTCAGACAAAATCCAGGATAAATGCTGAGTGACAGCTTTTAGAAATAGCTCAGGTACACGTTCAAAGACTGATTCAAACCTTCCTAATGCAAAACAGGCGGACAGCAAATTAGTCCCACTTAATGAAGGTGATGCCTTCCCTATTGTTTGTTAGCCCCTGAATGTCAAAGACAATGAGTCTAAATGGCTGCAGTTAAAATGATCGTGCTTATTCCAGGTCACTGTCAAGTTCAACTGCCTCCATGACTAATTCATGATTCTATTTTCTTGGTTGGATTAACAATATCCACAATAAAGGGAATGAAAGTAGCTATGCTAAAATGGAAAACTTGTTCTGCTGACTGTAATATGAAGAGTTACACATTTGGTGAAATAGACTTCTGTGGAGTTTCATTAAAGGATACTATAGGGCGCACTCACGTGTCCATGCATGAAGGTAGATTAGCTAAATTTAGCATAAAGGTTGGAAACAGTGGGAAACAGTTAGCCTGGTTCTGTCCAAAGATCAAGTTTATTTTTGGATTACTTTTTGTGCTTGGATTAAAAAGCAACAGACAATATGTCACTTAGTAAGCTTTAGAGATGTTGGTAGTTAGACTTTGGAGAAAACCCGGCTAGCTTGTTCTTCCTGCTTTCAGTCTGTATGCTCATAAGCTAATAAGCTAATCAGCTTTAGTTACGAAGAGAAAGCATATGAGCGCATTTTCGGAAGTGTTTAATTATTCCTTTAACGTCTGATCAACAAAATGTGAGTAGCATGATACAGTGGTTAATGACAATCACACAAAACAAATGTATTAAATAGCAATCTTAACAGTTAGCTTAATTCACTCAGGACATTTGATGTTGTGAACAAATGTGGAGGCAGGCTCGACTCAGACACGAGGTCGGGTGTAGTGTTCATGAAACTGAACACATATGGAAAACATTGCAAATTTATGTGCAACTCATTGCTAAAACAGGACGAGGCTGAGGAGGTGGAAGGATTTTAATTTCTCAAGTTATGCAGCAGTGAAGCTATGAGGATGCAGAGCTCAGCGTTGTAACATGCAGACCTAGAATAAGGGCCAAATGTGTTTATAGCCTCATGCTGATTGAAACTACATGAGCATATGAAACATGTGGCTTTAAAATGACCTCCTCACCTGCTTGAACGACTGTCAGGCTCCATAAACTCAATTAAAGGCGGTCATATCTTTTGAATACATATTCTCATATTTTCATGGGTTTCACATTTCTGGGTGTTTATTGTTTACAGTGAAAAGGTGAAAAAACTGCATAATTCCTTGTTTTTCCAGAATGACATTTTTAAAAAGGTTGCCTCTGAAATGGGCCGTTCAGAACAGCTGCAGGTTTCTACGTAGAACCTTGCTTTCGCTGAAATCGACCAATCGTCATTCACCGTCATTAACCTCAGGCTGCCTTCTTGCACGAGCTTGTAGTCAAGTCGATTTAATTTTACCGATCCGATACCTCCTGGTGATTCTGGCTCATTCATATAAGGCTGACTAACCGATCCTAGAGCAGCCATGTTTTCTACAACTTTGGAGTGACAGTGCAGTGCGGCCGTTCCCCCACGTGGGATCACACTTGTGAGGGAGGGGCTACGCGGTCACTCTAAATACTGTCAGCCAATCGTGGCTAAGGTCTGACCTTTGAATGGGAAAACGGCTTGTTTGTTTCAGGAGGAAGGAGAGGCTCCAAAAAATAATTAAACTGAAATATGTATACAATTTTTAAAACGAAACCAACTTTACTAACGTGATTAAAAAACACATTAGAATAATAGAAAATTGAATGCAGAGCTAAAGTATGTCACCTTTAAATCAGAGCAATGTGAAAGGAATATTAAGCATTATTCTGATTGATTCAGTTGTATTAATAAAATGTAATGGATTCCATTACCCAAAAAGGCAAAACTGACAATGATAAATAAATATTTTAATATAATACAAAACATAAAAACACATATAATGAAAGCTCAAACGTTTAGACAAATGATACCAAGAACACCTGTTGTTTTGTGCATTTCTAAACTCGTATAAAGATGATTAAGAAAGCAATCTTCTTGCTTGAATGGGATCCAAAGACAGAAACGTCTGTTTGCACAATTACTTTTGAAACTTATCAAGGCTGTTTTGAATTTCAAAGAAAACTGACTTCTGAATGAACTCAAACTAGACTGACCCTGACAAAATATATGTGATTCTATATATAGGAGTGTGAGTGAGCAAATCCCAGACAATGTTTGTAAGTGATTTAATAAAAGTGCCATATTTCTTTTATGATGCTCTCTGTCCCGCCGCCCTGAGAGCTCTTTCCTTGAAAGAATGGATCCAATCTTTTTTTACAGTCCCCACACCGAGGCCTTGCCAGTGCTTGGCACAGATCAATCTCTGAGGCTTGAGCAGCAGAAAGTTAATCTGGGAGAGGGACCTGTTCGTCTATGCCTCGGCATGCTCGGCTGTCAGTCAAAGATCTCAGCGCACCTGTCCTGACAGATGTAGGAGCTAACAGGCTGAATGGCCCTCCCAGGACCTGTCCACCATCCCCCTTTTATCCTCTCCCTACTTCCTTAACCAAAATGACTGAAAAGACTGAAAGTTGATCCAATGTGTGACTTTAGAATTTACATTTATATTTTAATCATTCACTTCAGCTCATACACATATCCTGAGTAAATATTAATATGTAGCATACTAAAGCTTTTATATGGAACATGCAGCATGGATTGTGCCAACATTTACATTTACTACATCTAACATTTATATTCTTTGATTTAAGATATATAACCTGTGTGAAAATAAGTGCAGTCAAATCCAGAAGGAGTAACAAACTGGAGGTCTTGTTGGCACACTATTATATGTTGGCTCCTGTCCTTGGCTCCTAATGAATGCCCAAATGTTTTGTCCATGCCTACAAAACGTATTCTTTCTTGGGGTCTTGTCAAAGCAGTTCATCTTAATATTGAAGTTGTTATTAGGAAGTAGATTTTTCTGAAAGCTACAATATATCCCTGTCCTTGCACCAACAAACATTGATGCCTCACATCCGATATGTCATCTGGAAACTATGATCTTGTGCCAATCCATCCAGCAGAAGTTCGGATATTTCATTGGTGATAGGTGAAAACTTTGTCCTGCTGTTGGACTGAAAGTCAGGGAAGTCCTGATTTATTCTTTGGACACCATAAATATCTGTTTAAAATTTCATCACAATACATCCAACAGTTGGGGAGATACAGTCCGGACAAAAGTGGTGGAATGACCAAACTAACCTGCCATCCGTGGAGCCAGGACTCGAGCATGGCTAAAAAAAGCAATCCTCTGCCCTGTTACATCCTCGTCTGCTGACAAGGTTTATTTTATTTCCAGTTTCTAATTATTTCCTGTTTTATTTTGGTGAACTCACCTCTCCTCTCTTGTTTCAGAAAACCTTTACTTCCTGCTCTTGTGTGTTTCCCGCCTTTGTGCTTCCCTGCCCTGATCAGTTTCACCTGTCGCGTTAGTTGCACCTGTCCCTAATCACCCCTGAGTGTTTAGTCCAGATTGCTCTCTGTAGCAAGCATTTGAACCAAAAATGACTTTCTACCCCATTCATAATTTTCATACAGTCCCTAACTTTTTGAAACAACAGGGTTCTAAAGTATTAACAAACATTATCTATCTAAACTAAAATTTTAGCTCCAATGAAAATATAATTCTATAATTGTTGTGTAACTGTTTCTTTCATTACAGACAAGCTAGTCAATTTAATATGTTATATAATCTCATCGTGGATTCTCGAGAGGCCGAGGAGTAAAATGACGATCGAGAAACAGAGAAAGAGAACGACTTGAAGGTCACGGTTTAAAAAATAACAAACCAACGTCTTGTTTTATTCTTCAACTCCTTCAAGTACTGAAGCAAAGCGACGAGCAGAACAACAGATAAACACACTATATTAAGTGACTTTGTGTTTTAATGGTAATGTCATGTGTGGGCAGAACATCACATTGTAAATCTGCAGCGAAACTGAAGCTAATAAAAAGGATGGATCGCTGAAACCCGAGTCAATACGGAGTCAACAAGTCTGGGCTGTGACAGGTTTATTGAGCTCATTCATTCAGGGAGACGAACCCTTAGCTGCTGTGCACACAGATAAGAGATGATTGCGACGGAGTGCAGCCAAATACAGGAACACAGACCTGGGAACATGACATTCAAAATTAAAGCGGGGTGTGGAGCTATGCAAGAAGGACAAAATTCTTTAGATCTATCTCTATATATCTCGACAGATTCTCAGTCCGTTGTCTTACACAAAGCTTGATGAAGAAGGCTGCTTCTTTTTCCTCTTTTCATCTCCCTCCATGACATATCTAAGACCATCTCCAGCGATAACTGCCTCTGGGTTCTGTAATTTGCTCTGGTGGGCAGACAGACCAGACTTTACAGTAGCTTTGATCATCTGTAACAGCCTGAGGGGATGTGACATTTATGCTGCTCATGAGTTCATGTTTTTTAGTCAATAATTGCTGTTGGAGGCATTATAGAGCGATGTTCGGAATAAATGAGGGGAAATGTAAAACGTTTCTGCCGCTGCTGTGTCCATTTCTATTTTTTAACATTTCTTTGTGATTTGTTCAAGAAAAGTGTATTCCTGTATTTTATATCTAAAGTTTCATAATGATTTGATTCCAACTGTGGCAACTCGTACATTAAAAGTTATGCAACATAATTCCATTACAGTGAAGCCCCTGAAATATTTTGGTGCTGACACTTTTAATCTAATCACTGCTTATACAAAATGGATTAGCCTGCCGTTTTTAAAGCACATACAGAAAAAAAAACACATTGCCATTTAAAAGCACTATTTCTACTTGGAACATTTATTGTTAGGTTTAAGGCAAGAAATTGTGAAGGGTAGGACTGCTGAAAGAGAAAGTTGTTCCTCAAAATATAAAGAGAATTATGCGAAAGATAAATGGAAAGACACAAAGTTAGAAGCGAATACTTTTAAAGATAACATGAAAGAGACTGTGAACAAGCTGCAGTTCAAAAGGAACTATAAATCCAAGTGCACAATGGTATCAAAAAAGAGCGTCTTGGGTACACGTTCAAAGAAACATGTACATACAGTGAGATTTCATGTCTGGGTAGGATTCACAATAAACAGAAGAAACTAAATGAGATTTTCTTTTTGCTTGGGTTAAATAAAAATAAGTAAATAAGCTTAACAAAGAGAATACTGTAAGGCCATTTTATGCTAATCATCATTAGTGGTAATTAAACACTGTGTTATATTTCTAATCAGAAATAATTTGTCATTTACTCTGTAAATGAGGACGGGGTACCACAGGGAAACGATCTCGGCCCATTGCATTTTTGCAAATTTGTGATTTATTGTCTTTATAATAAAAAAACTGACTTGACTTGAAGTGACTATGTAACTTAAGAGTTTCTGTTGTACACTACAATTTTAATTGTGTACATTTTAAGGTGTCCCAATGAAAGGAACCTCGCGAAGAAGTAAAGTTTGTGTTAAAAGTTGATGATCGATTTGATGTAAGTTCTTGTAACTGCAGTTTAATTTCTCCACAGGATATTGGATAATGTTGTCTCTGTAGGTACCTCTGTATTTTCCCCACAGTATGTTCAGAAAAGCCATAATCAAGCTACAACAAATTAGTGTATTGAGCGGTATGTATGCTCAGTCAGTAAGTTCTCAATTGACAGTTATTGTCCTATGAAATTACACACTTTGTTTACTTAGAAAGAAAAAGAATTTAGGACAAGTATAATAATGTGTAAATTGTCTTTGTTGATACATTTAAATGCTTAATGTGAAATCCATAAATAACCTTGTCCAAACTGCATTCATAGGGTTATGGACAGACAGTGTAGCACACAAACAATGCTGTTTGCAAGCTATGATTTGGCAGCCCAATCTGAACTACTTCCTACTATTACAATATTCAACTCTTTTGTTTTTCAGTTTCTGTAAGTAAGAACCTTGTGGATCAAAGCAAGTGTGGGATATCTGCTTTATGAGACGGATCAAGGAAGGATTTTATACAGTGAAGGGATTTAGTTTATTCTCAAACTGCTGAAAACAACAATATAATATGTGAAAGTATCACAATTATCAAAAAACTTTTTCATATTTTCACTCTTCTGGAAACAAACCCACAGAAAGCAAGGCGTGTGCGAGACGCTAAATCTTATCTTGTTATAGTCCTGCTTTGAACGTGAAGCCTAAGTGTTCCCTGCTTCCAGTGGCTGTTAACTTTAATGACTTAATCACCACAGTTGACTTGTTTCAGAGACATCGGTCTGCAGCTCTATCTTGGACTCAAACTGTTCTCCACTGCCCTCAAACGTGCTTCGATTTTATAAGAGAACCAACCTCGACAAGATCGAAACTGAATTGATGTTTTAAAGCAACTTCTTCTCTCAATTAGGTCGGAAATTGGAACAGGAAGTGAAAACCCTGCTTTGGAGAAATACCATTTCACAGAAGTTTGTCTTCTCTCTCTCTTTTTTGTAACATGATGCATCCATCCTGAAGTGTAAGGATCTTTTCCCCTGATTTATTCCCTTTCCTCTTCTTTTTTCTTAGTACAACAAAGAGTTTTTGATTTTTATACGCTGTGATAAGGTGATCTCCCTCTCGTCCAGGATTAGCTCACAGCTGTCAGGATGATTTGTAGCATCATATACGATAATCCAAATGTTCAGAAATATACTTTCCATTTCAGCTAAAAGGATTTCACACTCCCCATAGTCCTTAACGTGATTTCATTCTAATCCTTTTGTTTTGGCAGAGCTGAACTGACAGCTAAAGTCATCCAAACTGTTGGTCAGCAGATGTTAATGTTTATACTTTAATAATGATAAAGAATGGTTCCCGGCGCATGCTCACGAAATGGCATCAAATGGACCCCGGTAATTACATCTCCCGTTTGGCTGATGGTTATTGCTCTCAAAGAAAAAGTTGCCCTGTGTGTTCAGTACGCCCTCTGATTCATTTCTGTGGACGTTTTCACATTCAGTCTTCTAAATTGGTCTGGGTTTATTTCCTGTTGAGCTCTTTCTTAATATCAAAGGCTGACAGGAAATAAATTTTGCGCCCGAGTTGTTACCTAGGAACACAAGTCCAATGGAGAGGAGTGGGATAATCCTCATTGTTAAAACCCCATCTGAACTTAAATATGTTACTGAAATAATTTAATTTGAGTTGTCACCTCTATAAACCTAAAAGCTAATTCTAGCAGGACATCATTTTGTATCATCTCCATATCTAACCGCACTGATTTATCTGTTTAAAAGCTATTACTCATTCTGTATTGTTGTCAGTATTAACGAGAAGTCGCTCCTTCCTACCCCCCCCCCACTTGTTTATCTCCTCTGTCTGTCTGCATCCTGCAGTGTCTTTATTCATAAATCAATTCCCGCTGTTCTTTTATTATCTTTATGCTCCCTGCATGTTGTTTGTTCTGTTGCATTGTTGGTCATGCTATTATGTTGTATTTCTGCTGTAGGAATCATCTTAAAGAGAAGAGCAATGCTGAAGTTGTTTGGCAAATTGTTTGTGTAATTCCCACAGGATTTAAGTTAAAGTTAAGACTGACATGATTTACAGATACCTGATTGGTTAATTACGGCAATCCGAGGTCTGTTATTTTTAGATACAGACCGTTGCTATGAAGAACAGACCGTTGCTAGGGATGCTGCTCAAATCAGATACCTGACTGGTTAATTACGGCAATCCGAGGTTTGTTATTTTTAGATAACAGACCGTTGCTAGGGATGCGGCTCAAATCAGATACCTGATTGGTTAATTATGGCAATCCGAGGTCTGTTATTTTTAGATAACAGACCGTTGCTATGAAGAACAGACCGTTGCTAGGGATGCGGCTCTAATGACACAATCCGGACGACTAACTGTAAACGGATCAATCCGCCGAAATAAGTCCGGTAAATTTGACATCGGTTGAAGAAAAGAGACAAAAAGGCAGAGAGAAAGCAGGAGCTAGCTCAATTTAAGAAGGCTAAAGAGGCTGTTCCTATGGACACAGCTCTCACTGTGAGTGTAAGGGACTATTTTAAAACGAAAAACAGAAATATAACCATTTTTATGTTTATATTTTGTGTCAAATTATTGATTCCGTGAGTAAAAAGCCGCTAAAACTCTTTCACATTAAAGCGCCTGAAAACTTTATGTCATAACTTTTTTCCTAACATCAAATATTTTTAAGGGGCTTTATTGTTTAAAAAAATGACATGTTACAAATTAATATAAACATGGAAACACTGTCACCTTCACTCTGCTGCTGGCTTCATGTGCTTTGAAATGGCAGTTAGTTAACAGAAGTGTATTAATTATTAATTATTATTATTATTTCATGTGGCAAATAGAAACAATACAGGACAATACAAGCAGCATTATTAATCACACTCAGGGGTTTTAGGCAGATTGTACACAACACAGTGATATACAGTATAAAAGACCTAAAATATGATATAAAAATCCATCAATCCATTATCTATACCGCTTGTTCAGGGTCGCAGGGGGGCCGGAGCCTATCCCCGTCATTGTGTGAGAGGTGGGGTACACCCTGGACTGATCACAGGGCTGACGCACAAAGACAGACAACCGTTTACGCTCATGGGCAATTTTAGAGTCACCAATGAACCCAAAGAGTATGTCTTTGGACTGTGGGAGGAAGCCGGAGTACCCGGAGGGAACCCACGCATGCATGGGGAGAACGTGCAAACTCCACACAGAAAGGTCAACTTCATCAGAGCTGGGAATCGAACCAGAAAACTTCTAACCTGTGAGGTGACAGCGCTAACCACTGCACCACCGTGCAGCCCCTGAAAAAAAGATACTGCTAAATAATAAAAATTCTGTCAGTCTGTCAAAGAATAAAAAATGTGAATGATGTCGTTAGATATCTGACACTTGAAATTTAGCCGAGGAATATGTTGCACCACAGCAGGCTGATGATTGCCTCAGTCAGATCCATGTGTACTGAAAGATTTGCAACACCTGCTTATTAACCCTGATTTGAATTATATAGTTCTACGGCTGTAGTTCGACTATTTTATTTTTTCAGTTGAGGTCACCATCATCTGGACTGTTGGACAGGGATGTTACAGAGTTCTAGAGATCTGCTTAACGTGTGTTTTTGAATCCATATAAAAAATGTTTTTTGTGAGACAGTGGTGTTGAAACATGTCCTTGTTTTAAGTGTAGTATGTCAATTTGTGTGTCTGTACATTGAGAGTTAATTCCTTGTATGTCCCCACATATTTGGCCAATAAAACTGACGCTGGAAAAAAAAAAGTCAAACTGGAGTAAACATCTGCTCCACTAAATCTAGTACTCCAGGAAAACCAGGATTGTGGCCAGTGGCAAAGCTGGTGTGTTGGCAGAGCTGCGATTCATTGAGCATCAGCCAGAAGGAGCCTTTCATAGGTGCTTTATCTCGCAGAATATTAATTAGAGAAATCGTAGAATCCAGATGCAATGCCCGTCGATGCTGTAAGAGAGATATGAGTTAATACACGGCGAAGTCTTTGACATTGGTGAGCTCCTGGGATCGATACCTCAGAGATCCATACTGTGTTTCCTGCGGCAAAGAGCTGCTGCTGCTGCTCCTCTGACCTTTCAGAGGCTTCCTGTGAGTCGGACCAGCATTGATCACACCCGGAGGAAAGTTTAACTCTGGGCCTGTCAGAGATTGAGCTGTGGGTGGGAAGTACTCTTACTGTATAAGAATGTCCATATATAAATGTGTATGTATGCGTACTTTGAGTACTGTGTGTGCTTGTAGGGTAGGAACAACAATGCTGACAGTTAACTTTGTGCATGATGCAGTGGATGCTTTAAAAAGTGATCAGCACCATGACACACAGGACTAAAAGGACACAGAGACTCCTTAACCAGTTTCCCATGAGCCAACAGGCCAGTTCTGCATTCACATCACTTTTAAAGTAACCTTCATCTTCTTAAAGGGCTAGTTTGTCGATTTCCAACCTCATTCCTATCATGCTATTATAGGGAGCTAATGCCATTATGGTTGGAAAAAAATGCAATCTTGCTCTGTGCCTTTGGAGGACGCTACCCGCTTCTCCGATGGGCCCTGGAAAACCTCCACCAGACTACATAAAACGCGTCATCTGGCGGAGGCCAGGGAGCTTGCTAAACTACACTTCCCCCAGTCTAGGACGCTCTGAGACATTGCTTGCAACGATCAATGTCCTTGGCTGGGCCGTTCCTTTCAGAGGGAGGGGCGCAATGCATGCTGGGTGTTGTAGGAACGTAGAATGGGTGAAACCACGAGCTGCTTGTACAACTTTCTCCACAGCTATGGCGTCAATTTCAATTATTATTGCTTTTATCGATTACAGAGAACACCAGCTTTGACTGACAGTGGCTTTTTCCTTTAAAGGAAAATCTCTACACTCTGCACTTTACTTGACAATATTCATTCATACTTCTACTCTGACGATTGATATTTACAGCTCAAAAATGCCGCCCTCTTCCCTACTGAACCAGGAAAACAGCAAATATGTCCTTAGGTGATGAAAAGAGCCACAGTGATATAAATTGACTAAGGTGGTGCAAGAAATGATCAAAAGCTCAGTCACTTTGTCTGTTTGGAGGACAATGCAATAACTCTTTTTGGCAGAAAAGCTTTGTTGCACTGAGGTCTTTGGATTTGAAGTGACACCATATTAAATCAAAGTGCAGTGCTACTTCTTCAGATATTTACTCAACTGTTTCCAACTCTATCCACAGGAGGACGGTGGCTAGTGTTGGAAACAGGAGACGAGAGAATGAGGGATAACACGCGGCAAAGGGCCGAGGGTGGGAATCGGGCCTGGGGCCGCCGCATCAAGGACTGTAGCCTCTGTAGTGATTTAGTGATAGTAAATAAGTGATTTACCCCATAACCAAACCAGCGCCCCTATTTACCCAACAAACATAGATGCACAGAACACCGACTTAATGAAAACAATACTTTTATTTTGGTTCACTTCTTATTTACACAAATGAATGCTTATTAAAGTCATCTACTGCTGTCTTTATAAATGGATCTTTACCATTGAATAGCTACTGTAGAGAGAAGGAGAATGGGATGTTGTGCAGATACAAAATACACAGATATACAGTTACAGTAGAAATGCTATAAGGATAGCCAACATTCATGCACGAGAGCGGTTATCCTGGGCTTACAGAACGTACTGCACCGAATAAGGCATACAAACTGTCGCTGAAGTTACAAAAGAAGCTAATATCTCCAAGTACTAAGTTAAAGGCAACCAGGTTTACTGTTCTCTGAAGCACTTTGACCTAGTACTTCAAGATGTCCAATGACCTGGATGACTGAAGATTTATGCACACGAAAAAAGCCAAGTACAGTAACTATACAGGTGCATTATGGTTCACCACATTGCTCATTGTCTTGTACAAGGTCAAGTGCACAAAGTTCTGAAAAGGAAAAGTAAAAAGACAAATTGAAAGCTAAATGGAGGCAGTGAAAGGCAGGAATAAATTAGCAGCAATGATGAATAAATGGAGAGGAAAGAATGGAAACAAAACGAACAATTAGTGAACACAGTGAAAATATGAATAAATTAGGGCGCCATGAATAAATGCAATTCTGAACGAGGAAACCATTAACAACATGAAGGATTCAGTTTGGAAAAGCTTTTATTTTATAGAGAAATGACGGGACGTTCATCGTTCAGTTTTTCGAAAAGTTTCTGAGTGGCATTACTGAGTTGGTAAAACCTGCAATATGTTACTTAATGGATCCAATTTGTTTTAATTTTGTGCTGTCATTCAGAGTGTCACGGTTACATATGGTGAATACTGTGATTAATTAACTCTTAATATTAAAACAGGTGAAAAGCGAGATGCTGTAATTAAACTTGTGTTAAATGTCTAAAAGTAATCATGAAAATGACAAATAAATACATAAATAAATAAATAAATAGATAGAATTCCAAAGAACATTCAAGCGCAACCATCCATGTCCTCCATGTTTTTAGACTTTCCTCAAGTGCACATCTGTTCGTCTGCTTAAGAGTCGTCCTCAGTCTTAATGATGTGGAAAAGCGTGACGTTAAACAGGACCTGGTGGCCGTTGTTCCAGCCGTACAGGGCGCGGTCCCTGGCGTTGTAATCCAGCATAGACATGTGGAAGTACTGGTTGTGAAAGGGAATGTCTGTGTACTCGTACGTGGAGGTTTTCGTGGAGTAGGCGTAGTACACCTTGGCGCCGGTCAGGTGGGAGTTGGTGATGTAGAGCGTACCGCAGATCATAAAAGACTCCCCGGCGTTCCTCTTCGAGTACTCCGTGTTCCACGTGCTGAGGATCTGCAGCGTGTCCGGGTTCAGCTGGCTGATGACGATGTTGCCGGCGTTCTGGTTGGTGGCGTACACGGCCCACAGGCCCAGCTCGTCGGCCATCAGGTCGATGTCAGAGAAGCCCCCCCAGGTGTACGGGTACACGTTGTGGAAGCCGGCCGACTCCAGAGCTCTCTGCGTGACCACGCGGCCCGTCTCGAAGCTGTACCTCACGATGATGTTGCTCTGCATCTTGTTGTAGTACAGAGAGCCGTTGTACACCACGTGGTTGGTGCCGGCCCATTTGAAAGGCAGGTTGTAGGTTCTGGACTCGACTCCCGCCACGAAATCGGCGAGGGTTTTGAACTCTTTTACTATCTTGTTGTTGGTGTAGCTGTCCATGTACCAGACCTGAGGACAGATAAATACAGACCACAAACCTGTGATGTTTCTGAACAACAAACTGTAACAGCTGTAAATTTATTATCTTTGCTCTAAACTCTTAAACAAAACATGTCACCAATACGATAGTATGTTAATTCACAATAACAAGACGATGACAGAACTCAGAGCTTCAATGAAAGGGCATATAAATAAAAACAGACATTTGTTTGAGGCCAAATGTTCAATAAATGACTTTTTCTTTTTCTTATATTGACGAGGCCAAAACAGGACAGAAGGAGGGCGACTTTAACGACGCTAAGAAACAGAAAGAGACATCTTGTATTCATAGTCTGAAGGGGAATCTACACAGGTGTGCCGGGACAGAACCTCTCCAATGTTATTCAACGCTGTGATCTCCACCAGCCGCGCATGCTGCGCGGGAGGCGGGCTTAATACGCGAGTAATTTTCTGCTGCTCCTTTCGTTTTAAATGTCAAGTCTATTTTTCCTGCTGCTGTGCATCAGTGAAGCATAGAAAGCCGCGTAAATACATGCCCACAACCAAGGTGTTGCACGATGTGATGTCTTAATTTTGGCCAACCTCGATGTCAGTTGCAGGATGAGCAGCTAGATGAGCAGACAAGATTCATTTGAGAGAGCAATGAATATGTACAATTCTTCAACATGTGGGTAAACCAATCCTGTTAATTCATTCTCATTTGACTTCTACATCCTACATAAATACTGAATTTATGCACAATTAAGAAATAAGTCTACAAGTCGGCTGCAAAGTTGTCTTCTTCTACCGTTTCCGGCAGACTGCACACTGTTTGGCGTACTTTATGGCCAGGAATCACAACTACCACTGGCTAACTTTGAGACTCATCTTTGCTGTGGTCACAGCCGGTGCAGATTGCAAAATAGATGCTTCTGTGACACTTACGTGTCGCGCACATTTGTCTGACGCTACAGCGTCAGTGTAGATTCCCAGTCAGGATACATCAGCCTAACACTGTAGGATGAATATGGATTTAAGTAGTTCAGAGTTTTTTGAATTGATTTTCTTGTTTTGCAACTTTTTTATTTAGCTACTTTTTAATATATGAAACTATTCCTACTAATATAATAAACTGTATTTATATGGAACTCTGTTAAAAAAGTTGACAAAGTTATTCAGACACAAAAAATAATTCAATCACAATAAATAATAAATAGGAAAAACAGATTAAAAAATAAGAATGAGTTTTAAAATGTGCACCGTGAAAACTCATTGAAAAGTTATTCCATTATCATGGTTCCCCTTAGGGTTAATGTTTAAAATCCACTGAGCTACCTGTTTCTATGGAGCAACACCTGTGCAATCAGGCGGCTGATGCACTGAATGATGGTGGTAACAGCTGAGACAGAGCAGACACACAGTGTCAGCAAAAGCAGGGGAAAAAAAGGCTGCTAATGAGAGTTAGCTTGAGAGCGCAAATGTATTTAAATAAAGACGTTTTTTTTTACATCATCATAAAAAGAAAATGTTCAAAGCGAAGAGAAAAGTTGTGAAAATCCTTTATGTTAAGCCTGACTAAATAGAGGCTTTTCCTTTTTAGTGACTCATATTTTCAACTTCAAGAACATCTTTGTCCTCACCGAGCCCTTGAACTCAACGTGAATGAGAAATGTACAGAACACTTGGCCTCTGCAGTCTCTGACAAGAAGGAAATCACTTTGCAAAAGCTTATGAGGATGGAAATGCAATGACATGCTGCTTTAGGATACGAACAGTGTAGTTCTGAGTGTAAGTCCTCGTCCAACCTATTCTGTGACTGTTAGTGTGGTTCGTTTTACTCTATGAGCAAAAGTTTGTGGTGTTCTTTTATTCTGTGACGCCCCCAATTTTTCAGTATTTTGGATTTGATTGTTCATGCAGATGGCATGAACATCAAAATGTCCACCATGTTTGATCTCAGCAGTCAAGTGTACAAAAAGTTTCAGCCGGTGATCTGTTTGACTTCTGTCCCCGTGAACAACAGGACAGAATTAGTTGTATGTAAATCATTAAACCTCTCGCTGTTTCTTCAAAGGCTTTCAGCACACAGCGAGGCGCACTGACTCACCCTGTTGTTTTTGGGAGGCGCCTGTGGGTCGGTCATCCACGCTCCAAATCTGGTCCCTGAAGTTTTGACTGTCAGCGGCCCAGTGATCTTCATTAGCTTCCCACATGCTGCGAACACATCACAAGGCTTTGGTGACACACACATACACACACACAGTACAAACTGCAGCGGCTCCACATGAGAAAACTACAGTGGTGCTAATACTGGAATACATCTCAAAGCACTGGATTGATGAAACGTGGTGGTGGTTTGGACAGAGTTGTTGCTTTGGGGCGAGTTTCACAAGATGGATTGAGATCATACTACGTCTTCCTTTGCACAAAGATGGTTCTCAGTCGTCTTCTTGAGTACTAAATGGGAATAAAAACTGCCACTACCACGTTTAACTGTTTTTTTTCTCAATAAAAACATGACCGGGCAAATACTTCATATCGCTCAGCTCTGTTCTCTCCAGTAGAAATGTTTTTCCCTCTGGAGGATTTCACTAATTTCAACAACATTTTCCAGGGAAAACTCAGCAAAGAATGTAAGAAAGAAAATGCGAGACAGTAAATACTGTTAATCCTTGAGGTGTTAAAGACCTGCAAGAATGAGCAATGTTTTACAGCATTTGGTTCGACCAATAACTATATATAGATGGACGACGCGTCTCCATCTGCTCACATTGTACGAAATTGAAGCCAAAACACCCCCCGTGGCGGGCGCTGCCATCTTGCGATGGTGACGTCATTTGAAACCAGAGCTGCGCGGTAGAAATCTGCAGGTGGAGCTGCAGTAGCCACTTCCGCTAACCAAAACACACATTTAAACTACCAAGCAAAAAAGTAAAAAAAAAAAGTAAAAGCAGACGTATTTAATGGCAGAACAGCTTCTTGTGTTGGTCTGAGGTTAACGTTCACAAATATGTAAACTTCAATGACTGTAGTGATCGTTTAAGTTACATCTCCTCTCGCCGTTCCTCCTCTACTCTGCTAATCCAGAACAGATCGGCTGCAGGAGCCGTATTTGTCAACAGAGCTGTCAATCATCCTTTTTACAGCATCAAATAACTAATTTAAACTAAACTTCTACTATACTATATAACTACTATAACTATAATGACAAAAACCATGTTTGAGAAACATTTACTTGGCGTGTATTTACATTTTATAGTTTAACTCATGTCCCATCTGTTAACATGGAGGAGGCGGGCTTTATGACCTATACTGCAGCCAGTCAGCAGGGGGCGCTCAACATGTTTTGGCTTCACGTCATGTCGCCCATCTTTTTATACAGTCTATTGCTGTGTTTGAAATGCCATACTATACAAGCAGTACGTACTGATTTGGCAAAAATGTAGTATGCAGTGTACAGTGTGTAAACAAAAGCAAAATATGTGTACTGATTCGGAGAAAATCTCCAGTATGCATCGGACCAGTCTACCTCGCCTACTGTGTCCCACAATGCAAAGCACTGGAACGTCACAGCAGCAGTTGAAATGACAGACAGCAGCAGCATTCCAGCAGAAGGGGGCGCTATAGCTAAAGAAGCGCCATTTATTGTTTACTTCCGCCTGGTGTAGCATACTGCAAAAATAATTTGAAAAGCTCCTCCATACTACATACTACCGCCAAGCGCAGTATGCAGTATATAGCATGTAGTATATAGCATGTAGTATATAGTGTAAAGTAGGGTATTTCGAACACAGCCTATGGCTTCAACAGGTTAGCATAGTTAGCGTGAGGGTTAAGTCCAAGGGCTTAAAATACGTTTTCTATTTGTAATTGTTTTAAAAACTGTATTTTTGTACATTAAGCTTTTTTAATCTTTTTTAAAATTACCTTAAATATCCCTTGTGGTATAATTTAATGGGTTTATTAAGCTATTTGTGATATTGCCTGTTCTCTCTTTCCTATATCTCTGTGATGTCTTCATGTAATTTGCTCTTGTAATGTCTTGAGCCATTGTAAATGACAGTTCGCCCTTAAAGATCTCTTAAGTATACATAAAGGTTGAGTGATTCTCTATTTTGGGGGAATTGTCTGATCTATAAGCTAAATTAAGACTGGATTCACATCCAAACTGTGTAAGAATATCCTTGTGAACATCTGGAGACGCACACATGCAGAGAATTAGAAACACAGAGGAGACAAACAGCCGCAGTAAAACAACCAGTAAAACTCTTTACAATGCGTCAGGGCGGCGTGAACATTCATCCCGCATGGTTTAATATTTGAAGTACTCGAGCCGCACTTAATTCATCTTACCAGACACTTTAATTGTGCCAAATGACAGTAGGCTATCAGTTGCACACAAGCTTACAAGTTCCCTATTAAGTATTTAGCTGCTATTTTACCTAATCAATCAAAGCTCATGCACAACGAATGCTCAAGTAATCATCAGGAGCTCAGACATATTTCCAACCACATCCCATTAGCATTCACATGTCAGCTATTTACGTTGACACTTTGACAGTCTGCATCAGTGTTGATAACCTGGCAGTTGGCAAATTGGACTTAAGTCATGCAAAGCGTTATCAGAGGCAGAGCTGCTCTGGGGGCATAAATTGATCTTATTAGATGAGTTAAACCTCGATGGGTGGAGTACAGGAAGCACAGATTTCAAGTGCGAACCTGGAAAGGCAAAGACGGAGTCAGAGGGATTCAAATGAAAGAAAAGGTATAAAATAAACACATCGATCTTGATTTTGTTTAAGCTTCTACTGCACAAAGTCTCATAACTCTACCAGCTCTACAGTTTTCTTTGACTCTGCAAATAGATGGTTTTCTCAAGCAACAATATTTCTCTGCCTCCAGTAGCAGTTCGACTCCGCCGCTCCGCTCTCCATCTACAATTCCAATCTGCTGGTGCCTGCGAGAAATGTGCCTGTGATCCCGGCGCCAAAGCATAATCTGGGGTCACCATGCCCGCCTCTACTTTGTCGGACTTACTGAGTTTGTTCATGCAGTTTCGGAGGCGATTCTCCAGGTTCAGCACCCTCTGTTGCAGCTCCTCGTAGTCGTAGGCTCCCATCTCCTCCTGGATGCCCATCAACACGCCAGACAGATTCCTGATCTCCTCTTTGAACTGGGAGATGAGCTTGGCGTCTGTCTTGTATTGCTCCAGGACAGGGATCAGCGGCTGCAGGGACTCCATCTTGCCCTTTAACTCCTAGAAAGCACCAAGAATATAGAACCGCAGAAACACCAAATATCGCAAGACTGATGTTTCCAATGCAGCTGTTCCAGAGTTATTTTATGGTCTATATGTTTAACCAAGGCAGAAATATGAAACTCAAAAGAAGACTCAAAGACGGGCAGATCAATGCCGCATATGTTGCTTCCACAATACCTACATGTTGGTATGAGGTATGAGGTAGTTGGAAGTTTCCCAACTCTGTTTTGCACAAAATGCAGATGCTTATTAAAAAGAAACATTGTTGATATAGGGGAAAACTGCATTTTTTTTGTCCTGTACATTAACATAAAATTGGAAAGGAGAAAGGAGGAGAGAGGCTCTCGTGAGACCCAAACAAATTTCACTGATGGATGATAATAGTGATGATTATTATTGTAATTGCTCCTATAATTACTGTTATTTACCGTCACCGTTTACATCGTCTAATGGAAATGCCCTCCATTCTTCTTCTTTTCTTCTCTATGATAATTATCTATATTGCCGATGCCTGTTATGGTATTACTTTTACTAGACTAAGAAGTTGATTTTTTGCCACTAATAACCGGGGTTTACAGTGGGGTCGGCTAATCCGAAACCGTCTCTGTTATTATAATCACGTTTGTGACAGGAAGTAGCTGGATTTTGTACGACATAACATAACAGATTAATGATGTTTATTGTCACTCCGGATATACAAGTACAATATTGTGTAAAAATGATTTAGCTGGTATGCTCCATTTAAAAATATTAAATATAAAAGACATGTAAAATATGTAAGGGATAATGTACAGTGAGCAGGTTGATATCGCGGAGTGTAACCTCGACAGGGTGAGCAG
This sequence comes from Semicossyphus pulcher, assembly GCF_022749685.1. Lineage (NCBI taxonomy): Eukaryota > Metazoa > Chordata > Actinopteri > Labriformes > Labridae > Semicossyphus > Semicossyphus pulcher. Next base: position 18,508,901 of record NW_027211748.1, on the reverse strand, counting down.
GACTTCTCTCACCCTGAAGGGGTTCCTTTATCCAGCTTATTACTTACGAAATCAATTATTTGACACAAAATATAGATTTGAAAATTATTTTATTGATTTAAAAATGATTAGATTTCAGTTTTGTGTTGAAAAAAGTCTGTAACACTCACAGTGAGAGCGGCGTCCAACTCTAACAGAGCCAATACTGTATTACTCACATTAAATGAAACATTTCCTCTGACAGTGAAGATATGGAGAACGGGGACGCAGGAAGCAGCACAGCACCTGATTGAGGTTTTGTCATCACTGTCAGAGTCTGTTAACATTTTCTTTTCCATTCACCGTCTTTAAACACCGCCGTATCCCGTACTGTGTTCTGTTTATCCTTTAGTGCTTTCTCTCCGCCGTTTCTGTCTCTTTTCTTTTTTCCCTCTGTGAACAAACCGACGTCATATTTACCAGACTTCTTTCAGCAGATTGATATGATTACAGTAAGTCCTCCAGACTGTGTGATTAGAGCGACATCCCTAGCAACGGCCTGTTCTTCATAGTAACGGTGTACTAAAGAGATATAGCAGACCTCGGAATGCTTTGATTAACATATTAGAATCAAGTATTTAACATTTAGCCTTGTAATAATATAAAATAAAATATAATACAATAAAATATAAGAAATACAAGTATAAGTAAACATGGATAAAAGTAATCCAATGTAAGTTTAACACAAGTAATTTCTGCCAATCAAAACAATAACAAAAATAGATGTATTTTGATAGCTTCATGAAGTAACGTGGGATCATGGGAGTTGTTGTTTTGATTGTAAACAACCACACCTAACATGACTCTACAAGAGAAAAATGAGATGATACGACTGAGCAATCATTTGCTGGACTTGCACCGCATCTGTAGCCTGCTGGAATAGAAGTATTTTTGGAGGGAAACCTGCGTTTGTTGTTGAAAACATTCACCAACTCCCGAGGACATAGCAACAGACACAGTGACGTTTCTGTTTTATAAGGTCATTGTTTTTAACTGATTTGAAAATGTTAAAGTCAGGGTAAAAATGTGAATTAAGCTAGCGGTGCGGTAGCTGACAGCATACGGTAACGTTGATTGTTGTAAGGTTGGTGGCTGAAATGTATAAAAATACATGTTAATGACGTAATGAGTTGCGTCTTAGGTGTCTTAAGTGAGTGTTAACATCTGATATTGATTTGAGGACACTGGGTCACACAACATGGAAGCTATTGAAAAAAACTATACATTTTTCTATAAGTAGATGAAAAAAATGTATTAAAAGTGCGTCTCATACACTGGAATTTACAGTATTTGTTTTGTGTTAATGCAACTTAAAATAAAGTAAAGCTAAATTTAAATTACCTTAATAAATAAAGAGTTTGTTTGAGTTTAACTGACTGATCAGGTTTTACAGTGTACTTGGACACATTAAGTGCTCACATCTAAAAGTACAGCTTACTCAAATAAAGCATGTTCATTCTAAACACAATCATTTCCAGTTAACTTCTTTTACTTACTTTCCCCGAGGTAATCAGTTTCCTAATTTTTTCCTACTCTTTTTCAACATGCATCAATTGTATTTGATCACTGCTGTAAAAACAATATTCCTCGTCATCCAACTGTTCTGTAACTGTTACACAAAGGGATAATCCAAATGCTTTATGTAACGGCGTGGCTGTGTCACTCTCACTCAAGTGTTTTAAGAATCCAGGCTGGATGCTGCTTTCACAGCCTGTCAGACTCTCTGAGACAATTTGCGTCCTTGACCAGCGGTGGAAGACCTGTATTGATCTTATGAAAGTATCAATTCAGATTCTTCTCAGCTTTCTTTAGAAGAAATCCTTTCACAGCCCCTTTTCTGTGATGTTCTCCCAAAGTTAAACATCAAAAAAATATACCTGAAAGTTTTTGTTGACGAGCGTCTTCCTGTCCGATTCGATCTGTCGGAACTTTGAGCGCAGCCCTTTGATCTGGCTCTCCATCCTCATGATGTACTGAAAGTCCCTCTGCGTCCGCAGGTTCAGCACCTCGATTGACTGCGACATGTTCTGCACCTTTTGAAAAGAGTGAAACAGCACGCCATTGATTTTCCCGTCCACAGCCAGATTAAAATGTCCTCCATGTTCAGCCGCTCGGTTGCCTGCCATGCTCAAACTTCCCGAGGAACAAATCAACATTTTGACCTCCACAAGATTGTCTTTTAACCATCCATGTGTGAGCGGAATAGAACTAGGATTGGATTTTACTTGGTCATGGGACTGTTGCTCTGTTTCTCTCATTTTTTACACATACTTTTCACTTGAGTTACAATTCAAGCAACAGCATGGGAAAACAATCAATTCTGATGTGTTTGATGACATAAATCACAGCAGATATCTGACACAGAAACATTACACTGTTAAAAGTGACCTAAATAAGATTAAATATTAGCTAAAAAATATTGAAAGGTAATATTTCTTCTCACTCTGAAGTTATAATGTAAGAGCATTTCACATGTTTCGGTTAATTTGTCCTTAATTATCCAAACAATCACGTACAATACATCGTATGTGAAACACATACAAATCTGCATTGTAAAAGTCAGAATGCAGAAAAGCAGAAGTTTAGCTCTTCTGGTTTTCAGATATACTTTCTAAACACAGCCTTATCTTAAGACAGTGGTGCTGGCTGTTAAATTTAAATGGCTAAATTTATGCACATTTTCCTACATATTGAGAAAATGTGTTTTTGTATCAGACAAATGTAGCTGTTTTTAGTGCACTAGTTTTAAGTCATCTTTAGGTTGTTTTCACACCGGATATTTTTCTGGTTTTAAAGGGGCCATATCTTTTGAATGGATATTCTCATATTTTCATGAAAAAGTGAAAACTGCATAATCCTGTGTTTTTCCAGAATGACATGTTTAAAAAGGTCGCCTCTGAAACGGGCCGTTCAGAACAGCTGCAGGTTTCTACGTAGAACCTTGCTTTCGCTGAAATCGACCAATCATTCGCCGTCATTCACCTCAGGCTGCCTTCTTGCACGAGCTTGTCGTCAAGTCGTTGTCAAGATTTCATCCTACCGATCCGATACCTCCTGGTGATTCTGGCTCGTACATATAAGGCTGAATAACCGATCCTAGAGCAGCCATGTTTTCTACAACTTTGGAGTGACAGCGCAGTGCGGACGCTCCCCAACGTGGGGGGAGGGGCTACGTGGTCACTCCAATTACTGTCAGCCAATCGTGGCTAAGGTCTGACCTTTGAATGGCAAAACGTCTGCGTCATTCACCGTCATTCAGGCTGCCTTCTTGAACGAGTTTGTAGTCAAGTCGTTGTCAGCTTACCATTCAGATACCTCCTGGCGATTGGTATTGTTGCATGTTTTCTACAACACTGCAGTGCGGCCACTCGGACGTGGGATCGCACACATGGGGGAGGGGCTACGCGGTCACTCCAAATACTGTGAGCCAATCGTGGCTAAGGTCTGACCTTTGAATGGCAAAACAGCTTGTTCGAGGAGGAAGGAGAGGCTCCAAATAGTAATTGAATTAAAATATGTATAACATTTTTTAAACGAAAACAAACTTTACCAACGTGATTCAAAAATACATTCGAATAATAGAAATTGTATAGCTAAAATATGTCCCTTTTCCTGCAGCTAATTTAGCTTATTTACAGAAACATTTTATCCATTTTATTGCTTTTTTCTTGTTTTTTAGAGCAAACTTTTCGCCTTGTACAGTGTCCCTCTGGTTTCACAAAAGCTCACTAGGTTTATGGGGCATGTGAACAAGAAGAAATACAGTCCATTCTCCCTCCTCTCTTTGCCTCTAATTGTAGCTCACCAACATTATCGGAGCACATGGCTGGCAAAGTGGCACAACACTCACACATTGTGTTGGGCATACTTTTCTGGCTCTGGTTGAGGGATCCTGAAATGGCCTCACTGAAGCCCTGAGGCAGCTTAGTACATTAGTGTCAAAGACCACAGTGAATGACAGAGAACAGCCTCTGGCACACGACATGAAAATGTAGGCTAGAGCTGTGTTTCCCTTACACGGCTTATTAATTGAGGAAAGTGACTCTGGTGCTGTGCTGCTTATTTGCAGATAATGCTTTAAATCACCACCGCTGAAGGAATTAAAAGTTGGGTTTCTGCCTCTATTCACAATGTTGACCGCTGTGTTTAAAAAATCAATTCAATTCATGCTTTTATTTCGAGAAAAATCCATGGTGATGGATGAGAAAAAATAACACCAACTCTTGTAAAAGCAATCATCCTCTTTGAGGTAAAAACAACACTCAGGCCTGGTAATACTCAAAACCTTAACAACAGCCTTGAACGGTTTGGAGCAAAAAAAAAAACAGGGGGCACTCCAGGTGTGATTGGCTCAGTTCTCATCTTTTACAACCATTCAGCTGATGTCATCCATGTAATGTATGCAGAGGTGGAAAACAGGTTTATGTACCTGGCTGGTGCAATCCCTCAGAGGATTATGGCAACAAAGAAGCATGGATAACGATAGAAATCAATTTATATGAATTTAAGGGGGGCTGGCTGCTTACAGTAAACGTGTGTGAGGAATCACATAAACAGAAACGCGTGTGTGTCTAGCCTGTGTGTGCATACCTTCTCCAGGAGCTGGCGGAGCTGCCTGCCTTTGGCGTCTCTGGAGCACAGATTCTGTTCAGGTGCCACCACTGTGCAGATACAACGCCCATCTGCATCCTGAGCCGAGCTGTACACCTGCCACCCCTCCTTTGGCCGGATGGTCTACACACACAGAGAAACACAGTCCTGAACACACAGCACACACACACACTAACGGACACAATGAATAAACACAACACCGATGATATCATGAAATAGCAGCACACAGTGGGTCATCCATTCTTCTGCTTTATGCCACCAACGCTTTGACACCAACCAATTCCACTGGCTTATAAAAAGACTTTGAAAGTGCTTTTGCTGGAAGATATTCCTCCACAGTCTCCAGTGTATTTCCACTTCAACAATAAATAGAGTTTCCCGGCCTTGATGAATAACCCGAGAGCTGAAATTCCTCTGTTTCTTTACACGAGTTCTTCCCGTGCTGGAAGTGAAAGTCCTGCTGGGAGACGCAGATAAACCTGATTTGTAGGAGCTTTTCCCCCTTTTTTATTACATTCAATCTGCTCCCCAGCACTGGAGTATAAAGCTTAAAGAACATAAAGTTATGCTTCATAAGCCAATGCGGCATATTTTAATGCAGCACCATCAACTAATGTCACAGTAAAAACTAGTCTGGCTCCAAATATTGATCAAAGAGTGCTGAAGTGTTGGAAAAGCTGATAGCTTTCAGACACAGGAGCAGCATCAGTGTTTGAACAATACTGCTGTTTACTGTCAGCGCGGCGAAATTAACACAAGCCTCCAGCCAAGCACTGGCAACCTTCTGACTGCGGATGGCAAAATTTGTCTGCGCTACCAGCGTCTTTGGCATGCGACCAACTGTTATTTGGATTGTTTTCACATCCTTAAAGTCTATCTGGCTGGAGAATAGCTTGTGAAACGTGAACTTTGGCATCCAGCAGCCTTTGAAGCTCATAGATACAGAAGTAAAGTGCTCTTTTTTTTGTTTTTCATAGCGCACACATCCTTTCCTCCTCCTCCTCTTCCTCCCATTCATCCTCGCCTGCCAGCCTGAAGAGTTTACAGAGCGTTTGGAATCAGCCATGAAAGATCACGTCCCCTCTGAGCAGGCGAAGACGTCACACCCGGGAAGGCTTTGACTCATCGCATCCACCTAATGAGAGCCTGCTTTTCGTAGGTAAAACAAAGACAGTACAGTTTTAATCGTCTAACTGCTAGAAAAGTGCATATGAAGATTTAAATGGATGCCAACACCTGAGCAGAATTATTTCAGTTCTTTCTCTGCCACATCTTAATTTTGCTTACTTATCTTGATATGAAAAAAATCCATCTCTGCTATCACCCTCCTGAGCTTTCATTCTCGTCCCCCAGCACAATTCTCTTATATTGTCCTTATCAGATTGTCAGAAAATTGTTTCAGGTATTATCAAAGAACTACAGGCCCGATCTTTGTCCACCTTGCTGGTAAAAGTTGTGATCAGGGAATAAAAAGCTTATCCTACTGATGCCCTTATGCTGAGTTTGTCCTGACATCAGTGTTAGATAAATGCCCCGAATTGAGAATTCAATAATCTCACTATACAATCTTATTTTCTCCAATTTCACAGTATGTGCCACCTCTGAACTAACTAAAACCACACTGAAAAGCAGGGGAACAAAAGAAAAGTGATGTTGCTTTGAAATGTTTGGAGGTTGCGTGTTGTAGAAATGATTGGAGATGCTGGTGCACGATGACTGGAGCTGGATTCTGCCTCTTTCAAAGCTGAATGGTATAAAAGGAGGAACAGGAAGAAGAAAACACCCTCAGCTCTTCCTCTCCTTACTATGCAATGAAAGGCTCCTAAATAGAAGTTTCACTAATCCGTTAAAAAAGGTCTTTCTCCTCTGTCTCTTGAGTGACGCACATCCTTTCCTCCTCTTCTCGCTCACATTTCCTCATATTAAAATGAATCTGAAGCTCAGCCAAGCCAGATGCACTCTCCAATGGGGCTTTTTAATGTGAGGAACTCTGCACAAAGAGTTTTTCTCTCATTTAATAATCCAGACAGCTGCTTCCTCTTTTGTCTTTACCCTTCATTTAGACTCTCTGGCGGATCTTTTTACAGTTTTGAGCATTGACTTAGCCTATAAACATTTGTGGGAAGCATTAATTCTGCACGACACTTTCAATCATGGCAAGGTGGCAGGATAGTATGTGAGGACACTGCTTTGCAATCAAGACACTGGCACAGGGATTGTTCTCTGCACGGGTGGGATGAACCTAATCGACCATTGTTCATGTCCAAATGGCTTGGTGATCTGCAAGCTGCTCCTCCTAATTGGAGACAATGCTCCCAAATGCAATCCAATTTCAGGAGCTTAGACTGGCAAGACAGGGGACATCATGTTTTTAATCAAAGAATAAGGTAGGTTTACTAACAGCGAGGAAATTAGTTGCATACAAATTTAATGAATCATTTCCGTTTGAGTTTTTACAGAGTGAATATGCCCGTATCAAGATGTTTAGTGCAGCTTTTTCCGTCTGGGAGGGGATTTGGATATAATTCACCAATGTTTTTCTTTACAATGATTGAACTCCCCCTTAGAAGTGAGTTATATGCCTGGAAATACTCCAGGATCAATATGAGCGCTATGTGGTTGATGTAGGCAATAAACATGAGTGCTGTGAGGGTGCCTCATTCTCTCCCACCACTTTAAATTTTGTGTTTTTTCCAAACATTTTTGCATAGTAGAGCTAAATACTTGCCAAATGCTGGTACAGACTGCAGAGAGTACAGCAAAGGAGCAAACAAAAAACAATTGTTGTGAACTGAAATGACTCATTTCTCTGTTGTTGGTCATTTAGCAACCACTGTGCAGCGCTCCACCCAAATTACAAACATCCATATTCATGTAAACTTCACTAAAATGTCACGTTTATCAATTTAATTGTGTTATTTTTTAAAGAAAGGTGAGGGCAGTGAACTCACCGCTGAAGGGCAGTATCCAAACAGTAGCAGAAACAGCAGCGGGTTCAGGACCACGGACAGCGACCACATCCTGTCTGCTGCTAGTGTTTCCCTCTTTAACCTCCTCCTCCTCCTCCGCGACGGGGAGAACAAAAATTTTCACACAAGTTTCTTCCCGTGGGCACGAGCCACCTCGTCCACTACGCGCTGGTGACAACCGTATCTTCCTTGGGAGGAAGGGGGCACATCCATCCACTCGCCCCCGCCGTTACGCACGCCATGTGGGCAGGCAGCAGGGAGACACCTCGTCACTGCAAGGAGGAAAAAGTTTGTGGGCATGCATGCAGCAAGGATCCGAGCTGCGATAACGTTACGTTAGGGACCCTTCTTCACGGAAATGACATCACCCAGCTACCCACTTCAGCCTTAATGAATCCAGCTGGTAGTGTTTGAGGAGGAACCACCAGCAGCTGTGCAGAGACAAAAGTTGCAGCTGGCAGAATTCACCGGAAACTAGGAGATAGAGGCGCGAGATCAGAGCTGCTGCAAGTCCTGCGTTTTTGTGCCTGAGTGGAGGGCACGCGCTCCGAGAGCGAGAGAGAGAGAGAGAGACAGAGAGAGAGAGAGAGAGAGAGAGAGAGAGCGAAAGAGCGCGAGAGGACAATAGAGTAACACGCAAAATGTTGCTAGTTTACTTGTACAGAATATCATTTAAAATGATAGTATTGTTTTACTTTGGTGAAATAGTTTTTCAGTAAAAATGCAACATTAAAAAATTCAGTACGCCAAAATTACTTACAAACGTTTTAAAGTAACGGTACTATACAGTAGCCAATTCTCGCCAAACAAACAACTACCTATTTAAAAAAAATTAAGGCCAGGGAAGGTACAAAATTATAAGATACCATGTGAAAAAATATGACTTTATAAGTCAAAATGATACTAAAATTAAGTCCAGCTCAGCAACAGCTTAAGCTCTGATTGGCTAGTTTCTTCGTTTTAACAGACCTCCAGCTGCTGCTTATACGAGGGATACGATTTAATTTAAGTTTTAGTTATGATGCTAATGCTTAGTAAAATTAAGTTGAGTTTAACTAAATGTTAAACCATTTATTATGTTTTATGATAAACTTTCCTGCTTTCTTGAGCGTTAAAGTCTGGCTCTATACAGTTCAAGATCACTTGGAAACTTTTTAATTAAATAACATTGCTTTTTTAAAGACCTTTCTGTTTATTATGGAGGTTTCTTTTTCTATACGACTGGGGATCATTTTGAGCAAGAGTAAGGACGCTGTGTCTGGAGAGGTTGATGTTCTTAAATGAGTTTTTCCAATGCTGTGACCACCTCAATTTGTCGCCATTGTATTGGGATGGCAGCAGAAATCTTAAGTGGATATCTCTAAACCTTGAGAAATAAAACCAAAAGATACGATGAGAGGTAAATAAAAAAATATATCTTTTGTATTGCGATTGAAAAGACCCTTTTGAAACAGAGTACATACACCTGATAACCCGGACTCTCTACCAAATCTAAAATCTGTCATATTACTAAAACAAATGACACAAAGCTTTCCCTGGCATAGTGCTGTTATAATGGTTCTGTCTGGCTAAAGCCATTAGTCACATACTCTGATATGACACAATATTTTCAGGGCTTGAAATAATTCAGACAAGGTTTTAAATAATGCGTGGAGCGCTCATTATGCATACAAATAGAGCTCACAGTTTCAGCAGGAGCATAAGACACAAGGCTGTTTATTCAGCGTTCGTGCTCAAGCTTTTTTACTTCAGCGGAGATTTATAAGAGACCATTGGCAAGTTTTTGTCTGAACATAAACCTTCACACGCTCGCTGTTCTGAAGTAACACTTGAAATATGTTTTGCAAAAAGTGCTTCAGGCTTTTTTTGTTTGACATTTATCTCATTTCTCCTTACCAGTTTTACCACAGATGAACAAGATTGTTTTCTGCAGCATTTGAAGAACTTGGGAGACCATTTGGGAGAAAAGTAGTAGTTACACATTACATTTAATGTTTATGAGAGCATACAGTTAACGTACTCTTTCATTGCATCTATAAAGAGTCTTAAAAACATTTATCATAAGATATTGTGCTAAAAATCATTCAGGAATAGCAAAAGATGTCCTTTTTAATGTCTATAAACAGATATCTGCATATGAATGCAAAACTGAAAGCAGGGACAAGATTTTGGAGTGTCGAAAATATTCTGATTTCCGTTTCTAGTCCAACTTGTATTGTCAACTGGCATTTCAGCAGGCAATGGGTGTACTCAAAAAAAAACACAGGAAAAAAAGTCCATGCGGAGGGTAAAAGAGGAGGGAACGCTTCGGCTGTAATGCAATCCCAGAACACATCAGCTCTTTTTTTTGACAAGGATTAAGGTTTTCATACATCTCTATTTACAGATATCTGCTTATCAGTACAGATTACAAACAGGTCATCGTTTCTTAAAGAGCAGCTCCAGTCATGTTTTAAGACATATAAAATGCTCTGCTTGAAATAACTAATTGTGTCTGATGTGTTTTTTCAGCAAATTTTTAATTGTAAAAATCCTCCCGAGGCGTCTCCTCCTTTTCCCTCATTAAAAATTACTGAATTTGCATGGTACCTGCCCACAATGTAAATTTCCAACCGCCCTCTCTGTTGCGGAAACGAATCAAGTCTCTGCCATCGTTTAGTGGTAGCTTGTTGAAACTTAGCTAGCTTGAAACTTAGTAATTAGTAGTAGTAACGTTAACATTAGTAGTCAGTAGTGAGTTTGCAAAAATTACAGTGACGGTTACAGCTGGCTCGAGCATCGCCAAAATGGTTGCCATAGGTTACACATAATGATATGCATAGCGTCACCCCGTCCATTAACGGGATTGGCTCCTTAGGTTTGTGACGTCTCAAACCTGCCAATCTGAAAACGTGTTGTTCAGCCTGTCCTTGGTACACTGCAGTTTAAAAGCAGACAGGCCCAGCCATGGAGATGACTGTTTATGTTGTCTCTGATATGTCTTGTAGCACATGATGAACATTAGATTTTAGATTTTAACATTCACGCCAGGCCTGCATATATGCATTGTTCTCCTAAACAGCTCTTGACCTGATCCGGAACCTAATGTCTTCTGTACTTTGATTGCAATTCAGACCTTCCCCCAGAGGATGCAGCAAGAGCATGTCCTTGACCGCAGCAGTCACCTTCACCCTAGCGGGAAGCCTTTCCACCTTGCTATGCCAATCAACGTTCCCTCTTTTCTATGGAAAAAGGACAGATTGTCCTTTCTGTCTTTGTTCCATCAGAGTAGAAGCGGCAAAGTAGACAAGAGGATGCAAAGCGCTGACAGGTTCGGTGACTTGGGGCGCACATGTGGTTTCAGGCATGGCTTGGATGAGGTGGTCAGCCTTTTTCTGGGCACATCAGACAATGCAAATGTAAGAACAGCTGGTATAAAGTGGAGACCTGAGGAGAAGGGATGTCTCCAAGCCCTCTCCAGATCAGCAGTCAGCAGCAGGTTGGGGATAAGGTGATGGGTTGGGCAATGAGGCACAGTATTGTTGGAGTGTTTCCCAGTGAACTGTTTGAACAGGGAATACTTTAACTCAAGGAGCGTCTCTGACAGGAGAGGCAGGCAGAAGTTTCTTGGCGTACTTGAACAAAGGGTTTTCGGAAGCCATGACCTGCATACACAATGAGATTCTCTCCAGTAATAACAGTAGCTGCGCCCCACTTTGTGGCTCTATCCAGTTTAAATTGGCTATGACGTATGATGGGCCTAGGGTATCTTTTGCAGTTCAAATACACTTTCAAAATTGCTACAAACAATGTGTTTACAGACAAAGACAAAATAATCAATACACAGGAAAAATGTTAATGCTGTAAACATGGCAGACGCATTGTGTCTGTAGGAGTTCTGTCTTTCAAGAAAACATCAACAGAGAGAACAAGCAATTACGTTGCTACAAAAGAGACAGTCAATATGTGCTGTTTCTCGTGTTCCTTTTCAAACAGCTGAAAATGACATGCTGTTGGCTATTTTAAACAAGTCATGGTTATCTTCCTTTATCCAGGAGAGTGTACACGTTATCTTCTGCTCCTTTCACACAAAATGTATTTTCAGTACAGTACAGCAACAGAACTTTTCTAAACTTGGTCACTAAGCAGTTTCACTGAGGCAGAGGGTAGATGCCTTTGTCAAGAGCAGCATGGTGTCAGGAAATGTGTGCCCCCACCTGTCCAGATACAACACCACCAACAAAACAGGGGAACTTACAGCATTAAACACTATTGTGGGAACATAAAGTCCAAGGATAAAACGTTTTTTAGGTTGTACAGTTTGATATGGGATATTTTGGGCAAAATAAACCCAAAAACTTAACCCGAAAATTAGTGGCAAGAGTTAAATTAACACTACTTTCTGTTTCACGGACACCTACGGCATAGAGGAATTGTGATTTGAATCTTCCTAGCCACTCAGACAAAAATGTTCATGATCACTCACACAGCAAAACAACTTGCATCCTGTCTTTTCCCTCTGTTGCTCTGGTTGTCAGGTATGCTAAATTGGCAAGCATTTTATTAGGCTAGTTTCTTCCATGTTCTTAAAATTTTGATGCACATTGTCTTTAAACTGACCAAAGAAAAATAGACCTGCATACAAAACCCTGATGTAACATAAATGATATCAAGCAGTCACCTTTTACTTAAGCAAACTTTAATTAGCTACAGCTTGGCACATTTCCTAGCTAACGAAATATAATCGCCTATGGTTGAGTCTGAACTATTCCCAATTTCTGCATGTCACAAAGAGAGTACAAACACAAAGTCTACCTCATATTAGTTATATTTTGATTACACAACCCCTTATTACAGTATCACCTCCAAATAACATTAGCTAGCTTGTGAAATTAGATAGCGAAACGGTTAGCCCATTTAAGCTAGCAATTAACTCTGCGGTATTAGCCCTTTGTAATTTGATATTTTAATAATAATAATCAGCCAGAGGACAACAAAATACTGGTTATAGTTTTACCAAATCATTGAAAAGCCTTATTTAATTAGTGATAAAGAGACACAGTTACACCCAGGTAAAGATACAAGAAGCTCTTTGAAAATTAGGTATCAAGAAAGCGCTGGCAAGTATAGCCTAGACGGCTTATTTTAGTTTGAACATTAATGACAAGGGAATAAGTGCGGTGAGGAGGCCAGGTCAATCTTTTTTTGTAAGTTTGTTTAGTGTTTAAATCCAACATTTTAAACACCCAAGTTAGAACAACCAGAGACTCGACCGTTTCCTTGAATGTGTCTGTCAATGTTAGTCCTCAGACAGAGTAGAAACTTCCCAGGTTGGCTTTTCCTCAGACGCAGGGTTCAACCCCTCGTAACCCCGGAAAGGATTAAATTGGTAGAAATAAATGTGTGGGAATAGTGGAGGTAGACAGGAACACTTAAAAAAAACAAAACTCCTCCCCTCTTTCTCCTTGCTTTGGAATCTGCCTCTCATCAGAAGTGACTGCAGCCCACGGCAGGCCTGGAGTGTTGACAGAATCTTTTAGGCATGTTTACCGAAGAGGGCGTCCCAACAGATCGGCTGTGACTTGCTAGGTTTGGGCATGAATTTGGAGCAAATAAGTTTGGAGTAAGAAGACATTCCTTACCCCTTGCTAAAACAACATCCTCTCCTAAGACTGAAATGTTATTTTCCTTCTCTTGTTTTGATTCTGTAGCCATTTTCACCTAACAGCAATATGTTCCTCTGCCTTCAAAGATGAAAAACAGGTGGGCCTGTAATAATTTGGAAAAAAGAAAAAAATGATTACTGGCCAAGTGAAAATTGTCAGCAAAACAAACTTCACGATTAGTCATCACCATATGTGCTTCCACTGACCACACATGATGACAGTAGTCAGGTTTTAAGAAGTACACACAGAACTCGACTAACAGATGTAGTGATTCATACGGCAGAATGAAAACAGTTCTGTGCAGAAAGCCAAAATGAAACAGACAACAAGAAAGTGTTATGTTTCTGTGTGTGTAGGTTGAAAACAATGCTGAGACATGGGGGCTGATGAGGCTGTGAGATGGAGATTTGTGAGTATTGTACTTACCAAAGAAAAAGAGATTTACATGTTTCTCATTACACTGAGCACAATAGATTTTGTTATGCTATAGCCTTCTGTTTGCCAGATTAGCCTGACATTGCCAGACCAATTTGTAAATGTAAATTAGTCTGGAGCATCTCATTTTTTATATTACCGTGGGTCATTATCAACAGAAGCAGAAATAGACACTACAAGCCACAAGAGCAACAAAACGTGACTCGGCGATGGGCTGCTAGGCTAGCAACCCAACTAGAACCAATTCTGTATAAAATAGGTGAAAGTAGCCCCGGTGACGTCACTCGGTGGTATGTGAAATGTCACTTTGGAGCCAGACGTGACAATATTTTGAGGAGAGGGTGGAGCTGGATTGGGTGAGGGGTTGGCAAAACGTAAAGTACTCGTGGCTAATTAGCTAGTTTGAGACCCTGTTTCCACATGAAGGAGATTCTATTTGTGGTGGTAGCTTACTGGTTAAATGAAAGGATTTGGGCTACTTAAAATAAGCTGTTTTCTAATTAGTACAGCTTTCCCTCTTCTCTGCAGGAAAAGCCAACATTAATGCTGACTCATATGCTGGGCTGCACAGATAAATCATTATAAGAAAGACTGAACGAGCTAACAAGCCAGGTACAGTGAGCGCAGCACACCTGACACATGGTGTATAGTGCTAAAATACAAACAATGTATTACTAGATTTCCACTCATAGACAAAACTAGAGGATAGCATTTTTTTTAACAGTCTGTCTGTAAAATAGAGCACACAGCAAGCCATATTATTTAAAAAAAAAACCTATGTTGATATTATTTAAAAGACCTAAGTTGGTCGGGTGTTTTTAAAGTATATATTTGCCATGTGAATATATAACACGGCAAAAATCCTACAGATTGTTTTTTGAAGGACAGTTGCATTTTACATTTTTAATTGAGTTTTTTTTTAGTTGATTTGTTCACCCGTGCAATGACCTCTTCGTAGATGAATTAAGTACAGCCAAACCAAAGAACACCTGTGTGTGATTACTACAAAGACGCAGCAGCACTTCTACTCCATCTCATCTGGAACTTCCTAGATGAAAAAAAAATTTGAATATTTTCCTTGTTATTCTGATGTTACACTAAAACGTTTAAAAAATGCAACCTTTGACACACACCGTTTAGCATTTACTGCAAAAGAAACATACAAGATAATTTAGTTGGGACTTTTTTCAGTCATGGAAAATCATATTCATAGCTGCCAAACATGTAATTTGAAAAATTATATCCCATGCGTCACACATTCGGCACTGCTAAAATGACTCGGGGAAGATAAAATAGATAGTCAATTTGCATTGGCTTGGAATTCTCTCTTACACTCTTAGTACATCAGCATTATGTTGATTATAATGTAAGCATTCACCTCACATGAAAAGAACTCACATGAAGCATCAAAAGATTAACACAAGCCATGTGTACTATTTGTCTGTGTGTAGAGATGGGTAACTGAACTGAACTCTCTGGAATGACAGCATGTTGTTTTGATGTATTCAAATTGATGCGTGGTGCCTTAGAAAATGGAAACGTTTTGGTAGTTGTGCTTTGCTTTGGAGCTTATTTTTGACACTCACAGGTTGCTCAGAGTTTTAGACCATTTGATCATTTTGTATGTTGATGCTTCGGCAAACTGCCTCTGAAACTTTCAGGCCAAAAAAGCCTTTGAGTTGGGTTGAATTGGGTTGGATTGAAGTCACTAAAAAACCTTGAGAGGAAGTATAAAAAATATGTGATAAAGGGTCATTGTAAGGGCAAAGGTGGTAAAGCATATTATATAATGTTTGCCAGACATGCAGTTAACTGATGAAAGCTACAGTTAAGAAGCCTAATCAGCATGGAGAGCAGTGTTGTCATCTCTTGTCGGCATGTAAGCTGTCAGCATGCTTTGTGAGACAGTGCATCTGGCTCAATGCACGTCTTCTACAATGCTTCAACTCTCTAAATCCTCATAATCTGTAAGTGAATGCAAAGGATTGCAAATGTGCAATTGGCAAAGCACCAAACATTTATTTCAGTTGTACATAGGTTGTAAACATACTGTAAGTACACAGGTTTGAAAGCGGCTCTGAAGTCTATGCTATCATGGCCTAAAGCTTAGGAGGCGGAGATGCAAACAGATCTTGATCAAAGTCAAATCTGAGTCAGAGAGAGAAGAGATCACAGCGCCTGGGCTCAGCAGAATCAATCACATGAACCCAAACACTTGGAGCCACTAATCCTCCTAATCTTAAATTATCATGGCAGAAGAAGGTAATATGGAAAGGCGGCGCAGAATCACAAAAAGAGCACCAATCACTCCCGCTCTTAAGAAGCCAACAATACAGACATTCAACCCGACATTTTTCAGAATCCAGTTTTAATATTTTTGAATGAACAATTTAAGGCACATGAAAACATTTTGGTCATTGTTACAAAGAAGAAAATCAATAAGGCTCTTTGGTGAATAAAAAACAACAACTATTGGATGAATTTAACTCAACAAAGTGTGTTTTTTCTTAGATGGGTCACCACCAGAAATCATGTTCAAACTTGATTTATTTATCAAGATATAAATGTCATTCAAAGGCCAAATATGTCCACTTTAAAAAGACACTGAGGTACATCATCTGGGTGAGTAATTTTTACAAGAATAAGCCCTTTCTTACAATATTTATATTACTATCTTGTTTGATTATGGCTTCATATCCTGATAGGCGTACCGGCTGGTATGTCATGAAAGAAGACACAATACTTTTAGATTCAGGTGTCATGCTCGAGTTTGGTTTGCTCTCATAAGAATCAAATATTGAAAGTTATATTATTTACAAAAGGATTATTTTATACTTACAAATTGAATTGTTTTCAAAAGACATAATTCTTAGCAAAACTGTTTTTTAACACACATCAAATATATTCATTGGATTTATTTCTATATAGTTTTTAAACTCTAAGAGCTGGGGCACATGCAAGTTTTTAGAGTGGATTCGGAACAATATTGTACAAAATAATAATAATAATTACAGTTTTATCAAAAAACACTTTTTGTAGCACCTTGAGTGTTTTGTGATTCTGCACAAAAGCACCTCTGTGGTTGTATTCAGAGCAGCACCTGGAGCACCCAGAGAGGGAGGCGTGGTGGGAGGGGAAGGACGAGGGAGGACGGGGCTCGGGGTGAGTGGATCCTCTCTCTGTTGCTGAAAGTGCGCCACTGTCCGCCACGGCATCAAATGTCCTTTTCCTGATGTCACTCCCATCACTACGTGTAAGTTAAAGTCATGTGATTCTGGCCCTACAAGGGCGAGGAGTAGATTCCCCTGGTCAGCGCTTCATGACAGGGCCTGGGGGCACTCTTCTCTCCGGGCTTGAGTGGATCTTCTCGGCAATAAAAGAAAACACAGGTTTTTTTAACTTTGCATGGAGAGAGAGAGGAGGTAAAGGTTGTCGGATCTCAGTGTGTGGGTGTTAATATGTACCCTCTGACCCTGTCCTTCAGCGGGGAGTAGGGGCGTGTCTAGCCGAGGAAACAGACGGGGCCGACCTCGAAGCCAAACCTCTGGTTGGATTCCCCAAAGTCATTCAGCATGACGTCAATGATGGGCAACTGGTCGATGCGGGGAGTGTTGATCTCCATCACCGTCTTTGAATAGCCCTGCTTCAGCTGCGGACACAAAGGGCAGACAAAGAGACCGAGTTTAAGGTGGTTCAACTACGGTTCAATGAGCCTTTTCTGTGAGACGTTTGATTAAAAAAACACATAGTGGTATCTATCACCTTGTGAAAAGGAGGTGTAGACAACAAATGAATGGATGGACAAATATAACAGCATCTTATGGTTAGCTTGAAAGAGCAGAAATCGAATTGTATTGTTGCTACATATTAGCGCCGAAGCATTGTTGTCATTTGTCAGACAATTTATAACCAATTTATAACTTGTATTCTTTTATCCTTCTATCACTTTTTTCGATGTCATTTTAAATAAATAGCTCGGGGTTTAGGAAGGTTTATTACACAAAATAAGCAATTTCAAGATGATTTCCCCTGGAATATTGTCATGGGCATTTTTCACTGTTATTACATTTAACAAACCAAACAAATCTAAAGAAGGTGACTCTTCATCCGTATTTTTATTGCACAAAAAAAAGTTCCAACTGCCACTAAATCAACAAAAAGCTTCCCAATATACTGTGCTATAGACTTTCCCCCAGAGCTGCAACTATTGACAGTTTTCGATGGTGATTTTTGATACAAACAATTTCATAAATATCAGAAGACTTCTCCCCAACATTACTTGTTTTGTCTGATCAAAAGCTCTCATCAATTTCAATAAAAAATAGCATATTTATTCAAATTTGAGAGGCTGGAACCAGTGCATGTTGGTGTATTCGCTTAAGAAAATTGCAAAACGTATCAATCACCAAAAAAAAGACAGGTTAATTACTGTCGGATGAGTTTTATCATCGAATAGCTTCAGTTCTACTTTTTACATTAAAGAGGGCGTATTATGCTGTTTCACATTTTAAGGCATATATATAAGTTTACAATGTTTCAAATCTGAAGGTAAAAGTATGTTGGACTAATCCCCAGGCTTCTCAGCTCAGTTTGCAGGCTGCTGTGAACGCCAGGTTTCACACAGTGTTTTCTTCACGCTGCCCTTTGTGACGTCACAAAGTGCAGCCTTGGCAGGCTTGGGAGAGCTGGCCAACCAGAAGAAAGTGGGCTTGTAGGGGGGCGGGGTTTCTTAAAGGGAGAGAGCCGACTGAGTCGTTTCAGGCAGAGCCTGTATGAGGGCCTGCACAGAGCACCAGTGTGAGAAAAATGAGTTTTTTAAACTGTAAATTATGCTAAGCTACTCCACAGGTATCACAGAGTGAAATATGAAGCTTGAAATGATCATAATACCCCCCATCCCTTTAATAACAAAAGCCTAAAAACTGTAAATGTAGAGGGGAAAAGTCAAATAGGACTTGCAAATGCTTTTTCAAGCTAAATGAGATTCTACACCTGATCCCTTCATTCTTGTAGCATGTATCTATATAAACATTGCCTACATATTTGTGAGGATTATTGAGATTTAATTGGCTTTAGAATAAAAGTTTCATTTCAAACTGAAAGTTAGAAAGCGAGTGTGTACCGAGCAGCCGTCCAACAGAGGCTTGATGAAGGGATTATTGTCGTAAGACATCTCCTCATCGTTGGAGCCCAGGAAGCGCAGCGCCTTGTCATAGTTGTCAGCCTTGGCGTCGTACCAGGCCACGGACTGATGGCAAATGTAGGTGAAGTTCTGCCGCGCCGAGGAGCTCAGCAGCTTCAGGAAGGTCATCTGCACTGTGTTGATGGTGCTTTCTCCCATGTCAACGTAGTTCAACTGGGGACAGAGAGGGAGAGAGAGAGAGAGAAAGCCAAAGGGAATTAGAAAGGGAGAGAGGGATAGTGACAGGGAAAAAGGAGGAAGAGGAGAGGAAAAGTTAAGTGAAGTGTCAGAGAGTTGGAAAGTTTAAGGGATGTAAAGAGGAAAGGCAATGATGAAAAGGTAAAGGGAGGGGGATGTATAATCTCTATTTACAGATTCTAAATAGAAATGTAGACTCTGTAGGCAGGGACGTGGATCTTAGGGGTGGCAAGTATAATGCCGTTTAGATTTCCTGACTTCCTCGAATGCATCAGACATGATCGATCCGATCTCTGTTCAACAAACAAGCATTTTAAAAGTAGTTTTTAGCTTCATTTTGACTTTTTACTCATCTGCATCATGATGTTGAAATTTCAGCAAAGGGAAGACCCGTTAATTAAAGTCAATCACAAGAAAAACGGGTTCTTTTTCGGGTTCACACCGCAGAAATTAGTGCAGCCACTGTGTAACTGACTATTTACAGTGAAACTGACACTCACCAGAAACAGATGATTTTATAAACCAAAAAAATTATGGTTCTGAGATTGGGGGATGTATGACAGAAAAAGGGAGCATGGGCAGGAGAGACATTTGAGGGAAAAAGTAGCTGTAAATGAGACTTGGTGAAGTCGCAAAATAGCAAAATGTTTTCAGAAAGGATTAAAACGTCTGCTGGGAGAGAAGAGAAAATAAATTCATGTGGTTTGACTCACGATTTTGCCGCGTTTAAATTCACTGAACCATGAGCCTGGAGCCTCCTTGGGCCAGTTGGATATTCTAACCTATAATAAAAAAGAATAAGTTAATAACAGGCAGATCATTTTTAATGTTCAGTTATTAGTTAAATAGCTGCAAACAGTTACATGTTTTGTGACTGAATAACTCAGTGAGCAGGGAGAATTCAGAGAAGATGATCAACATTTTTTCATGATGGATTCAGGCGTCTTCAAATTACTATCACTGTAAAAACATCCACACACCGTATCCATGTAAACATCTGCCCATTACTCACCCCTGTTGATTTCTTATCTGGGTGGATGCACGTTTCTCCGCCTGCTGTGAAGTTGCAGAACACTTTGATGGAGTCTCCTATGCAGCCCTGGTTTGGATCAATCCAGTATTCACCTGAGAGAGGGGAAGGAGGCGGGGTTATGAAGCACAGCATTTGGCCTCCTGAGGAGTGAATAACCCGCAGCTATTGAAGGGTCATCCTGGACAAGATTGCTCACATTTCACAAGATAAGCCCTCATGTATTATGTATATATCAGGTTTCCACTCAGGAGAAGAGTCTACAGGGAGGTTAAAAACTCTTCCTGCAGAGGTTGTAGCTTTAGATTAGAGCTGCAACCATACGTGATAAATGTTCGTATTTTCAGCATTTGTGGATATCACCTTACGCTCAAGTTTTCGGATGTTGAAAAGATTACATAACAAATCCATTCATTTGGTTAATACTAAGACAAACACTGTCTCTATCATACCATCAGGGTAGTCAGGCTGACTGAGGTGCAGGTCGTTGCAGGTCCTGGCAGGGTTGTCTTGGGTGCCCATGGGGAACTTCATGCGCTCGATATCCTGTTTGAGGTTGTTGAGGGATCCAAAGACATCCTCCATTCCCTCCATACCCGCATCTACGCCGTAGTCTGCCAACGCCTCGTCTCCCTGCATGTCAGCCTGTCGCCTGGTCTTTCTGGAAGCTTGCTGGATGGGCAGCGGCTGGATCATATCACCAGGAGGACCCTGACACACAGAGGTTCAGGTCAGGGACAGTATGACTTGTGATTTACGTTTATCAAAGTATGGTTTCCAAAGCATGTCCAGCCTTTGTCCATCTCAGGATGGAAATAAAACATGGTCAGAACTAGGTTTACAGCCATTATTTAAGTGTGCCAATTATTTCCACAATAAATTGCTTCGTCAAAAAAGTTCAGTAAAAGCATTCTTAGGACTTTGGTGGATCTATCTGAACTGTTAGACAATAAACAGGTCACTTACAGGTGGTCCAGGTGGTCCAATCAGTCCATTGTCTCCCTTCTGACCTGTTGAACCCTGAATAGAAAGACGGCAGCAAGAACAGAATTAGAAAGATTCTCATACAGTCAAACACATAATGGGTGACGAATGACGTCAAAAAACAGACGAATCCACAACTTACACTTGATCCCTTGGAGCCTTTCTGTCCTTGAGCGCCCTGTTGAAGAAGAAGTATCAAGAGATGAACAACAGATATGAAGTAGTGTGTTTGATTAATAAGAAATGGAACTTACAGAAATACCAGGGGGACCAGGAGGGCCGAGGGGACCTTGGGATCCACCGATACCCTAAACCCAGACAATGAGACATTAGTCAAAATGTGAGTAATAACTGTATCATGTAGGGGATGATACTTCATGGGTATGTTTGAATAAAACTGAGAGATATCATGTCTTGTATCACAATACGGGAAATGCAAGTAAAAAAATGACAACTTAATTAAGCAAACTTTTACTAGTTTATATTTAAAGTAATAATCTCGAAGATTTTCATTTAAATAAATGTCTGTTAAGTCACTATCTATCGCCGAATGAGGCAACGCAAAGGTGATTGAGCCTATGGCCCACTGATGAAAGCCTTTGCATTTGCAGTATTACAGACTGGGTGACTTTAAACAGTAATCTACTATGGCTGAACAAACAAAGAAAAGATCGATGACTACAGATACAACTTCAACAATAAGTGAAAATCCAAAGAAGAAGAAACAAATTCGATGCTCAGATGAAGGCAAACAGTCTCGCGACCGTCAGCGAGGAAAATCAAGAGTTACAACTGGAGCCAACCGTGGACGTCACACATGCGATACTGTCTGGATATCTGGGAGGTGTGCTCCCGCTATTACCGTTTATCGCCACAGGTGCCGCCAAAGAGAACGAAACTCAGATCTTTGAGATTACCACTTTAAATCATCTCAGAATCCTTTATTTGGACACAAGAAATTGTAGTAAAATTGTAGTATTTTCATTTGATCGCCATATAATTTTGCTAAATGCCAATAAGCAACATCCAGCCATACTTATGGAAATAACTATATACCCCATCACTACATGCGGGTCTTACTGGAGTTTACTCTTTAAGTCTAACAAAGTTTTACTTTCTCACATTCCGATAGAGACAATGGAGAGCATATTATACTCTGTTTGATACAGAGACTAACTTACGCCATCTCCCTTGCCACCTGCAGTTCCCTGAGGCCCAGGCAGACCTCTGTCTCCCTTCTCTCCGGGCTCGCCAGGAGGTCCAATGAGACCGATTAGACCCGGATGGCCCTGGAGCAGAAAAACAAAGAACACAGAGTGAGATAAAAGCGATGAAATAAGTTAAAAAGAACAAAACAATATTTGTTCTGATTATCCACTTGACAAAAAGCAATTTTCTGTTTAATTTCTGCTCGTTCATCATCTGCAGGAAATGAAAGCTGTTTTTTTTTGTCAAGGCAAAACAAAATTGCTAATTATCTGAAGGTTTATGCACAATATCTGGCCGGTCGGCCTCGGTACTGTCGTATTCTGCATATAAATAATTAGTGTGTTTATGGTGGTCGTCATATTTAACAATGGCGGTCTGTCTCAGCACCTGCTGCTGTGCAGAGTTATGACCATCTGCTGCAGACTACAGCATGCTGGCATTAAACCAATGACCATTACAAAGATGATATTATTGGACTTATACATATTCATTCAGTGCATTAAATCATTGTGTGAAGGCTCCTAACAGAGCAGAACCTTCATCTCACTGAGAGAGAGAGGGAACAGAGGCTTAGAGGCAATATGCAGAGATGTTAGCTCACTGCGGAGGCTACAGATAAGGTGCATAAGGAGATATGAGAGATACACAATAAAGCCATTTGAGATTAGCGTCGTAATAATGTCTTGCCTTCTCTCCCTTGTATCCAGAGTCACCTTTCATACCAGGAAGTCCAGGGGGTCCCTGTGGAGCGAGAGAATCAGAATGTCAAGTGTAATTTGAAACATTTCACATTATTTCACAGTAAAAGCCAAAGCGGACGTCTGCATTCATGCTAAGTATTCTGTATTTATCCTGCAGAGGTGCTGCTACAACTTGTATTACTTTAGGAGTTCATTATCCTATAACAATCAATCCAGTCATTGTAAAATGTGTGACATAAGCCCCATAATTCCCCTGAGCCTGAAGCGATACCTTCAGGTGTCTTATTCTGTCTGAGCAAGAGCCCCCTAAAAAAAGCTATTAGTATGACTGTCATGTATGATAAAAGAAGCATCACACATATAAAAGGCTGAATCTCGCAAATGTTATGAAGCAGTTTTAGGGCCTGTGTCCACTCAGGGCGCTTTTTGGATCTTTTAGACTAACACATCAATTTCAGAGCGCTTCTCACCAGGGCTTACTGTTGCTAGGTTACGAAAGATGGCTTCACTTGGAAGTGACCGTTAAGTGTGACTTAAACTGCTCTGTGTGCTTAATAATCGCTTTTACTCAAGGAAAACATGAGCCCTTTTTACGCTGCGTTCCGCCTCAGCGCCGTAACGAAGCTCCGCCGTCATGCAGCCTTTGCCATTTTACATTGGACCAAGCTACGCTGACATAAAGCCGCCCCAGTGTGTGTTTTTACATAGCGTTCTGGTGTTGTGTAAGCAAAATGCGCGTGAGGTGTAAACAAGCACAAATACTCAAATACACACACACACGGTGCGGTTTACACAGACGCCGTTTCGCCTCTGTTACTACCTCCGATGCCGGCTCAGAGGCGGAACGACTTCGCCCCACCACTCCGCCTCCGTGCGTTTTACATAGAAGACAGACCATAACAGAGGTATAATAATCCTGCCTTGAACTGGCAGTGTATAAGGCGCCATAGGAACATGAATCGTGTCCTGGCATTAGCAGCAGCACTAGACGTGGAAATTGTACCCTTGAAAAAACGAAAGGATTAGCTTGCCCTTTGCAATTGTTGTTGAAAAAGCTGATATCTGAAGTCCCGCCCCTTCTTGATTTTGATTAGTCGGTGAGGGAGAAGTGACATTGACAAGCGCGGTGGTTTTCCAAAAGTTGAACTATTTTGAAATGAGAGGTGTTTTTGTGCTGAGCACCGAAAATGCTGAACTGAACTGTTTCAGTTGACCAATTTCATGTCATTTCAAGGCTATAACATGCAACTCACGACTTTTATTTAACAAGGGTTACACAATATGAGAGTGTTTTGACTTGGACTAAAAATTTAACCACTATTTTGTTTGATAAGGAGGTGAAAGAAGATGTCTTACAATAGGTCCAGGTGGGCCGTCTTGACCAGAAGCACCAGGGAGTCCTTGCTCACCCTGAAAATAAAGACAGAATAATTTCGGTAATTGTTAATAACAGTGGAATATTCTTTGGAGATACTAAGCTGAGTATTTTATGAAGCAAAAATAGTAGTCTTTATTTAATTTCATTTGAAATTCAGTCTCATTGTGACCAGGTTAGATTGTGAAACCTGTGGCATAAAGAGGACATGTTTTTTATGAGGTATAATGTACTCACGACAGGGCCAGGAATTCCACGCAGCCCCTCAGGACCAGACTTTCCAGGAGGTCCCTGAGGTCCGACAGGTCCAGTTTTCCCAACAGGCCCCTCGGCTCCGGCTTCTCCCTATAAAACATTAAAGTAACCATTACTCCCTTTTCATGGTCTAAGGCCTCATACACATCTAACCAGATAAATATATTCTTTTATGTCTTTTTATTGACAAAGAGAGGCTTATCATCAAACGTATTGTGTGTATCCTTGAGTCGTAGTAAACATGTTGAATGCATTTCTTTCCATAAACACTTTAAAGGCCCTCATATACGTCCTGGTGCAGCAGATACAAACTCAAAGAAACACTCTGATGAGAATGACAAAAAGACCTTTATCCCACTTTGATAATTAAACCAAAGCTGTTCTCAAATGTCAAATAGTTCGATATTCTGCATTGTTCCTCAGATTGGAAGAATTCGAGGATTAGCAGCATCCAAACAGATCAAATGTTAGCAGATCTCATCTATCGTCTCCGAGCAGAAACATCGAGTTTGTATGTATTGAAGATCCGGACATGTCATATCGACTAGGCTCATAGAAGGAGGGGATTAAATTGTTCTGACAACCAATTAGGCCTGGATTTGACACTCGAGGATCCCCCACACAGGCTTTGTCTTGTCTCCATCAAATCAACTCTAATCCTTTACCTCAATGTGGACAGAATGTGCACTTTGTATGTGTGTGTGTTTGTGTGAGACAGCTCAGAGATGAAAAAGAACAAAAGAGAGAGCGAGGCTTTGTCTGAGATTTGTCAGGCTCTCTGTCTCTGCTCCTTTTCTTTGAAACAACGGATTTAGAGACAAACAATTTCTTCCAGGCTTATAAAGATTTTTTTTTCCCTCTTTAATGCTCCTCAGCTATGCAAACACTAGCATGTTATGGATTTTGACAAAGCAATCAAATCTGCTGATAGCCTCCAGAAACCCCGCTGCCTCCTCTGCGAGACTAATTCAACAATTTAATAAAAATATACACAATCTGAGGGTGAACATGGGCAGGATATTAGAAGAAAGGATCTCAGTCTTTGTTTCTTTAGACATCTATCATTACAGATATTTCATTCACTTTTGTCAGAATAGCTCTAGTAGCTCAATTGAGCTGTTTCTATGAGTGGGTCTCTATTTTATTTATCTCGTGAACATGCACGAAGATGCACATGCCAGCCCACAGATGACGTCATACACAGTCCTACAAATGTCACACTCCCCCTCTGATCTGGTGGTGGTAATGTGTTAAGATTAGCTACAATGTGACAGCAACCAAAAGGGATGAAGAAGACTGCATGCTGGTCAGCACGGATGTTACCGATGATACATTTAAAACACAGAAAAACTCAGCTTTGCAAATCTTTTATGGGACGGAGAGGAACTTGACATGTTTGTTTTACCTCAAGGAGACAATGAGTTTTAAAAACTACATGTCCTGAACTCTACTACTGAATACTTTATGTTTAAGTGTAAATACAAAGAGATTAATGCTTGTTATTGTGTGTCCATAATGTCCTGGGGAGTTCACTAAAACTACCACTACTACTGCTACTTCAACTACCAGTACCACAACCACTACTACTACCACTACAACTACTACTTCTAGTACTACTACCACTACTACAACTACTACAGCTATTACAACTACTTCTACTACTACTACAACTACTTCTAGTACTACTACAACAACTACAACTATTACAACTACTTCTACTACTACTACCACTACTACAACTACTACTACCACTACTACAACTACTTCTAGTACTACTACCACTACTACAACTACTACTACCACTACTACAACTACTTCTAGTACTACTACCACTACTACAACTACTACTACCACTACTACAACTACTTCCTGTACTACTACCACTACAAGTATTACAACTACTTCTAGTACTACTACAACTACTTCTAGTACTACTACCACTACTACAACTACTACAACTATTAATACTACTTCTAGTACTACTACGACTACCACTACTACAACTACTATTGGTACTACTACTACTAGTTCTACTACTACTACTACTACCACTACTACAACTACTACAACTACTCCTAGTACTACTACTACTACAACTAGTAGTACTACTAGTGCTACTATAACTACTACTACAACTACTACAACTACTTCTAGTACTACTACCACTACTACTACTACTACAACTAGTAGTACTACTAGTGCTACTATAACTACTACTACAACTACTACTAAAAAAGCAACGACCTCAAAATAAAACACTACATTTAAATGTATGTAAACATTAGTTTGTTAGAAAGTGTATTCTCCATACTGTCTGAGTGTAGTCGTATGGTGCTTTGAAACGTTTCACATTTCATAAGTTAGGTTGACCTTCTGAGCACTGACTCTCAAAGTTATGCTAGCAGGTAATTAGAGTTAACTTAATAATCAGACATGTAAATATTGAACACCTTTTTAATTAAAGTCGTTCTTTACTTCCGTATAATTATAAAGCCGAGCGAGAATAAGATCTACAGCTTCAATAGTCAGTGTTAAAGTCAAGCTAATGACAGACTGTTGGCGACTTACCTTGGATCCCTTTTCTCCCTGTCTGCCCTCCTGACCTGCTTGTCCAACAGATCCCTGAGAAGAACATCAGAATAATGCAATTAAAGTTCTGTACGTAAAAACCTTAAATACACAAATATGTTACTGTAATCAACAACAAGCTAACAACTTTACCCCCTTGTGTTAAACCCTTTAATATAAACCTATTTAAAAGGTCATTCCTCTCTAAAAGGTAAATGATTCCACATGTTAAAGCAGCAGTTTTATGTACATACTAATCGTTCAGCTGGTTGCACGCTCTGACCTTGAATCTTTTTTAAAGAGAGCGGCTTTTGCAGGGCGAGCCAGCCTCGGTGCGAGCAGACTGCCCTACATTCCAAACATACCGAGCTAAAAGCACATCAGCATTTTCACCAAACAGCCTCTGGTCAAAACCTCGTAAGTGGGCTGTCATTCGCCATTAGAAACCATAATCAAATAGACCAAACAAAAGCCACCGGACTTCAATGTAGGTTATGAGCCCTGCCAACTGTGTATGTGCATTAGTGAATGTGTGTGTCCCCCCGTGCATGTTTGTGTGTGCTAATGTAGTCAAGCAGCCTCATGCATCAGTGAGCACCAAACCTGAGTCAATTTGGAGGAGATATTGGGAGAGAGTCTAACTCTGCATTACCTCAGTGAAGGATAAAAACTCATATCGCAAAGTCCATTAATATGGACATGGAACTGGGGTCTAATTTGTTCGGTAGCCTCTGTCACCTGGATACTATCGCTTGGAATACCAATTGTGGGTCTAAAAAGTGCTTACCATACCAACGTTTTTAAAATGTATGACCGACCGCTCGAGCCTGCAGTTAAATTCAAGCAGGAAAACAAGCAAACTAGACAGCCTGGTGCTACTGCAGAGAGCATTTCTGACAGTGAAGCCACCAAAGGTGGATATATTTAAACACATTGTACATCAGATAATGCTTTTTGTATAGTATATATCCTTTGAGCATCTTCTGCCCAACAGTATGCATGACTGTACAGTGTCTCACCACAAGTTGTGTGGTCACAACAAGATGAGATATTAATGTGCTTCAGCCAGACAGTATTTTAATCATTGAAATCTCCAAGGCAGGCAATGTGGATAAAAGTAGCACACAGCTTGGCTAAGTGTTCTCCCCTCACTCATATCCTTACTCCATATTTATACATATTTAAAGGTGACATATGTTAGCTCTGCAATCAATTTTCTATTATTCTAACCAGTTTATTGAATCACGTTGGTAAAGTTTATTTCGTAGAAAAAATCGTATACATATTTTAATTTAGTTATTTTTCGGAGCCTCTCCTTCCTCCTGAAACGAACAAGCCATTTTGCCATTCAAAGGTCAGACCTTAGTCACGATTGGCTGACAGTATTTAGAGTGACCGCGTAGCCTCTCCCCCACAAGTGTGATCCCAAGTGGGGGAAGGGCCACACTGCGCTGTCACTCCAAAGTTGTAGAAAACATGGCTGCTCTAGGATTGGTTATTTGGCCTTATATGTACGAGCCAGAATTGCTAGGAGGTATCAGAATGGTAAGTTGAAACGACTTGATTACAAGCTCGTGCAAGAAGGCAGCCAGAGCTGAATGACAGTGAATGACGATTGGTCGATTTCAGCGAAAGCAAGGCTCTACGTAGAAACCTGCAGCTGTTCTGAACGGCCCGTTTCAGAGGCGACCTTTTAAAAATGTAATTCTGGAAAAACACGGAATTATGCAGATTTCACTTTTTCACTGTGAACAATAAACACCCAAACGTGAAACCCAAAATATGTGAATATCCATTCAAAAGATATGGCCCCTTTAAAAGCCACTGTGAGGAACTTTCAGTTTGTGTCAATTTTGGCGCCCCCTGTGGACAAAGCCGTACCTCTTATCTCTTTGCTGGTTTTGTCCTGTTCATGCTTAAATGGTCTTTAACAAAAAATCTCATCCTGCTTTCTTTAACAGTCACATGTATCACTCACTTTAAATTTCTGCCCTGGAAATTATAAACAAAGGCAGCATGCAGCTAATCGCTTCCTCTGACACCTACCAGTTTCAGGCATTAAAAACAACTATATAGAAATAATCAATCTTGTCACTGATGCTCTGGTTTGTTTTTGTAGCTCATATAGATTCATTACAATTAAATTCAGTCTGTTTCATAACCAGTGAAAAACTCCTCACAGGAGCTTTAAAGTAAAGTTTTTATTTATTTATTTTTTATTTAATAGTTTTAGTCTTTTTTTCTTATAGTATCGTTTTCTTTTAAACCATGTACCTAATTTCTTTCATTCATTTTCATGTCCTAACATGCTCTGGAATGACAATAAACCTTCTTGAATCCTTGAAAATGTACTGAGTGAAATGTACAATATTTCCTCTGATACAAAAAAAAATAAAAGTAGAGAGCAGCTTGAAGTAAAAGGACCTCAAATATGCAGAGGACTTGAGTAGGACAACATTCATTGTCCTTGGATAAAAATCTGTGATTAGACTGATATTTATGACATCCAAGAGTTGTATTGGATGTGTGCTGTATAATGTTTTTGTAAATATACAGAGAGGGCTGGAGAGAAGTTAGACTTTACTGAGCACCATCTCTGAATATGTACACAAAACAATATTAGCTTAAATGTTAGTTAGTAGCTTAAAAGTTTCTTTCCTCTTTTGCTATACTGTTCCCGCCTGTCACACAGCACATTAATGCCGTGATGTACTGCTAACTGTTAAACATTATTACGGTAAATAGAAGGCAACAATAAAAAATGCTACGCTAGTAAAATGAAATCATCTCGGCTCAAACCTCTTCTGACAGAAGGAGCAGTCAGTGCCAGAAATTAAAGTGACAAACATGTTTCCACACATTAGCAGCAGCAGCTTCAGCCCTGCTGCTTTCACAGCACGAGAAGTCAAGCTCATAGTATGTCAATGATCTCTTACCTTCAATTACTGCCTACTCTAGACCCCCAGTTTACCTAATGAGCATCAAACCCTCTCTAACGCATGTATATTAGCTGAAAACACAAAATATCTGTGGGTAACTGTGAATACAAAATCTCAAAAGTCTAGCAGAATAAAAATCTCAAAATCATTTTCAAAATGTACTCACCCTTTTGCCCGGAGGTCCTGGCACTCCAGCCTCACCAGATGGACCTGCAGGGCCCTAAAGTAGAGCAGATAACACACTTAACTCCACTCCAGGAGAGTATTGTAAAATAATGACAAATCTATCATCTTGTCAAGGTTATATCTTTAACTATTTTGCAATTTCCCGTTATTGTACACACTAAATCTGTGGTTCTCAACTGGTGGGTCAGGACCCCAAAGTGAGTCGCAGAGCTGTTTTCATCCGGTCGCAGATGTGTGCATGAAAAAAAGAAAGTTGTGGCAAAAAGTCCATGCTGCGCTTTTATTTTGAAGGACATGGGTTTCCAATGATGTGCGTGCAGTAGTAGTGTAGTTTATTCACACTCCATGTATTGACTAATTGGGAAATCTCTATTTACAGATTCTACACAGAAATGTAGACTCTGTAGGCAGGGACGTGGATTTCCGGGACAGCAAGTGTTCCGGTTTCCGTTTGTAGTACGCTTGTAGTCCGAGTAGTATTGACCAATCACATATCAGCAGGCTGCGGCGTATGCGGGAAAAACAGTCTGTGTGCAGAGTAAAAGCAGGCGGAACATAATGCGCCGTAATGACATCTCGGCTCTCATCAGCGGCTATCTGATGATGATTTAGCTTCTTATTAATCTCTATAAACAGACATCTGCATGCTAAAAGCTAACAATCTGTTTTGGATCTAAAATTTAGCTTGAGATAAATTCCCTTGACACGGTGGCACAAAAAACGCTCAGCGTTCAGATTTCCCGACTTCCTCGAATGCATCAGAAATTATGGATCCGACCTCCGTTAAACAAAACAGCATTTTAAAAGTAGTTTTCTTCTCCTCTTGAGGACAGACCTGACAAAGCTTCATTTTGACTTCTTACTAATTTGCATCATGATGTTGAAACTTCGGCGAAGGTAAGACCCGTTAATTAAAGTCAATCACAGGAAAAACGTTTTAATTTTCTCTAAACAATGCAGCACTACATGCCCGGGCATGTTCACAGGTGTCCCCAGAGGCTGTATCGTTGTCAGACTACAGCTGATGGGATCTGAGGTTGCTAATTGGTTAGTCCCAGCTACAGCTACATTTACATTCTTAAAACTTGATGAGCCCTAATGTAGTC
The DNA here is from genome assembly GCF_022749685.1 of Semicossyphus pulcher. Taxonomy (NCBI): domain Eukaryota; kingdom Metazoa; phylum Chordata; class Actinopteri; order Labriformes; family Labridae; genus Semicossyphus; species Semicossyphus pulcher. The sequence continues at coordinate 18,477,490 of NW_027211748.1, read as the reverse complement.
ACATTTATGTTGCACTTTTTTAGTGTATTTCTGTTGAAAAACAGCTGCTAACTGAATACATTGTAGAGTTAATATATTCCTCTTGTGCACTGCTACCTGCTGGTCATTTTGATTGACTATTATACTGTTGTGTTTTGACATGCTGTGATGGTCCGTCTCAGGTCCAAACTGCACCATTTTTCATTAGATAAGTGGTTAAAAAATGAAAGAAACTTGGGTCGCGATTTGTCTTTAAGGAGGTGGTGGTGGGGCCTGAGGCGAGACCAGTGGTCAACCACTGATCTAAAAGATTACTAGTTAACTAGTAACACTTACAGGTTGTCCGGCGTCGCCATCATCTCCTTTGTCGCCTGCTAAACCATCAAGACCCTAAACAAAACACACATATAGTAAGTCAACATATATTCACTGAATAGCATCATATAAACACAACTATATGATGTATCAGGGGGGAAATTATGCACTTACAGCAGCACCAGGCTCACCAGAGGGACCTGGCTCTCCTGGGAAGCCCACAGGACCCTGCAGACGGATGGAGACAATGAGAAGTCGGAGCTTTACTCAGATGTGCGACATCACGTCAACAACAAGTCAGGCAGCAGACAGCTCAACTGAGAAACATGACACAATGATTCTGCCGCTGACAGCTTTAATAGCGCATCAGTCACGGCTGCGTGTGAAACAGACGAGCCGACGTACAGGGTTACCCTTGGGGCCGTCATCTCCAGGGGGTCCGCGAGCACCGGCGGGTCCGGCAGCTCCGGGTGGGCCGGTTTCTCCCTTCTCTCCTGTCTCTCCTCTGGGGCCCTAGAGGGGAAAAAAACATCACAGGTTTGTCAAAATGAAGACAACATAAGGGCTCTGACAGTACCGAGACATGTGTGTCATCTGATGTGTCACTACAACTGGCGTCAAAACAAGCATCACACTCCGTCTCAGAAGTATGATTCATAGCGCTTCGAATCGTCTGCTCCAGACTTTTATTCTGAAATCATATTTTGATCGTCTGAATGATTACACTAAACAGTCATATTATTACATTATCATTTCAGTGCTGTAGTAATAGCAGCGGCAGTGTCTTAAAGCGCTGGCTATGACTCAGAGCAGCAGTTGGAGCGTAATTACAAGCGCAGAATCGTTAGGCGGCCCATTAGAGCAGAGCCTTCCTCTTGTCGATGCCAGCATGCCACCTTGGAAATTGACCTCGATGTGACGTGCAACAGTGGCTCTATCTGTCACTGTAAACAGATAGGTGCTAGCAGATGGGTACGTCAATACAGCCTGCTGGAGTGTGTGACTGGCCTTTACACATGAGTCAGGTGCAGCCCGCCTGCTCTACAAACCGACGCCTGCTGCTCGGCGTGGATCAACGGTACTGCTCTGATCGGAGATATCGAAGATTAGGATGTTTACTGTGAAAACTTTATTGTCTTTATAGGTGGGATATTTGTCTTGGGCTAATCACCCATGCTGCAGCCATAAACAAAGAGAACAACAAAACAGCATACCCATGATATAATAAAACAGGCATCAAAATGACCCTGATGTAAATAAGAAATATCAGTGCCAAATAGCAACTCTGAAGATAAATACATACATAAAGTGCAACAGTGAACAGTGCAAAGTCGCCATCCCTCTGGCCTTTTCTGGCTTTTATCTGCCACTATTTAAAAGCTAAGTAGACGCAGGGATAAAAGAATTTTTGAATCTGTTTAATCTGCAGCGGGGAACTCGAAATCTTCTACCAGAGGGTCGCAGCTCATACTTGCTCTGCAGAACGTGAGACGTGTCACAGATGATCAATCATTGTTTGTACCACTGGAAAAAGCAGAGGCACTTTTTCTCTGTGAACACTGCATGCTGCATAAGGACACTGAGGCTGCAGCAGATGTCATTAAAAGCTAATTTTGATGATTTTATTGTGAAACTCTCTTCTCTGCTCCCGTCTTACCCTCACCTGTAATAACCGCCTCGCACACGAGGTTGGAGTAATGACAGCACCAACAGCGGAGGTGTCTAAATGTGGCTGAGCTAATTATCTGCTGAAAAGCCCTGAGGATGCTAGCATAGCTACACATCAGCCTACAGTAACAAGGCGGTAAAGTACTCCGAGGTAGAGCAGCCCCCACAGCCGAGGTGTCAAATAAAAGAAACATAACTTAATGAGCTTCACGCTCGCAGATATTCACGGGCGGATTGTTTAAATAGTCGCAATTACACGAGGGAGGGACTGTACTCAAGGCAGACGGCTGGATTCTGCGTCCTGCGACTTGAAATTTAGAGGCTGTTTACACGTATAAATTGTCGGTTCTTTTGTTTTTGCAAATACAAAATGAGAAAAGGAACACTTACTCCAATACCAGGCTCTCCAGCTGATCCCGGGTTGCCAGCTTCGCCGGTTTCTCCCTGTTATAAAACAGAAACAAAGATTAAAGTGGGGAAACGAGGCTCATCACACACCTGCAGTAAACAGCCCACATTCTAACACAGGCGTGTGTATGTACCACGCTGCCAAAAAGGTTCTTCTCTTATTTTAAAGCAAGAAAAGCAGAAGAAGAAGGAAACGTATTCTTACCTTCTCACCAACGCCTCCCATTGAACCGATACCTCCAGGAGGACCTTGTGCACCCTGTGGAAGAGTCACAGAGAGGACAACGAGAGGTTACACAACCAAAGTTTGAATCTGTTAAGAAAAGTCTTCTTTTTTTTTGGCAGAAGTTGGATTTTTAGAGTTGTGAGTGAAACTGTCAAAGAGAAGAACAAACGCTTGAACTTACATTGGCTCCGCTGGGACCCTGGGGACCTCTGGGGCCGGGAGGACCAGGTGGACCCTGCCCGCAAAAACACAAATGTTCAGTACAGATCAAGCAGAAGGCAAACTGAATCTCTACCTCGCTTCCACTGTAAAAAAGAAGGTAGTTAGCCGGATGGAGGAAGAACGAGGAAGAGGCGATGTGCGTTGCTAGCTCAGCTAACCCGAGGTTGCGGTGTCAACAGGTCGGCTCAGTCTTTTCTCCCTCGCTCAACATGCGTCTTCCCCTCCTCATATTGTAAAGTTAGTTTGAGTAGCAACAGTAACCTTGAGAAATAAAAGATTTGATCATCTTCAGGAACACTTTTCTGACTCCCACTTTTGTTTTGCTTGTGACTGAGCTCTGAGTATGTGCGCTGCCGAGTGTGTGATTTCTTGGTAACACTCTTTGAGGCCATGTAATCCTCAGAATTTCATTTGTGTGTGTATGATCATAAAGCAATCAGCTCAGGTTTTCTGCAAGTGTGCTAGTGAGATTGTAAGTCATAACATCAATCCCCCTTTAAATATCTTCACATGATTAATGACGAACTACACAGAGTGTAACTGTACTGAGAAAGATAATACATTATAGGGGAAAACATCATACTGCCAGGGAACAGAGCAGGCAAACTTTCCACCAGCACAAATGTTTGTGTCAATACGTCTTCCACAGACTTCAGAAGCATCTGTCAAGAGGCTCCTGGAGTTGCCAAACTCAGCAACCAGCCAAAACTTCAGAACAATCAGCACAATTTCCCACCTCGCTGGGCTGTACGTGAAAACAATGTGAATCTCTGCAACAGAGGAAAAAGTCACAGAGAAAGCTGCACTCACCATCGGTCCGACGTCTCCGTTTTCTCCCTTCTCACCAGGAGGGCCGGGCAGACCCTGCGAACAAGACAAATAACGTTCAGATCAAAGTAAAAAAAGGTCATGTGAGGCAGCACCTGAGACAAAACGGCACATTAAGAAGAATCCACGGACAGGAGCATAAATACATTTCTGCAGCTCATTAACAGGTCCTCTCAGGTGATGTGTACAGAGCAGTGGGATTTAGGATGCGGCGTGATGGAGAACGCATTAATACAAGCAGAACCCCTGAGTGTAAACACACAATTAGTCAAAAGGGACACCTATTGTAATTAAAGGGTATGGGAGGCTTGGGTATAATCAGCCTGTGTAAATTACAGGCTGGGAGCTCCATCCATCTACGTCCACAGGCAAGTGGAAACAAAGGGGACAGCACAGACGCTGTGTATTATCCACTTTTTGGATTCAGTCATGTTTGAATGCAGCCGAGGTTCACAGTGTGTCTGCAGCCAGATGAAGCAGCTCTCACTTTCTATTGTAAGTTATTGTTTACCTGCATAATTACAGTTATTATTTGCTGTGTTGGTTAAGCTCAGATGATGGAGCACGCGTAAAAAAAAAGGGTGGGTGGAAAGCAGCGGTAATGATAAGTTGCTGTAAAGTCGCAATGACATGGATATCGATCACTGAAATAACATGCGTGTAGTTTCAGCCCATTTTGTTGATTTACTGTACCTGTGCAACAGCAGCTACAGCAGGCTAATTTATAATGTGTCCTGACTGGGGCTTCAGTCATTGTAATAAAGTAAGGAGGTGGTGAGAATGGAAAAATAAATAAAGCATCAACTTATTATGTATAATGTTTGGATGTGACGGCTCTTGATGAATGCAAGGCTTCTTTGTAGAAAAAGTGTTCTAATGGATTAGAGGCTGGAGAGAAGAGTAATATTACATATCAGAGCGAATCAATAGCTGTTTACTCTGGATTCGGCATTCCCCTTTATTTCCACACTAGCCTTGAACTGCAAGTACACTCTGGTGTAATCAAATCCAATATTTACTCTCCTCTACGTCCACATCTTAACCTCTTAAATCTGAAGAAGTCATCCGCTCAGCGAGGGGGAATATTCCTCGGCAAACACGGGACCAAATGATGGAAGCCTTTCAAAGCGAAGCCATTCATTCCCCATAGTCAAAAATCATTAATGCTGCGGATAATTGCATTGAAGAGCTGAGTTCGCAGCGGCTGCTGCCATCTATTGAAGGGCGGCCTAGCCAAACATAATTAAAAGAGTGGAGATGGAGTGCATTATGCCCAATTAAAAGCCAATTGCACTTAATAACAATGTTATCTGGCCCTATTGACCAGCAGGGCTCCGCTCTAATCATCCTCAGAGAGTCCTTGGATAATTGACTTTGAGATTTTCTAAAATGTGCCGTTTCTTTATTCACTGCCACCAAAGCAAGTTTCTTGGAATTTAGCTGATTGGCTTAAATGATCAAATGCTTTGCCCTTTAGCTCTACTCTCACTCATTTGCAGTTTGAGGAAAAAAGGAGCAGAACAGAGCAAAGCAGAGCGGAGCAAAGTTAAGTCTTTATCTTAGTATGAAATCCTTATGGGACAACAAAGGTCCAGGAGAGGGAATGCAAAAACTATACTGAATAAGTTCAGATAGTTTCCCTAAGTGAGACATTTGTTACTTAAAAAAGAACTGTGGGTCCAACTGACAGATATGAGATGAAAGCTTTTAGTGTGAAATGACTCAGCACTCTCAGTTTAACAGCCATATCTACTAGTCGTGGGAATCGCAGGGTAATACCTAATATCTACCTTAAAGCTCCTGTGAGGAGTTTTTTTAAGGTTATGAAACAGACTGAAATTAATTCTGATGTCTCTATATGAGGTACAAAAGCAAACCAGACCATCAGCGACAATATTGATTATTTCTCTATAGTTATTTTTAACGCCTGAAACCACAGGGGGGGGGGGGGGGGGTAGGTGTCAGACGAAGCGATTAACTGCATGCTGCCTTGTTTACATTTTCCAGGGCAAAAATTTAAAGCGAGTGATACATGTGACTGTTAAAGAAAGCAGGATCTAACATTTTTTGTTAAAAACCACTTAAGCACGTACAGGACAAAATCAGCAAAGAGATAAGAGGTACGGCTTTGTCCACAGGGGGCGCCAAAATCAACCTTAAGTTCCTCACAGGAGTTTTAAGTTAGCTAACGTTAGTTCAAATTAGCCACCACAGACTACTCGTCATACACTATAAAGGGGTTTCTGTCAAAACAGCCATGTGTAAAGAATTGAAGAGGGTAGGTTTTGATTAGCTATTGTTTTTATCTTTTTATTGTGATATTTATTCCCTAAAAAGTTACATAGTATCCTTTCAATACCAAAAACGGACGCGAAAATGCTTTCCATGAATTTATAAACAACAACCATTAAGAATGAGATAAATGGCCTCAGATCGATGTGTGCTGAAGTGGAAAATAAAACTGCAGGTCGCGTAGTGATTAAAGATCTTAAATGTTACCCTTCTCCACAGCCTTTAATATGAAAAGTCCATGTTTGTGTAGGGAAACACATTAACAGTAGTTCAATCAGATTATTTTTAGGTTTAACAAAAGCTTCTGTTCTTGCTTTACACTTGCTGCACCTCTTCTGTGAATCCTCTGGGAAATGTGTACTGTGATATTTCTATGATGATAATAAATTGACAAAAATATCAGATCAAATACACAGCAGCTGGTCTCATGTTTGGGCCTGGGAGCTCTGCAGGGAAGCAGTTTACTGCATGATAATGATGTGGTCTGAGTGGAAAACCAATGACAGTCTCCCCTCCAACATTAACGCAGCGGCACAACGCCAAATGCAAAATGTTTGCGATGGTGATGGATTTTTAGCACTGTCAATGCCGGGGAAAGTCCTTGAAGGTGGAAAAAGCATTATTTCCCCGGGAGCTATACAAAGTGTTATTAGGAGCCGAGGCTGCATTAATAAATTATGCTGTTTGGATGCAATGTAAATGATGTAAGGAGAGATGAAATGCTGTCAGTTTAAAGGGTGTGAAGAACCCGTTCTGCTCTGCCTGGATGTGACAGAGGGAGAGCGATGTGCATACCTACTCGGCTGCGTTCAACGTGATCTGGATGTCGTGTGTTCACAGAAAGAGAGAAAGAGAGTCAACATCTGTGTGTAAAGATGCTAATCTGATGTGGACTCACCTGCAGTCCGATGGGTCCTGGTAGACCAGGGAATCCTCTGGATCCTTCGTCTCCTTTCTGGCCAAACATCCCCTGCTGTCCTCTCGGTCCAGACTCGCCATCGCTGCCCTGTGGGAGGTCAGAGTTCATTAAACCCAAACTTCTTTATTCTGATCCCAATTAGCCGCAGCTTCAGCAAACATAAGTCAGCAAACACTGGTATCCATGTGGATTCCTCTTAAGGGATTTCTTTGTCCTCTTAATCCCTTTCAAGGTTATGGAGGAGTGCATCCGAGCTCACGTGGCAGAGGCTGGGTCGATGCTGGAGTTCAAACACAGATTAGGACGGACAGTTACCTTAAGGTCTTATCTGAAGGTCATTTTATAGCTAGTTCATCCATCTATCAAACCTCCACACCCACATATGTTCTTCCTCAGGGCCGTTAAGGGGGCTGGAGCTTTTCCCAGCATGCACTCTGGACAGGTCAACAGCACAGACTGTATATAAAAAGTGGATGTGGCCTCTTGGTCTCAAAAGGGAAGCCAATGCGGATGGGCCTTCAACCTGCATTCTTACTAATGGCCAGCAATCCAACCAGCACTGGGTCAGATTTTATGGAGCCAGATGAGAAAATGACTTCCAACTTGATTTATTTCCTCTGGAAATATTTTACTTCTTAGTCTTCTTCAATACAAAACGATGTTCATTTAGTAAATTATGGTCCAAATTTGAGAGTAAATTTGACGATAAAGCAGGATATGCTTGGGGGCGTGGCTACCTCTGATTGACAAGTTGCTAACACTGCAAATTGTCAATCAGGATCTACCCTCTTGTCCTATATGGTTCCAAAAAACAGAATGGCGATTGCCAAAATGCCTAACTTAAGGCTTCCATAGGGGCTTTTCGACAGCAGGAACTTTCCCCAGGAACCTTCTGAGGAACTGTGTGTCTCGAGAGCAGGAACCAGGGTCTAAATTTAGTTCCGGGGTAATGATTCCAAAGGTCCAGGAACTTTCATTGCGGGGCCTGCAGTGCTGATCGTTTCTGATTGGTCGAGTACTCGCCGCGTTTTATTTCACCCGCCATGTTTAAAAGACTACAGCTGCACGCTCACTGTTATGCTTCGAGATTGTAGAAGAAAGCCTATGACAGATAGACCGACGGCTAGGTGCAGGCCTAGCTGAGCATTTATGCTGGAATAGGAAACAGCGACCCGGCAGTGTAGTGTTGATACTTTTATTGCTTCTCCATATGTCATTGGCCTGATTGGCAAAATCTTCCGGGGACTTTAGGCCGCTGTGGAAACGCAGACAACAATGGGCCACAGGAACCATTTAGTTCCTTGAAGAGAAGATCCTGGTACTAAAAGTTCCTGGTGCTTTTGTACCGAAAACGGGTGTTCACAAACCAATGGGGAACAGTCTGTGGTCAACAGTGTACTTCAGGGCTAACTCATAACCAGACATAGGAGTCAAGGAGTCAGCCTGCAAATCTTTCGAGCAGGGAAGCCTATTTAAGCATTTGGAGGGAAATACTAAGAAAACTGGACACTAGTGAGGCAACAGTTTTAGCCTCTGACCCTTTGTTCTGCTACCTGGGGACGCATCATCCAGATAACCAAAGCCCCTCATCAGGGAATGCAGGATGCACCATGCAGTATAGCCACAGGGTTATTGTACAGAGAGTTTGTGAAAGATGCTGACTAAATGTGTGAAGCCAGCGGGGCACAGGGCTACAGAGGATGGAAAAGGGGGAGACTACAGGGAAGGAGTGAAGTGCTGACAAACTGGGAGTTTTCAGTTCAAACGCATGTCAGCACTTGAAAGTGCTTGTGGAGCTCTCGCTGAGCCCAGGGACATGGAGGCAGCCTCGGGCGCAGGTTCTGAATGCAGAGCAGTTTAGAAGGGAATGTTAGGTGATTACAGGTAGCGCGGGTTCAGCTTTGAAGTGAGGAGTGGGAGACAAGGTGGACTAAAGTTTAGAGCGGCTTTACGCGAAACAAGTCACAAATGTGACGGCCACAGCAGCTCCGATGGGGGGATCGAGGACTGAAATGGGAGTGCCTTCAGAGTGGCTTGACTTAACTTCTGCATAATTTGTCATTCATTATAACACCGTGTATACAACTCGCTCTCTCCCTGTATTATTTAAATATCTTTTGGAACGCAGAAGAACAATGGTGTTCTTTAATTAATGGAATTGGATGTAACCATCAAAAACAATGGAGGAAATGAAATTGAGAAGCTCGGTTTGCTTCTCTTTATTAGTGAAATGGTTCAATTTGGCAATAGGAAGTATCTATGTGATCATCCCACCCAATAAAGGGTGGGAAGGAGATTTAGAAATCTAATTACAAGTTACATTAAGATCATCATTAACATGATTGGTAAGTGTAAAACAGAAGAAACGACTGAAGACTGACTTTGAAAAAATCCAACTGCTCCCTGATACGATGTTGAGCCGATCAAACTTCCACAAGGGGATAAGAGCTTGTCTGTTTGACGGTCACCTTCCACTGGAATAAATGTCTACTAGTATCTGTTCATTAGACAATTTTTAAAGTCAGGCATGTGGTGATGTCATGATTTCCCACGCTAAATACTTTAAATGTATTCCGGAAAAACTCAAAAGTTACCTGATTGACGGCTACAAGAGAGAAGGAAGAGCATATACATCGATCAGCCGTAACATTATGTCAGCATGGGCACCCTGACCAGTCTGTGGCTACGCAGCCCCATACTCAAGAAACCACGATGCACTGTGTGTTTCTATCAGAACTAGCATCAACTTTTTCAGCAATTCAAGCTCCTCTAGCTCTTCTGTCGGACCGGACCACACGGGCCAGCCTTCGTTCCCCATGTGCTGGTTCACCTGTTTCCCTTCCTTGGATCTCTTTTGGTCGGTACTGACCGCTGCAGACCGGGAACACCCCACAAAGTTTTGGAGATGCTCTGGACCAGTCGTGGCCCTTGTCAAAGTCGCTCACATCCTTACACTTGCTCGTTTTACCTCCTTCCAACACCAACTTCGAGGACAAAATGTTCCCTTGCTGCCTAATATATCCCAGACATTGGAACGAGATAATCAATATTATTCACTTCACAGTCAGTGGGATAATGTTATGGCTGATCGGTGTGTATGTGGCTTCAACACATGCTTAAGGTCTAATAAGAAAAATGCTTCCTCTTGGGCTTAAATCATGAAAATATCTTATAACTCGCCTACATTTGACGTTTAATTTTCATGCCATGGAAGAAGCGTTTGTATGTTAATGTGAAGTTGTGTTGCCTCTAATCTAATCAAATCTAAGTGGCTATTTTCACATTTTGTTTGCCTCACATCAAGTTAGAAACAAACTTGCACATTACCAAATTGTGTTTCCTCCTGCCAAGTGATGCGCCAAAAATTCTTCTTATATAAATCTCTCACACAGACGTTCCTGAATACAGAGACGTTCTATTTGTAGAAAGCATGTTCAGCACATCCTGATGAAGTAATGCCCTGTCGTAGTTAGTTTCATTCCAACTGCTTGCCCTTGGTTGTATCCGAACAATAATAGCGACTTGGCTTTATTAAACCTCGTTAAGCCTCTGCTGAAAGAGAAATTAGATCATTCATTTCCTCTGCAAACATCAAAATGCTTCCTGGACTGAGAGGTGGGGTAGAATACATTTTGATAACAGCATTAGGACGTGCATTAATAAAAGAAGTGCGGATAAAGTTGAGACTGCACAGCACGAGTCACGTCTCACTTATGAAAATATGAATACACATGAGCAGACTGACTCACCAGGACAAACAACTGTTAAATAATTTGTTATTCAGCTTGGGTGCACTACCTGCTTACGGCAATACGTCTCACCAGGTCTATTGCAGCCCCCACAGAGCCCTGCAGATGCTGAGTTTTTGCTAGAATGGTTGTTAAGGCCTGATAATTTACAGCAATGAGCTGTTAGTTGCCCTCAGGCCATCAGCTATTGTAGAGGCAGGACTGTTCCTGTTGTGTTAATGAGATGGATGAGTAGAGGATGCTCTGCAGCAAACAAGGCAGTGTTTGCAGCTACCTGGTGCCATATGAGGTATTATATGGAAATGACTGACGCACTGGGGTACCATTGTGGTTTGTGAGACTGTTTGGTAGCTGAAGGGTCACAAGTTTAATTCTATGGAAGAAGCACAAAACAGTACCGGTCCTAAACTTGTAACTGCGATATCATTTATGTCTGCATGCTAAAAAACGTTCTACTAAAGGACAAGCTGTGAACAGCGGTGATAAAATAAAGCTCTGTGTGCGTTACCCTGATATTAATACTTTGCCTGAAGTAAAAGTCGTGATTAAAATGAAATTGGTGTTACATTAAAATGATAAAGGATGGGGACTTTTTTTAATGAATGGGGACTGCAGCCAAAAAGTTTTTGGACTGCAGAGGTGGCAGTTAAAAGTAATACTGCTTGCATAATGAATGCCTGACCTGGCTGGAACAGTGCTTAACTTCTGCTCGCTCCTGGAATAAAACATTGTTTTTTAAATCAGGATACCTCGTTTGGAACAGGGGTCCATAACTGTGCGCCATTAAGAGCATAATGTCAAGTTGTTTAATGCATCTAAACACTGTAGCAGCTCATTTAACAGATTACGCCACAGTGTTAAAGTAGAGGCTAGCATAGAGTTAGCATGATGGGTCTTAGTTGTGACATGTTTCTGTCACTTTGTGGTAACACTACAGGTCTGAGGACAACTAGCTAAACAGCTCAGCACACGGGCAACTCCAATTTCTGTTGTCAATCATCATCGTCCATGTCTTCATGGTGACGTGGATTGGAGTAAATATTTCAAACTTGATTGGCTGTTTTATTATTCTGACCCAGAATACAACATAATACACATGGGTTATCATTGGGATAACACTAGTAAGATTTTTAAGGCAAATAAAAACACAAAATTTTCGAATACAAAAACAATTCAGTTGCTATGTCCTAACTACAGCGGCTGCAGCCTTCGACGTAGGGGGTCTACAGAGGATGCGCCATTCATAGCCTGCGTAGACCGCTAAAGCTGTACTGAAATGAGACGGTCTGGTCTACGGAGGATTTCCTGTTTGCGTCACCAGCTGTTCCCCGCCTTACCGTTGCGTCACCAAACGCAGTTCCTGTCATCTAGCAACAGGTAGCTAGCGGGCTAACCTATTATTTTAAATGTGTATCACTTGCTATTCGATTGAGTTTTACATTTAAAAGTGTATTCCTCGGGCCACACAAGAGTCCGCCATCTCTTTGATTTGGAATTGAATTAAAATCTCGGGATACGTTGGCCCGGGAAAAGGAGGACGCATTTGCAGGCCGCGTCTGAAGGAGCTTTCAAAATAGGACAGCTTTTGACACAATCGGCCTTCAAATACATCCTTTGTAGGATGCAACCATCTGTCAAGAACTGTGACTGCATAACAAGGTTTCACAGGCGAAATGTTGATATACTTACAGCTGGACCAGGAGCTCCGACCACACCCTGAAGACCGCTTGAGCCTGGTGGACCCTTAAAACACAAGTTAAACAAATCAGTTATTTCTAATCATGATCTGGAATTGTTGTTGCTTTCTAAACTCACTTCACTCCACACTTCACCATTACATCATACAAAACAGTTAGAACAATTGATGGTGTAATTGCAGGCTATTAGTACACACAAGATAGACTTGCTGTTTTCATTTACTCTAGAAATCAATGGAAGTTAATGAAAACATCTATATGCTAAACTGTCCTTCTACCCGAAGGAATACCATGTCTCTAAGCACGGGGAATATATTGTTATATATGTAATTTATTTGCAGTGATGCTTTCAAATGACTCATAAGAAAATCAATTGTAAAATATAGATGTTAAAGATGAAGACAGAGTACATTGGTGTTTTATTGGACTAAGTAACGATTCAGGAAGCACAGCAGCACTTCAGTGAATATTTGATATGCTGCAGACTGTTTGGGGCAACATAACCTGAGATGAGTCATTGCAAAGTAACCTGCTTTTTTTCCCTATTTAATCAGCTCATATGAGAATTCAGCAGCTTGGATTATCAATCGAAATTCATTGCCTTATATAAAAAGTAACAGAGAGGGAAGGAAGAAAAAAACAAAACGACTCACAAGTTCACCCTTGTCTCCTTTGCTCCCCTTCTGTCCAGGTCCGCCGACTTCTCCCTGCGGTGCAGTACAAACAGCAGAGCTCACATCTCTCCTCTCCATCTTAAACAGCCTCCCCAAGTTTAGTCAAAGTCCAATATCTTAAAGTGTCACCTTTACCACCATCAGGCAGTAAATATTTCTCGAGAGATTCTAATTTGATTGGCCCACAAAGACCTTGGGCGAGTGTTTGCAATTAATTGATTGGCTCCCTGTCTAACCCCATTGGCGCGATGATTGACAAAACGGCGTGATGGAAGACGTGACTTGGGTGGGGAGAGGCACGATGGTTACAAATGTAAAGATGCAAATGTGTGGATGGAGTGTATGAAATGTGGGATTAGCTGGCCTGAGGGTAAACACTGCATATGGGTTTATGGATAATTCAGTACATGTAATTATTTATCTATAATGCTTCTAGTTTGTGCTTATTCTAAATGCAACAATATGAGCATACTGTCTGTTAGTGTATGCTCGAGGCTAAGTGGAAAAATGTATTTGTTTACCTGTAGTACATGTGTTAAATGGTTTCTATAGAACTGTATATAAAGCAGGGTTTGACATTGGAATATGTTATTATAGTGTGCAGCAGCCTTTGTCTAACAGCCTTAGTGTGTCAAAGGCATTACAAGAATAGACACAGTTATAAGAAACAGTAGGAGATATTCCAAGAAGTGTATATAATATACTTGAATTTCTTGATTTTTTTATGTTGTCATTGTATTCCTTGTGCTACAGAAAGCTTTGAACCTCAACTTCATTGTTCTCATGTCATTACGAAGGCGGTGATGGTTACAGATGTTGAAGTAGAACTCTGAGGATGTCTCCATCTGTTTTACCTTTCCCCGGGTACACACTGTGCTTTTCTTTCAAGCATAACAAAACCCTCTGAGGTTCAATCAAATCAAGGATGCGCGCTGTAATGTTCCATCTTTACTCCACCTTGTCTCCGTCCTCTCCGGGGGGACCCTGAGGACCAGCCGGACCGGGAAGACCAACAGGACCTTGGATTCCATCGCGGCCAGCGGGACCCATGGGGCCTTTCTCCCCCTGAATCATTGAGAGGTGTCACATTACCAGCAGTCAAAACACCACATTTCCTCAAGCTGGAGGGTAAAAGAAGTGTCTGAGTGCGCTGAAACACTCACAGGGCCTCCTTTTTCTCCGGCAGGGCCGGGTGGGCCTTGGGGGCCGTTGCGTCCTGTCAGACCAATGGGACCTCCAGGGCCGGCGGCTCCTCTCTCACCAGGAGAACCCTGTCAGCGAAGAACAAAGAGCCATCAGTCATTGCTGCATAGGGTGGCAGCTAACTAGTGAAGGAGGTTTTTACTGCAGGAAAGGTGTGCAGAAAGAAGCTGCTGCAGAAAGTCTACAAGCATGACAAGTTGGACTAAACGGGAAAGACTGCCCTAATTAAAGACGTTTTCAAGGACTCCTCTTTTTTTTCACAGATGATAGCAACTTTAATGAGTTTCCCTGAGAATAATTAAATGAGTCATTGTTTTAGTTCCTTTTGAAATCTTCACAGAATGTCTCAACATAAAAAGACTTGTTTCATGCTCCAACACAACCAAAAAGGCTTCCCTCACAAGACTGCAGTTTTTTCAGTAAATTTCCTTTTGCACATTAGAAATTGCAGAATTTAACCCCTTAATTTTTTACTTTATTGTTGCTTTAACATCAACAATATTGAAGCGTACAACTTAACTGAAATTAAATGGTGTCTAAAAACAATATAAGGTCCAGATCAGACAGAGCGCGCTTTAGCAGCTGGGGCGGCTTTTTAATAGTTGTTTTCAATGAGAGGGCACGCTTCTTTTGCGCTGCAGAGCGCGTCACGTTTTTTCCGCCCTGTGTGTTTTTGGGGAAACGCTCTGAGCGCCTCGAGTTGAAATATTTCAACTCCAATCGGATGAATGGAGAGGCGGGGTCTTCTGTGGGGGTGACGACATCGAGTTTACCGTGAGGGTCTCATGTACTACTTAATGTATTTGGGAACAGCCTCTCACCCTCCATAAAAGCCAGAGCAAGTGTCCTCCGCCTGTACATGTT
Organism: Semicossyphus pulcher; assembly: GCF_022749685.1. Taxonomy (NCBI): domain Eukaryota; kingdom Metazoa; phylum Chordata; class Actinopteri; order Labriformes; family Labridae; genus Semicossyphus; species Semicossyphus pulcher. The sequence goes on along the minus strand of NW_027211748.1, from coordinate 18,462,446 downwards.
TTAATGCAGATATAACTAATCTATTGAACACAAAGTTAAGTATTTTAGCTGGCCAAAATAAATGGGAACAGATCTGTCAGTTTACAATATAACGGTTAGGTTAATCACAGCTCATGATTCAGTGGTTGATTTAACAACAGTAAAAAAAAACGTAGCAAAAGTGCTCTGTCTGATCGGGCCTAAGAACATCGAGCCTTCTTGTGAGCTCCCATCACCGTGCTCTTCTCTCAGCAGGTCATTACACTATCCTCCCACCAAAGGGACGGTCTCCGCCTGCTTAGCAAAAAACATGCGCATGAACAAAAGCCAAAGATTCCCCTCTGACACACACACACATAAACACACTGATTCAGCTGCTGAAGGGAGCAGCCACCTGGCACTCATATGCCTTGGCCCATTTCATGACAGGCGTTGCTGGTGACACACACACACACACACAGCTCCAAACTGTCAGCCCCAGCCTGCCAACCTGCCCGCCAGGACACACACACACAATCACACACTCAAGTTTCTTTGACTCACACAACTTCACATTCTTTCTTCCTGCTTCCTTTCCTCTCATTTCACCCATGTTTTTCTCCCACACATGTGATTCTCTGGCTAGAACTCAAAACTGCGACATAAAAGTGACTCGACTTCTCGCATTCATCCTTTCTGTTCTTTTCTTTCCTGCACAATTTCCTGGTTCCTTGGTCTCTCTCTTTCACACACACACATACACAACCCTATGAAATTGCAACGTACGCACAGACTTTCCCACAGCAGCTCAATCTGCGGCAGGAAATCGATGGAGGAAAATATCAGATCTCTTGTGTGCGTGGGCATCGCACACCCGAGTTTTTCCAAACACTACCAAAACAGTCCATCGCATGTTTTCAGCCGATGGCTCACTTTCAAGCCAATTTAAGAAAACTATCTCATTTCAGCAGTGGAAATGGTTTTCGCTCATTCAGAGAACACCCCTCTTCTCGCTTTCATCATCTTTTCATCCGTGCTCGGCATATCCGCTGTCATCTAATCTGGTGTTGCTCTGTCGCTGGTGAGCAGGGGCAATTATCGGGAGCCTGCGTTTAACGCTTGAACAAAATGTCAGACGGTTCAAAGCTGCCTGTCAGTCAGCCCTCTGTACAGATTCACCACCGGAGCTCCCGGGGCTTTTTCATTGCACATATCGCTAACTGAGGGAGCTCAGAGACAAAGGCAGGGAAAAAGTGCCCCACTTATTTAAAGATTACCCCGCCACTCGTGCTCCTTCTCTGGGCACTTAACTCTGTGAGGGAACACAGTTTATGGATGTAAATACAGTTTAAAAGAGGATGTCCTTTATTGTGATTAAGGATGCAGAGGATGCAGCCTTATATCACATCAAGTGTAGTAGTTAAAGTTCAAATCATAAAGCAAAAATGAGACACAAACTCCCTTCATCTGTGCCACAATAAGAGGAAACCATCTCAGACCAATCGACTTAATGATTAGAAACTACTTGTTGTGTTCAGCCAGGCAACTTGACCAATGCTTCTTCAATTTTATCCCTAAAAAAAACTCTTAGCCGTTCTAAAAACATCTTAAATCAAGCAGCAAATTGCTTTAAAAACGGAAGCACTCAAAGTCGTGTGCCTCTTTTTGAAACTGCTTCACGTGTATCTTTCTAAAAGTGAAATGTTGACTTTCTGCTGAGCAACTCTGTGGAAAAAAAGACACAGTAAGAAGCTGCAGGAGTGGTGATTACATGCTTGTATGTAAAAAGCAATAGTGTGATCATATATGGAGGCGTATGGGGGACTTGATTCCAATGATAATATAAACTTGAAAATGAAAATGTAATTCCACAATAGCATTCTTTGAAATATTGTTTTCATTTTAATTTTCAAATGGTTAAAAAATAGCATTTTTCATTTAGACACCAAAAGAGTGTGGTGACTATAGACTGTATGATGGTGACATGTAAATGGCAATGCAATAGACTGGAGGCACTGTTTTGCTTATTGCATTTGAATATTGTCCACTCTGACGCAAGGTAAGGCTTTAAAAATGAGAACAGCATTTGGCATTTCATTTTCAAAGTGTTAAAAAATTGCATTTTAATTTTAATTGTCACTTAAAGTGATAATCTTGAAGATTTTCATTTAAATAAATGTCTGCTAAGTCACTATCTATCGCTGAATGAGGTAACACAGTGGTGATTGAGCCTATGGCCCACTGATGAAAGCTTTTGCATTTGCAGTATTACAGACTGGGTGTCTGCGGTGACTTTTGCGGAAAAAAATCACAAGCGGCGCCCAGTTAGTGACGCGTTTCCATCAGTCAGCAGTGGTTGGTCTGCCAGAGAGGGTAGGCGGAGCTAAGTGGCTGCTTTTCCGGTCTCTGCAAGTGTTGCGAGTAAACAGTAATCTACTATGGCTGAACAAACAAAGAAAAGATCGATGACTACAAAACGGACAACTTCGAGATTATGTCTTTAAATTATGCATGTACAATATGAAAATGAGGCTGCATTTTTTATATGCCATTTTCATTTTCAAATTTGACACCACATTTGAACATAACACAAACACCCAAACGAGTATGTGAAAATGAAAATGCAAAGTGGATTTTTGCATTTTTGCAGAGCTGCACGCAGCAACTCCATCCTCCGAAAAAGCAAAAGTCACTTTACACAGCAATCTCTGTGGCAGCAGAGACGAGGTTACCATAGTAACAGGCTACTTACGATGGGGCCTTGTGGACCCTGAGGCCCTTCTCCTCCCTTTAAGCCAGCTGGACCCTGAAAGAAGAGGACGGGAGAGGGTTAGATCTCTGATCATGGCCGGCCACAGCTCAATGCCATTCAAAGAGCGGTAATCACAGCTGTCAAATGGACCTTTAAATGTTACTGGGTGCGTCTAGCGTGCATGTTTGTGTGTAATGATATGAGTATACAAGTGTAGGTGTATGTGTGTACGGAGGGATGCAGAAAGGCAGAAACTGGCATTTTGTGAAATATAAATATCATTTTTAGTAGTTTAAGTATCTGTGTTGGTTTATTAGTGATGGCATAATTACCAACAGATTTAATGAACTAAGATCAAAGTTATGTCATTACTCCCAAGGTCTTGAAACAGTCATTAGAGTTTACCTTCAAGACTTGTGTACATGAAAGCAAATGGAAAATAAGTAATGTTCTTTTTCTTTATTAATAGCTCCTAATTTACTGAGACAGCAGGTTATTTAAGGGTCATTTCAACTTAAATTAAATTCAAGATATTCTCACTTATTTCTAGTGAATTGTGGCTTTGCATATAGCTTTGGCTGAAGATCTTAATGCAACTAAGGGGAATGGGATTTTGTTTATGGATGTTTTGGTGATAAAAAAACACATTTAAAATATCCAACAGCACAGATTTCTGTAGAAAAGCGTCCGTATGAAAAGGGTTCACAGTGAGGTCTGTGGATTATCCAGAGTAAAGTGGGCACTGTCTCAGGAGAGAGATGTTGCTGGAGAGTTTTTGAAATGTCACTTGTCAAATGCTGAGAGCTCCACAAACAGAATATCGTTCACAACAATTGTATTGGGGCGACCGAGAGGAATCTCAAAGATGGACAACCTGAAAGAATAAAAACCCACACTCCATTTTTGTTGGATTCCACTGTGTGAAGGACAAAATGAGTTTTTTGGAGGCTTTTTTCATGTGGGCCAATTCAGCAATCAGGCTGTGCCAGATGTATTCTATTAATGAGCTGGGTAGGTGGCAGTTCAGTTGTTGGAATAATCTAAAATTGCCAAACTCAGGAAATAAAAGGTTTAATAGCCATGATGATAATGAAGTGACACTGCACAGAAATACTCATTAAAGGAGCAGTTCTGTCCCTAGAAATAGCCACCAGTCCAAGTTGGTGTTCTTTGTAATCAATAGAAGCAATAAGATTTGAAATTGGCGCCATAGCTGTGGAGAAAGTTGAACAAGCAGCTTGTGGTTTCGCCCATTCTATATTCCTACAACACCCAGCGTGCATTGCGCCCCTCCCTCTGAAAGGAACGACCCAGCGAGAGATGCTGGAGTGAAATACTACCGTTGCTGAGAGCGGTACAGAATCCGAAATATGACAAGAATATATACCGGTGGATCGTCTAAAAGATCTTCAGGTCTGCAGTCTACATTTCAAACCTGTCGATTTTGAACGAGGAAATGTAGTTTAGCAAGCTCCCTGGCCTCCGCCAGATGACGCGTTTTACGTAGTCTGGTGGAGGTTTTCCAAGGCCCATTGGAGAAGCGGATAGCGTCCTCCATTTTTTTCTACCATAATGCCATAAGCTCCTCATAATAGCATGATAGGACTGAGGTTGAAAATCGGCGAACTGGCCCTTTAAAGAAATACAAAGATCTTCTATCCATCCATTATCTATCCTGTTCAGGGTCACAGGGGGCTGGAGCCTGTCCAAGCTGTCATTGGGCGAGAGGCGGGGTCACACCCTGGACTGATCGCCAGTCAATCATAGTGACAACCTTCCACACTCACGCCGATGGGCAATTTAGAGTCACCAATGAACCTAACGAGCATGTCTTTGGACTGTGGGAGGAAGCCAGAGTACCTAAAGGGAAACCCACGCATACATGGGGAGAACATGCAAACTCCCGGACTGGGATTCGAACCAGGAACCTTCTAGCTGTGATGCAACAGCCTCAGATCTTAAAACATCAATTTGCTTTCCTTACATTTACTTTAGTGCAGCTCCGTCCACCGGAGAAAATGACTGAATAATTTATTGTAATAAATTAAAGCCTAGTCTGAAGGAGTATTTATACGACTAATGCAAAATGAGTTATTCAGTGAGTTCAAAGAGACAGAACAAGAAAAGTAAATGGCAGATTCTGAATCCGACAGGTGGGCCAGAAGTTCAGGTTTAGTCCATCTACCTCTGGACCACTGCCATCTCCTCGAGATCTCGGCCCTTGAATGGCAACGTCTGTGCTGCTGTATCACAGCACCAAGAGGCTGAGGCAGAAAAAACAGGGTTTACCAGAGGCTGTAAAGACTTTCATTATAATTACTAATTTACGGGCTCCGAAAGAGCCAGGGGGGCGCAGGCGCTGCCAAGCAGGCTCTCCAGCTCCCCCGACTTCCACATTTCACCACTGTGCATTAGAAGGCTGGAAGGATCTCTTTTTGTCGGACACACAAAAAGTTATTTATTGGCTCGTTTATTGCTACAGTGCCATTTCCTCAAGACTGAGAGGACGGATGAAGAGTGTGTGTGTGCAGCTCTCAAAAACAGAAATAAACTCCGTATGTGTACCTGCACTCTCTCAACAAACACAATGAGATTGCTTTTGTGTTTCTGCTCATAGAACACGTGTTCTTGTATGTTTGTGTCTGCGTGCGTCTGGACGGGGTAACTTTAAGAGAGAATATGAGGTGGTATTTGCTGTTGTGTGCTGCCCTTATGAAGAGGAAGGCATCCCTCGGCACACATGGGACAAACATAACGGTGGTAATAAGTCTGGGCTGTGCTGTCGTGTGCTCTCTTAATGGTCAGCCTTGAAATGAGCTTCAGCCTCAGTCTCTCAAGCTGATCCTCACTCAGCCTCTAACAGCCTTTACAGCTTTCACCTTGAACTTTTTCTCACCCACGCCCACTTCTTTCGAGAATTAATTTGGGTTAGTCAGCGGTGAGGGAGGGAGGGAGGGACGGGGTATGTGAGGCACTCACAAAGCCCTGGGTTTGGATCAGAATCAGAGGGCTTTGACTCGTTCTCCGATCGAACACAAAACAGGAATTCCTCATAGAAAAGAATCTGGAACTAATGTGGGATTTAACGCCTGTAAAATGCAGACTACAGCCGATTACAGGAAAACTACTGGTTAAAATGTCCTGCCGAAGCCACATTGGCAACATATTATAACCAATGACTGTATGTAAAGCTTGACGACACGTCTCCTTCTGCTCTCATTGTACAGAATTGATGACAAAATAGCCCCCTTGACGGGAGCTGCCATCTTGCGCAGGTGACGTCATTTGGGGCCAGAGTTGCGCAGTAGAGATCGGCGGGTGGAGCCACTGTAGCCTCTTCCGCTAACCAAAACACACACTTAAATTACTGATAAAAACGGCAAAGATCCCGCACGCCGGTGTATTTAACAGCTTCTTGTGTTGGTCTGGAGCAGACGTTCACAGAAATGGAAACTTCAGTGACTGTAGTGATTGTGTTCATCGATGGATTACCGCATGGGCAAAGTGGACTCATGCCCAGGGCCCTGAGCCAACGGGGGGCCCTTGACCTTTAAAATGTTTTTTGATGTGTTCAGTATTTTTGTTTGGAAAATGAATGTTAGGTGACAATGTTGTTTAAATAAAATTCTTGGATCTTCTTTTTACTTTAGCGATTAAATTCCATAGACATAATGACATAGGTTGCGAGGTACATTAACTTTCTGTTTCGTGGTCAAAATAACATTTTGAAAATGGAGAAACATAAGCTCAGCGGGTGGGTAAAACTGAAACTAAAGAAAGAAAGAGATGCTTAAGATTTGACATCAACTATCCTTGATTTTGACATTTTTTCAACAAAAAGAAAGTGGAAGGTGATTGTGATACTTGTAGCAGGGGGGGCACAGAGCTGCCTCCCAGGGATCTGGATGCTAATGGGTACACGCAGTGCGCGAGTACAAGGCCTATTTGCATTTGTATGCGGCCTGTGGTCATGATAATCCGTCCATGATTGTGTTAGTTATGTTTCCTCCTCTACTCTGCTAATCCGGCTGCAGGAGCCGTATTTGTCAACAGAGCTGTCAATCATCCTTTTGACAGCATCAAATAACTAATTAATAATAAACTTGTCAGAAACATGAACACTTGGACATAAATCAGCATGATAAGAACTAACTTTAATGACAGAAACCATGTTTAAGAAACATTTATTTGGCGTGTATTTAGATTTTATAGTTTGACTCATCGCCAGTCAGCCAGTCAGCAGGGGGCACTCTAAATGTTTTGGCTTCACTTTTAGGGAGCTGTCATGTTGTCTATCTTTTTACATCAACCTTGCAGAGTTATGATGACAAAATACAGCAATATTTTGACTGGCTAATCCCTCTAAATTACTCTTATGTAAGCCAGTTCTGCACCTTTCAGTCAGCTCCACAGCCAGGCATGACATTTGGTTTAACAGCAGGCATTTGGAGCTAAATTCAACCGGGTGTGTGCTCAGGATGTGGTATGACACACTTGTTCACTATGTTCACATGTGTATGTTACGCATGACTGTGTTAATGTGTGGGAGGTCTGTGTGTGTCTGCGTGTTACCATGGCCCCTGGAAGACCTCTTGCACCCTGGAAGCCCCTCAGACCAGAAGGTCCAGACTTGCCGCCGGGACCCTGAGGACCTGGATCACCCTACAGAGGGAGGAAACAATAACAAGCACTTAGCCGACAGCTGACGTATTGGCAGCTAATCGCTAAACACAGGATTGCTTTAGGTGACAACAACAACAAGCAGAGTTAAATGTGTGAGAACGGCCGAGAAAAATAATTAAAGTGATTGATTTGTTTGTTGAAAGCTTTAATTATACTTTATTATTCGGGAACAACAGCAAGGCATTAAGGATTCAAGGCAAAAACAGGGAGATGTGCTGATTTAACTAAATGACCTTCAAGGTAATAACAAAGACTAGAATACACAAAATATTAAACAAAGACAACATGACTTTTGTTTGCCTTTTTTCAGTAGGACAGCTGAAGATAGGAGAGAGTGGGGGATGACATGCACCAAATGATCGTCAGACCGGGAGTCGAACCTGTGATCAGTGCGTCGAGGACTGTCGCCTCTGTATGTGGGGCGCCTGCTCTACCAGCTGAGCTTAAACCAGCGCCCCAAAATGTCTTCTAATAGCTATACTCTTGTACTTCATTTCTCAAAACATTAATGACCCATTATTTCAGATTGTGCAGTAAGGTTCCCCTTTTCAGGGCTTCTACAAGATGTGTTCAATTTTTAATCTTCTGAATCCATGGACTGTAATTTTTATAACAGTGGAAAAAAACTAAAATCTTTAAATGATTAAAAAAGTATTTTAAGGGCATTGATTTGGCTCTGCGGTTTAATCATGAACAGAGGCGACAGTCCTCGATGCAGCAACTCCGGGTTTGACTCCCATCCTCAGCCCTTTGCTGCGTGTCACCTCCCCACTCTCTTTTCCCCTGTTTCCAACACTCCCCACTGTCCTCTCTATAAATAAAGGCATAAAAGGCCCAAAAAATAATCTTTAAAAGAAAAAGTTTTTTAAACAAAGTTGACAGATTTAAATAAATATATGCATATGCTCTGATCTACGCCGATAAATAACCTTGCACTGCTTCTGATGTTGTTGCTGTTTGATCTTCAACTAGAACATAAATGCGTTTATATTTGTCTTTATTGTTCTTTGTTTTCCCCATCATGAATATTTTACCTTAAAAAGCAGTGTGTAGTGTATGAAATAAGAGGACAAAAAAATATACTTATAAGCTCCGAGGGCCACACAAGAGAAGGCAGGAAAATTTGGTGTAAGAGACGCACTTTTAATACATTGTTTTACATCTAAAAAGTGGGCTGCCTATATACTGGTGCAACCAAGGAATGCAGAGAGGTATGTTATTGTGTTACAGCATTTTACCCAGATGATGGCGCTGTAATCTAGCTAAAGTTGTCGATGTAAAGTGGTGATGTCACACCTCCACATTAATCTGTGTCCGGTTCAAAGTCGCTACAACGTCTCATATTTACAAAATTCTGCAGTGCCGTTTTAAGCGATGAAAACTGACTTGATTGTTGCTAACGCTTCATCACAGACATGCGCCTTCATGATCGCCCTTGCAGCCGCCGCCCTCACAACATTTAACGTTACCGCAGGCTGTCAGCTACCGCTAGCTGCAGCACCGGTAGCTAGCTCGACAAACTCGACATGGCGGGAACAGATGGTGGGCTGTAATTTGTGTGTGTTTTGAATGTGTTTTAAATGATCAATTGAAATAGTGCTGAAATAACTTGTATACACGTTTTTATTAATAAATAGCTATATAAAATAAGATACCCCCAAAAAACCCCCCAAAAACAGCGTCTTATATTCCAGATTTTACGGTAATTCTCTTACACAAAGAAACATATATATATATATATATATATATATCGTATATGACATGTTACTACTTCTGACTGGTGCACTTTGGTTTAGTAGCACACACAAACATCTTTATTTACCTTTCCACCCTCTTTTCCAGCAGCTCCAGGTAGACCTTGCTCACCAGGTGGGCCAGGTGAGCCTGGGTGTCCTCGCTCTCCGCTGGGTCCCACCTCCCCAGTTGGGCCCTGTCAGGGACGACACACAGGGTCAACGTGCGATAAAATGTGCCCTTAAGGAGATCTGATACTGATACTTGATACCAGACAACATATCACATTTTGACTTTGTCTCCACTGCAGATGTAAAAAAGTTGTTAATGAGTTTGAATCATTTATTTCCAGCCCACGCTTCAGTACTTTCGAAAAACAAGAGATCTCACTGAAGGCATCCACAATATTTTCAAAAGCATCTCAATTATATTCTGTGCATGTCGCTGTTGTTTTGCACTTGTAACCGCTTCATACTGAAATTTCTGCCTCTTATAATTCTCAACAGCAGAGCCAGGAAAAGTGAGGAGGAGGAGGAATCTAAGTGAAGCCGTGCGCCGTGCTGTACCTGTGGTCCAACCACCCCTCCGGGTCCTGGCGGTCCCGTCTTTCCTTGGAAGCCCTGAAGGACGAAACAGAGACATTGTTGACTGTACACAGGAAGGGTAATAAAGTATGTACTCTACTTTGTGTGAGTCACACAGAGTATCAGTGTAAATTATGTATCAGTGGAAGTTGTTGATACGTCTTCATGCTGACTGCTACACATTTTGCACACCTGTTGTTCGTCATTAGTACATCCATTCTGGTTTCCAACTACTTGTTAAACACAGTAAAAAATGTTAACTTAGCGCTTGGTCTCATAAGCAGCTTGTTGGCATTACGTACAGGAGCCAAGAGCACCAGCTGGGTGTGAAAAAATTGGTCTTTTCTCTTCAAATAGGGCTCGCCTGCAAAAACAAAACCTTTCAGTCTCTCTCTTGTCTTAACGCCCTTTCCTATCCTGTAAACAAGACGCGCTGACATTGTGTTTTTCTAAGAAGTTTTGTGACCTTTACTTTTATCGTTTGTTTTACCTTTGATTTAGGTCTGACTTTCTAAACTTGTGTCTGCTCCATCCTAGGCGTAAAAGATGCAACACAAACAGGGTTAAAGTCTAACTTAAAGCCTGTCCAGACTTTCAGTTACACACAGGCGTACGCCCAGCTGGTGCACTCGACTCCAAAAGACTTGCTTGCTTTCAGAATGCAGTAAGTTTTGCTCATGAAAGTAAAGACTGTCAATATAAACGTGTATGTTACCACAGCTACTTCTGTGGTATCTAAAGCGAATTAGAGAGCACAAAGCGGCAACTACTTATTTTAATTGCTCATTAAAGTAAGAATCTCAAAGATTTTCTTTAAATAAATGTCTCTTAAGTCACTATCTATCGCTGAATGAGGTGACACAATGGTGATTCAGCCTTTGGCCCACTGATGAAAGCATTTGCAGTATCACAGACTGGGTGTCTGTGGCGACTTTAGCGTAAAAAATCACAAGCTTTGCCCAGTTAGTGACGCGTTCTCCATCACCCAGCAGTGGTTGGTCTGCCAGAGAGGGTAGGCGGAGCTAAGCGGCTGCTTTTCCGGTCTCTGCAAGTGTTGCGAGTAAACAGTAATCTACTATGGCTGAACAAACAAAGAAAAGATTGATGACGACAGATACAACTTCAAAAATAAGTGAAAATCCAAAGAAAAAGAAACAAAGTCGACGCTCAGATGAAGGCAAACAGTCTAAAAAGGAAAGCGACCGTCAGGGAGGAAAATCAAGAGTTACAACCGGAGCCAACCGTGGACGTCACACATGCAACACTGTCTGGATATCTGGGATGAGTGCTCCCGCAATTACCGTTTATCGCTATAGGAGCTGCCAAAGAGAACGAAACTGAGATCTTTGAGATTAGAACTTTAAGAAACTAAACTAGAAAATAATCAACTTTAAGAGGCTGGAATCAGAGAATTTTGATTTATTCTTAAAAAATAACTCAAACCACTTCAAGAATATCAAAATAGTTGTTTTTTTCTATGAATATTTGATTCAGTTTTGCAGCTCTCGTTGGAAAAAAACTGTTTTGATGCGCTAAGTCATCTCAGCTGTGTCAAAGAGCCCACATTTCCCTTTCCTGTCTGAGCTTTGCTTTCACCTAAAGAACATCATTTGTATGCCATCGCAGTTATCCTCTTCCTTGCTTTATTTTTTCTGCAACCTTTCCGAGGGTTAGAAAGTGAGGTAGCAAAGAGCGAGTGGGCGCTGATGCATGATGCTCAGGGTCACACGGCCCCGACGTGATGCATTCATGGACGAAACTACCCACTCACCGTCTCTCCTCTCTGTCCGGGATGGCCGGGCAGCCCATCTTTTCCTGCCGGGCCCTGAGGGGGGTGAACAGGAAGACATTTCATAAAACTCAAGGCATCAGGTCGTGAGGGGGTATTAATATTTGAAAAGCTCATAAGGAAAGTGTCAACACGGTTGTTGTGGACGGCGCAAACTCCCAGACAGTTTGACAGCAGCTACTTACATTTGGTCCTTTAGGTCCGGGGAAGCCGACGGGTCCCTGCGGTCCTTGGGGTCCCTTAAATGAAAAGGAAATTATGAGAGTGAGCAGAGAGAAGAAGGGATAAGAAACACAACACAACTTTATACAGCTATTGATGTGATTATTGGTGATAATCAAGCTTTCTTTCCAGGTTTAATGAGGATGTATTTAGCCACCTTTTTGTTCTAAATGTTACACTTAATGTCACAGCTCAGTTTGATGCAGAGTTCACAGATTCTGGTGCCTTCAGGTGTATTAAACAAACACTTATAATTGTTCACCTGAAGAAGATAATTAGCAGCTACTGTAGAAAACTTTTTGGTTTTATTCTAAATTAAAAATCTCGCTTTGAGCTATACTTGAAGTAAAATGCTCCAGGTGTTCTCTGGCTGTCAGTAAACCTTCAACATTTCAAGAGGAACAGATGAAGAAAAATATCTGATACTAACCCTCTCTCCGGGCGGGCCACCAGGTCCATCATTGCCTGAGGTGCCCTGAGGAGAAAGAGGAGCAGAGAGAGAGGCTGTCAGCTTTGAGAAAATCGTCAAAGTGTGAATAATATTTATGCAAGCACTGATCAAGATGTACAGCAAGCCTGTTTGCACATGCAAATGTGTTTCTACATGAAATGGCCCTGAAGAATCATCGTACACACAGTTTGTATATGATTTACATCACGCAGACCCACAAAATTATGCAATATGTCTCACACTATTTAAGGACATTAATCTGTGTATTGCCCTTTGTTTTTAAAGAAGGTAATTGTTACATTAAAACTACTGAATTGAACAATGTAACTATGTTCTGTTCACTTTCAAGTACTTTCTCTGTAAAGATCTTAGAGAAATTCGCCCCTGGAAAAAGCCACAGTCAAAGCTGGTGTTCTCTGTAAACGATAGGAGCAATAAGATTTGAAATTGGCGCCATAACTGTGGAGAAAGTTGCAGAAACAGCTCGTAATTTCGCCCATTCTACATTCCTTCAACACCCAGCGTGCATTGCGCCCCTCCCTCTGAAAGGAACGGCCCAGCAAGAGACGCTGGAGTGAAATACTACCGTTTAGTTAGTGCGCAAGAATATATACCGGTGGATTGTCTAAAAAATCTTCAGGTCTGCAGTCTACGTTTGAAACCTGACGATTTTGAACGAGACATGACATCGGAGGCGGGCGTCCTAGATTGAGGAAGTGTAGTTTAGCGAGCTCCCTGGCCTCAACCAGATGACGCGGATTTCCAGGGCCCATTGGAGAAGTGGATAGCGTCCTCCAAAGGCACAGACCATAATGGCATTAGCTCCCCATAATAGCATGATAGGACTGAGGTTGAAAATCGGCGAACTGGCCCTTTAAGCATGTTGACACACTCACTATCAGTTCATCCACAATTATACATTTAAAAATGACTCAGCTCTCACCTTTGCTCCTGGCTTTCCTGTTGGTCCTCTTGCACCACGGCCTCCACGCGGACCCTATACATACATAGCATATATAAGAAACACAGTAAGGATAAAAAAGGTCATTTTCAGCACTAAGCTAGACATCAGAGAAGATAACAAAACAATTAAGCAATAGTATAAAGGTGAGATATTAAATGTCTGGTGATCCCTGCCCATCTCCATGAGCCCCCACCCGGAGAATAACCCCTTTAAAAGACAGAAAATAAAGCCCAGACACATCTACACAGTGGAAGAGGTTTTCATTTGAACACAATAAATAATGTATGTGCAGGGCTGCGGGCAGAGTTGGCAGACGGTTGAATTGCCTACCGTTGGGCCACGCTGCCCTCGAGGGCCTGCTTTGCCGGCGATTCCCTGAGAAAGAAAAACAAGAGCTTTGATTTAGGACAAAATCATTCCTTGTTCCATCAGGCAGTGTGAGCTCCGCTGTGTCTCTTTTTTAGAAGTTAAAGCAAGTCTACAATAATAACAAACACGCTCACGAATCAGACAGACACAAATGCTGAGGGGGATTGAGCATCGTCTCGCAAAAATAAATAATCAAACCGCCGCAGTAAGTGGTTACCCACAGGCACTTGACAGCTTGAACTACCTGTCAGTTGTAGCACGGCGGGGCCAGGCGTGTCTGCTTCTCAATGTCTGTCTGAGAGCAGAAACGAGCCTGTCTAGTCACAAATAAGCATCCCCACCATGCTATAACCCCCCACCTCATCACTTCATCTGTAACCCTTGTCAGCTGGACCGCTCTACCGTTACACCGCTGAATACAGTTGTCAGTCCTCTCCTCAGAGCTAAATCCTGATTGCACAGAAATGAAAAATACATGTGTGGACCCCCAGGTTCTCTCTCTCTCTTTGTACTTTTAGTTTGTATGCTTTGGGCTCTTTAGTCTCAGCGAGGGGGGAATCTTAATGATACAATAAACCATGATGTTTCGGGTGATTATGCGCCTTTGTGGCAAACATTTAGGGAAGGTCCTTTTCTGTTTTTACGCATGAAGACGTCCAAAAAACCCAGTCTGACACCTTTGGGAGTAACAGCAGCAACAGGTCTAATTGCCTCAAATCAGCAGCGGACCTAGTTAGTTTCTTGTGGCTGAATTGGAGCAGATTCCTGCAGAAAGGTTCCAAAACCTTGTGGAAAGCCCGTCCAAATGAGTGACGGCTTTAGCACAATAAGACTAATGCATTTGGAATAAGTTGTTCCTCACATTTTTAGGTGTCAACAAAGTCTGTTTGGGAGTTTACATAGTTTGTAGCACATTTCAAACACAGTTAGCAAATAACAACGGCGACAGGCTTGTTCTACAGCACTACAAGTGATATTTTAAGGATAAGTTATCACTCTCAGTTGATCCCCAAACTTGTTCTGTACCAGTGATTGTATATAAAGATGGACCTGCTCTCATTGTACAAAATTGAAGCCAAGGCGGGCGCTGCCATCTTGCAATGGTGACGTAATTTGGTTCACAGTAGATATCGGCGGGTGGAGCCGCCGTAGCCACTTCCGCTAACCAAAACACTCACTTAAATTACCGGGAAAAAAACAGCAAATATCCTGCACGAGAATAACAGCTTCTTGTGTTGGTCTGAAGCAGACGTTCACTGATATGTAAACTTCACTGACTGTAGTGATTGTTTGAGTTACGTCTCCTCTCGCCGTTTCTCCTCTACTCGGCTAATTTGCAACAGGTCGGCTGCAGGAGCCGTATTTGCAACAGAGCTGTCAATCATCCTTTTGACAGCATCAAATAACTAATTAAAAATAAACTTGTCAAAAAAATGAACACTTGGATGTGAATCAGCATGATAAGAACTAACTATAATGACAGAAACCATGTTTGAGAAACATGTATTTGATGTGTATTTTGATTTTATAGTTTGACTCATGTCCCATCTGTTAACATGGAGGAGGCGGGCTTTATGAGCTATACTGCAGCCAGTCAGCAGGGGGCAATAGAGAGGGTTTGGCTTCACTTTTAGGGAGCTGTCATGTCGTCCATCTTTTTATACAGTCTTTGTTTTGTACACAAATCCTTGTATGTCAGTACATCCTGGAAGAGGAGTCCCCTCCTCTTTGGCTCTTCCCCAGTTTTCTGACTTTTTCAGAGAGTGTTTTTCCTCATCCGAATCAAGAGGCTGTGGAAAGAGGGTGCTGTTTTCTGTACAGATTGTACATCCCCTCGAGGCAAATTTGTGTTTATGGGTTATATAAATAACATTGAATTGACTTGACTTAAACTGTGTACAATCACAGAACAGTTCATATTATAAAGCACACTTTCTCTCAGTCATTTTGCACTTCAAACTAATGCGATTAAGTAGATATAAAAGTACATTTATATTGTGTTTTGCCTCTCTTTATCTGACATGAACCAGCAGCGTCATTGTTACATTCAGTTGGTCTTGGTCTGCAAAGAAACCCTGACCGTGCTGTGCTTCAGTGTGCTACACCATCTAGTGTACACTCAATTTATCTGCTACACAGGAAAGCCCACAGCGACCAATTTCACATGAATTTAATAGGATAGAGAATAATATTTCGTGGCTCACCCTTCCCCCCTTCTCGCCGTTCGCCCCGGAGAATCCTGGGAACCCGTTGGAGCCCTGCGGAGACAAAAAGAGAGATTGAGAAAGACAGGAGTGTCAGAGGGGGGAGATACACATATACCATCGTCTAGTGACAATGTGACAGCAGCTGGAGAGAGAATACCACCTTTCCTTTCGCGCTTTGCGAACCAAGGCTAATTAACAGAGAAGCTTTAGAGCCCTAACATGAGTGCTGCCATACGAGCCAGCAGATTGTTATCACCTTATAGTCTCTGTTCTCATAGAAAAACGAGCAGCGTTTTTTAATGGCCACAAGGATCGACTCCAACTTGGCACTTAAAGACTCTCTGATACAGACAGGACGAGGTGCCGTTAGGTTGTTAGGCAGCTAAGCTAAATAGGAAGATAAAAGAGGCAGAGGGGGCAAATAAAGACAAGGGGGAAAGAAACAGCAGATCCCCCTCGATACCCATCAGCAATTGAGTTATTGGACTCGCATGCTGTGTTCTCTGAGAGTGCCGATGGTGCCAGTCAAACAAATATTAGGAGGGCTCACTGCTGTAAGAATAGGAGGAGAAACAAGCAGCACAGCACGAGGTAGCATAATTACATACTGAAACCAATATAGGTTAAATATTTCTCTTCTCAGCTGCACTACAAGGGCATAAGCTCGTCTGGATGTACCCTTATGTAATTCTCATCTATAGTGCTCATTACCGCTCGCATGCATATGTATACGAGGCGTAATACAGAGCAGCATAAGCAAGGGCACCTCAACAAGTCAGCGTGGGCAGAATTGCAAGAAGTAAACAGACCGACACTGAGGCGACAGCAGCCAGTAAGGGAGATCTATGCTGCTTAATTTGTTTTTCACAGAGGTGCAGTTATGGTGAACTGAAAGGAGAGCTGCTACCGGACAAGCCTGACTTGCGCCACAGAGATAAGACAGTCCACTGAAGCTCTCGCGAACGGCATCCAGAATTAACAGCGTGGGAAAGCTGTTAACAGAGAGCGACGGGGTGCAGCAGCCAAAAACACACGGCCAGCGGAGGGAATCGTGCATAGGCTGATTTTGGTGGATAAAGTCGGTGAACGAACGGGGCCAGGGCTTTGACCCTGAACACGCTGATGAGGACGCACATGAGTCACATTTTATAACATTAATGATACTTTGTAATGTGTTTTGTTTCTATTTTTAAAAGTAAACAGGATTCTGTCTCTTAAAGTGATAATCTCAAAGATTTTCATTTAAATAAATGTCTGTTAAGTCACTATCTATCGCCAAATGAGGTAACACAATGGTGATTGAGCCTATGGCCCACTGATGAAAGCCTTTGCATTTGCAGTATTACAGACTGGGTGTCTGTGGCAACATTCGCGGATAAAATCACAAGCGGCGCCCAGTTAGTGACGCGTTTTCCATCACCCAGCAGTGGTTGGTCTGCCAGAGAGGGTAGGCGGAGCTAAGCGGCTGTTTTTCCGGTCTCTGCAAGCGTTGCAAGTAAACAGTAATCTACTATGGCTGAACAAATCTTCATCTTCATCTGAGTGTCGAATTTGTTTCATTTTCTTTGGATTTTCACTTATTGTTGAAGTTGTAGTCATCGATCTTTTCTTTGTTTGTTCAGCCATAGTAGATTACTGTTTACTCGCAACACTTGCAGAGACTGGAAAAGCAGCCGCTAAGCTCCGCCTACCCTCTCTGGCGGGATCAACCACTGCTGGCTGATGGAAAACACGTCATGTCACCACAGACACCCAGTTTGTAATACTGCAAATACAAAGGCTTTCATCAGCAATCATTGTGTTACCTCATTGGGCGATAGATAGTGACTTAACAGACATTTATTAACATGAACATCTTGGCGTTCCAGTCAAATATTAAGAATCTTTAAAGGATTCAGTCTATAAAAGCTCTCACAATATGAAGCTTCATACTTTAACCCAGAGAGGGTGTCACAATATCTGAATGCTGAATATATGTCTTTTTCTTTAAGAGAAAACTCAGTCGAAGAAACAATGGCTCTGTTTATTCAATGCCAAAGTCAGGATGCCTTTATTGTCTTTTCAGAAACTTTTCTTTTGAAGCCTATAGAGCCTAAAAAGAAGATTTGATCTTGTGCTCCACTGGGAACCTTTGTGGGCAGCCTTTGTTTTGAAAATTATTTATGCATTCAAACAAAGAATATGCTCTGTGAACTTTTAATACATATTTAATACTCCCTCTTCCACTTGTGAAAAGTTTATTCAAGGCTAAAAAGTGTAATTAACATAAATGATAATACTGCTGGCAAAATACTGTAAGGAAGATTTCTGACTCTGTATCTCACTTTAAACTCGGACTCTCTCCCTTTGAGTCGTTTGTCCGGACCTCTTATTAATCTGCGTGCCTCGCTGAGCTCAGATCCTGCTGACAGTAACAGACAGAGCGGGATGTAGCTGGAGTAGGTGTATCTGACCCGTCATATCAGTGCCAAGCTGTCAGTGCTGACAGCAGCAGAGAGGAAGCAGCTGCAGCAGCACATCTCGATAGTGGAGATGAGGCACAGTGGTCAGCTCTACAGAGCAAGGAAAGCCAGGCTGTTAGATAATGCCCTGGAAGAGTTTAAGGAGGGCGGACAGCTGATGAGTCCAGCAGGTGACTGTGCCACTTAGACTTCCTGTAAGAGTCGGGGGGGAGAGTACAGTAGGTGCCTGCTTGAGTTTGTGTTTGTGTAAGGAAGGTGTAGTCAGCAGAATGAGAAAGAGAGCGAGGTCAGGTATGAGGGGATGAGAATCAGAAAGACATGGGAGGAATTAATAAACATATAGAGCTAATATTCACATTTGTATAAGAGCAACAGGCTGTTTTTTAGAGGTAAGCGTCAAGTTTGGCAATTTGGCCATGAGCATACTTTGATGAAGTGGATACATATTGTTCTTTCTCTATCCAGGTTAAGAGGCCGCATTGGTGGCGACTTGTTAATCCCTTGTAGCCACACCCTAAAGCATTTTCTGCTTTATTACCTATTTAACTGTGTGGGACCATCATTTACAAAAACATACATCATGCTGAATTAATAAAGACATAAAATTAGCGATTCAGACCATACTGAGGTAATAAATCAACTGAGAAGTGGGGTCATTTTCTCATCTGGTTTCATGCTTCATAATTTTTTTTGGCTGCCAGTGAAGTCTCTCCCTGCTGGCCAGTATAAAAAGTGCAGGTTTAAGGCACTTCCACTTTTGAAACCTGGGCCTGGTCGTTCAAAAGGTTTAATCCAAATAAGAATTGTATATAGATTTGGAAATGCACTTTTTATCTCTATCCAGGATCAGGTAATCCGGCTTACTGTTATCCCGGTTGTTCAAAGAAAACTGGATAGGATCAACTTTATCCAGACACTGGCTTTTAAGGATTACCTGTGCTCTAATCTCTATTTACAGATTTTACATAAATGTAGAATCTGTAGGCAGGGATGTGGATTTTAGGGATGGCAAGTTGTAGTCCGTAAGTAATATTGACCAATCACGTATCAGCAGGCTGCGGCGTATGCATGAAAAACAGTCGGTGTGGAGTGCAAAAGCAGGCGAACAGAATGCGCTGCAATGACATCCCGGCTCCGATCAGTGGTCACCTGACAACGATTTAGCTTCTTATTAATCTCTATAAACAGACATCTGCATGCTAACAGCTAACAATCTGTTCTAGATCTAAAATTCAACTCGAGATAAATTCCCTTGACGCTGTGTCACGAAAGCTGTTTAGCGTTCAGATTTCCCGAACTTCCTCGAATGCATCAGAAATGATCGATCCGACCTCCGTTCAAAAATCAAGCATTTTAAAAGTAGTTTTCTTCTCCTCTTGAGGACAGACCTGACAAAGCTTCAGTTTGACAGTAGCTTTTATATGAATATTGTATGTTTGATATTGACGCTGTTTGGTGAAATGTTATATGGGGACAGACCCTAAAGTCTACATCATCTGCTGTCACAGTAGCAAATCAGCAATTCAAGACCAAAATATAAAAAAAATGTCTAAAGTATTAAAATCATTGTAAAAATGCTTAAAAGCTTTATTACATTTCCCCCTCTAATTCAGTCTGATTCCTTCCCTCTGCTTGGATCAGAGTAATCCAGATTTTTTTGATTAAAGTTATCCCAATCCTACTCAAAAGTTTTGAACAACCCAAACTGGTTTTATCCGGATAAAAGTCAAGATGGGATTAGCTGATTTTATCCGATTACATAATCCTTTTTTTCTTTTGAACACCCCGTTTTCAAGAGTTGATCCAGTCCGATAGCTTTAATTCAATCAGATTGCCTTTGAACAACCGGGCCCAAGGCGCTACGTCCACTACTTTTATGCAGTCAATGGTACTTGCACATGAGAACACATTAAAGTGCAGACATACTGTATAAGCATGATAGTTTGAAACTGTGAAGTAGAGTAGTAACTTAACACAAAGATTGTCCTTCAACTTCTTCATCACTGACTTCTGCTAAACTGCCCTTGACAAAGATGAAGATGAACACCTGCAGCTGACCATGACCTCTGACCTCCATGTTGAGTGTGCGGCTTTGCGCAGCAAGACTTCCTCTGCGTTGATCAGAAGAGCACATTAAGACTCGCATCACATACCTTGGAGCCTTGTCTGCCAGGGTATCCAGGCAATCCAGGCACTCCGAGCTTCCCCTATAAAGCAAAACGAGCAAAGACAAACAAAACAAAGATGATGAATTCTCTTTGTGTCGCCTGAGACATTGTTGCAGACTGCAGTAAAGTTCACAGAAGCATTGCGAGAGGCAATAAACTTATAACCATAAAGTTTTACTTGCAGAAAGGGAAATGTTTTAATACAATGTTTATGAACGTGACATCATCTGTGCAGAGGCCTTTCTGCTTTTCAGCCCAAATGTGAGTTCACTTTGGTCCATTCAGGTCATTTCAGATGCTGCACAGTCATTAAAGAGTACATGAGCTCTGATGTAACAGCCCTGTGTGCTCTGAAACCAAAGTCAAATCATAAATAAAGTCATTTCATGATGGATCCAACACTTTTGACTCCAGTGCTGGTAATTTGAACTTGTAGCGTACTGTTGCGTTAATTTGAAGCAAATGAGGATGTCGTCAAAATGCAAAAAAGAAGCATAAAAAGGGAATTATATAAGAACATTTTGTATTTGTAGAGGCTGGATGAGCTCATCTGTGTTGCAAATAATGATTTAAATTTTAGTAAATTACTAAATAAATCAAGTTTACACTTCCTTATAAGGTGTTTCATATCTATAGCTGCTGATGTCACAATCCCTCCAGTTTTAGATTATTTTTGTGCTTCATGATGTGATTTAAGCATCAAAACGAATGGTAAATGGACTGTACTTATATAGTGATTTTCTAGTCTTCCGATCACTCAAGGCGCTTTTACACTACATGTCTACATGGCTACGCCACCGGGAGCAATTGGGGTTCAGTGTCTTGCCCAAGGACACTTTGACATGTGACTGTAGCAGTCAGGGATCAAACCCCCAGCCTCCAGATTGAGACGGCCGATTCTAGCACTGAGCCACAGCCGCGCCATCTGAACATTTGGGGAGGGGGGGATAGATCCAAGCCTGTGCTAGAAATCAGTTAATGAAATAAAACTCTGTTGAGGTATTCCCATACTATTGCATCTGTTCAAAGTCAACACTTATAATATAACCCTTTAATCTGCAGTGTGCAGATCTAGTTGTAACCTTTAATACTAATTTGTTAAGAGTACAAATAAAGCGGCACCATGAAGCATGATACTCTACGGAGAGATCAAAGCAGCATGCAGAAATGTTGACAGCATCAGCCAATTAAATGGGACTGTTGTAGAGCTGAAGAGAGGTGGAGAAAATCTTAATTTGGAGTTTATCTGGACAGCTACAAAACTATATTAGACACTGCTTTCTTTCCTGTTTATAAAATATGTCTGTTATTAGACTCCTTTTACTGAAAGAAAAGGGAAATCTTGACCCTTCTCTTGTTTTTGATCGCACAACTGCGCTGAAACACTCCAGCATCTCTTCATATGTGTGTTTTAACCTTTTATAACTCTGTAAATTGCATTTGTGTTTAATAATCCTTGAGCTTGAACTTCAGGATGTCAATAAAACACATTCATCAAAATCCCTTTGGCAGAAGTCGATTACTCACCTTCTCTCCAGCCGATCCGATGGGACCAGACTCTCCGTTGGGTCCTGACTTGCCCTTGGGGCCCTCAGGTCCGTCCTCTCCTCTGGGTCCTAGAACACCACCCTCACCCTTGATGCAAAGAAACCCAACAGGGAAACAGCATTATCATCTTTACTGCACTACTTTATCACTCTCTGCAACTGCACACATCGGTATTCTCCTCAGAGACAATGACTCACCTTGTCACCCTTGAGACCCATGTCACCTTTGAAGCCGGGGAATCCATCCTCTCCCTGAAGATAAAAGGGGTGAAAGGCATCATTGTTTAGAGCTGAGTGGTTTATTCAGTATCACAGAGTGAAAACAGATTAGCTTCAGGGGGAAAGTTTGCGTCTAAAATACTTTAAAGAAGAAGAAAAAAAAAAACAATAGTGATGGACAACTTAGGTGCCAAATTCATGGTGAAAGTTTATCTTTGCAGTCACATGGAAGCAGAACTATTAGGGCTCCTTAGGATAGATTAACACTGACACCTAGTGGCCGCTTTAATAAGGCATTCACATTGGAAGTTTTAAAGTAATGGCTCAATGTCGCTTTCTGTCTGTGTTGTTTTACTGACATCTGGTGGTTAAAATTCAGATTACAGTTTCTTTTTTTTTCCAGGGCACAAAAAAATATTTCTTCATGACAGTGGTTCTCAAAGTGGGGTCCTAGGACCCCTGGGGGTCCGCGAACCTTAGCCTGGGGGAACGTGAAATCATTTTAATACATTTATAATACATTATAAAATTGTGCTGTATCATTAAAAACTGCAAGTCTACAGATGAGCACCAATTAATTAATTCTCAATTAGTTGAAAAGTATAAATGCTGTCAAGTTGAGTCCACAAGCAGATTGAATAAAAAGACCCTCTGCTTTAAAGTATGTTAGTGGTATTAACATGATTCAAGTTTAAATGTTTTTCTGTTTATCACTATGAAACAGGTCTGAAGGATTTAGGTTGATAAGTTTTACAGTACATATAGTTCCAACGGCATCTAAGAGTGCAAATGGTAATAAACATATGCTGTACGTGTGTTACGATTATTATTATTATTATTATACGATTATTATCTTATTTTCTGAGACGTATTTTACAAAGAAACCACCGAAATAACAAATCATAATGCAGTAAAATATGACATGCATGTCTCACTTCTGGGCAGCAGCCTGCTCGAGTCGCTCCTCGTCGTCTTGTATCATTTATTTATTGTATTTGATATCTTTTACCTTTTTCAATCTTCTTTTTTATGCAGGTAGTTCGTTAACTTCTGTGGCTTTAACTTCTATAATACAACTTTTGATTTCATGTGCAACAACACTTTCAATATCTGGCTATATTACGTTCACTATGTGCAATAATACTTTTCTGGCCACATTTTTATTTGTATTCACGTTGATATTTATAGAATGCATAATCACGTGCAATACTTCCGCTTATTTATAGAATCATTCCCCCGAGATGCACCACAGAACGCCACAGGAAGTCATTCCTGCCTGTGGCCATCAAACTCGTCCCTCTGACTGTCTGACACTAAACACGGAACTTGTGCCATAATCTGACATTCTGCATTTATACTGTTAAGTAACAATGTTGTGTTGCTGTACGTTTTCTGGCATATATATTTATACCTTTAAATTCCTAATCTTGTGCAAGAGAAGTTCTTACTACTGTCAATACTACTGTTAATTTAACTGCCACCATTACTTCCTGCCTACGTCTGTAGATTACTTATTGTAATATTGTTTTTCTATCAGGCACCGTCTCTTTTGCATTAACCCATACACTTTATATTTTCACTTATATTTGAGTTGTTTTTTGTATTTCTCTCATTTTGAACTGTATTTTTGGAGCTATCTGGCACTGTAACTTCCAGTCCAGAACGTAGCAGTTCGGCTTCTTACTGGTTTTAACAGGCGACATCACATCACTCCTCTGCTTGCTTCCCTTCACTGGCTCCCTGTCTGTTTGAGAATTGATTTTAAGATTTGACTGATCACTTTTAAAGCTTGTCTTATCCTGATTTACATTTTAGAAATGCTGACACCTTATTATGAT
This sequence comes from Semicossyphus pulcher, assembly GCF_022749685.1. Classification (NCBI taxonomy): domain Eukaryota; kingdom Metazoa; phylum Chordata; class Actinopteri; order Labriformes; family Labridae; genus Semicossyphus; species Semicossyphus pulcher. The sequence continues at coordinate 18,438,499 of NW_027211748.1, read as the reverse complement.
CCTCAAATGGGGCCTCCTGGTCGTTCCAAAGTCGAGGCTCAAATCTAAAGGTGACCGTCAGGGCCCCTCGGCTTTGGAACGACCTGTCTGAGGAGATAAGGCGTGAAGAGTCAGTGACTTCTTTTAAATCACTTCTTAAAACTCACTTTTATGTGATGTCACCTTTTTAAATGCATTTTAAAAATGTTTTTAATCCATTCATCTGTTCCTGTTCTTACTGTCCTTTACTGCTTTTATTTAAACTATTTTTAATTGATTTTACTGACCCAAATCTATCAATTGATCTCTTTCCCTCTGATGTGATGTCGTCTTTTTATCGTCTTTTTATAATCTTTTACGGTCTTTAATAGCTTTTTTTTCTTTATCTCTTTATTTGTATTGCTTATTGCTTCAACTGCCTTTGTGTCACTTTTATTCAATTTATTTGCACTTATTCTTGTTGACCTTTCGTGTTTGCTTTGAGTTCTTGCCTTTGTTGAATTTTCTACTACTCTCTGTTTGGCCTCATTATTGAATGTTCTGTAATCTGTTCTGTATTCTGTTATCTTCCTGCCTTTGCTTTGTCTGTCAAAGCACTTTGTAAACATTTGTTTTTAAAGGTGCTATATGAATAAAGTTATTATTATTATCTTATCTTATTATATTGTGTGACTTTGGATTGGTGAAATGCTCATCGGACTTAATGAATGACAAAAGTCTTGAAGTAGAAGAGCTCTAAACATATCTTAACTTTTTGTTCCAACAGTTCAACAAAAAAGATCAAAGGAAACAATGGCAACACTTCAGTGTCCAGCCAAAACGCCCTGAAGCAGCCTCTCTCTGCTTTAATGTTCCACCCTCCATTACAGCTCGGTGGCACCAGGACTTCACTCCCAGCCTGACGAGCCATTAAGAGTTTTTCCACTCGCTGTATTCCAACGAGGCCTCATTTAAGATGGAATTATAACTCTTACGGTTCCAGTTTGAGACGAGTGACATCTGTCAATCATGAGGAAGAAGGAGAATACTGAAGCGGTGTTTACCTTTTCTCCTTTGCCGCCTTTAAGGCCTCTTATTCCCTCAGCACCCTGAGGAGAGGGAAAGAAGAGTCAGGATGAAATTCAGAGAAAAATGGAAATGTATCATGGCAGGGTGGCTTTGTATGACTAAGTTAACACTTACTTTCACACCACGGGGGCCAGGGTAGCCGATGGAGCCCATAGGACCAGGATGCCCCTGAAAGATTGTAAGTAAAGTGAGTTAATACATGTATGCAATAAGCTTTACTGCAATGTGTCTCTGCTGCATGCTTCTTCGAAAGTTTTATCCAACAGGGAATCCACGAGAAACTTCTACTAAGCTACCCATAACAACCAAAAAGCTAAAGCTAATGAAGCTAATGGACTGAATCACCTCATATCTAGATTTACTCTGAGCTTTTCTGCACCAGCTCTTTATCACAAAGGACACTTAGTAGAGGCAATCACAGAAAACTGCAAGATTAGACAATAAAAGAAAATAATAAGTTGATAAATTTAGTTTATTCTATTTCTCAGAGAGATTACCAGATTTTATCTAACTTGTGCGGCTACATTTAACCTCCCCCTACTGGCACACAAACCAAACACTTATTGTTTGCAAAGTTTGCTTGACCGAGTCTTTTCCTTCTGCAGTAAAACATTTAATATCAATATTTTCAATTACAAACTTCCCTGTAAAATCGACAACAGCAAAAACAAAGAGACAATGACGCTGCATGTCACTTACAGCTCCTCCTTTCTCGCCTGCAGGACCCTCTTTTCCTGGGTGACCCTGCAGAAAGATGTGCACAAGGTGTAGCTTAGCAACAGTTGATCATCTTGTGAGTTGGCATTTTGATTAAATTATGTAAAAAGGAAGATGCATTACTTACAGGAGGACCGTCAGCACCAGGAAGGCCACCTAAACCCTGTTTCCCTTGAGGTCCCTGCAAAGATTAAGCAAGTGATGAACAGACAGACAGACAGATGAATGAGTGCATCCCTCAGCCAAAAGCTTCATCTGCTTGGAATATTAATAAATATCCACAAAATCACTTTCAGTGAGACAAAATAAGTGTTTCTGCAGAAGCAGTGCTCTGGTGTTACGTATATAGTGTGTGTACGTCTGTGTTCAAGCCTTCAGAAGAGCCAGTAAAAGCCTATAACCTCAGACGGCAGCGTTCCTGCAGAATCACTTATGAGGTCTCGACTGAAGCGTTCACTTATCACTGCAGCAGAGTTGTGGTGGGAGGGCTGAAGGGGTCGACTGAAGGGTTCCCCTCTTTACTTACTTTTTCACCAGGAGGACCGATCGGACCCTGAGGACCAACGAGACCCTGAAAGAGAATCAAGAAAGGTTCGTTTTTAAGACCAGTCAGTCTTTTTCCATCGATGAGGCAAATGCGCTGTTGATAAAAAGTGAACATTTGAGGGAGAGAACACCTGTTTTGGAAGTTTTGGAAAGCCAACACCTCACTTTTATGGCATGCTGTATTTGTACTTTGCACATTTTGTGATGTATTCATCGTCTTTCTCTACATTTCCAACCATATGTTTTTGTTGCATAGCTGCTCATGTGTTAATTCAGCTGCGCTTTCAAAGTCACACACCCTGCAGCTTTCTTTTGTATCCACCCAATGAAGAATAAAAAAAAAAAGGTATTAACAGTTCTAATAAGTGAGCTGTGTTATTTTTCTATGCCTCCGGCCAGGTACAGCTAAAATGAAGTTATTTATTCAACCTGCACACCATCGGGATAGGCCGCTGCTAATACTTTCCAGGGGGAATGACGCCATCCTGTCCTGTGAGCGTCAGCAGGACTGAAAATCTTACCTGGCAGTGGTCATTTTCTCCCTGGCTTCAATATTGGGTGTACTGTTTTGTATTAATGATGACTTGAAAATGGAATATTTTTCACTGCGCCACCGACTGGACAAAGTAATCTGGTTGTATGATATCAAATCGGTACAGCATGTCTCGTCTCAGCGTGACAGAGACGATGTTTTTGTCTCTGTGGCCTGGGAGAAGCGTAAAAGTTTAGTGAACACTTGTAAAGTCTTCGCTCTGTTAGTTTTGCAGAATTTCCCATTAAGTGGTTGCAAATTATGTAATAAAGGAGGGAGGGAAATAATCCGCAAATTTTTGATTAAGAAACCAGAGGTGCAAGGACTCATCTGAGCTCAAAGTTCTTCCTGTTGCATAATGAATATGGCAACAAGGAGGGGTGTGAAACTAAGGTGATGAGCACAGGGAAGAAGAGAGATGACAGAGTGGAGAACGCAATAGGAAAGACAGTATGATCAGATATGGTTAGAGAAAAATAGATAAAGAAAGGAAAAAGAAAGCAGGCACTTACATGTGGACCAGGCAAACCCTGTTGTCCATGAGGCCCAGGCTCTCCTTGTGGACCCTGTTCACAACAAAGAAAAAGAAGGGGTGTAATTAATATTTCCAACTGCTTCACGTCATTTCCTTTAATCATTTCCTTTTATATTGGAAAAGAAACAATATTGCCAAAAATTCCAATCATTTAGATGACTATATACAAAGACTGATTCAATATAAAGATAAGGGTAATACGGAAAATTGTCTTCATAAGTGAAACTGCTTTCTCTACGTCCAAACTGTGTTACTGTTTTTCGGGGGAATTCTTTGGACGACCTTGCCTGGACAGACTGCTAGAATTGGCTTTATCAAATCTATGTCAAGAATGTGAAACCAAAAGGTGCAAGTAGTGAGGAGAAATGTGAGACATTGGCTGATGAAGCAGACAGAGCTGTCTGCTTACTGGCCTTGTACAATGTTATGTTTAGTGTCTGTCAAATACTGCGATGGGGAGGGGGTGGTGTGGATGCAATCTTGTGTGTGTTGGAGAGGTGGGGAATGTATTTTGTACTCTTTTATACCTATTTCCTACCAAAACTAGCGCGCTGACGAAGGTTTTTCTAATAAAAAAATGTTTTTTATTGCCAGTGGAGTATACTCCTTTCGGTCTCTTTTTCTGCTGCATCACGTCTGACATCACAAATGTGCTGGATACAGGGTTAGTAAACAATAGTACGTACAAAGAACTTTATACTCTTTGCTAAGCAGCATTGAGGCCACATGTTAGGGTTGGTTAGGTGTTTATTGTATCTATTACTCATTCAGTCTGTTTATCAAACTTGGCAGCGACAAATTTGCTTGGACGGAGAAGGGCGGAATTTGTAGCTGTGCGCGTCATAGCATCGCGCCGGAAAGGGGGCAGAGATTTGGTGTTGACCTGGGTTTTGTGTTCCCATCATTGCCGATCGGAGCCGAGGTGATAATTACCCGGGTCTACTGCAGAGTAATTTGACCGGGGTCTGAATGCCGATTGTTACCTTTCCCACTAAGCAAAAAAGCCAGGTGTTAGCGGGTGTTAGCAAGGTTTTTTGGCCAGCCTAGTCTTCTTACTATTTTATATCTTTACTGACCTGCCCAGGGACTACGTGCGGAAAACAGCAATTTGCTAAAACCTGTTACAACACATCTCTTCTTGTTTTACATAAGGTTAATGTTCTCTGTGCATCGTCCCTGCTCAAACCAAGACACACAACATAAATGCAGCTCTGAACTCTGTTGGCCGATCAGACGTTTGGCTCTAAAATGCGCGGCTGCAGAGACATCTGGTTAAAGATTAAGACTAATAGCACTAACTTGATGGTGGGCTGTTTTCCTGCTGAGATTTAGTGTGTCACAAACCAGACGTATACAAATAAACACACAAGAGCCTTGTGACGCAGTCCGCTCCAGCTGTTACAACAAACACCGAACACAAAAGCTGCATTCAGGGAAGTTTAGGTCGCCTGACTGCTTTTGTTGTCTGCCTTCAGTGCAGAAACTTTGGTATTCAACTAAGATCCAAATGTGGTCAGTAAGGATGTTTGGGTTCTTCTGTCGTAACTTAGGATCCCTTAAAAACCTACATATGCTACAAAAGGAGTATTTACCCCCTTCAGAAGCTCTACTACCACTTTTAAGAGTTCTGCTTTGATTTCCAGAATATTCCAACAACAATACAAACTTTGGAGAAACTAATAAGAAGCATGCTCCCATTGTTTCTCGTCCCTGCTTTTAAACAGCTGCTTGTTCTTTAAGTAAGTGACTCAGTGGCCACAGACAACATGTGGGCTCATCCAGCTGTCCTGACCAATGATCTGTTATCCTCGTTCATCGTCCCACTGAGACCCTCCAGGAAGCCGAATGCATGACGGGACCGCCGCGCACGGACACAGGCCTTCACTGTTCCATCCCTCGCTAAAGCCTCTTCATCACGGCCTGATCCGTCAGCAGGATCCGGGTCTGACAGCTTTGAGAAGGCGCTCCCCGCCTGCATCTACCATCTCTAATCAGCGGATGACCTTTGACCTAATTTCTTGTCAAGTTACGAAGGGTTAAAAGGTCACTGACCTGTAATCAGCCTCAGGCAGGCCAAATTACTGAGGTAGTCTTGACATATGTGTGCAGGAAAACTTCCTCTCTGACAATCAGATCTTGAACGCGTCTGAGCAAAAATGTAAACACAAATATTTCTCACCATGTTTCCTTTGGGACCGGCTTGTCCATCAAGTCCAGGAAGACCCTAAAGAGATCAAAATTTGACATCTCATTGAGCTAGAACACAAATTATAAGGAGTCCTGGAAGTGATATAGGTAGGAGGTGTACTTACACGCTGTCCTCCAGTACCTGGAGACCCTCTCGGGCCGAGCAGACCGCGAGGACCCTGAATTTAAGGACAAAAGCATGTTAAAAAAAAAATCTGTGAAAATCCATAAACAGAAAGCCTTTTGTGTGACTTTGTCTGAAATAGCGTGCTGTGTTAAGAAAAAGCAGGCAATAAAAAAACTGGCTGAACATTTGGTGCCTTCTTAAAACTGCTCTCAACTTAAGTGTGTAAAATGATGCCCCCCTGTGGTCACACGTGGTAACTGTAGGTGTATTCCAGGGAGTGAGCATGAGAAATTGTGTCTTATCTCAGCATCTAAGGCCAAGGACTTAAACTCACTGTGCTCTTCATAGTATAGACAGCGTGCATGATGAAATGCGGTGCAACTGTGCCTTTAAAAGCACAGTGTTATTTTGGGTACGACGGGGAGCAGCAACTTCTCATGCAACTCCACGCTCCATTTGAACTGAACTAAGCAGAATACTGCAGTTTCTCGTTAGTAATGACAAAAACAACACATTTCCCGCTTCTATTTTTGTGATCTTTTATTCAGAGACATTCTGTCTTGGCAAGGTTGAGATTACAAACGCAATGGTCCTTGCAGAGAGGAATGTCGTTACAGTTGCGAGAAGAGCTGAGGGAGAGGCTGTGTGTTTAAATAATTGCCAAATGTAGAGGAAGGAATGAGGGAATGGGGCCGGTGGTAGCAAATGAAATGAGTAATATGCTGGTCGAAACACATTCTTATCTTCGTCCTGATTGAATAAGATTATATCATGAATACTTACACTCTCTCCAGCGACACCTCTCTGTCCAACCTGGCCGTCTTCACCCTTTTGGATAGACAGAGACAGAGTGAGTTTTTAGAGAATGCACAGTAATCCTTAAGACTTTTCAGATTAGGAGGAAGTAATCTGCTGACTAATGCATTACTCACTCTTTGGCCATCCTCTCCTGGAGGTCCTGGAGGACCTGTTGAACCCAGTTCTCCCTGCAGAGAAAAGGAATATCATCAAAGCGGGGGAGTGGCAGGTCACGAGAAAGTCCACAAGCTTGATCCCAGCAGATAAAAGGCTCCCAATTTTTACTTAAAATATATGGGTCAAAATTTCAGAAAATATACACAAATTAAGTTGAAAGGGAGCAACAAAAATGGCAACAAAACTGCCTGTAATCTACAGTAGGCATGGCCACCACAATTGGCATGGACATTCATGGTTTCCACTATTTATAGCGCTCTATAAGGACTGGCCTACCTCTGCTGGCCCTGTAATTACTCAGTATAGGATAAGGCTGGACAGCCTGTCTAGAAATACTCGTCTATGATGTTCTTTTGGGTCTCTCTGTAGGTCTAAATTCCACAAACACCAAACTCAGCACTCCTCATTTGCCTCCATGCCTGGTTAAATGCAGCCCAAGTGGTTCTGGAGCCGGTCCCACTTCTTTTATAAGTGGGTCAAACGTCCTAATGAGTTCCACTGGGTCGCAAATCATATCTGTCAACACCAGAGATGGATGGGATGTTGCCTTTTGAACTACCATTCAGCCCTGACTCTGCCGTAAGCACGGGGTACAGAGCAGCAGCAGTGATCAATGAGGGTTTGGGTGGAGAAATAGGAGACCGTAGAGAGACTACATTCTCTCTCGTCACACTTACTCTGTGCCCTTTTTCTCCAGGAAGACCAGGGAGGCCATCGAAACCTCTGTCGCCCTGTAACGGCACAGAAGCAAAAGGTTAGTTCCATCAATCACTTTGGCAGAGCAACTTCTCAGATGCATCGCACAGACCCTCGCTGGTTTATTGGACAACCTGGTGAGTGCTTTACCTTGGGCCCCGCCTCTCCTGGCATTCCTCGAGCACCATCAGCTCCATTACGACCCTGGAAGACACGCAAATATAAACATATTCAATTATCTCACATGGTTATAGGAATTATGCTATATTTTTTCTAACTAGTTTAAGTTAAATAAACATGATTTAATGGATTTAAACAACATGCAGAGACCATTATTGGAAGCAGCTGACGGAGCTGAAATGAGGCCATGTTTGGAACTAGACAATTCTCTTCTCTTTGGGCACTGTAGCATTGCTCTTGTTGCACTCTTAGTGGCATGAAATATTAGAAATTTAGGGATTTAAACACAGTTTTCTGTTGAAAGACTGTGCTGGCATGGAGGAGATGAATGAATAAAGAATTAAAGTATGAAAATCTCCTGGCTGAGCCTGTTTGGAACAAAGACTTACCCTCTTTCCTGCTTTCCCTGATGGACCAGTCGGACCCTGAAGACCTCTGGGTCCCTTAAAGGAGAACAAATGAATGTTTGAATTAGTAAAATATTACACACTGACGACTGAAAGATTATTTAAGTTGGGATTACTTTATGTTGGGATGTATAAAAGGGAAAAAATACACAAAATCAAGGAGTTAAATAAAATCATAATAAAGCTTTTCTCACCTGCGGTCCAGAATCACCACCGTCACCTTTCAGTCCAGAAGCACCAGGACCTCCCTGTTAAAAAAAAAGACACAGATTTAATGAATGAACATCTGCACTAAAGCCAAGTAGACCATTGGAACAGAATCTAAAGCAAATTCATACTAAATCCCTCCAGTATCCAGGAATCGCAGGATTGGCATAAAGGGACTGGTTGCGTGAAAGACACTCCCAAAACAAAAGGAAGGCTTTAGCTACAGATAATGTGCCAAATGTAAGTAAAATGATTGCGTTGTTGTTTTTTTATCATCAAGTCTGTCCTCACAGACAGGAAGAGGGTGTTGTGTGTGTATGAATGCGTGTGTGAGGGTGCGTGACAGGAAATGATCAAATGCTTGGAGAAGCCCTAACGGGAAGAAGGGTTAATTGCCCAATGTGTTTTTCTTTAACTGTGAAATAAGTGAAAGTCCTGTGAATAGACGGTGTGTGTGTGTGTGTGTGTGTGTGTGTGTGTGTGCGTTTGTGTGAGTAGAAGGTTTTCAAAAGCTCCTCACCACAGGACCAGATCTTCCTGCCATGCCCGATGGCCCAGGAGGACCTCTCATAGCCAGCTGTGGATCAGAAAGAAAAGAACTCATGAGCCAACAAACTTGACACTTGCGTTAGTCTAAACCGACAATCTTCCTGCGTGTCAAAGGGAATAAGGATAAAGTACGTTCTGCCTTTGAAGTGCCACAGTGTCTAAATGCTATGAGGCTCTCTTTGCTGTCAGTTCATGAGCATCTAGTGAAGCGATCTAAGGATACAAGATAGAAACTTCTGAAAATATGGTGGTTTTATTTAACTTTTAAAGAGGGGGGTATTATGCTGTTTCACATTTTAAGACTATATATATAAGATTATATATATATATATAATGTTACAATGCTGGATGTCCAGACTAAACATGGGTGAAGTTTCAAATCTGTAGGTAAAAGTATGTTGGAGTAATCCCCAGGCTTCTCAGCTCAGTCTGCAAGGTTTCACACAGATTTTTCTACACACTGTGAGGTCACAAAGTGCAGCCTCAGCAGGCTTTGGAGAGCTGGCCAATCAGAATAAAGCGGGCTTGTAGGGCTGGGGGTTCTTAAAGAGACAGAGCTGACCGAGTCGTTTCAGCCAGAGGCTGAGGGCCTGCACAGAGCACCAGTGTGAGAACAATGAGGAGTTTTTGTAACTGTAAATCATGCTAAGCTATTCCACAGGTATCACAGAGTGAAAATATGAAGCTTGAAATTAGCATAATACCCCCCCTTTAACCTCAAAATGGAGAGCATCAAATGCAGATTTTTGTTTGTTTCTGGGATTGTGTCTAATTTAGCAAAATAAATGTTATACTGACATCAAAATGCTGCATGTAGTCCTGGTAATAAAGCCAGAATTTGTGATATTTAAAGTGACACAACATTAATTCAACTAACTGGGCTTAAAACCAAAACTAATGAAGCATAAAGAAAGGAAAAAACAACTTTAAAAGCCCCCTATTTAGTGTTTTTATTGCATAGGAAGCTCATAATGTGCAAACTTGACTTTGTTCTTGTTCAGTGTTAAACACCACTCGGGTCTTTTTTCTTCTACTGCCAGGAAGGTTCTGGGATTTATTTGCAGCCTGATTACCGAATGAGCGAATTAGCTAATTCCAAAGGAAAGCAGTTTACGCTGCTAAGCTACACTTCCAAATCACTCATATAAGTTAGCGTATTAGCAATGTGGTTGCTAATTGCAGGTATAGTATGAGGTAACATTTCCAGACTGCAAATGGATCAAAGAGAATTCAACATGTTTAGTAATTTGTCCCTTAAGTTCCTTTTACATTTCCCCCTGCCATGTTTTTTATTCGTCCTCCCTCGGGCCAAACCTCTGGCGAAAAGGACGAATATAGAAAGGTGACAAGTGCTTTCAGGACATTACTAAAACACCAGTTCACCAGGTTTGGCAGCCCTCCAGCTCCATAGAGTGTTGTGAATGTGTGAATATTGAGTGTTTGTGCAGAACTTAATGGTTTCCATGTGCTCCACTTTAGATCACACCTTGCTTACAGCCACATAATTCAACCTGTTTTTCAACACTGCCATGGTTATCGGGACCCCTGAGTGAGTGTGAACATCTGTTGTGGCTTTATATACTACCTGACCTGACACAGGTCCATATTTTAGAATGTAGACAATTTATAGACAGGGTGGGACTTGTAAATTTGGAGTCCTCCTTCTATTATTTACTGCACTCATTTCTATTTCATCAAAGTTAAATGTCAGCGAATGAGAGGACATAGAGACGCTGAAATTCAAAGCGATGCACTGCTGCTGGTACTCACCCTAGCCTGAGAAAGGATGGCCTGAGCCTGAGCTTCCTGGGCCGAAACCACAGGTCCCTTGTGTGACTCACCACCAGCACGGAACTGTGAACCACAAAGCAAAACAAGAAACACAATTAAACACAAATTGACTTGTCTCTTTTTACAGAGTGAGACATCTAATGGTCTCCCCTGGTGTGTGTGTTCAAATCTTATTCTTTGTTCAGCCTGTAAAGCTGTCAACACGCCACGCACACGCATACACACACTGGCACACAAATGCAGGCAGTTCACACACACAAATATGTGTCACCGGGCCTTTTCAAAGCCTCAGTCACTGGTTCCACTCCATTGCACTGGCTGACATTTACAAGGTAAGTGATTTGTAACCCAAAGAAAATAAGGTTGTGATCCCTTGGCCTGCTGGTGATGCTATGAGGTAAACTGACTAAGTGAAGCGAGTTCACGGGCTAGTGCCTGAGATGAAGGGTGTACAGTATGTAAAGGAAATAAGACAGACAGCCCAGTGGGATTGTGGAAAGTGGCAGGACTTACTGGAAGCATCAGAATGGTACCCGGAGGCCCGGGGACGCCGTCTGAACCAGGAATACCAGGACGCCCTGGAGGACCCTGGAGAAACAGAGGAGTGGGAGAGAGTTGTTTCTTCTCTCAGCACAGTAATGCCACTCAAAGGATTCATACAATGTTTTTGTTAACATACACATCCTCTAAGTATTGAGCTATCTGTTGAATACGAGTGCAAAATGTTGTGAGGAACATTTAATAAGATGTAGTTTACAAGCAAGTCATGTAGCGTGATTGTTTTCTCTAGCCCCTGTTGGTGCTCCGCAAATTGAAAAGAAGGACAAAGTGATAACAGAACTAACAAACAAAAGCAACAACAGTAACAGCTAATCTGTTCACAGGAAACTCCTTCTGTAACTATAACAATCATGTCAATGGGAAGGCACTTTGCTACATATTTGTTGCTTATCCCAAAGAGATAACTGGCTAATCTTGCTGAGAAGAGTTAGACAGGGGGGGTTCAATCATCGGTGAAAACACAGGCCCGTTTAATTAAGCTAGCTTGTGGATGTTGCCTGGTGGAGAGCACAGACTTTGTGGCAAGACAATAAAATAAAAAAGTAAGAGAGCGTTTGCCCATTTTTACAGGCTACGTATTATTTGGTTGAAATAATTGCTAGCCTATGGGTGGTGCCAGGTAGAAATTACCTTGTTAAAAAGGATTAAGTCTTTTTGTGACTCTATTGTGACCATTTTAGCCCATCTCAGACTTAGCTTAGCTTTCATTAGCCTAGCCATGCTTCGTCAGGGTAAACTTACCTTTGTCAGGTTTTGTCTGTGATTCTTTTTCTAATCTGTATTCACTCTGATTTGGGGGGGATTTTAACAAAATAGTCATAGTAGCATGCTAACATGCTATCTTAAGCATGGAATATTTACATGGCTACATTTATATATTTACACGCTTACTTTAACTTCAAGTTATGGAAATTTAGCTTGTCAGAATCCTGTGCTAGCATAAAGGTCTTGGCACAACTGAGGCTTAAGTCCAATCATTCATTAGCCTAGCCATGCATTGTCAGGCTAAATTTTCCTTTGTCAGTTTTTGTCTGGAATTCTTTTTCTAACCTGTACTCGCTCTGATATTGGTTAATTACCAAGGGGCTTTAAACAAGACAGTCATAGTAGCATGCTAACATGTTATCTTTAGCATAGAATGTTTACATGCCTACATATTTACATACGTACTTCTTTAACTCTATATAGTTATTTTTAATGCCTGAAACTGCCCTACATGGGGGGTTGGTGTCAGAATAAGCGATTAACTGCACACTGCCTTTGTTTACATTTTCCAGTGCAAAAATTTAAAGTGAGTGGTCCATATGACTGTTAAAGAAAGCAGATTGTTTTGGATTGGATTGGACAAAAGTTTAGGACAGGCAAAAATGCATCTTTGGAGCCCAAAGGAAATTTCAGGGTCTAATGTCTAATGTGTTTATGATCTGGGCACCATTTAGGTCTGTAACTCCTTTCTTGGCACAAAAAGTTGTTGTTTAGATTTTCCACTGATAAAGTAACTGGAGCCATACTGGTTTAAAAAATGGCAAATAATGTCATAATGCTAAGTTAAAATTTTGATTAATAAAGACAAAAACGTATCAAGGAAGATGAAGAGTGAGTAGAGGGCTACCTAGTGTTTCCAGAGAAACCAGAATACATTTAACAGTCTTGTCATGTGCTGAAATCTCAGACTGCTGGCTCAAATTGATGCCATGTGTTCCCATCTGCCTTTTCCACGAGGTGGTAAATACTCTTCATGCATTATTGCTATAGTAAGCTTAGCAACATCTAGTGTTAATGGCGGCCTTACGTTGCTGGGAAAGTGGCGTTTGAGTGGAAAGAAGGGAGACGGTGATTATGAGAGAAATGAGCCGATCAAACGTTCAGGCGGATACTGCGCAACGGAAAACCACAATGCTTCAGAAACGAGGCACTTTTAATCCCCCTGTCAATCCTCAGTAAGACTGTTTCTCATGGGAGGAAATGAAGGGTGGGGGAGAGACTTTTGGAGCGACAAAATATTTTTTGACCACTTTGACTCGGTGGAACAATAAGGCTTTTGTACAGGCAATGTCCGCTGGACAAACAGGAGGAGGCCTGCTAAGGTTTTTTTGGCAATTAAAGGGTTAACATCCACAGACAGATTAGATGTGCTAACAGAGCGATGAAAGCGGGGTGTGGGGCATCACTACATTTGGGGAAAAAACAAGCTCAGATCCAGACTTCTGGAGGGGACAGGCACTTTTTTCTGTGTCATCCAATCAATCAAATTAAGGAGTGGATTCCCACGGTGCTGAGAAAAACTCTAGCCTTCTACATATTTTATAGCAAACTCCTTGAACTTCTCACAAGTCCTGTAGCGTTAACAACCCAGCTGGTTCCCAGAACTTTTCTTTGTTGGTGTATTGACAGTTTATGGGCATCTAATTTCCCTGCACCACTCTCTGCTAATCCCCCCTACTGCTGCAGGAGCAAGCTGTGTCCAATTGTATTATTCATTCCAGGGTATTTAGACTATTTTTCACAGCTTTCCAATAAAGAAGAACAGACCTACAGGGGCTTTTTAAAAAAATTACAAATATATGTATTTATTGACTTTAAGTGAAATTAATAGGTTAATTCTTTTTTAATCAATTAAAGCCTGAAAAATGTGGTGCAAATATGTTAAATTCCTCTTTTTTACATTGACAGTGAGTAGAGAATGGGTGACAGAGCTTCTCAGAAACATCTGTTATCAGCTGTGAAAGGAGGCCAACTTTTACTCACCCTCTCACCATGATCTCCTGCGGGACCTGGAGGACCCTGCAATCCTGGGGTACCAGGAAGACCCTGAGAGATCACACACACACACACAGACGCACATTTGCTTAGAATATTATATCCCCAAGTGCTTCTAACCAGCATTTCCACCACAGTCAGCCCTGTACTTCTCATGCATAGCCCCACAAAGACAGAAGCAAAGACATGGGTTCAAAAAGAAATAAGCCTCAAAGTAAAATAGACCCCAACCCCCACTGCTTTTTCTCTCCTTGCGCTCTCTCACACACACACACACACACAGATGTACACACATTCACGCACAAACACACGTTTTCGCTGTCTCTCCCAACTTAAGCTTCACTGGCGATCAGGCCTGATGCTCTTTCCATAAAGACATTTTTTCCCTCTTTAGCTGTTCTCCATCTGTGGAGAGGCAGACAGGAGTGTGGGAGAACGTGATACTCACTGCTTGGCCGGGGGCTCCTTGGGATCCTTCTATAAGCATCCCCTGAAAAAGGAAAGAGTGGATACAGTAGCATTATAGGGCAGCCTGTAAATCCACAGGCAAGGGAGAATGTGAGGAAAATGAGAGCTAATGGTTGCTTTGCGTTTGAGGTTGAAGAGTTTACTTATAGCTACAAGCACAAGATGTTAACAATGCCTCAGCTATCTGATGTTCTGTGCTATAATGAGTGTGTGGTCAAAGATTTGGACGTCAGCCTGTGGTGGTACACATGGTATGGGAGGAGAGACGTTAACTGCAGCTGCTATTTCAGTCAGTGTTTCGCCTGTATGGGTAAATTGTATAGGGCGGCTCTCTGAAGAACTTATGTACTGTGGCATTTTGTGTAGACAGCGGTTGTTTTGTCTATGCTTGTTAGATCAAAGATGGGTGTTTAATCTCTTCAGGAGGGAAGATGGTACTTGGTTGTACTTCAGTGAAATAAACATCCTCCACCTCAAGTCCAGCTGCGCTAAACTGAAATAAATAAACATACATAAGAGGGTAATAAATTAGATCTAAGAGAGATTCTATTTGATTGAGATTTTATTAGCTGCAGAGATAAAAGAAAAACATATATTCCCCAGAAAATATTCAGAGAACAGTTTTTAGAGACTTAAATAAATGTGTGTAACCGTTAAAACGTCTCAGTTGCTAGCTAGCTATTAATCTAGCTAACTAGCAAGTTAGCAAGCAAGCAAGCATTTTAAGGAATTAAACAGAGGTGGCTGGCTAGCGGTTTTGTAGCTAGTTAGCTCGCTAGCTACCTAGATAATAGCTAGCCAGATGTAGAGATAGATAGATAGATAGATGTATAGACAATAACTTTTAAAGACTTAAATAAATGTGTGTAACGATTTGAACATCTCAGTTGCTAGCTAGCTAGCTATTAATCTAGCTAACTAGCAAGTTAGCAAGTAAGCATTTTAAGGAATTAAACAGAGGCGGCTGGCTAGCGGTTTTGTAGCTAGTTAGCTCGCTAGCTACCTAGATAATAGCTAGCCAGATGTAGAGATAGATAGATAGATAGATGTATAGACAATAACTTTTAAAGACTTAAATAAATGTGTGTAACGATTTGAACATCTCAGTTGCTAGCTAGCTAGCTATTAATCTAGCTAACTAGCAAGTTAGCAGGTAAGCATTTTAAGGAATTAAACAGAGGCGACTGGCTAGCGGTTTTGTAGCTAGTTAGCTCGCTAGATACCGAGATAATAGCTAGCCAGATGAATAGACAGTTAGCTAGATAGAGTGTTATACATAGCTGTTATTTCCAGGATAAACAACTGCAATGAAGTTGTTGAAGATATTCTGATGCTAGCTTTTTGTCAACAAGCTAACATTATAGCAGGTTAAGAATAATATGCCTGTAGTGTATTAGTGTGAACTTACTCTTATAATCTCTTTCTAATGCATTAGCCTAAGGTTATTTTTTGGTTTATTATCAGGCTTAAAACATAGTAATTTAAGGCATCACTTACTGGCTCAATGACAGCAGGTTCACCCTTCTCTCCTTTTTCTCCCAGGTAACTCTGACCTCCAGTCACCTACAGACATAAGACAGAAAATGTGAGGATTTTTATATGTAAGGGCAGAGCTAAAATTGAATGAAAAAAAAAAAGGAAAATTTAAGGCCAGTGAGTAACAGATGTCTTGTCCTGTTGGGTGTCTTCTATTTTATAGAGGTTACTTAATACACCAACAAAACTGCTGTGAAAAGCTCAGAAAATGCTGACTCGTGTTCTGCATGCTTTAAAGGATTTACGTAGTTGACAAGTGAAAAAGCAGATTTTTTTTGCCCACTGGAAAAGTAAACCTCAAGAATCATTCTGCAAGAAGCTATAATTTAGATGGTCTGACTCCTATTTATTAAGCTTCCTTAAAGCCAGGAACTGCAAAAAAAAGCCCCCAACTGTGCACAAGCGCAGAGGTCGTTACCTGACACTATCCACACAATGACTTCACGAGAGAGGAATTCACAAACCACCTACAGCAGTTTGTCCAAAACCCACTAGATTGTTTTAGTTCAGCCTGAAGAGAAAACTTCTTGGAGAAAGTCATAGATAGGGCTGTGGTGTCCTGAGATTTCAAAGTAGAGAGCTCTAATAGAGCGGTTCAGATTAACCCAAGGCAGACAGATGGCAAGCCAACATCCAGACAGGGACTGTGTCTTTTCCTGCCTCAGAGAATCTGGATCCTGAGGCAAGGAAGAGGGGCTGGAAACGAGCCACGATAGACACTAGCTCAGCAGATATTTCTGTCTGGTTTGAAATATTGATCTAGATGGATTTGATGAAAAAACATTTGCAAAGACTTAGTTTGTCATCAGGTTGCTTAAACAGATCACTGGTGGGATAACACAGGGAGGAGCATGTCTTTGATAAACAGCAAAGGTCACTGAGGCCAAGAGGTTATGGAGGGCGTGACTGCACTGACAGATGGGTTGACATCTGTTTATCTGTAGGAGACCTAGATAGACAAGGTGTGTGTTTGTGTTTACTGGTGTATTTGTGTTCGCTGTGTGTGCATGCAGAATGCTCCGAGCCAAAACTCGAAACCATGAGAAACAACAAACAAAAAGGCCACCCTTTCAAACAAATGCCACCAGCATCTTGTTCATCTTTCCACATTCCTGACCACTCCATACCCCCCCTCCCCAACCTAACCACTTCAGCACTTACACTGCTCTCTCTGATGTCTGTCTCCGCTGGAACACCAGGACCAAACTCTTCCTCATATGTTGGAAGTGTGGGCTTGGCGTCAGTGGGACCATATTCGCCATAATCACCATATTCATATGGCTTATCAACGAACTCTTTGACGTCTTCTTCCTTCAGGTCGTATTCCTGGAACTCATACACGTCGGTGGCGGGATCCACCTTCTCGTTGGTGTCCACCGGGGCGGGTGTTTCCGCAGCAGTGGTGGGGTCCGCCCCAACCTGTTCCACACCTGTGATGTAATCGTCCACGATTTCGCCGTCATAGGCCTGGGATCAATCCAGGCATCGCAAAGTGGGGGTTGGGGTTGTTTGGATGGGGGGGACATGGAGGCTTGGTTAGTGAAATGAAACCACGCAAACAGCTTCTATGTATCACGTTTTTCAATAGCAAGAGTCACAGTCAATGCATTAGTATTCACCACTTAAATACACCTTAATCATTGGTCACCAAGTGAGTAAAACTCCTTTGAAGAATTTTCATTTAGGTAACTTGGGACACAACTCAGCATATGTGAAAATCCATGTGTTTTGTGGACATGCATTGTTATTAACATTAACATATTTTACTATACTAGATATAAGTCATTGTTTTTCCACAAAGCAGTCAGATTGTCCCAAAGCACTGACACATAAATGTTTAAAAAAGTCAAATGTTCTAATACATAGTTAAATACATTCATGTTGTAAAATCACATTATAATGGAGCAGTCATTTAGACAGCATTATTTTAAATACTTTATCTTTGAGAAAAGACTAAATGCAAATGGCATATAACACTATTTAAGACCCAATGAGGTAAAATTTAGAGCCAAATTTGTACAAAGCAGAACTTTTTAAAAAAGGAGAAAAAGAAATTCTAGCATGCTGTTTATACATTTCATAACCTATGTTTGCACAAAATCTGAAGTGCTTGCGAAACCTGATTGTTAAGGAACAATTGCAGTTTGTATTTCAAGCTTGCCTTGTAATTCAGATTGTTGAATGATGTCAATCCGCGTTACACTCAAATGCATCTTTCACCAGCATCTTGAGGGAAAATATAGAGAAAGTATCCAGGCCCTCTCATGCAAATTTGCTTTTGTAAGCATCCTGTGTTTTCCATTTAAAGTTGTTGCACACAGTGTTTAGCTTGTGTAACCTCGGTAAAACAACATGCATCTGAGCACATTGCACAGATAAGATGGTCTACTTCATGGTCTCATCATAATCCAACATGGCAGAATTATTAGGTTAGGAAGATGGGTTCGTATTCTGCTTCCCTGTTGTGAAAAGTGAATAAATCTGCTATCATTATTTTCATGATTTACAAGCACAGTGTTTGAACCCTTAACATCAACTCAAGAGCCAATATGACTATAATGGAACTTCTGGAGGCTGATTTGTAAGAGATTATCTGAGCTGTCTTATTGCACTTAGCTTATATTACCGAATAATTTATTTCACACACTGGGAAACAAACAAACTCCAATCAGTGGCTAAAACTAGGTGAGGCCGACGACATATTTCAGGAGCATGTCACTAACATAAGCTACTTCAGGGCTTTTTAAAGGCAATAAGACCCCGTGATATTGATGAAAACATGTCAAGACAGTTAAAATCCTCAATAATCAGTGAACAAGTGATCCAACATGGGACTGGGCTGCATTATCCACCTCAAGGTACATCACAATGTAATAGGCAGATGTTCGGCTGGCGCAGCGCACAGCCGTATTGTTTTGTTTTAAGTCCCGAATGTTCCTCATTACGCTGCGTTTTATGTGATGGTTTAGCACAAATTCAGACAGGATCTGCCAAACTCAGGATGAGGCAGTAACAAAAGGGGATGCGTCTGTCTACTGATTTTCCATTGGTCACAGTTCATTAAACGACAACATTTCCCTGCCTCGCTCTTTATGCAGGCTGTGTTTGATGGAGCAGGTTTCTCATGGAAATTAAGGAGTAAAGCGATCTTGTTTTTACTGAGGCTTTGTTAGGATTTAACCTCCAAAGATGATCATAAAAACATATTTTCTCCTTTTGAGGCCAAAGGAATTTCTCTGAAATTTCATTTAAAATCCGTAATTACATAAAAAGGATTTGGTTGTTAATTGGATGGATGGATGTTAGAAGTCCCAGATGCACAAAGAATTTTCCATTATAATAAAAAATGTATCCAGCTGTGGAAAATTTAGGCTGTATCTGTGGTCAAAACATTTCTGATTTCACTAACATCAAAGACACTTAGGATTAGGGGTGGGACAAAATATCGATATCACAATATATCATCGCCCCGACTGGTGTGATACAATTATCGTATTGCTGGCGCCAAATACAGATATTTAAATTTTTTAAAATCAGCGCTCTTAACAGATCTCCCTGCCAATTTGAGTCACTGCATCATTGTTTATCTCAATTTCTGACAAAATGAGTGAAACTGATACCCAACTGCAGTGAATAATACATTCATTCTGCACTTCACCATTTTATGGGCCTTTTGTATTCTTCAGTTAATCAGATATCGTGATGTATCATTATATAATTGCCTTTCAATATATCAAATATCGCAGAATCGCTGTATCGTGATATTATCATTATCGCGGGCCAGGTATCGTGTATCGTGAGTTACGCTGCGATTCCCACCCTTACTTCTGATTAATTCTATATTATAAAACCAGTGACACTGTTGACAAAATACTATCTACCCAGTTTCTAGGACAACATGGTTAAAGCTGGAAAGTGTCCACACCTTATTACAGCCTTTCACTGTATAAAGTCTCATATTTTCTCCATCATTACAGTCTGCTTACACCAAACTCTGTTGTATAAATGGGTACATTTAAGTGAAAGTTCCTAATATTCTATCTTATAACATGATGATTTTTTAGACTGCATGAGGCAGTAATAGATGACATTCATTCTTCGATCTTGTTCTATTTTCATAGTTCACATTTGCTTTGGTTAACAAGTCTTGATCTTTGTGGAAAAATATGTCAAATAAAAAGTTACCTGTCCTTGTCCGGCGGTCTCAGTGGGAGTTTCAGGCTGACTTCCGTCCACCGTGGTGTAGTCATACTCACCATTGTAGTAATCTCCTCCCACATTTGTCTGAAATCAGGCGAAAATAGCACACGAGGAAGGCATTAAATATCTGAGAAGTTCAGCTAGCGTTCAGGAGCACCATTTGTTAACACGTATTTGTTTCTTACCACTCCACCAAAATCAAAATGGATGTAAAGGTGATATATTTATCCTCTATACATGTAGGAAGCATCTAAACAAGTGTTATAATCGTCATATTGTGTGCAAAATGTGTATATATCTAGCTGCAAGTACGGTTAGAAAAAAAAAGTTATATATCAACGTTATACATTAACATCATGCTGGAAAAGCAGGAAGTGTGGGAACAAAAAATGGAGATATGAAGGTTAAAAGAGGGAACGACCACACCACAGATAGACAAGTTTGTATGACTGTATAAGTCAAGTGTTACCTCAACCTTGGCTCCTTCAGTTGGTGGAGCGTCAGTGGTAATCTCTCCTTCATTGTAGTCATAGAACCCACCATAATCATAGTTAGTGTACTGGAAGGAAAAAAGGAACGGGGTGCATTCAATTAATTAGTGCAATCATGTAAATAAGCAACATTATTTACATGGCTTGTAAGAGCGTATTGTTTTCTAAACTGTTTAATTGTAAACTATTGTATTATTTTGTCTCGTCATGCTATTTTAGAAATAACATGGTCTAATGATGAATATGTCAAATCCATGTCAGATAACTGAACAGTTTTGTACATGACAGCAGAAATCAGGAGAAATCCTCACATGACCTTTTGAAAGGTTCATGTGTGCAACAAAGAAAACAGCAATTAAGATTCTTGTTTGCTTCCAACAGGATGTTAGAGAGTGAATGTGGTGCCAGTGAAAACTTATCAGCCTGTACCACTTAATTTTGTATGCCAGCTTTGGCCCCTGGGTTCCCTTAATGGGCCCTTAAACATTAATGTTAAGCTGTCCTAACTGAACCCATGTTGGTAAATGATAGGTAGCATACAGGCTACAGTAGCAGGGGGTAGAACCACTGTTTAAAGATGGTGAGGCCGGGGCATTAAACCCGGCTCTGTGAAAACAACATGTGCTATCTTACTCTATTTTTTTTCCCTTGTTGGCTCTCCAAAGCATTCCACCAAGTTATATTGTGGTCTGCTTTCTGCATCATCTTGTGGTTTATTTACTTTTCAGAATTAATTTAACCTGAGCCACAAGAGAGGAAACATCATAATAAACACCAGGCAATCACAGGAGGCTTAAGATGTATGGCACTTTAGAAGAATCGTGAGATAGTCGGGGAAAGGTGCTTTTTTTTTACTTTCATCATGAGAGTTAAGAAGGAGGATAAACACCACTGTTACATCCTGCTGGTGAATGTAAAGTTGGAGCCAGGAGAACAGTTAGCTTAGCTTAGCATAGACGATGAAAGTAGAGGGAAACAGCATCTCAATAGCTAACAATAATTGTAAAATTCTGTTGAATATTCACCCCTAGCATGTAAGTTAACAGTTAATGTAGTCAGTTTACAAATAACAGGAAATAACTGTTATTTATCAGCTGTGGGATTATGCGCTTGATTGACATGTGGCTGTTCCTGGGCGTAACTTGTTGTCGAAGTCCACAGGGAGTTCAACCAAGCAGGTAACATGACATTACTCTCATCTCCCGAAATTGGCATTTCGTGTTGTTTCAGAAAATGTTGTATTAGGTCAGGTTGCTAAAATTGGCAAAGCAAGCTATGCAGCTTGAGCAATGTTAGCTAACGTAAGCTAACAGCAAACTTAACTGCAGTTTCCCAGCCTATTTATTAAACAGTTCTGTAAATAAGGTAGGCCTACATTATCCTTAAGCTCAGTTGAAGCCAGCGTCAAGCTAGGCTAAACGCTCCAGCTACATGTATATCACACTCATTTAAGTGGTGTCAATCTTCTTATATAGGTGTACTCCCCATAATGTCGAACTGTTCCTTTAATCCTTAATCTTGAGAGGCATTTATGGCCCATAACCCAGATAATGTGATATAATTTAGACGCTTCAGCCCGATGTCAAAAACTCAAGATTCCTCCTGATATGGCCTTTTCTTCTACTCCTACTAACACTGTAAAAAGTGAGGTAGATTAAGTTAACAGACCGGCCACTGATATGCATCGCTCTATCAGCTCAGGGATAAATATTAGTCCCTGGACGACTGCTAAGCTCATAAAAATAATACAAGATCCTCCGGCCTGCTGCAATGCTGGCCCGGCCTGCGCTCAGTGGCCCAGAGAGAGAGAGAGGTCACACATGAGAGAAGTCCTGGCCAGACCGACTAGATTCACTGCGAGGAGAGTAGAGAGAAATATAGAGAGAAAGATAGAGATGGAAGGATTTATAAAGATTTATGGTGTTGAAGTGCTTGGCCGAGCTGAAGGCCTTCACCACAGACTCGGATGAAAGGCGTAAATGCTGAAGTGTGTGCTCATAAAAAAAAAAAATGCTCCCCCTTCCTCCTGCTGCTGCTGCTTCACCCCCTCTTCCTCTTTTAACCCAGCTGCAGACATGTGGCTGATGACTGCGAAGGCAGCGGGCTTCAGGTCAAGGAAGAGCTTCAGAGGGTAAGGTCAAAGCCACGCTCCACGCTTTTGTGGGATTGTAGAGGTTTGGTTTAAGAAAATAGGACAAGTTGGTTCAGACCGCAACGTACACAAACATTTTTATGGTTAAAAAAACTTTCGAGGAGTGATGTTTGAAGTTTTATAAAAGGGATTTGTCCGTTTGAGGAGTATTTTTTAGGTGTGAAGGAAGAAATCGGCTCCTTTAATACTGAGCTGGAATGTCAGAAAAACATTCCTGTTGTAACTCAGCAGAAAGGAACACTGAATTCACCAGATTTACAACGTTCTTGCATCCAAACTGCTCCCTGCTGTCTATTTTCAATTGACAAGCTCCTTGTCTTGCTGTTGAAGAGTAACTTGATGATGAAGCAATACTTTCCAGGACATGGTACCCACTGTACAGCCAATATTTTCAAATAGAGAACCGGCTCCTGATTTTTTTTTCTTTTCTAGATCCAAAGTCGACTTTTCCAGGTACTGGGAGTCTAGCTGGGGAAGGAAAGGCTTATATTTCCCTGGGAGTCTGGGCAGAGTCTGCAGAACTCGTTAGTGATATAAATCACGGGGCCACTCCAAAGTGGGCTCAGACTTCGTGGCAGGGAAAAAGGAAAAGTTTCCAGTGTGAGCTCATCAGTTATTTAGTTGAATACTGCAGGAAAATGTCAGCCGACAAAAAAGGCTTGAACTAGCAAAATAACAAAAGAAGGGAAAAAAAGAGGTTGTAACAACAAAGCACTGTATTTCAATTAAGAGATCTGGCTAAGGAGGATACAAATGGCGTTTTGGAGCGAGTGGAAACTACGTGAGAAAGTTATGTTTAAATGCAGTTATGCAGTATTTTGATATGTCAGCGAAAACACAGACCAAAGAAAGAGACAGATTAGAGGTAAGATAGAATCTCATTCAAGTCTGTCACTGTTAAAATACTTTTGCCTGGAAGAATGCTTATAAAAATGTTAAAGGATCACATGACTCAGGGAGAATTCTTCATGCTTTTTGTGTGTTTCTTGTACACACAGTAGACAAGGGTTATCCACCAATGTTAGTATTATCTGTCACTGACTGTTGTTTATGTAAGGTCTATGTTGTGTTTCGGGAAAGATGTTCAAAGGGGGGAGGGAAGCAGAGAAACTTGATGTGTTTAGCTACCTAATCCCAACCCCCGTCCTGTGTGCTTCAAAGCATCATATTTATACTTTTCTTATCCCTCAAACCATCCCAACCTTCTGTCTAAACTAAAGCTGGAGTGGATTATTATTGTGAAATTTTAGGTCATGATGGAGAGATGTGTTTTTTTTTCCTTTAGGATGCCTATGCTGCAAACTTGATTGGAGCATAGATCTGTGTGGGTATGCACTTAAAGTAGTTCAATGGCTATTAGACCTTGATTGGTTTGATATGAGCCGTTCTACTGTTACAGTCTGAGTCTGTGTTATTCCATGTCGTGATTTGAATCACCTCGTAGTGTACGAAATGCTAAGGTTACAGGGCTAACCCTGAATTTAAATTCTATTTCATAAGGATGAGGCAAAGTGTCGGCTGCATTAAAGCCAATGCTAATTTTCACCTCTTGAACCTAGTTGGGCTTCAACACGTACAATCAGTTAAAATATACAGCTTTCAGTTGGCTATGATAAAGCCACATAACGCTACACATTTGGGATTGATATCGTTATGATTTCAACGATACTGCTTATTGATACTCTCCAATATTTGGTGCAAAATTAAGACATGTTGTGTGTCTTATAATGGAAGGGGGGTTGTAACTGTGGTTAAGGGCAGTGCTCATCTTCCTACAATAACAACAGTTAACACTAACAGTTAATGCAGCACACATGCACAATAAAACACTACTAATAAGCTGTGCAGTGGAAAACGCCCACTTTGAGGCTTAAAGTTGGACTTTGAATACACAAACTGGTCCAAAGATTTATTCCCTTGAAAAGAAATATGCACAATATTTGTAGCATGACTGTTTTCATCATTTTTCACAAAAGGTCTAAGAAAAATGTTATTTGTTATAATGATTTACTTTCTTTTCATCCGACCAAGCCTGTTAATTTATCATCTTCTGCTATTTTTACTAACAACACCCAAGTCTAAAGGCCTCTCTCCAAATTCCCTCCATGCCTCTCTCTCTCCTATCCAACTACCTCTAAGACCCTTTCCCCGCCTCCCCCTCCTCTCTCCCAACTCTTTCTCCATTCTCCCCTCCCTCCAGACAACTCCTCTCTCCCAGCAAGCCTCCTGCCCCCCCTCCTGATACTGACCTCTTCCTCAGGTTCCTGAGCCTGGGGAGTGTCGTGGTGGTTGGGGGTTTCACAGTCGGGGCTGTAGTGTTCACAGTAGTCATGGGCTGCCCTGGGGTCCGCCACTATCAGCAGCTGCTGGATGTCGCCCTGGAAGAAGAGAAGAAGCAGCATGTCAGCAGAAGCCGTGTCAACACATTTCATGCACCTTGGACACACAAATTGGGGGGGGATTTTTTTCCCCACTGCAAAATCCCATGTCAGAGTTTTCTTTAATGTTCCCCAACGTGAAAACAGCAGGTCTACTGGATAATTTACAGCACTATAGGTTTACGTTATGGCCATCAATTTTATTCACTTGAACTTAGCTTCTGAGAAATCAAGATTTTCCAGTTTGGATTGGCAAAAAAACTCCAAGTGCTACAAAACAGAGGAGTCTTAGCCACTGTTTCTGTTGACAGGGAGCCAGTCAGAGGAATGAAAAAGAGCTGCAGCTAATACACAGCTCTTTGCCAATGCAACTTGGAACAAAAAAAGGTACCGCAGAAGCCGAGTCCATCTGAGATGGATCTAGAATCTGAAAGTCAATGGATTTATTACTCCGAATGTAGTAAAATGTTTCTACAAAGGGTAATCTCTACCTCCCACTTTCTGTAACAGGATTTCAAATCGGACCAGATACAATTCAAAAAGCTCCTTGGGATTGTAGCTGACCAAAAAATTGTATTTCACTAGAATTTCAAGCCAATC